>NC_071669.1:10749772-11400681 GCF_028554725.1 Zeugodacus cucurbitae
CGTTTAATTGGCGAAGGCAATCAATGTTAAATCGGATTAAAGGCACGTGGTGGAATGATGTGGGTATAGAGTATAATAAAGTGGATCTCGCGAATGAAATTATAAATAATCTAAAAACTAATTAGTTGAAAGTGAAATTAGTAAAAATGGATTTAAGTTACTTTAATGCAATTCAATTAAGTGAATTTAGTAAATTTATAAAGTAAATTGTAGTGAAAGCATATGTCCGAATGTTGGAGTATGAAGTGAGTTGAAATTATGTATATGTCATGACAATTTATTAATTGTTTTATAATTTATTCGAATGACCTCATAATTTACTCAATTAGATAATTTTTTTTTTGTGATTTTTGAATCAAATTAAAAAAGGCTTATGTACTTAATTAATATATTATTCTAAATTAAATTAAATGATACAAGGTTCAGTAGTAATTGGCTCAATTAATCACCTTGAGAAGCATTAAATGATTTGTTATAACTGAAAGTAAATTAAGTGATAATAAATTAAATTAAATTATTAAATTTATAATTTTTGAAACAAAATTAGATTTAAAAAAATCCAATCTATAAGTAATTGAGTCAATTAGGAGTATTTAATTGAAAATTAATTACCAAAAACACTAAAATCACATACAGTAGCATAATGAAGAGAAATTTAATAACTGAACTGAATGTATTAACTGAAACAGAAAGCATATTACTGAGTCTTTCACGTGACTAAATTTTTTGATAATGTTAATTTAGTCAATTAGTGATATTCAAACGAAGTCACGAAAAATAAAATGAGAATTGAGCTAAACTAGGGTCAGTTTATGCGATAATATCAAGAAGCAAAAGAAGATCCTAGAAGATACACGCAAAATTACTTTCTTTTTCTGCAATTCGCATCAAGCTTTTAAAAGCTTTTGGACGCGTGAAAGCTTTTAAATAAAAAATCATATTTTTATACAGCTCATATATCTAAGGGTGATATACTCCCATATACATATATATATGTCCGTAATAAACCTAAAAATTAATTTCGTAATCCACCAAAATCTTCTGCATTCTATGCTCTCTCCTACATTTTATAGAAACAGTCAGCATTTTTTTAAATCCCATACATTTCCGCTTACGAAAGCTTTTCGTATGATCCAAGCACTGCTTTTTTTTCTTCCTTCGTGTCCCTTGACAATTTAATTAGATTTTCTTATTGTTGCCGGCATAACAATGCCGATGTAATAACAATCAAAATAGCAGTAACAGTAAAACATATAAAAACAAAAATAACAAATAAAATAAAAGAAATATTTATTTGTTGCTATAAAAAACGAGTCACCCAATAATGCCGTGCACAATTCTTTTGCTAAGCGCGAAATATGCGCGATGCTTTGTCATAATTTCATGCTTTACGATTGCACTTGCAATAAAAGCATTGCTGGAAAATACAACAATAAATGCAAATACACGTTGAAATAAAAATTAAATGGAAATCTAGCAAATGTGGCGCACAGAAAAATTGTGATTTTTGCAGAATTTAAGTTGGTTGCATGAAAAAACAAAAGTCGCGTATTTACAATTGTATGTGTTTGCGTAAAACAGCTTGTGGCATTTTTAATGGTTTTTGAAATTGCAATGACAACTATGCAAATTAATTATTTTATTTATGCTGACAAATTAAATGCTATTGTTGAATTGAATGTCACAATATAATTAACTACGTTTTAAGCAATTAATTTAATTTGTGACGAGCTATTTTATGACCGTTCAACGCTTGATAATGTTGGGGAAAAAATGTTTATTTTTATTTATTAAAGCAAAAAAGAAAAACAAAAAAATATTTTAAAATATAAAAAAATAGATATTTTAAGTGAATTAATTAATGTTGAATTTAATTGATAATGGAAATTTAACAAAATAAAAAAATCGAATCAATAATTAATAGATTAATAAAATTAAATTTTCACTTTACTTTATTTTTTTCTTAAATTTAATTTAATTTAATATAATTTAATTTTATTATATTTAATTTAATTTAATTTTATTTTATTTTTATTTTATTTTATTTTATTTCATTTCATTTCACATCATTTCATTTTATTTTATTTTATTTTATTTTATTTCATTTCATTTCACATCATTTCATTTTATTTTATTTTATTTTATTTTATTTTAATTTTATTTTATTTTATTTTAATTTTATTTTAATTTTATTTTATTTTATTTTATTTTATTTTATTTTATTTTTTTTTTATTTTATTTTATTTTATTTTATTTTATTTTATTTTATTTTATTTTAATTTTATTTTATTTTATTTTAATTTATTTTATTTTATTTTTTTTTTATTTTATTTTATTTTATTTTATTTTATTTTATTTTATTTTAATTTTATTTTATTTTATTTTATTTTATTTTATTTTATTTTTTTTTTTATTTTATTTTATTTTATTTTATTTTATTTTATTTTATTTTATTTTAATTTTATTTTATTTTATTTTATTTTATTTTAATTTAATTTAATTTAATTTTATTTTATTTTATTTTATTTTATTTTATTTTATTTTATTTCATTTCACATCCTTTCATTTCATTACATTTTATTTTATTTTATTTTATTGTATTTTTTTTTTATATTTTTTGAAGCAAATACCATCAAATTTTCTTGTCTCCGCTTCATTAAATAACCATTATCACATTTTTATTGCTGAAATATACTACCCTTCTCTCTAGCCAATAATTTTCAAAGGCATTTCTGAAAAACTTTGCAAACTTCTGCATTACCGCTAAGTAGCCATTGTAATTGTCCATATCACATTTGGATGACCCCAAAAGTGGCCAATGAATGAATACATAAATGCGCTTAACAGCTCGAGACCCCCGTCTCACCCACCAACTGCCTTGCAGTATCGTCGTTAGCGCTACACGCCTGCCTTCACACACCCGCGCGAAGTCCCTCAAGTGCTAATGGTCGCTTGTCGCATTCTTTTCGAGCGTATAAATAAATAAGTGTTGCAAGTTTCACAGCAGACGCCGACAGTAGTTCAAACGAGGTCAATGGACGTGTGTTTAAATTAGTGGAAATTTCATGTTGAACTTTTTGAAAAGATAGCAGCTCAGACGATATTGTTGTTTTTGTTGTTCAGCAACGCAAATGCAAATGCATATAATGTGTAATTTGTATTGAAATTCACAACGGTGTTTATTTACATATAATTAGTAATTTGAGGTTTGTTTGCACAGATGGGTTCAAGCGCAAAATTTTGTTCGGAGATTTTTTTTTAAAGCAATCAACCAAAATTTACAAAATTTAAAGGCACACAACCTTTATAGTTCATTGTATACTTCAGTTGGTTATAAAAATTGCTATTAGGACAGCTTTGGTGCAGCTTTTCCCAGAAAGTGATTTGGATAATAAATATCCTTGAGTTCTTAGAATTATTTAGTACCTTCGCTGATCGAAGTGCATAGCAGAACACTAAGAACTTCCACGAGCAAAACTAAACATCTTCTGAATGTTTTCTGGCACTCCTCTTAAATAATATAAAGCTTCCCAACTAACCTTACTGAATCCAAATGGAAGTTCTGAGTGCATAGACAAGTTCAACTTTAGGTTTAGCTCCATTTCGTTACATAGTTTCGAGTATTAACCTATACACTTCTCAAAGAACAACCCAGACCACATAAAAATAGACTAAAACTGACACTTTAGGCAGTTTCTTCTTCACAAAATTGATCTTTACTTCAACATAGTTTACCTCTGGAAAAGAGACTTCACAAACATTGTCTTTGATTCAACAGGCTTGATCACAGAAAGTAATAACGTTTGTGACGGACATTCTATTGCAAAGGGAACAACACTCCTCCAGTTATTCTGACTGAGATTATTAAAATAATCAATACTACTAGATGGGAGTCAAAGCGAGAACTGTCTAGAGAGGCTTGAGTCAAAAGGATCCATCCTTTTTTTATTATATCGAACTAAAAGTTCTATCCAGGAAAGTCAATCAAATTTTTTATTTTAAGGGAAACATACCAACAGTGAAGGTGAAAACTTTTTTAAAAGGCTAAGATATATCGTCATGTTTAAAACTTGTGGAGGATTAGTGATCCGAAAAAGCTTATAAAAAGTAACTATGATATGAAATCTATTCAATGTTATTTACATCAAAGGATGTAGTGGATGAAGTTCGCTTTCTTAATGGATCGACATAAAACATTGGAAGATCATTTTATACAACATTGCCGATTGGAAAGTCCTCAGCTGGATAAAAATATATGCCCGTTCCAGTAATAATCAAGTATTATGGAAATTGGTAGGTGCAGTTCAGTATTTGGTGAGTCCATCCTGACATTGAAGGGTTTTTTTCATAATTTTATGAAACTCTGACGTATCTGGTGTTAATAGCGAATAATAGAGAAGAGAATAATAGAGAAGAGCCATATATGGTAGTACTCGAAAGCCAACTTTTTCACTTCACTGATCATTAGGTTAAAAATAGCATATAAAAAATCCCAGAAGTTTTCTTTTCCAAGCACAAAGCTAAAATGACAAAAAAAAAATGTATAGCGGAAGGGAAGATTAAACAAAATCGACATAGCGGCAATAATGAGATGTGACAAAGAGGAAGTAGCAAGTGATTGCGGAGCAAAAGTATTTAGAAATTCCAAAAAATACAACAACAAAAAACGGTGTATATTAGAGAACTTCCAAGAATTTTTTAAACTAATTAAAAGTTGAATTTTCCACATTCTTTCGTTGTTGTGGTATTGTGTTGAGTTCCGAAAAAAATCAACTTTGAATGCAGCACGCTCGAGAGATTTCGCTGAATTTAACGAAGAAAAGAACCTTCAATATCCGAAAAATAAAACTAAAACCGCAAATATTTCGCCTTCATTAGCTAAGCTGACGCGCATACCTTTTCGCTGTAAAGAAAAGTCTGCCGAAAAAAATTAAGTGTAAGCGCCTAAGTAGACGAAAGGAGGCAATACAAAGCAAAGGCGAGGCATGTATTAAATATTTAAGTAGCCACGGGCGCGCAGGGCTGAAAAGTGAAAAACTTGTATTTTATATAAATTTTGTGTGTATGTGTGTGCTTTTTAATTCACTTCCTGCCTGCAGGGCAAAGACCAGAAAGTTACAACATAAAATGCATGTATGCATGTATGTGGCGCCATAGTGGCGACCCAAAATATCGATGATTAAGAGCTCTGGCCGTAATGAGCAAGGGTTGGTATGTTGTCGCCTGGAAACTACAAGATGGAGCGAAATTGTAAGAAAACTTAAGTGAAAATAATAAAAAAAAAACATATTTTTAAGTTCAAAAAAAGAGAAAAACAAAAAATATGTAAGAGAAAAAATTATATTGCGACTTAAAAGGTTCAAAAGTAAAATGGGCACGTGGCATTAGTGACGAAATTACAAGCATCCTCAAAGTCATTAAGAACATTTTTTCTCTCGAACTTCGCACTTAGCAACCAAAAGCACGTAAAAAGAAATAATAAAAGATTGTAATAAAATAAGGAATTTAAGTCATCGTCACCATTCATGCAAATGTGGAGTCTTCACCATAAGAAAATTCCACAAAAACTATTTTTTAATGCCTACACAAAATCTTAAAAAGTCGCTCGGTCTTTCAACACTTTGAAAGTGACGTAACTCGTACGAGCTCTCTCTCATTACACTCTTATAAGAAAGATTTCCGATGTGATTGGCGTTGCAACCGTTTAGCCGGTTATAGCCGAATCGACGATAGTGCGCCACCTGTCTCTCTCCTTTGCAGTTCGGCGCCAGTTGGAGATCCCAAGTGTAACCAGGTCGCTCTCCACCTGGTCCCTCCAACGGAGTGGAGGCCTTCCCCTTCCTCGGCTTCCTCCGGCGGGTACTGCATCGAACACTTTCAGGGCTGGAGTGTTAAAGAAAGATTTCCGATACCAATCCGAAAAACCCTCCTAAAAATACTGCTGTTCCCAAAAGCTGCTATATGAGGGTTATCCAGACTCTACTCCAAATCAAACAACTGTTCGTTAGCTGGCTTTATCAAAAGTGGTATTCAATCAAGAAACTTTTAATGGCATGTTAACGATGTTTCTCATTGTCTAAGGTGTATTTAACTACAAAATAGTTAAACCGTGTCTGTCTTTTGGAAAATATGATACGATGTATGAATATGATCCATCATCGTCCTCCGCCAAGCAAAAAATGGTTTATGCGGGCAGGGAAACTGAAAGTATATACCTAGACCTTCAATACATCTTCAAAACAAACTTAAAGATGTTCGACGATCCTTGCTACTATATATCATATAGTATATCAGCTTTATATCGATATATGCGATTAGAGGGATAAAGAGGCAGTTAAGCTTTGGAATTCTAATTTCCAAAGTTATAGCTGTTTGTGTTGATCCAGTTCCAAAAAAAGATCCTTGCGGTGACAATCATAAGTCCTTGTAGATTCATCTAAAATCAATCGGATAAGAAAAATTAGTTTTACACCCACATTATGTATCTGTAATAGCCTGAGTTCAGTCGCCTTCAGGCTACCGTAGCCCGAAAAATACATTAAGAGAGGCTACTGGCGAATATGACAGGCTACTGATAGCCAGTCGCCATTTTTTTGCATATTATCTATTACTATCAACCCTCATTATAGTATCCAAATATGTCAAAGCAGGCTACTGATCAAGACCAGTTTCTTCATTATAGATTGTAGTTTTGTACTGCTTTATATAATATATTCAGATGGTGAAGAAATTGTAAATACAAATAAAAAATGTATTTACATTAATATATGATTGAAGCCGAAATAAACAGATTCTGGTCACCACATAGGACTGGAAAATAATAGCAGAAGCTAATATTTTAATAATACTATATTTTTGAACAATTTCTAAAATTTGATTTACTTCAGAGATATAGATATTAATATACAAATGTTGCAGTTCTTTTTTAGGCGCTGAAATGTGCACATGTGTTCCATTCATACATAGGATCACATCAGGAAATTCTGTTTGATCGCTTATTATTTATTATTATAGTTGTATTTTGCTCTTATACACTTATGCTAAATTTTAGATGTTTTCGGCATATTTTCTGTTGCATAAATGTGGTCACTTCTTTAAAAATCGCTGACATTGTATTTGAGTTGTTAAATTCCGAAGTCATTCCCTTGACCTTTCTGATAGCTATCTTCAGCAAAGAATCGTAGCGCTGCTCAAATCTTCAGAATTGGAGAGACAGCAATTGATCGGTTGATGGATTTAAAATGTGGCCAACAAGTATGAAAATGCTTTGTTTGCCAGTAGCTTTACACAATTGAGGTGTTATAAATATACAATTTTTCAAAAATTAACACAATGGCGGCCTCAGGAATTTTTTCTAGATTTTCGGGAAAAAATCAGCAGTTAATTGGTCTTAAAAACTCGAAATTTAAAAAACAAAAAAAGCTTCGATCCGGACCAGGTTAATTATGTATTCTAAAAGCTGTAGAAGATTCATAAAATGTACTGAGCGGTTTTCGAGTTACAGATGTCACCAGTTGAAAAAACATAGTTTTGGAAGAAACGCATTTAAAGTTTAACACTAGCGTTTTGGAGTACCCGAGCGCTTTTTGTTATTTGTCGAATAACTCGAAAACTACTTATCGGATCAACTTTAAATTTTCAGAGAATATTTTTAAAATATTACACTTAACGAAAATGCAAAATAAAAAAAAAATTATTTTTGAAAATCCTGACTACTCCTTAAATACACCTTAAACATTTCCCATATCATATAACTCCATAGAGCACCCTCGTACAACACACTTTATTATTATTATAACCCAAAATGGCAACATCAACTAACTACCATTCAGGAAGTGCAAGCAAAGATAAATTTCTAAAATATGCTTAGCTGAGATATGTCAAATGCTGTTAAGTCGTACAGCGGCTAATAGACGCCCACAGGTCACAACACTAATTCATTTAAATGCATAACGGACCGTATAGCCAACTCCGGGCTATCAAAGCGGCCGCAAAAAGTCATTAAATAAACTTTTTATTTGCATTGTTTTTATTTCTTACGCTCCGTTACAATTACATTTATATTTACTACACACAGACATACTCAGACATACCGACATATAAATCTCTTTATGTTTACAATTTTATTTTTTACGCGCTTTATATGGCATTTGACGCATTACTTGCATAGCTAGCTGTGGCTATGTAGTTGTAGGCCTCGTAAAGTGCCCTTGGTTGTCATTTGACAATTAGCTGTCATGTTTAGCGCGTGTTTTTTTTCTCCCATACCATTTTGTGGTTTACAAGCTGAGCCTATTCTCGCGCGTTTTTACAGCTGTTGCGCTCTCTACTACTGCTGATTGCTGCGTTGCTTTATTCTATTATAAATAAACTTTTTATTCGCATTCTTTATTGTCAATTCTCTGGTGTGCTTCTACAATTTCTGTATGTGTCATTTCCCAGCACGCTTGTCACAACAATTTTCAGCGCTTTTGTTGGCCTCATCTCGCTGTTGTGTCTTTATTACACGTTGTGGAGCGAGTACTCGCACTCGAAAAAAAAACAAACGCCCTTTACACCTAATGTGCGTTTTTATAGGCGTCGCCATACATGACATTTAGCGGTTACGCTTAATGACAGTTAATGCGCTTCTTTGCGCCACACATTTGTCATTTGCCATAACATAGTTTACAAACAATTTCGCTGCATTGGAATGTTTTGTTTATCGTAGTTATAGACTAAATGTGTATGGCTATGTGTGTGTAAATTGTTGATTATCCTTGTGCGTGTTGAGTGCAAGTCGGCGTAGAAGTTTCTTAAGAGTCTTACTTAATTAAACCGCGATATTACATATATATACATAAATTAGAACTCGGCCTCGTGGTAAGCGACTATAAATTTTTTAGGAATAAAGTATGTCATTCTTCTGTGCTATTAGGATAGCTCATTTTATTATACACCAGTCTCATTTTAAACCAAAGATTAAAGTTTGGTTAATTCTCCATTGTATACCCGATTCATGAACATAATTATCCGCCACTTTTCACATTATTTCTGTAATTTCTTGATTTCTTAACGCCTCTGCACACAACGTTCTGCTCTCAATTATTTATGGATCAGTTTGAGTTCTATAAAGTCCTATATGCTTAAGACACTTATTGGAAACAATATGTTCATACCAGGAGAACCTTAATGAGAACCAAAACAAATCTGAATTAAAAAAAAAAAGACAAAAGAGAAGCTGACTCAACATTTTTCCGAATTATTTCCACAAATCCGATACTTAACAATGGGCCTAATCATTGAATCCGCAGCGAATTCGATTTCGATACGATAAATATTTTCGATCGAAAATGTTCATGCAATCATTGATTCCGTCGATCAACTGATTTATCACAAAATGAGAACGTAAAACTGTTTTATCGACAAATGCGACAAATTTGAAAAAATGTCGGTGCTTTTTGCTTTATTCAAAAAAATTTAAAACTGACCTTTAACTATTCTGAAATTTCTTCCATAAAATAATTTAATTTAATTGAGGCTCTTTACGAAAATTCTTTCGCTATTTCGAGTGGGCAACTTTATATCGCTTTTAAACATTTTTAATTTATTTTTGTTAGTCCGTTTTTGTCTCTCGTCTCTAAAATACCCATTTAAAACATGATTTAGTCCGTCATCAGTAATTGTTTACATAAAATCTTCCAAATGGTTTATTTCTTTTACATTTCCGCAACTCATTCACCAACGGATAGATTTCGATCAAAATTTTCGATTTAGCGGATTCAATGATTTCGTAAATAGCGACATCTATTAGCAGCGGAATGTATTTTTTCAAGTCGGTAAGTGAGTTCAATGTGATCGTAAATTTTATTTTCGATACGGATTCAATGATTAGGCCCAATATATATAATTCAGTTAGGACATACTCGTTATAAAACAAATTAAAAGTAAAGTTCATCTCACATTTCATTCACACTATATTCTTCTATGGGATGTTAGATCTGATTAAAAATCTGAAATATTTTAAAATTGAAGCTGATCTACATGAACATAAAATGGTTTCCGCTACTTAACCCTTTCGCGGACACACGAAATTTAGTAAATGTTATCAGAATGACACTTGCATTTATTTGGCTTATAAAACCGATAATTGAGTTCCGATTTCAGTTTTGGGTTTGTGGTTTATTGAATATTTAATTTTTACTCAAAACACAAAAATTATAGTATGTCGACATACATCGACGTGTCCTAGTTAGGGATTTTGATTTGTTATAGGGACACGTCGGATATGCTCGACGTCGGACAGAGCCGACATGTCCTATTTCATTTTTTCTATGTCGGCATATACCGACGTGTCCAATTTAAGCCATTCGTTGTGTTGGATTATGCCGACGTGTCCGCGAAAGGGTTAATTGAGATTACATAAGAATTTATATAATTTTAGATGAGACCTTTTCACAAAATATAAAGAAAAATACTTCTAAAACACCTTAATATACATAAATGCATCTTGGGACGAAATAAAAAGTTCGTGTAATAAGAGAGAACTCACATTTATGGCTACTCTAACCTTAACAACGTACTCAACACACATGCCAACTGAAACTTAAACTCAATCTATCCCAGACAAAATTACTCATAATAATTTCAATGTAAGCTGACCTCACCTAGATGAAAAATCTAGAGTTCAAGTTCAAGGATTTCACTGCTCATAAACTAAAGCACCAGCCGTAGTGTCTGAAATAACTTAGAACCGTATAATCCAACTAAGAAAATCCCATTTAACGGTCAATACTTTCTTGAAAACTATCCATGAACCAATTTTAACTTAGCCAAAAAAAATCTTAAAGAAATCTGATCTAACCTGAAAAATCGTCACAAATGATCATAAGCCAACCTCTAACCTCAAGATGTCTACAATTGACAATCTTTAGCCTAAGAATAAATTTATTCCAACTCTGCTTATGTTAACCTAACTTTACTTATTTTAACATAACCTCGTTTAATTAAGACTTCTAAGTCCAAAATGTCCAAATATATTTGTCCAAACACCAAAATACAAATTTTGAAACGCAAAAACAAAGAAAATAATAATTTTTTCAACAATATTTTTTTTTCATTATTCCCTGCCCTTATCACAGTACAATTAGCCACCAACATGTTGCTGCCTACCATTTTTCTGCTGCTCACACAATTTTCGCTTTACATTTCACATTTTATGTCACTTTGTTTAATCTCCTGTCAACGCTGCTCTTCACATTCTTTTGCACATCACTTCATTTTTCTCTGGCATTTTTTTTCTTTTTTTATTATGAATGCCGCCGCTTATGGCTTAATTGCCACACTGCCTGCCACTACAGCGCTTGGTAATTTGTAAAATTATGTTTGTTTTTTCCTTACTCACTCAAACTGCTTTTTACTTTAATTTCGTCTTCGTCGGTGTTTGTTTACATGCTCGACTTCTTCTTTCATATTTCTGCTTTTGCGACGCTTTGTTATGGCTTAATTATGCAGTCGATTGACATGGTAATCAGTGTTGCCGAAATGAGAGTGTGGAGTGGTGCAGGAGGAGGGGTAGTCGGCATGTATTGGTGTGAGTTGTGCTTGACAGTTCAGTGGCTTGCGTAAATATGTTTACAGTTCTTTTAATTGCTTTGATTTACTTCAATTTAACAATGAAATTAAATACTACAGTCGGGGTACTGCGTAATTTAACAGTTGATTTAGTTAGATTGTCGGCTGAAACACTTAGATGACATGCGTACTAATTGAGCAAAGTAAATTGAATGTAAACCCAATTGAGTTGATTTGAAGATTTAATTATTTGTTGTTGGAGAATTTTTTGTAGTTTTTTTATTCAATTTTTTTTGTAAATAAATATACTTTAAATCAACTAAAAATAAGCCGAAATATATTTATTTTGTTTAACTGATTTTTCTTTATTTTTATTTTTGCTTTTAATTTTTTTATTTTTTTATTTTTTTTTTTTTGTTTTATTTATTATTGTATTTTTTATTTTTTTTTATTTTATTTTATTTTATTTTATTTTTTATTTAATTTTTAAAAATTTTTTTTTTTTTTAATTATTTTATTTTCTCATTTACCATCATTCGCCTCATTATCTGTCGCCTTATGTCCACACTATATTAACATAAAATCACACCTGGCTACTGAGTTTGTAAATATTTGCTAATTCGAAACAAGCAATTAACACGCCTTTTTGGACCCTCACTGACGCCAAGCAAACGGCGTGATTGCGCATAATTTTAAGTTATTTGCAGTTTAAATAAAAGTCTGTTGTTCCTAATTAATTATATTTGAGTATGTAAAGAATATCAGACAATGAACTTTTCCACTGAGGTCTAAAGTTCTTTACCAAAAATAAAAGTTGCTCATACGCCATGTGGTACAAGAAAAAAACTATAAAAATTATCTTGTTAGAACAAACAATCCTTTTCTTAAAGGGCTTAAAAACAAACAATCCTTCTACTAAAGAACTAGGATTAATCACAATAAAAACAGAATTTGCAGGTTCTTTGATATTCAGCACTTTATTCAGCAGTCATTCTCTGAAGCTGAATATGAGCTGAATGCCATAGAGTTTGAGAAATTCGGTACGGAATAGAAATATAAGATAATTATGATCCATAGAATTAATCTAGGTAGCCCCTGGAGATAATTTTGGTACACAAATGAGTTTAGGAATTCCAGTAACTCTTACTAAGATATCAAATTTGGTAAAAAAAATGCTCACAAATATAATTTATTAGCATAATCACACCTTAAAATACGAAAAATACATTTTAGATATTATTTTCTATTATTTTCCAATCAAATTTTTATTTTATTTTTTTTTTTTTCAATATCCAAATTCTATAATTCCATAAATACCCAACAACCGAATAAATAACTCATGCGTAATTAACTATAAATAGTTTGTGAAATTCTCACCAACTACTGCCCTATCCCAAACCAAAATACATAAAATTTCAATTTTTTAAGTGTAAATAAGCAAACATTTACTCTCAAAGCCATAACACAGTTTTGTTGTTGTAATATGAAATTTTGCACAACAACATCATTAGGTAATGAAACACTGTGTGTACGCACAAAATAAAACTATTTATCCAGCAAAAAGTATGTAGTTCTAATTTTATACCCCATACCTCAACAAAATTAGTTCAAATATTTCTCAAAATAATTATATGCCAGCTATTTTTAACAAATTGGAATTTGTTGTTTACGAATTTTTGTTATTAATTTTGTAAGCTACTATGTATTTTCCTCTCATTTTACTGTGCACATTTTTGTTTATTATATTTATTTTTATTATTACTATTATTTTTATTTTTATGTGGAAGTAGTTCGTTTAGATTGCTTATTTATTAGTCAATTTCTATGAAATGTGTACTTTCATGCATGGACTTGGTGCTTGAAATGGTGAAAAATATTTATAAAAATGTTACTTAAAGACTGGTGTGTGCGTTTTCGACGCAATAACTCATAATGTGACGTCACATCACTAGGAAAATTTAATTTTTTTTTTCTTAATTTTACGTAAATTAGCATTCTGATATCACCAATAAGTTAACATCATTAAAAATCATTATTCGTTCGTAACATAATTTCTTATAATGAAAGGATCATACATTTACATCACAACTTTGCAATCGGTACTCCACATCATTCATAATTCTTATACTTTAGTTAATGTTTTTTTTTATTTCAACTTTTAATCATCATACTTTTTCCGTGTAAATTGTTTTAAATTACAAAATTTTATGTTTTAAAATCGCTACATCATGTTATGATATCACGTCATATCATCACATCACGTCTTCATAATAAACTCACAGCTGACTTAGTTTATATTTTTCAAGTTCATCCTTCTTAACGATGCATACATACACTTGTGGTTCAAAAAATATCACATGTGACTTGTCGAACTTTACATCGCATCACAAGTTACAAGGTAGAAATGACCGTTCATAAACCATATTTGTTAAAGGTTAAAGAGAACTGAAATATAACATAGAATTGTAACAGAAATGCTGGTTTATGCTTATTAAATTTGTCGCCGTCACATCTACAAATCATATGATCGCATCATATGGCATCACATCATAACCTAAAATAAAGCTGCGTCACATCACTAGTTATAAAATATAAATCATTATTTATCGTTCATAAACCCCCTTTGTTGAAGAGAACTCAAAACGAATGAAAACCTGTAACAGAATAGCTACAGCAGGATTATGCTTATTTAATATCTTCACATGTCTTCTATAAGTCACATGATAGCATCATATGACATCACATCATACAATCACCACGACTGCAAAAAGTCGCGACATCACTATAAAATTCGTATATTATTACAATTTAATTTAAAAAATTGTGAAATTATTCACATCACATCACAACTTACGAAGTAGAATTCATACTGCGAACGAATGAAACCTTGTAAAAGAATAGCTACAGCAGCAGTGTTGCTGAATTTCTTTACATCACTTATTCAAATGACATCATCTCATCATATGACATCACGTCATAATATCACATGTTACAAAAAGTCGCGTTATCACTATAAAATTCATATATGATTACAATTTCATTTGAAAAATTGTAAGTAGCAATTACTCATATCACATCACCTCTTAGTCAGTAGATATTTTCAGACTCAAAAGCACTTAGTAAAACACGAAATGAACGATTCTCATACTTACTCATGCAGTACTATCGGATGTTGTCTCTAAATGATAATATTTGCACAAATCAAGCACTTAGTTAGCTCACAAGCGTGCTTATTCAATGAGCGATTTTTATTTTAATTTTATTTTCGTACTCACTGGACACAATGTGTGTTAACAAATATTTTTATTTTATTTATTTTCGTCGCCTTGTTGCGTTTTTACTTTTCATATAATTAGCTTTTAATATATATTATAGATTCATGTACAGCAAGCTGCTGCTAACAGAATTACAATATTGTTTTACTAACTAAAGGACAAAAATGTGCTAATTTATTTTTAATGAAATATATGATCATTAATGTGATTTATGACAGTTTCACAGCTTCTATTTTTTATTCGCATTATGACAAGCCAAATTGATTACCCATATCAAAGCAATCCTTTATGAGTTATGTATTATCAATGTAATAACGTTGACCTAGTATGGCTTCCCACTATGTCACATCTACCGCCATTACTAGTTTATATAAACTCCACCCTTCTCCCTTGGCATTATTCAGCACTATTTAGCTTTCAACAGCTATTTTTAGCTTTCTGCACCCTATCTCACCATAATTAGCTATAATTAGAAATGTCAAAATAAAAACACAAACGCGGCGAAACATCAACCAACAGCTTTATTTTTTTTTTTTTTGCGACACCACCGCAGACTTGTACAAAAACACACCAACAACATGTCAGACTCATTAGTGATTGACAGCTGGGGCACCCCAACTGACAAACCGTAACAAAACCGAAACTACTCCCCAGCAAAGCGTACAGATAAAGAAGAGCATAACAAGAAGTAAACAAAAGGGAACAAAAAACAAGTGTTGCTCTAAATTTGGTTATGCTGTGAGTTAGGTTTTTCTATACTCACGCAACATGTTGCTAACGGTTTTTTGGAGAACAAAAAAGAAATTTGGATAGATATAGGTTATATATATTAAAATGATCAGAAGGAAGAGAAGAGATCTACGGATGTCCATGGAACCGCCAAAAATAATTTTTTACATAAAAAATGGAAAATGGGCGTGGCACCTCAGTTAAAGTTCAAGTTAAATCCCATATCCCGTCATATTATCCATATGATCTGCCAAATCTCATTTAAAAATTTTCGAAATCAAAATTTTCGGCTCCACCCGAGCTTAACAGCCCCTTACTTCTTCCTCTTTTTGTTTTTTTTTTTTTTGTGAGTACAACTTTGATATCGGTTGTCATAAGTCATGTTTTCTGTTTTTCACAATTTTTTTGTTTTTGTTTTTGCGAACCCACTTTCATTTTGTCTATTCGCACAAATTCGGGTGAATACATGTGTGTGCGCTTGAACATGTGAATTTTTTACGCTCTTTTTTGCACCGAAAAAATCTGAAAAACAAAATGTTGTTTTTTTTTTCTTTTTCTTACTTTTGTTGTTGGTTTTCTATACACCTCATATTTTTGCTCATATTGACATGTTTGCATTTTTGTTCGCCTCCTTTTGTTTTGCTCATCTTGACATGTTTCCCAGCGTGAGTGCCCGAAAGCATAGCTTTATTGGGGTCATGTTTTGTAGCCAATTCGTGAAATAGAAAGTGAGAAAGGGAGTGTTGAAATTTTTACTAACTTTTAATCTTGAAATTTTTGCGTAAATATGCTGCGGCGTTTAAATTTTGTTGAATTCTGGAATTCTTGGAGCTTTGAAATAAATTATAATATTAGCTAGAAGATCTGTATTGTGGTAACTCATGTCTACTATGACATAATAAAATCAGAAATTATATATTTCTGTTCTGTTAAGGGATCAACGATGGTATGAAACATCCATGGTATATTAATGAGACCCATTGTAGCAACATTTCATTATAAATACGAAATAGTAATGGATCAAGAAGAATTCAATATTTCAACCTCTATTAAAGAGTTAGTGATCATTAAATAGTCTAAATGAAAAAATATATAAGTCAATAGCTCTGAATCCATTCGTCAATATACTTTTAGAAATAAAGTTGTGTATTTTTATCTCATAAAATAAATGAAAAGTAATAAGTAATAAGGAATAATAATAGCTATACCCAATTTATATAAGATGACCTTGATTTTACTGGTACAACTGATCACACGATCTAATATAAAAAAATTTCTACTCTAGAGAAGGGAATAGTTAATCTAATTTTTTACTAACTAATCAAATATTTGAGGCTTGAAGAGCAAGGTATATTCTTCATGTATACTAAGTGATTTTATACAGAAGCTAATTGATCAATAAACCGGTCTCTGCTCGATTAAAATGCTGAATAAGTTCGATTTACCATACAAAAGAAATCTACATTGGTTTTGAATTGAATTTTAATCGACTTGAAAATGAAATGCAATTGCGACAAAGACCGTATTTGTAATTATATGTTCTTTCTCTGCGATTGGCTGTATTTGTTAATACATTTCATGCATTAATATTACTCTACGGTAGATGTCGCTGCTGAAAAATAGCAGTCAGCTGATGAAACTTACCAACTTCTTATGAAAAGCAAGAACAAAAATCTATAATAGCTGATCCTTTATCGAGTAGCCGGTGGTGTGAAGAACAAAAAAAGGGTTTCTCAATTAAAATTTTGATTGATCAATTAATTTGGATGAGATAATAATATAAGAAGATATTGCTTCTAGTACATCATCATAGTTCTGACATCACATGATCTATACTTGGTGACTTTGGTGTTTTTTTAGCTAACAATTTAGCCTTTAATATAGTAAAGTAAATTATTTAATATTAATTTAATTTTTAGTAAAAATTATTTTATTAAAATATTATTTCTTTTTTAAAATTTACTTTCAGGTATGTACCGAAAAAACCTTCAGCTCGTCATCAGAATATCGTGGTTTCAAAACTAATGCAGTAATCTGTGTATGTACCTTCAAATATGTTTTTGAAATTTACATTAAAAAAAAAATATTATATACATATATATATAGTCTTAAATTTATAGCAATTTCATAGGCTTTGTTCAAAATCCACTAATGAACTTCAGGGAAATTTTTGGTGATTTTTCCTCATAAGTTTGATTTGATGTAGTTTAGCAAGATGTAGTGCGATAGGTGGTGCTGTGATCATACCTCTATATTTTTGGCTGGGTTTCCTTCTTTGATAGGACACGTGAAGCTCGACAGATGGCACCAGTATTGATGAATTCTAAAATATGGAATTTATAGTCAGATTCCAAGCGATACAACCGCTTTTAAAGCAAATATCTCGAGCAGTATTTTTTATAGGAAATTTTATAGTCCTATATTCTGGAATAATATATAAACCTCCCTTGCTTTTGTTTGACCTTTTCTAGCAACAAGACCTCATTTGCCACATATACCCTCATTAGCTCCACTTCCTTACTTATAAAGCCACTGTGTTGTTGTTGACTTTTACTTTCATTACAAACTTGTGACCTTTTTTCTTCCATATCCTACACCTATCTCGAAGCAACAAGCGCCCCATTGTTTAGCTATTTTTCTCCGACTTTTATTTTATTGCACGTACATTGGTTGTTACAAGCTTAGCTACAATTGTTAGCTGCATTAACCAATACAGACACATACAATTTCAATGAACTCTCTGCAGCAATAACAATAAAATACAATAACAGCAGCGTATAAGCAGCAAAACAATGCGATTTAAGCCAAACACACAACAACAACAACAATTGCAAATAGCGTCAGAGCCGCAGTGGTGGCAGCAGCAGCAGCAATCTTTTGTGGCATCCAGTCTAAACTCAGCGGAACATGAAAACTATAAATGTAACAATGATAACAACAATAACAATGATAAACGAAAGATTTTGATTGTGTGTTGCGTCGTCTGCTGTCAGCATTGCAACTTATGGCGCTCTTTATTTCAATTGGATTTTCTTTGAAAATCGCTTCAACATATTTGCTTTTTATTGAATTTTATTTTTTTTTCGCTATCGCACATTTTGTTATTTTCTATATTTCTGCTATTTCGCTGTTGAACTTATTTATTTTATTTCAACAATTTTATTTGTTATTCTCCACTGCAGCTCTACACTCCATTGTCTGCTTCTGCGTTTTTCTTTATTTTTCCTTTATAACTCATTTTATTTATATTCGTATTTGTATTAAGTTTGTCTTCCTTTTGTGTTCACCGTCTAATTGCGCAAATTTGTCACTGTTGACTTCTTTGTTCGCGACGTTGCCACTGCAGCTGATTGCAATCTCTCTCCAACTTCGTGTAATGAGTTAGCGAAAAGTCTGCCAAAGCCAAAAATAAACAAAAATTTAATGCAACAACAACAACAATAGTACAGCAATACAATAGTCTGCGCAGACACAATAACAACAAAATAGCATTGTGGACGCAGTTTTATGGTTAATTAGGTAATAAATTATGGCTAAGAAAAAACAGTGTACAAAAATTTGCAAAAGTCTCATTAATGTCAGTTGCCAGCGTTGGCTGATTGTCTTATACGCGGCCAGTCACATTTAACTGTTTGTTGGCATAAATACGGGTACGATTAAATCGATTGTGGAAGGCGGTAGTTGGCAGCTAATGCGTTTTTGAGTTGCTATAAAATTATGGTAAGCGGAAAAGGCGTGAAATAAAGCACTGAAGTGAGCATTACTGATATGAAAGATATTAAATGTAATAATATTGTATAAATATACAAAAGATCTAATTACCTTTTATGGCGTAGAGTAGTTTAATGTGAGGAAAAAATTTATAAATTAGTATAAAAGTGATATAAGTCTGAAATACATAAATTGTTATGCATCAGAATCGTAGAAATGATGTAAAAACTTTCACCAAATGATTATTTGGCAATAAACAGCAATTATAAAAGTTGCTATAAAATTATAGCAAGTCGATATACATATATAGAAAAATAGTCTTATTTATCTAAAATACTCAAATATCTACACCACAGAAACATAGCAATAAAATAAAATCCTTCACGACAAATTATTTTCCGAATAAATAGAAAATTTAAAAGTTGCTATAAAATTATGGTATTATAGATATGTCTAAAATACCTAAAAATCTATACAGCAGAATCATAGAAATGATGTAAATACTTTCAAGAAACAATTTATTTGCAATAAAAAGCAAATATAAAAGTTGCTATAAAATTATAGCAAGTCGTTATATAGTGCATACTAGCTTAAATAAAATATATATATAGCATTTTGAGAGAAATAACGAAAAATTACGTTAACTAAAGTAAAAAATAAGTGCTATAAAATTATAGCATATACCTTAAACCCGAATTAGATGCGAGAATAAAAAAAAGATTACAAAAAGAAAGATGTGTGATGTAGGTACACTTGATAATTACATCTCTTAAAAAATTTGCTCACTCTTATTCATTGCTCACTCTCTCTACTCAAAACTGCCTGAACAATTTTCCTATTTGAAGAAATAATGAAAGATTTTCCAAATTAATAAAAATGAATCAAAATCAGTCTTTCTGAATGCCTTTCATCCCTCTCTCCAGCACCCTTTCAACTGCGTTCAATTTGCGCGCTATCTTTTACTAAACCCATTCTTCATTTACGCACTCAAATGTCTACTGCGCCATTTAATCTTTGACTTAAAGCGTGCGCATAGACACATTGCGCACACGCTACGCTTGACCAGCAAAACGCATGCACTTCCACTGCTCAGCAAATGGTTCAGTACGCGCGTTCGCTCAAGGAGGAACGCCTATGAGCGCGCATATCCATTAATTACGCGCCGCTGCAGTGAATGTGCAGCGGTCACAGCTGACTCACAGCGGAGACGTGCCGCGGCTGCAACGCCCTCAATATTGAAATGCATACGCTTGGCTAATTGTTTCTGCAACTGCATGTGCCACACATTGCAAAGCGCGTGCAGTCGCTTGCAAATTGTCTTTCGCAATTTTGACGCTGAAGCGAAGGGGATGGAGGGCGGCGCTAATTGTGCATGCGCCTCACTAAACTTAGTTTGCGCCGCCAGTAAAGCGGCTCAGCTGAAGTTCGCATATTTATATTGCTTTTGCTTTTGTTATTGTTGCGGTAGCATATGGTCAGCTAAATGTTGCCGCAGCATATTGCCATTAGTGGTTAATGACAGCTGGCCGATTGCTTAGCGCAGCCACAACATACTCCCACTGCTGCTGTTGAATGTACTTACTTACTCGCGTACTTGTTGTTGTTTGTATGTGGGGTTGTAGGTGCGCGCATATGTTTGCTTTGGTGTTGGCGGCGGCGCTGCTTTCATCATTTTTGCGTACAAATAATCAATTAATATTAATTTACAAGCATTTTCGCTACGCTCAAATGGACCTTTGAGTTGTTTACCATTTAACATGGCTTGTTGTTTTTCGTTTTCAGTTTTCTTTTGCAACTTTTCAACTTTTGCGCATTGCTTTGAGCAACAAAACTTGTAGGAGCTCAGTACTTGAGGCGTTTTCAAAGCAAATTTGTTGCTTTATTTTTACTGTAGTCTGTCTATGGAAGAATTCTGGCAAACTAATTGCTTTTTGTAAACTTTAAACGCACTTATGCTACAGTTAAAGGCAAATAGCTCAAAGGTACTATGCTCAACGTAAAGTTATAAATAAGTTCAGTTTTGATATTCTTTTATTACAAATTGTTTAGTTACGTGTTTTTCCAAAAATCAAAATATAAGAAAATAATAAATAAAAATATTAGTAAAATATTAATTTATACAAA
The DNA here is from genome assembly GCF_028554725.1 of Zeugodacus cucurbitae. NCBI lineage: Eukaryota > Metazoa > Arthropoda > Insecta > Diptera > Tephritidae > Zeugodacus > Zeugodacus cucurbitae. The sequence goes on from NC_071669.1 coordinate 10,771,165, forward strand.
TTATAAAATAATTTTTTTTGTTTTTTTTTGTATTTAAATAATATTATTTTTTATAGTATTTTACTGTAGTTTATTGATAGTTAATTTGATTAAAATCCTCTCCAACAGACTTGTTGAACAAATAGCGATACATCGATATATCGATATTATTTTTTCAATGCAACAATATTTCAAATTTTGATATAGCGAAGTATCGAAATAAAATTTCGAGTATCGAAGAAGTAAAAAACTATAATATATTTTTAATAAATTTTAGGATTAAAAAATCCTATCGTTATATCAATATTGTTTTTTATAAAAATATTATTGTTATTTCCAAAAAGCATCGATATGATATATAACGATACTTTATTGCACTTTTGACATCCCTACTCTCTACCTTTTTCAAATAACTTTTCTGTTCCATACGCATTTTTATTTTCCTCTTTCTGGACAATTTTTAATAGAACCTTTCCCAAACTTCATAACTTCAAGTTAATCATAAAGCATTTCTAAACATCTTCATGTTACGCAACAAAATTGCAAACCCGTGTGCTTTTCTCTTGCTCTTCATCAGCAAAAATCAATATTACATAACACCACGGTCTTCTTGTGGGTGAACATTATTTCTAGAAATAATCTCATAAACTGGGGCCCGAAATATGGTCGTCTGTAGTACCAGATTCCAGCATAAGAAAATACATCAAGCTACTTGGCTGTCTCCTGATCGAAACACGCGGAACCAAATCGATCACGTTGTGATAGACGGAAGACATGTCTCCTGTGTTTTAGACGTGCGTACGCTCCGAGGACCAAATATAGACTCGGACCATTATCTGGTCGCAGCGAAGATACGCACCCGCCTCTGTGCAGCAAAGAATGCCCGTCAACAAACACAAGGAAGGTTCGACGTCGAAAAGCTGCAATCGCAACAGACAGCCACGAAATACTCTACTCGACTTGCACTCCTGCTCTCTGAGAGCACTCATCAGCATCTCGGTATAAGGGAACTGTGGAACGGCATCTCAAACTCACTGCGTACCGCTGCAGCCGAAACAATTGGTTTTCGGCAACGACAAAAAACAAGCTGGTACGATGAGGAGTGCCGTCTCGCAGCGGAGAGAAAACAGACTGCCTACCTCGCAACATTGCAAACGACCACAACACGTGCGGGATGGGATAGATACCGAGAGCTGAAGAGGGAAGCGAGACGCATTTGCAGACAAAAAAAGAAAGAGGCCGAAATGCGTGAGTACGAAGAGCTTGAGAAGCTGGCAGACAGAGGGAATGCTCGAAAATTTTATGAAAAAATGAAGCGACTTAACGAAGGTTTCAAGACCGGAGCATCCTCATGTAGAGACCAAGGTGGTAATCTGGTAACCGATGTCCAGGGCATACTGGGATTATGGAGGGAACACTTCTCCGACCTGCTGAATGGCAGTGAGAGTACAACACCAGGAGATGGCGAACCCGATCCCCCAATCGATGACGATGGAACAGATGTTCCATTACCCGACCATGAAGAAATTCGAATAGCAATTACCCGCTTGAAGAACAACAAAGCAGCGGGGGCCGATAGATTACCGGCAGAACTATTCAAATACGGCGGCGAAGAACTGATAAGGTGCATGCATCAGCTTCTTTGCAGAATATGGTCGGAAGAAAGCATGCCTGACGATTGGAATCTCAGTGTGCTCTGCCCAATCCATAAAAAGGGAGATCCCACAATCTGCGCCAATTACCGTGGGATCAGCCTCCTAAATATCGCATACAAGGTTCTATCGAGCGTATTGTGTGAAAGACTAAAGCCCACCGTCAACAAACTGATTGGACCTTATCAGTGTGGCTTTAGACCTGGAAAATCGACAACTGACCAGATATTCACCATGCGCCAAATCTTGGAAAAGACCCGAGAAAAGAGGATCGACACACACCACCTTTTTGTCGATTTTAAAGCTGCTTTCGACAGCACGAAAAGGAGTTGCCTTTACGCCGCGATGTCTGAATTTGATATCCCCGCAAAACTAATACGGCTGTGTAAATTGACGTTGAGCAACACCAAAAGCTCCGTCATGATTGGGAAGGACCTCTCCGAGCCGTTCGATACCAAACGAGGTTTCAGACAAGGTGACTCACTATCGTGCGACTTCTTTAACCTGATGCTGGAAAAAATTATAAGAGCTGCAGAGCTAAACCGAGAAGGTACAATCTTCTACAAGAGTGTACAGCTCCTGGCGTACGCCGATGATATTGATATCATCGGAAGCAACAACCGCGCCGTTTGTTCTGCTTTTTCCCGCATGGATAAGGAAGCGAAGCGAATGGGTCTGGAGGTGAATGAGGACAAGACGAAATATCTCCTGTCATCAAACAAACAGTCGGCGCATTCGCGTCTTGGCTCCCACGTCACTGTTGACAGTCATAACTTCGAGGTCGTAGATAATTTCGTATACCTGGGAACCAGCATCAACAACACGAACAATGTCAGCCTCGAAATCCAGCGCAGAATAACTCTTGCCAACAGGTGCTACTTTGGACTGAGTAGGCAATTGAACAGTAAAGTCCTCTCTCGACGAACCAAAATCAAGCTCTACAAGTCGCTTATCATTCCCGTCCTGCTTTACGGTGCAGAAGCTTGGACGATGTCAACATCAGATGAGACGACACTAGGAGTTTTCGAGAGGAAAATTTTGCGCAAGATTTATGGTCCTCAGAACATTGGCAACGGCGAATACCGCAGACGATGGAACGATGAGCTGTACGAGTTATACGACGACATTGACATAGTTCAGCGAATAAAAAGACAGCGGCTACGCTGGCTAGGTCATGTTGTCCGAATGGACGAAAACACTCCAGCCCTGAAAGTGTTCGATGCTGTACCCGCCGGAGGAAGCCGAGGAAGGGGAAGGCCTCCACTCCGTTGGAGGGACCAGGTGGAGAGCGACCTGGTTACACTTGGGATCTCCAACTGGCGCCGAACTGCGAAGGAGAGAGACAGGTGGCGCACTATCGTCGATTCGGCTATAACCGGCTAAACGGTTGCAACGCCAATCACATACATACAATCTCATAAACCGAATGAGAATTATAAGTGCTAATGAAATGAATGAAAACTGTATTTATTAAACTGTATTTACTAAAAATCGCCTCAAGCAAATCAAAGAATAAAAAAAGTTTAACCCCGAATATTCTTCATTTGAGCATATAAGGAATCGGATTATCTCAAAACAAATATACATCCTGTATAGGCACTGAAGTTCTTTACTATTGGTTGGTCGAATTTAATTATACGATTCGAGTTAACGGTAACATACCTATAAATCTCTGGTCACCTTTTTATTGAGTTAGGATCCGTTAGCAAATGGATACCAGCAGAATACAAGATTCTTTATCAAAGAATCAACAGTCTGTTTGGGAAAACTGTCACCTATCCTGCACATTAATCTTATATTTTTCGGGAAAATTATATATTCATTTGATGTTTGTCACAGTTTCTACTCATATAAATAGTGGATTTTCTTGATATAATCTCTCTCAAATCAGATTTATGTATAGACAGTGCTGGGCATAAAAAACGAGCAGTAAGAAAATTTAAATTATGAGCTAAAATTTCCATTCAAGAAAACAATTAAATTTGAGGGATTTTTTGAATTTGTAATATGAGATAAAATAAATTATTAGCAAATATTAATGTTAAATTTTTCAGGAATTAGGAATACATATTCAGCAATATTGATCACGAAATTCATACAAAAGTAATATCAAAGTGATTGTGAAGTAAAAACTTCATAATTTGACTCCTTTTGCCTTAATTACCACCCTATTCCTTGCTGGTATGGACGAAATAAGCTTTTGGAGTAATCCGACCAAAATATTATCAAACCACATCTTCAAAAGCATGAAATGCATTTTTTTCTTCGGCTTCTGGGCGGTCATCGGTTTCTTCATAATCGTCCACAGGTTTTTGATCGGGTTTAAATCGGGGTTTTTCCCAGGCCACGTTAACTGGTTTATTCCCATTTCAGACATAAAATCGTGTACCTTCAAAAAAACAAGGAAGAAGATCAAAATTAGTACTGAATGCGAATAGTAACAGGTAGTTGAATTAAAAAAAAAAAAAAAACACTTACAATGTTGGACCTATGACATGGCTCGGAATCGCACTGAAAGATGACGTCCTTTTGGTACAGTACTTCGTTGCAGGGTATCAAATTGGCTTCCAGGTTTTTTTATATGCCTCACCGTTGACTCTTCCCTCAATTAAATGAATTCCTTTTATTCCATCATAAGAAAAACAGCACCAGACCATCCTGGTTACTGGTGGGGCACAGTTATTTGTAGGCATTCTTCACTGAACTGTTCGCCCGATCTTCTCCATAATTTGTGGACACCGTTCGATCCAAAGATATCGAACTTGTATTCATCCGAGAAAATTATGATCTGCCACGCACAAATTTGCATGCTGTTTTCGCCCATACACAGAAGCTGAAGAACTAAAAAAAAATGTATGTCATACTTAGTACCATACAAATTATTCTTATTCTGGATACAAGTTGTCATTAAATTATTTAAAATATTAAAAATACAAAATATAATGTTCTGGGATGATCTCTTTAAAATGTCACTTAATTATCATTATCTCAATACGAGCACCATAAATCAATAGAAATCAACACATGGTTGGTTGTGCATTGCATGACATCACTTTCGCTCAAAATCATTCATGTTTCCTATATTTAATTCCCACAAACATATGTAAAGCTTAACATATGCTTTCATATTAAATTTTTCCATTCAACAGCACTTCCTTATATTATTTAAAAGCGCAATCAATTGTAGCAGAGCACTGCAACAATGTTACAACAGCTGATCGTTATCAAGCGTTTCAATGTCATTATGGGCAATATTCTGCGCCGTCGAGTAGAAATACACTTTCTATTGGTTGTCGCTTGGCTATGCATAAAAACTGATTATAATCGAAAAATTGCAAATAAAAGCAAATACTCGGCGAATCAATTCATACAAACGCGTGCCGATCGGCTGCATAAAAGTGAAATTGCAATTAAATGCAATTCAATAAATTTAAATTACTTCGCTGAGTGATGAATGCGGTGAATGACTTTTTGTCAGCTGCATTGGATTATTTTAAAGCGCAAAAAAATAACTGAAGCTCCGCTTTTATGCAATTTTTAAATTAAAATTGTAAATATGTATATTAATATTTATATGGGTATATTACTATTAATTGAGCATGCAATATGAATATGCGCACGCCGGAAATGAAATATACTGCGAGATTTTTTTATTGAATGCATTTGTAATGGGTGTTTTTGAAGCGTTCTACAAAATTCATATATCAGAAAAGATTAAAAGTTAATTTGTCTCGATTAGTTCGCAAGTTTTTTGAAATACTTATAGTTTGTAGAAAGAATTATGAGTCATATGGTCACCACGACTGTGTCTTATGAAGACCATCCTATCGATTCCATTATTAACCACTTTTTTCATATAACGCGCTGAATTGGTGAGTTCAAGCTGGTTTATTAGAAAATGTCTTTGACCTGACTAACAAAATCATCATTAAAATAGTCAAGATACTAATCTAATGAACTTAGACCATGAGCACTGCCAGTGGTGAATCCAGAAATTTTTTTTGGGGGGTTTTACGAAAAGTTTTATTACTCAACGTATTTTTAATATAGCAGTTACCTCGCGAAAATTCAGTTATTATAGTACACGTTTTGTTTTATTTTGTGTATTTTTCCCAAAGTACGAATTTGACGCTAAAAAAGCTCGAGAAATATTTTCTTTTTATAAAAGGGTGATCAACTGTTCAGAAGAAAACTTTCTTTCGGAGGTGAAAATGTGGAAACAGCGAACTTCAGGCAAGCATTTTCGGAATGCTTTCGAAGCTTTAGAAGCAGTGAACAAAACATCTTTTGAGAATGTTTCCAAGATTTTACGCATATTGGCGTTATTGCCTGTTTCAATAACATCACCGGAAAGAAGTTTTTCAAGTTTAAAGATAATTAAAACCTATTTACGAAATATGACAGGTCAAGGTAGGCTTAATGGTCTAGCATCAATGAATATTCATAGGTATCTGTCAGTTGATGAAATACTAGAAAAATTCTTTCAAAAACTAAGGAAAATATAACATGGAATATGAGATCCCGTGTAATCCTCAATTAATCACTGAGCTTCAACGATACTTCTTGTACAAATGTAGAGAAAGTTCGAATTATATGAATAACAACAAAAATCTTGTCACTTATTATAATTGCTTATAATTTGATGTGATTTTTTTGATCAATAACCTCATTCGAAACCCATATCAACAAACATATATTTTTTCTCTGAGTTTAGGGGGTGTTTTAACACCAAAAATCCCCCCCGTGGATCCGCCATTGAGCACTGCTAAAATTAATTACATATATGAGAATTTGTATACTGAACAAGGACCTAATATAATCAGATTTTTAGGTTCTTACTTTTCCTATTTCTAACCTCACGTCTAATATAATATTCTTTCTTATCTAAGACTAGGAAAATTGTGTGATATTTTTTTTCCAAATTGGAAACATATTTCCCTTCAAACTTATGAAAATCTCTCGGCGCAATCCCTAACATACTAATTTGAACCAGAAGACCCTAGATCTCACTCTTCAAATAAGATTTGAAAATGCCTGAAAATGTCGGTTTTCTTCTTTTTTCATAAAAGAAGCTGTTTATCGATTTAAAATCACTAGAACCTCGATGGGAAAGACTTAAATAAACCTTGCCTTTTTATAGATGAGACTCTGGTAAATTAGTTAAATCATAGATCCATCTGTACCATCCAATAGTAAAGTCAGAGGTATGAAGTCTATGTTTTCAGATTCATGTTGAAACAGTATTCATTCTACATAACGTCAGAGAAGAAAAAAAAATAAAGACTTAAGCTTAATCCGAACTTAAGGTTTAGTTATATAAGATTAGTTACAGTGCAAATATTTTCTATATTCTCGCTTTAGCTACATTTGTCTTTACACAAATAATAAATGAACAAAAAAGAATAATAAAGTTGAATATTATACACCCAAACATTTCAACAAATATGTTTGTGCAACAATTTCCTGACACTCATTAAATCAAATCATCGCCACCTCCGAACCATCAACAACGGACGCATAATACTCGCTACAAAAGCACATTCCACAGGCGTGTTAATCAATTGCTATACAGCATTAATGCCATTGCTGCTTATTTCAATGCCTGATTTGATTTATTATGTCGATTTTTTTTATAAAAGCGCGCGCCGCTTAGCAGAGAAGACCGTCAATCATTATGTTCGCTGGTGGCATGCGAGCAGAGTTGCTGTGTGCCTTTAGATCACAATCCGCCACATGTATAAAACATTTTAATGTGCTCTAGTATTTATTTATTCACATACAAACATATATACATATATATGGCTTCCATGCGCCTATGCCACGTCAATTTCTTGCTCGTTGGTAGCAACAACAGCTGTCAATTTCATTTCATTCAAGCGCCGTCCAAGCCTGCCAACCGACAGTCGGTCTCTTTGTAATTATTTAATAAATACCATTTGAAATTGACTTGAATGGTTATGGTTGTGTGCGATTTTAATGCCATTACAATGTGCAACATTAACTGATTGATGTGTTAAATTAATTAATGAAATTGAACACACAAAGCAAATGAGCGAACTCAAGTCAAGACGATCATTTTGTGATTATATATAGTTTAGATAGATGAGGTAGATATACATACATATGTAAAGAAAGAGGAAACTAATGAGAGAGATAGCAAAGTATATTGGGTACAAAGAGTGGTTTCATGCAATTGGTAGATGAAGTGCTTTGAAAAGGTCTTGTACTAACACCTAAAATTGTAAAATTGCTACAGATCTTTTTTTAGTACAGTAAAAGCTCTTTATTCGCGGGGTATATGTTCCATAAATATGCAAATTGAATATCAAAAAAGTGCTCAAAAAGTACTAAGTGATCGAGTAATTTACTATTCAGTATTTATAAAATAGTTTTGGCACAATCTCAATCTTCTAAAACGGATCTTATATTACTTAGCATACTGTCAGCCTTCTAAAACGGATCATTTATTACTTACCATACTGGAAGTCTTAGATAACTCTTTTTGTCTCACGCATTATCTGTCTCTTTCATTTGTTTTCTCCTTTTTCTCTATCGCTCGTCATCCTTAAGTCTCTCTCCGTTTATGCAAATGAAAACCTTATCTTCTATCATCTCTCAAGTATTGGATACAAAGCTATTCGAAGAGGAAAGAGAGTAGAGACTATTATTGCATCACTGTTCAGAAAGATCAAGCCAAGGCAATACATAATACATACTTACATTCAATCACTTAAGGAATGTTGTATATCATTTGTCACTTATCTCTAAGAGTTCTAGTAGACGGTTTATCTCACATTGTTTTAGATCTTGACAATAAATCCACTTTTAATCAATGAGTTAGTTATTATCTCAGATTCTTTCGACAGTTATAGCTTTCCTCACAGACAGTTGGCCTCAATTTCACATCACAGTCGTGATCCAAATACGAAAAATTGTTAACTAGTAGTTTTTTTATTTCTATATCGTTCTCTGATACTTTTTGCGATGGAACTTATAATAAGTAATTCATTCTATAAATGATTATGGATGTATTAAATCTACTATAATTGAGCTCTCATACATCGGTGGATGTTTAGCCAAAGTTCTCCTTCAATTAGTGGTATGTCATTCATCTTAAGGTCTTTCGAAAATGAAAGCAATTTACAGTTTCCTCCAAAGAAGTCATGGGTTTCTATAGGAACCCATTCTATAACTATTCGGACACCTGAACCAGAAATCACTGCTGACAACTCAAGAACAGACTCTTAGGTATTGCTAGAGGCCAATAAAAAAGTGCTTATCCATTTTTAAACAACATTTTCAAAGTAGCATGTCTGTATATATGTTAGAGACATGTTTTCCCCCGCACATAGCAAAAATACATTTGTACTAATATCCAGTTTATAAATTGTTTGACACACTAAGCTATATTTGGCACTAGGTCATTATGTTTATTGCTTTACTTGTACGCGTACTCACATACACGCATACTTATACGAATAAACACGCATCGTCGACATTTGTCTATCTGTTACTTACTTTGATCATCTACAAGTACAAGATTCTCTGACGCCCACAAGCAATCAATTTTTGACTGATTGCCGGCAATTGCCGTTGACGATGGATTGACACTCCCGAAATAGCGACGCTCACTTATTGACACCGAATGACAACAAACGATCATTCAAATTGATGAACGAAAAAATGCAATGTGTCTTTGCTGTGCGCTTTGCAGACACTTATGGTCTTTATTTACTTGCTAGCTTTGAACATTTGTGTGTACTTTTTTATGATTTCATAGATGTAATTACTTTGTTGCATGTTGGATTTCTTTCTATTGCGTCTTTGATATACATACTATACACTTCTAACAAATATATGTCGTGCTACATTTCAAAAAAATCGTAATATTTTCGATATACAGTGGTGGGGAAAATATTGAGGATACTTTATATGATTTTATTAAACAATTTAGAGATTCGAAAACAGTTTAATCCATAATTAATAGTCAAACAACTAAGGCACTATGGTACTACAGATCATGCGTACCAGGAACTATCAATTGTAAATTGTCTAGAAACAAGACATTATTTATGCCATAATAAATTTTAGAAGTCTTTTGGGGCATATATGGCATGCAGATTACTCATTATCATTACATTGGAGCTAAAAAAAAATCTTCAAAATCTGCCTAAAACTGGTGAGGAGCATAAGAATAATTTACATTAATGTTCTTCTTTGAAGAATATTTTCTTTTCGATAGAGAATTTATGTGCGGCTGTTTCGGTCATAGGTTTACTAATTTCATTTTATATAAGGATGTAGAACATATCGCGCTATGAGACTGCCTTGAAATATGTCTTCTTTCTAGAAATTGACCAAAAATTAGTTTGGCCCAATGGAATACTTCTTCCTTTCCTTTCTTCGACATATTTCCATTTCTGCCCTTTGCTAAGGAGGGGTCTCTTCAAAACACTCTCAAGTAAAGGATAATGTTAATATTATCACAATCCCTTCTTCACACGGTAATCAGTTTGGTCTTGTAGTGGCTTCTTCAAATTAATTTTGGGATGCGATTGAGATAAAAGTTCTCGGACGGATTAAAATTCAGTTCCTTTCTGGTTCCGAAAAGCCGAAATTTGCCGTTTAGAGTCATCGATAAATCTTACTAAAATAACCTTTGAATTTTTTTTTTGGTTCTCCAGTAACGAAATTTAAAGTGTCCATATATCTGTGGCCGTCACTGTACATTGAATCATGCGTGCATACATATGTATGTATCTTACTATTTTTTGTTTTCATGACTTAATTTCACGTTTCTGTGCAATTTCTTCTTCTTCTTTGTGATATACGAGGTATGGATGTATGTAAAGGGTGATTTTTTAAGAGCTTGATAACTTTTTTTAAAAAACGAAATGAAACGTTAGATTGGTTCATGACATTTACTTTTTGAAGATAATTTCATTTAAATGTTGACCGCGGCTGCGTCTTAGGTGGTCCATTCGGAAAGTCCAATTTTGGGCAACTTTTTCGAGCATTTCGGCCGGAATAGCCCGAATTTCTTCGGAAATGTTGTCTTCCAAAGCTGGAATAGTTGCTGGCTTATTTCTGTAGACTTTAGACTTGACGTAGCCCCACAAAAAATAGTCTAAAGGCGTTAAATCGCATGATCTTGGTGGCCAACTTACGGGTCCATTTCTTGAGATGAATTGTTCTCCGAAGTTTTCCCTCAAAATGGCCATAGAATCGCGGGCTGTGTGGCATGTAGCGCCATCTTGTTGAAACCACATGTCAACCAAGTTCAGTTCTTCCATTTTTGGCAACAAAAAGTTTGTTAGCATCGAACGATAGCGATCGCCATTCACCGTAACGTTGCGTCCAACAGCATCTTTGAAAAAATACGGTCCAATGATTCCACCAGCGTACAAACCACACCAAACAGTGCATTTTTCGGGATGCATGGGCAGTTCTTGAACGGCTTCTGGTTGCTCTTCACCCCAAATGCGGCAATTTTGCTTATTTACGTAGCCATTCAACCAGAAATGAGCCTCATCGCTGAACAAAATTTGTCGATAAAAAAGCGGATTTTCTGCCAACTTTTCTAGGGCCCATTCACTGAAAATTCGACGTTGTGGCAGATCGTTCGGCTTCAGTTCTTGCACGAGCTGTATTTTATACGGTTTTACACCAAGATCTTTGCGTAAAATCTTCCATGTGGTCGAATAACACAAACCCAATTGCTGCGAACGGCGACGAATCGACATTTCACGGTCTTCAGCCACACTCTCAGAAACAGACGCAATATTCTCTTCTGTACGCACTGTACGCATTCGTGTGGTTGGTTTAATGTCCAATAAAGTAAACTGAGTGCGAAACTTGGTCACAATCGCATTAATTGTTTGCTCACTTGGTCGATTATGTAGACCATAAATCGGACGTAAAGCGCGAAACACATTTCGAACCGAACACTGATTTTGGTAATAAAATTCAATGATTTGCAAGCGTTGCTCGTTAGTAAGTCTATTCATGATGAAATGTCAAAGCATACTGAGCATCTTTCTCTTTGACACCATGTCTGAAATCCCACGTGATCTGTCAAATACTAATGCATGAAAATCCTAACCTCAAAAAAATCACCCGTTATATATGCCTTATCGAAATTTGCTTGCGTGATTATTGTTTTTCATATAATATTACCCTCCAACACATGTATATTTAGAACACCTCTTATTCGAGTGTGCCTAATACAAGGACAAATATATTTGTCTACAAAGAAATATATGTTATTTTGACTTTTGTTTGTTATAAACATCTCCCTGCCATCCACTTACAAGTAACTGTAGCGTAGCAATCTCATATCACACGCTTCTCTCACACACGTATCAATCATATCTTCACTGAGGTGTTTCTAAACTCAATGCACGCGATTCTTTGATCTCACTTTTACTTACAGCACATTCCAGCAGAATTTTTTTACATGTTGTAAACAAATTTGTAAGCATTCTTTTATGACTTATTTACAGCTAGAAATTTTATTACCGTTTTTTATTGCTTAAGGGTCAGAATTATTGACACTTAACCTTGACGCGTGTGTTGATTTAATTATTTTTCGTTTCTATGCGTACTATATTTATACAAATTTATAAAAAATCAAGAAATTACAGCCTTTGGAAATTTTTGATGATTTTTTGGAACTACAAGTTTAGGGTTCAAGTTGCATCAAGTGTCTGGATTACTTCATGTGATGCACTATTTAGTACGGGAAGTCGAAATAATTCGCATAAGTTGATGAAACCTAACCAAATCACTTCATTCCAACATGAAATGTATATATTTTCATAGAAATCTGTTAGTTGCATGTCTATTATGCTTGCAGCAATTTATTAGTACATTTCCATTCCTTTAAAGCAATCAATTGCCCATCATTTCGATTGACTATAAATTTTCGTAGCCAGACGAGTGCATTGCGTGCGTCAAACCAACTGTCTCTTTGCGTCAATGCAACAATTATGTGGCAACAACAAGTACAGCAACAATAAGTGTAAATTATGCAGCGACAATTACATATATACATATTTGATATATAAATATACATATATACACATATGCACCATAAAAATCATAAAAATAATAAAATACAAACGACATATGAAGTCTGTGACTAGAAAATGTAAAGATTTCCAAACCATTTGATCTTATTGACTTCGTCGCATGCTAGACTTTGCAACTCCCTTGTTTGCTTGCCTTTACAGTTCAACTTTCGTTTTCAGTTTTTCGTTTCATCAAATTTCAATAGCTGCTTTTGTTAGATTTTATTGTTATTGCATAATTGCAACGCTTGCATTTTAGATGGAGCGACATTTAGAGAGATGAGGGGCCAGTAGGAAATATGTAACTTGATTACAAAAAAAAAAAAAATATTTAAACTAAAATTAAATAAAAATATATAGAGAAAGCAATAAAAATGTAATAAAATCAACATAAACTCAAATCATATAAAAATATTTTTTATAAAAATAATAATTTTTTTATAAAATATTTTTTTTTATAAATTTTTTTTAATAAGATATTTTTTTTAATAAAAAAGAAAAGAAATAATTAAACAAAAAAGCAACAACAACGATAAATAAAAATATTTAATTTAAAGAAAATATCAAGCAACAAAACTTATATAAAAATATATTTCATGACATTAATTTTAAATTATCTCATGCGATTTTTTTTTTGCAATTTTATATTTGGATGCAAATCGTGGTACACCAAACAAAAGTAAATGGATTTTATAAAAAAAATATATTTAAATACAATTTAATTATTTTTTATTCTTATTTTCAATATTTCAATTTCAATTTATTTTATTTTCAAAAATAATTTTTTAACAAAATTTTTATAAAAATTATTTAATATTTTAATATTTTTTTTAATCCAAAAAAGGATTTGTTTTTATTATTTCAATTAATTTTATTTTCAAAACAAATTTTCATATAAAATTTTTTATAAAATTCGTTTAATATTTTTAACAAATCCAAGAAAAGGTTAGTTTCTCGCTTTCGAACTTCCTATAGGGTTAAATACAAAAACTTACTTATATTTATTTATGCCTCCACACACTCACCCACTCCCAGCTCGTTTTTCGCTTTCAATTATTCAGTCACGTGCTTTTCAGTTTACTAAATCGCCGCCGCCGTCGCCGCCGAAATATGTACACAAAATGAAAATACACAAATCGAATCAGATATGCGCGTTCATTCATATTGAGGCTATAAAATTTAAATGTCACCGCAATTACCCTAAAATCTTGTGAACTGGGCTGAGCGTATGTGTATGTATGCGGATAGATAAGCGCTGTTGTTGTTTTTGTTTTTATATTGACTGAATGCTCAGTCAGAGCTTGGTTTCGTGCTGCATATGGTGTTTATGTTTGTTGTTGTTGTTTTGTTTGTCGCTATTATTTTATTGTTGCTGTTGTTTTTGGGTTTACTATAGCTTCATTGTTATTGTTGTTGTCTATACTTTTGTTTTTATTGTTGTTGTACCATTTCTATGTTTTGGTTGTTGTTGTTTTCGATTTTGTTTTTATTATTTTGTTGTTGCATCATTTTTCTGTCGCTTGTTTCATTCAGTTGCTTTTTCTTAATTTAATTGTTATTACTTTCAATAATCAATATTCCATTCATGTCTTCTCGGATGATTTAACGAAATTGAAAGTTAATTAGGTTGCGCTGTGTAATGAATACTAATTGATTTGACTCACTGAAGATAATGCATTTTTAAAGAGTCACATTTGGATTTGGTTGTTTTTTTTATTATTAACCCAAATTGGTTATGTCGAAGAGTTACCGCAAATAGGAGGGAAGAGATGTTCAATTATAAAGAGAATTAAATGCTTTGATTTTGAGTAGAGTTAAAAAAAAACGTGGTATCAAGACACTATAAGAATATGGTATGGAAAGATTCGAAGATATAATTGCTTAATATTACTGGAGTCCTTACAAAACATAATATTCATGCTTCTTAGGTTTCAAAACATATTTGCTTTACCGAAAAACACGCTTTTCTCGTGTAGGAAGAAAATATCCCATATGTGAAATTCAAGGATATCTAAAACTTTCGAAAATATTTCCAGTTTCTGGATACTTCAAAAATACTTTCGAGTTACTCTCTTTTCTATGGCATGGTCGAGGAAAAAAAATCTAATTGAAGGAGTAAATCTAGTAGTATGTAACATTCAGGTTAAAATTTAGATTTTTTATACCAGATTATACCAGTTTGGGGCAGATTATATTTTTTATTTTATAAAAGAGACAAAAACATGTTGCACTAAAAGAAACAATATTTGTATTGGATGTAATATTGATATTTAGAGAGCAAAGTTGCACTAAATATGATCGTCAATCAGTCAATAAATCAGTTGAGAAGTCTGTTATTGAACAAAATGAAATAATGAGTTTAATACAAGATGCACCAAAAAGTATGCTAAGGTTAAAAAAGTGTATAAATATAGGGATTATAGCATCCACGCATCCTATATTTTAGGTTAGGTTTGGTTATGTGGTTGCCTGTCGATGTACCTTGCATTTGGAAGGTCCATTATGACATCACCGGGACTGGGAACTCACACCATTAAGTCTTCTTTGAACCACCCTGTGGTCTTGATAAAATTAAATAATTCGCATAGTTTGATATGTGAAACTTCGCCCACGTCATCGAAACAACCGCGTCCGATATTTGCGATTATTTTCCTATACAAAGCATTACATCCGCATAGAAGGTGTGTTATAGTTTCTTCTTCTTCTACTTCTTGGCAGCTTCTGCAGTAATTATTGAAAAATCGTGTCTCCAAATCAGACAATGACCTGTTAACACACCTACCAGGCTTCTTATTCTTCAAATTTCTTCATTCCTTTCAAATTTTACTAGGCGACATGTGCGGCTCTTATCCTATCCTATATAATCCAATATATTAAATATGCTTAAATATCTCTTAAAATAAATTGTAAGACCGATCGAGTTACAAGAACCACCCATAGACTTCGAAAATCACCAATCCTTCAACTAAAATATTCACTTTCGCTCCATTATTCACCAGCAAATGCCCACTTCAAGCACAAACTCTCACCTTCACTGCAGCCACCAAGTTGGCCACTGCACTTGCACTCATTCCAAAGCAATCACGAATTCCACGCATTTCACTACTGACACAGAAACCCACTACTACGGCAGCCTAATGCATTTACTTTTTACAATTTTTCCTTGAAATGTCAGCAAGTAAATACGCAACGACTAAAAAGGCAAAATATGGAACAAAACAAAAAAAGCGGAGTGAAGCGCACTTGAGGCATGTGTGGCACGCAACACAAACAGCGACTTAAGTACTACATACATATTCGCAACGCGCACGCATAATTGCCACATCTGTTGCAAGGGCCAAGCGTTGGCAGCAAGTTGCACTCATTTTCTTCTTGCGTACGCCACTAATGAGATCAATTTACGGCTCATTGATTGAGGCACAGCACAGCGGAGCATGACACTGAGGAGGCAACTGCGTGAATGGAAGCGCAGCCTTCCTGTAATGCATCGCTTCAGCAAGCACAACAAAAACAAATAAAAGCGTGCACAATGTCAACACTGTCAGCAAAAAGTAATGGTATATTTTGCATTATTGTATTGTTCTTGTTTTATTTGCACACATCATTATGCAGCCAAGTAATGCTAGCATGCTTCAGCAACAACGACAATAACAGCATTGACAACTTCAGCCCACCAGTTTGGCTTGTCATTTATTGTTTCAATGGTTCGACGAAGCGTGCCTTTATTTCCATTTTCAATTATATTGGAATACTCTTTGCTGTTTTGAAGATGCTGCAGTGCAGTTCGAGTGCACTCATATCGATTATGTGTATGACAGTAATGATGGAGATGGAGAGTGCTTTTGATACGTGTGTGTGGACATTTCATTATAATAATTATTGATGCTGAAGTGTATATATGCATAAGGAAAATGCTTAATATTTTTTCTTTTAAATTCAATTTTACATTACCATAGAAAGTGGCATTGTATTAACCCATAGATGATTATTGGGGGTCAAATTGGCCCGAAGTCTATATGTGTTTTATTGAAGTTCTCATGATGATTTTTATGTCGTATTCTTAATGCAAAATATCCTTATTATTATTACTCGACCAGCTAATCATTCAGTAGGTAGTTTTCAATAAATTTCTATAATACTTAGGAACTACCAGGAAAACTAGGAAGTGAATGGGAATAATAGATAATTAATGTAGTTCAAAATCGCTAATTCAACATAATTAATTTTATTACAAACCCCTGAACAATTGAAATTAAACTACTCATGAATCCAGATTAGTTATCGGAAGGTGAGACTCGAGAGAATGTTTTTCAAATAACTCTATTAAAGTATTATTACTGCTTCTAGGGGTCTGATGATATATAGTGAAATATCGTTTACCACTACTTATAAACGAAGTTAAACTATTCCGTAGAGTTCAAGCCGAGCATTAAGAGAGTTAATTTTATTTTATCACCAATTTACTACTCTCCTTTCAACTCCGGTTGTTCGAGTAGACTGTTATAATTTTGTATGGTATTCTAGTTTACAAATTAGATCTTTTCCATTGAAATTATAGAAACAATTATTAGGCTTCGCCATAATCTAGTAATCTGAAGATTAAATCTTTATATTTTTCTATTTTTCGCCGCGTACTTGAGTATATACTGAACAACCAAATTGTTCCTTTTAAGAATGGCTAAACACATTTTCGATAGCTTTTTTAGAACTTGTATTATATCGAAAATGTATTACTGAATTTAGAGCTTAGAGGTAGTAATTGTACAGGGTGTGATATCTTCTATGTCCGTATGAAATTTTTTAATATATTTAAAGGCAACCGCTTTTTATAATTTTTATATATTATATGAGGTACTTTACAATTCATTTTAGATACTTTTTGAATTAAACATGAACCAGTGGCTGCCTTTATCGGCCACAGCAAAATTTGACGCTTTTCCTCATTCGCTTTTCACTCTTCTTCAGCCACCGATGATGTGATATCGAACGTTTGCCTTGAGTTTGTCAATGGCCCGAGAATGATTGGCATACATATTGCTTTTAAAAGACTCTACAAAAACCAATCTTACTTACTCTTTTTTATAACAGACGTTCAGCAACTTTTTATTCGTGTCCCGAGCAACTTGGGAATAATCGGTCGAAAGTATCCTATGTGTTAATTGTACTTTACATATATGGGAATGAATTCGAATTATTTTCACTATCAAAGTGTGGAGTACGGCGACGATCCGAATCTTGCGGATTTTGGAAAGCACTCTCCCTTTTATCAGTTTCAATCACTGCATTCGTGGGAATGGTCTGTATTATTTTCGGCGAAAGGGTTAAGTCAAGGGATTAGTGATAGTCAGATTGTTGCTATTAAATCATGTTATTTCACAAAAGTAATAATTTGGCATTATTACACAATATTTTGACTTGAAATCACGAAAATTTGAAAAAAATTACAATTTCCAAAGTTTTAGCTGTTTGTGTTGACCCAATACCAAAAAAAGGTCCTTGCAGTGCAATCCTGAGAGATTCATCTAAAATCAATCGTATAAGAAAAATTAGTTTTATAAATATATAATCCTTTTTAATTTTAAATTTAAATCAGGAAATTTATTACTAGATTTTCGGGAAAAAATCAACGGTAAATCGGTCTTCAAAAATCGAAATTAAAAAAAAAAATTATTCGTTAGGCCTGTGTTTTATTATGTGTTCTAGAAGCTGTATAAATTCCACTAAAATCTACTGAGCAGTTTTCGAGTCCTGTTTGACAGCAGTTCAAAGAACATAGTTTTGCGAAAAACACATTTAAAGTTTCACACTAGCATTTTGGAGTGCGCGAGCGCTCTTTGTTATTTGTCGTATAACTTGAAAAGCAATCATCGCATTGACTTCAAATTTTCAGAGAATATTTTTAAGATATTACACTTAACGAAAATTCGAAAACTCAATCTCAATCGGTTGATGAATATCAAATTTATCCAATTTTTACTTTAGCAATATAAAATATTTTGCACCCTGTATATTTATTTATATACATAGCTTTATATAGAAAATATATTTATTTGTGTGTACGCGAAAGTTTTGGTAAAAGTTATTGAATTTCATCGATTAGTTTTGCTTGTGTACACCGAATTTTGAGGGTGATCGAATTAATAAAACCAAGCAAAGGTGGTACAGTGGAAAGCTCGCATGTGTACAGTCGTACATACATATGTATATATATAAGTATGTTTGTAGTTGTGTGCATATGTTTCCGTGTGTAACAGGTGAAACCAATAAATAACGCTGGTAAAAGTTTAAGGGATATAAATTGGTTGGTGTTGATATTTTGTGTTAATTTGGCGTAAAGTTTTAGCAGCGGTTTGGTATAGGTGTGTGTGTGTGGAACGCATGTATGTGTGCTACTTGTATACATATATGTTTATGATATATATTTATTTGGTTATAGTTAATTTTGCGTATTAAAATCCGGCAGTTTAGGGTTAAATTGAATTTCGCTTCAAGACTTGCTTTTGTGTAAATTATTGTTGTAAAGTTGTGGCATAAAACTACATATGTACTACTTACACAGATATATTCCTGCAACTAATACGCTTTAATTGGTTTCCAACTTTCTTAAAATAACTGCTATTGAATTTCCACAATTCATATCAATGTAGAACTTAAATCGCGCGCACAAACGTGCGTGCCACTAATTGTGGCACATGTAGCATTCATGGAACACTAAAATTAGGTTGCAAGCGCCATAAGCCCGCGAAGCCATACAAAAATTGCAATTGCATGCAACTGTGTGGCAACAACAACATAAGTGGTAATCTTGCAGCCAAACAAGAACAACACCAACTCGCTATTCAGCTCATTAACCGCGTCAACACGCATTCGCCATAAACAATTTGCAACATCTGCTTTGCCACACCTACATATGTACATACATAGTTGCAACACGTGGTGCCTGCAGACTTATGGAACTGTGTGTGTGTGTGTGCTTTTGTTGCATTTGCCAACGCGCGGCTTTGCATGTTGCCTGTAATTTATGAATAATTGCAGACGCCGCTTAATAAGCACACTTATGTGCACAGCTGCAATGTTGCCAAAGAATGTGGCACGTAAATTTCGACTGCATGCTTTTTAATGTGCGCATAATTTTTGGTAACAGCTGACTTTTCGCGAATTTTGGGTTAGAAATTTCATGTTGCTAGGACATATGGTTAGGGAAGTTGTGGGAAGATATTTTTGAGTTATCACTCTCAAAGTCACTTAAAGTTGATCTGAGATCCGGAACACATGAACAAGGATACACAAAATTTATTATCCTCTAGTTAAAAAAAAAATAATAAAAAAAAAATTTGACCCCTAAAGGGTTAAGAAAATTTTATTTTCAGTTTTTTTTGTTAAAATTTCTCCCTTCTCTTCATTTTTCTACACTTAAAACCAGTTTCCTCAATTATTTTATTTATTTTTAACGCATTTTTTAACTTTGCTCACACATGTTGCAACATCAATATTTACTTGTAGCAACTATTTCTCTCGCCTTTGTTGTCATGTGGCAATTTTTACTACTTGCCACACAGCTATTCGCGACTATTGGCAATGAAATTTGCACTTCAGATTTGCATGCAGTGGCACGTGACTTCTGTTAAAGCGCGCAAGTTGTTTGCCTGCTATAAACATAGCACAACAACAACGGCGGCAACAAATGCAAACAACAAACGTTAATGAGTGCATGCCACCGCCTCTTTGCAGTTGCACAAATTGCTAAAATGCAGCGCATATTAAGATTTCAGCACAGCAATAGTGCTGTGAGGCATTAATTAGCAGCAAGTTGCAAGTTGTGAACATATGTATACACTTGCACAATAATTGGTGGCATGCCACATACATATTTGTAGCAAATCACTAAGAAATAACATGCACAGCGTTTTTTACAAATAAAAAAATTAAAAAAAAAATGTGGCATGCAACATGTTGCAAGTAGCAATTTTTGCAAAAACACTGCATTCATTTTAAACACATTTAACTACACATTCAATTAAACTTACTGCGCATAACTGTGTTGACGTTAATATGGCACTTGTGCAATGTACGTGCAACATTTGTTATTGCATACACAACAACTGTGGCGCCAACAAGTATGACAAGTGTTGTGCAATAGCGCCCACTTGGCTAGCCGTCACTTGCCACAACAATACATATGTGGCACATGGTTATTGTTTGCTATTTGCTACAAGCCACTTATGTGTGCCACAGCAGCATGCCACTTCCGTTGTTGTGCATGATGATGCTGCTGCTGCCTGGTGGTGGTCCTGTGCGGCATTTAATATTTGAGTGGCAACATAATTTGTGATGAGCCATGTTGCCACCGAGTAATTGTAGTACATAATTATTGGGTTTTTCCGTTGTTATTGATGCTGTTGTTGCAAGTATGACAGTGCAATTATCCAGTGGCAGGCCACAACACAAGCAACAACAAATTAACATGCTAATCGTTGTTGCATAGCTGATGGCCGATGGCTGTTGTTTTCCGGTTGTCACTCAAGGGGCACAGCACACACACACATATGTGTGCAACACGCCTCTGCGAAAGTAAACGGATGCACTTGTCGATTTTACATATTCAATACTGCAAGGCAACAACTGGCCGCTGGCCGCTACTCGATTGCAATTTGTGGCAAACTAATAGTTGTTGCATGCCACATGGGATCATGGCAGCTGTGCTACCGTGTTGCACGACTAACCGCCGACCCGTTGAGTTGAGTGATTTTTATGTGCGCATTTAATAGATAATAACGACATGCAACAACGCTGTGGGAAGTGGTCGCGGCAATTACTACAACAACAGCAACAATAACAACAACAACAGCTGGGAAGGCCAGTAGACTGATAATAGCGGGAAAGCGCGCTACCAATGACAGCGCTGAACGTGATTTGCAAGGTGCATACACACACGGTCTACATACATACTGGATGACGCAGCATGTGGCATGCCACCACCAGATGCTAGCAAAAAGTGTTGGTTAATGTTGCATGCATGCTGTGTTGCTGCTTTTATTTTGCGAATGTTTATATGTTTGGCATGTAATGTGCGCCATAGGTGCAGCACAGGTATAAGTACAAAAAAATACAACAAAAACAACAACAACTACTGAAGTGCAACAAAAAAGGTTAAAGAAAAGAGTTTAACTTGCAGCTTAAACAAGCATACGTTGTGGCCATATATGCGAAAGCAAGTTTGTAAATAACAGCAACAAAACAACAACAACTTGCAACAAAATGCCGCCGCTGTTACACAAATTACCACAACTGCGTTTGAAATAGCCAAAACGTGCAACGCATCTGTTCCAAACGATTTGTGGCAGCAATGAAGGAGTGGGTTGCAAACACAACAACAACAACAAATACGGTATAATGCAACAACAAATAAGTGTTACTTCATAAATTAGAAATTGTATAGCAACTTGCAGACACATAAATAATCCATGCCACCAACTTTTACCTTGCAACACCAACAAATAACTGTGCATTAACAAAATACAACAACAACTGATTACAATAATTTAGTAAATAGCTCGAAAAGTGGACGCTGTATCTCTTTGGTGTCACTGCGGCACGTTTAACAACTCTTTACGCGTCATATAACCATGTTGCACGTACGCAAATGCATGCCACATACTCACTTTTCTGCTTTTATTTAGTTGTTTTAACAAACTGGAGCAACAACAATAAAAATGAAGCATGTTGCAAGCGTATGCAAACCTGCAACACGGCTTCAAGCGACACAAATAGCGGTTAAACGCACTATAGTGACAGCTAAAGCAGTTTGCAACAGCCAGCAACAATAACAAACGTGATTGCGGCAACAACAAATGCAAAACTGTTTGCTTGCAACAAACGCACCGCAGCAACAGCCAGCACTCACCAGTAGTAGCTGCAGTAGCGCAATGAAAATAGAAATTAATTTCGCCCCAAAGTAAACACGAGCAATGAAATTGAGTTGCGGCCACATGCAACACACACATGTGCACACCAATGTGTATGTATGTATGTAATGTAAACCCAGTCACACAGCTTGCCGCACGCACTGCTGTTGCTACCACTTAATAGCATTTCAAATTTGGAGCCTTTTGCTGCCGCTGCCAACGTCAGCCAAACGCTGCGCTGTGCTATTCTGCGGTTGTTGCACGCTTTATCCGTATCTGCATTGCTGTCACTGCTGCCGCCGCCCATACTCATGTTGCAACATTAGTTTCCACTGTCATGGCATATGTAATTTGCATGCTCGCTCGTTTGTTTGTTGTAACCAGCATTGTTGTTGTCTGCGGCATACCACAGTTCATACAGCTCTCGGCACGTATATATACTCACACATGCATTTGCATTTGGTGCATGCAACGTGATTTGTGCGTAAATTTATGGTTTGCAATTAGTTGGCAACGCCATGTTTAAATCAGCATGTCACTCTACAACTGCCATAATGCATGTGGCATGCACTCGTACATACATATGTACAGTAAAGATAATATAGTGCGGCAAGTAGTGTGCGCTTGGTGAAATGTGAAATGCAAAATTTTCTAATCCCAAACTCGGCTGTGCAAACGTTTTGCTATTTTAGCTGCTTTTCTCTGCGGCAGTTGTTGCTGCTGCTGCCGGTTGTTGGTGTTGTAATTGTTGCTTTGTTGTTTTGTTGCACGCACAATATTGTGTGTGTGTGGCTTAAAAATGTGGTTATTCTGGCCACGTTCTCTTTCAGCGTAGAGTATTATTCAAAAAAGTTGTGTGCTGCCACTTTTTGTTGCATGTCATATGTATACAATGTATTGAGCTCAGATTTTGTGCGCTTTGTTGCACGCTTGTCATTTAGCTGCTAAATATTGCAAATTTAAATTTATGATTTGTGTTGCCCCCTTCATTATCTTTTTCATTATGTCTTGTGACAACCTTATTAGTTTTCGTGACTAGTTTTGAAAATAAAATATTTCTTGATAATTTTATTTCATATGTATGAGGTCTACAACTTTGCTTCCGCCGTTTTTTTTTTTGTAAATTGAAGTTTTTTTTGTATAAAAACGGTTTCAAATGTCGATGAGCCTCAGCCGCACTTTTCTTGGAATTAAAAAAGAAAAGCAAAATTTCCCGCAAATGTCGAGAATTAGGCTCAAAAAGTGACATTTTCAGTTGAGCATAAGTTTGGGATGCAAACAGATCTCTACAAATATTTTGTTGGGTTAATGTTGACACAAATGTCCAAGATCGATATAAAATGATCTAATCGATTTAATTGACCAGTGCTTGACCCTAGAGACATCTATTGGAAAACGGCGGAAGCAAAGTTGTAGACTTAATATTTTTCTTCTCGTTCCCTGGGGTACTAATTAGGTTGGTAGAATAACTTCTTCATCAAAGAACGTCTTCAGTTTGTTTGCGGATCTTTTAATACTCTTTTTTAGGCTTTCGAAAATTTACGACTTCATGGTTAAATAGAGGCTTCCAAATAAATCGCTTCGTTAGGCCTCAAGCAAAGGTTGTGGTATTCAAGGAAACTTGGATACACGAAGTTCTAACAATTTTTGCTGAAATGACAACATTGATTCGGAAATATGTTGCTACGGATCCATGGAATTAATATTTGTTATCTAAGTATGTATCTGATGATGCTTTGTACTTTAATACTTACAAAATTCCAGCTTCAATTATGACATTGTAATACTCCAAGTCTTAATTAAAATCCTACCTCTCGGCCGTAAGGGGATTCCTGATAATCTAGATCAAGAATATCAAACTATACAGCAAACCCAGAAACAACGCGAACTCTATTCTCTTTGGTCAGTAGCGCTCCTATCAACTTATTATGCCATTTGAAATGCATTACTCACCTAAGATGTAGATACCACAGCTCAGCCCTCTAAGCTGTATCCTTTAAAGTCTCTAGAGTTCAATTTGATGTCTGATGAAGCAGAAGGTTAGAACAAGAGTGGATGGAATAATCTCATATTCACTTATTTTTTTCTCTCCTATCATACATATCTATTGTAATCTAACGTAGCACATTTTAAGGGTACTGAGTATGTACTGCAAAGTTCAGGTGAAAATATTCCTCAAATATCCATGTATAATATCTTTTCAATCTTTGGAGGCATTGAAAGAAGTCGTATACAGAAAGTGAAATATAAAACCTCAATCAAATTCTTATTTAACTCTTTTACATTTTAAATTGAAGTATTTTATATGCTCACTAGCAGACCGCTCCGGCTTCGCTGTAGTCTTTGGTGTCCGTTGTCTTTTTCTCTGATTATGAAGGCGTTGGGAACGCTTAGAGTTCGAGCCCCTAGTGCGAGCTTGTATATTGCTAATATTTTGTTCTTCAAGCCGCTGCACACGCTCCGTGTTCGACTCTCAAGCGCGTACTTGGGAGGTTTTGAAATTTTGTTCAGCATGCAGCTGCGAGCGCTTTTTGCTCGACTCTCTGGCACGCGATTGCGATGCGAAGAAAATGACTTGATGATAAAGATTCTCCATCACGGAGTATTTTTGATACCCTCACCTGGGAACTATTTCGAGAAAGTTGAGATTCTACCAATAAATATAGCCTATTTTACTCAAGGTGAATGTAGCTTTACAATGGTGAAAGAATTTTTGAAATCGGCACAGTAGTTTTTGAGTTTATTCATTGCAAACTTACATACAAATCTTTCCTCTTTATAATAGTAGTATAGATTAAATTTTAGTAATATTCTTGTGTGTTCAAAAAATAACGGGAATTTTCCCAATTGTCCAAAATGGCTAATTAGAATTTAAAATTTATTAATAGAAATACATGCCACTGAAGTATGATTAAATTTTCAGCTACATACAATGCTTACTTTGTCTTGGCCGCTTAGATTAGACGTGTTTCTATGAACTTAGCGAATTTCGTTTGTCAAAAGCTCACACTTCGTTGCTTGTTCGTGAATTCTGGGTCAAAAGCAATTTTGTAATGAGGTGCTCCAACCTTCAAATTTACCAGATATTACTCCGTGTGACCTTTTTAAATTTCCAAAAATAATGAGAACCTTTAAGGGCCATCGTTTCACAAGCCTACGACAAAGACCCAAAGACTATCCACAAATTTTGAGTTTGAGAAGTGTTTCATCGATTGGAAGAAGCGCTGGCGTAGGTGCCTAATATCGAGTGGCGACTGTTTTGACGACGAGAACATTAATGTAGACGAATGAATAAATATGTTTCTTCAAAAAATGAAAAATCTCATTTTTTTTTTAACACACCTCATTTACACAAGTATCTCTTCATTTCATTTCGTTTTCCAATTTTTTTCTTATATTGAAAATTTAATTTCAATTTTGTAAATATTTTTTGGATTTTTTTATATTTTTTTTTGTTCTTTGTTAACCCCTTCTTAGTATTTTTTAATTAACATCCCTTTCTAATATTTTTTTTTCACACATTCAGTACTTTGTACGTTTCTTTTTCATTTCTAACTTTTTTTTTTTAATTATTTCTCTCACACTATAAATTATTATTTTTTAATATTTATTTTACTTCAACACTTCTGCATTTTTTCTTTCTTTGTTCTTCACCTACTCTTCGCTTTGTGGCACTTAACTGTGATATTTCATGTTAAATGTTGCATTTCATGTGCATACAAATATTTTATCAGCACATTGTTAAAGTGAAAGATTTTTCACAGTTGCGCTTGACTGCTAATAAGGAATGCACTTAAGTGTCTAGAGAGGCGCGAATATATTTTATATATGTATATGTACATAGTACATATAGATATATGCAATGTATTTAAAATAGACTTTTCACACAGGAGCTAATTGATTAATTAACTGGCCTCTGCTCGATTAACACGTTGATTTAGGTCGATTTACCTTACAAAACAAAAATCTAATTTAATTTTTATTTGAATTTTAATCGACTTGAACATGAAATGCAACTCTGCGACAACTAGATATACGTTCTTTGTCTGCGATTGGCTAAAGTTTTTGATACAAGAAAGTCGCGGTAGATGTCGCTGCTTAAAGTAGCAATCAGCTGATGAAACTTACCATCTTCTTATGAAAAGCAAAAACCAACATGTTTAACAGCTGATCGGTTATCGAAGTGAAGGACAAAAACTGGTTTCTCAATTAAAATTTTAATTGATCAATTAATTTGGCTGTGTGAAAAGGCTATAAAAATATCATAATAAAGCTGGGAAGCTATACAAAAGATTTATATATAGAAACTATGAAAATATAATAAATAAATAGTATTTGTGGTAATTTTCGCAAATATACTATAAAAATAAATATGTATCTACTATATATCTATATCATAAAACCAAATTGTTAGATCACCGCATAATTACTGTGAAATCGTTTAAATAAAAAAACTACCAACCAACTCGGCACTTCAAATTCCAATCACAAATTGATATGTAACCAAACCGCAAATTATCGCCCAAACACTTTTAATGCAATGCATGAAAATGGCTTTAGACCGCATTTACAAACACAAATACATATAAACACACACATACATGGAAATAAGTAATTGCAAGTGTGTGGGTGTGTATGAGTTTTCAAAACACAAAATAAACGCGTACAAAATTTCATATTTTTGTTTTTTTGTATACAGCTAAACTGAAAATTATTGTAAGCTTCTCAGCAGCGATTTTCGCAAATTCACAGCAGCAGCAGCAGTTTAACGGTAATTTCCAAATATACACTAGTTTTTATGCAGTGCAGGTTGCAGGTTTTTGTATCAAATTCAAATTTATTTCTAGTAAATATGCATGGTAGTGCAGGTGGGCTTTTTGAAAAAAAAAAATATATTAGACAATCCCAAAATTTTCGGGATTCGCGAAAAATTTATACGGAAAGTTTTATAAATAATTAAAAAAAAAACAAGAAAAAACGTTTACTTCGGCTGTACCGAAGCTAATATACCCTTCACAGGTACATTTCTTTTAGTAACTATGTGTTTAAGCAAATCTAGAGACGTAAGAAAAAGTAAGTAAAAAAAAAGAAAACATTTACTAATTCTTTTTAGCCGGGCTGTTTGCTAAAAACATTAAGGTTATATAGTTAACCGATCTGAACAATTTTTTCGGAGATTAAATTATTTCTATGAACAATAACTCACACCAAATTTCGTGAAGATATATAGTAAAATGCGGAAGTTTTCCATACAAGCCCTTGATTCCGATCGTTCAGTTTGTATGGCAGCTATATGATATAGTGGTCCGATATCGGCAGTTCCGACAAATGAGCAGCTTCTTGAAGAGAAAATAACATCTGCAAAATTTCAAAACGATATCTTAAAAACTGAAGGACTAATTCGTATATATATTGACAGACAGACGGACGTGGCTAAATCGACTCAGTTCAACATACTGATCATTTATATATATACTTTATAGGGCCTCCGACGCTTCCTTCTGGGTGTTACAAACTTCGTGACAAACTTAATATACCCAGTTCAGGGTATAAAAATATGATCTCGACATTTTCGGGATTGCGCACGAAATATACACCGCGAAATCGTAATTTGAAAAACAAAAATTATTTCTAAAAAAAATTTGTTTCTGAAATAAAAAATTTCAAAAAAAAAATTCATAATTATAAAAAAATCCAAAAAATAATACCGAAATCCCGTTTGCAAACACGGTATTGTGTTCACCAGCAGCAACGCGCGCTCATGAATTTATGCACAATTTTATAGAACTAAACGTTTGAAGCTTTGCGGTCGCGTGCCTTGCCAAATTTAAATCAAAACCTGCGGCTTTAGTGGCTTACGATTAAATACCGTAACGCAAGAAACAAAAAAACAACAAAAAATACAACACAATTAATGAAAAAATTCCAAAAAAAAAAAATAAATGCATGTGGGCAACTAATTTTGACGGAAAAAAATTAATTTAAATTCAAAGCGACAACAAACCGTGTGTGTGGCGACAGCCAACAAAAAACGGTATTTGGTAGACAAAACAAGAGCACCAACAACAACAACAATAGCATACACAATACCTGCCTCGCAGCAACAAGTGTGAATTGCACGACTCAGCGGCGAGTGAGTAGAAAAAAGCGTAACCAAAATAATACAATAAATAAATGAATTGCATAAATTAAAATTTAAATCGCAAATAATCAGCGCGCAAACACACACACACATACACGTGTATGCGCGTGTGGGCGCAAATATGGAGCTAAAAAGCAGATAACCAAAATTAAATTGAATGCAGCGCAGCGCCGCGCGTTTAAGTAAAAAAGCGACGAAAAATGGAAAATAAATAAAACTGGAAAATTAAATTGAAAATAAACAAAAATCGTTTGTGCGCGCTTTTTATTTTTCATTGTTTGTCCGGCTGCGGCACATGCATATACATTGTAACAATAGACCACGAACGCCGATGAAATAATTTTCGTAGCCACTTCTGTGGGCAAATTAATATATATTTATTTGAATGTAAATGTCAATGCACATAAAAATAACTTAATTGCACAAGTAATTAAATATTTAAAAATAATTCGGTAATATTTACACGAATGGTTAGTGAAGCGCCTTCTATAAAGGATTCAGATCAGTACCAGCCTGTGGCCACCAGGAGCGCGTCCAAACGCTAGAATGCGCTTCCACGCTCGTATATGCACCCGCACGGGCCAGCTGGCGAGCGGAGCGCGTTCTCTAGGTGGCCTAGGCGCTTAAATATGCTTTCAGCACCCGACCAGTACCAGCCTGTGGCCGCCAGGAGCGCGTCCAAACGCTAGAATGCGCTTCCACGCTCGTATATGCACGCGCACGGGCCAGCTGGCGAATGGAGCGTGTTCTCTAGGTGGCGCCAGGGCTCCTGGTGGCCTAGGCGCTTAAATATTAGAATGCGCTTCCACGCTCGTATATGCACGCGCACAGCCGCGTTGACGAGCGGAGCGCGTTCTCTAGGTGGCGCCAGCGCTCCCGGTGGCCTAGGCGCTTAAATATGCTTACAGGACCCGATCAGTACCAGCCTGTGGCCACCAGGAGCGCGTCCAAACGCTAGAATGCGCTTCCACGCTCGTATATGCACGCGCACAGCCGCGCTGACGAGCGGAGCGCGTTCTCTAGGTGGCGCCAGCGCTCCCGGTGGCCTAGGCGCTTAAATATGCTTACAGGACCCGATCAGTACCAGCCTGTGGCCACCAGGAGCGCGTCCAAACGCTAGAATGCGCTTCCACGCTCGTATATGCACGCGCACGGGCCAGCTGGCGAGCGGAGCGTGTTCTCTAGGTGGCGCCAGGGCTCCCGGTGGCCTAGGCGCTTAAATATGCTTTCAGGACCCGATCAGTACCAGCCTGTGGCCACTAGGAGCGCGTCCAAACGCTAGAATGCGCTTCCACGCTCGTATATGCACGCGCACGGGCCAGCTGGCGAGCGGAGCGCGTTCTCTAGGTGGCGCCAGGGCTCCTGGTGGCCTAGGCGCTTAAATATGCTTACAGGACCCGAGCAGTACCATCCTGTGGCCACCAGGAGCGCGTCCAAACGCTAGAATGCGCTTCCACGCTCGTAGATGCACGCGCACAGCCGAGCTGGCGAGCGGAGCGCGTTCTCTAGGTGGCGCCAGCGCTTCCTGTGGCCTAGGCGCTTAAATATGCTTTCAGGACCCGATCAGTACCAGCCTGTGGCCACCAGGAGCGCGTCCAAACGCTAGAATGCGCTTCCACGCTCGTATATGCACGCGCGCGGGCCAGCAGGCGAGCGGAGCGCGTTCTCTAGGTGGCGCCAGCGCTCCCGGTGGCCTAGGCGCTTAAATATACTTTCAGGACCCGACCAGTACCAGCCTGTGGCCGCCAGGAGCGCGTCCAAACGCTAGAATGCGCTTCCACGCTCGTATATGCACGCGCACGGGCCAGCTGGCGAGCGGAGCGTGTTCTCTAGGTGGCGCCAGGGCTCCTGGTGGCATAGGCGCTTAAATATGCTTACAGGACCCGATCAGTACCAGCCTGTGGCCACCAGGAGCGCGTCCAAACGCTAGAATGCGCTTCCACGCTCGTATGTGCACGCGCGCGGGCCAGCTGGCGAGCGGAGCGCGTTCTCTAGGTGGCCTAGGCGCTTAAATATGCTTTCAGGACCCGACCAGTACCAGCCTGTGGCCGCCAGGAGCGCGTCCAAACGCTGGAATGCGCTTCCACTCTCGTATATGCACGCGCACGGGCCAGCTGGCGAGCGGAGCGTGTTCTCTAGGTGGCGACAGGGCTCCTGGTGGCCTAGGCGCTTAAATATGCTTACAGGACCCGATCAGTACCAGCCTGTGGCCACCAGGAGCGCGTCCAAACGCTAGAATGCGCTTCCACGCTCGTATGTGCACGCCCGCGGGCCAGCTGGCGAGCGGAGCGCGTTCTCTAGGTGGCCTAGGCGCTTAAATATGCTTTCAGGACCCGAGCAGTACCATCCTGTGGCCACCAGGAGCGCGTCCAAATGCTAAAATGCGCTTCCACGCTCGTAGATGCACGCGCACAGCCGAGCTGGCGAGCGGAGCGCGTTCTCTAGGTGGCGCCAGGGCTCCTGGTGGCCTAGGCGCTTAAATATGCTTTCAGGACCCGACCAGTACCAGCCTGTGGCCACCAGGAGCGCGTCCAAACGCTAGAATGCGCTTCCACGCTCGTATGTGCACGCGCGCGGGCCAGCTGGCGAGCGGAGCGCGTTCTCTAGGTGGCCTAGGCGCTTAAATATGCTTTCAGGACCCGAGCAGTACCATCCTGTGGCCACCAGGAGCGCGTCCAAATGCTAAAATGCGCTTCCACGCTCGTAGATGCACGCGCACAGCCGAGCTGGCGAGCGGAGCGCGTTCTCTAGGTGGCGCCAGGGCTCCTGGTGGCCTAGGCGCTTAAATATGCTTTCAGGACCCGATCAGTACCAGCCTGTGGCCACCAGGAGCGCGTCCAAACGCTAGAATGCGCTTCCGCGCTCGTTAATGCACGCGCGCGGGCCAGCTGGCGAGCGGAGCGCGTTCTCTAGGTGGCGCCAGCGCTCCCAGTGGCCTAGGCGCTTAAATATACTTTCCGGACCCGAGCAGTACCATCATGTGGCCACCAGGAGCGCGTCCAAACGCTAGAATGCGCTTCCACGCTCGTATGTACACGCGCGCGGGCCAGCTGGCGAGCGGAGCGCGTTCTCTAGGTGGCGCCAGCGCTCCTGGTGGCCTAGGCGCTTAAATATGCTTACAGGACCCGAGCAGTACCATCATGTGGCCACCAGGAGCGCGTCCAAACGCTAGAATGCGCTTCCACGCTCGTATGTACACGCGCGCGGGCCAGCTGGCGAGCGGAGCGCGTTCTCTAGGTGGCGCCAGCGGTGGCCTAGGCGCTTAAATATGCTTACAGGACCCGACCAGTACCAGCCTGTGGCCGCCAGGAGCGCGTCCAAACGCTAGAATGCGCTTCCACGCTCGTATATGCACGCGCACGTGCCAGCTGGCGAGCGGAGCGCGTTCTCTAGGTGGCGCCAGCGCTCCTGGTGGCCTAGGCGCTTAAATATGCTTACAGGACCCGAGCAGTACCATCATGTGGCCACCAGGAGCGCGTCCAAACGCTAGAATGCGCTTCCACGCTCGTATGTACACGCGCGCGGGCCAGCTGGCGAGCGGAGCGCGTTCTCTAGGTGGCGCCAGCGCTCCCGGTGGCCTAGGCGCTTAAATATGCTTTCAGGACCCGACCAGTACCAGCCTGTGGCCACCAGGAGAGCGTCCAAACGCTAGAATGCGCTTCCACGCTCGTATATGCACGCGCACAGGCGCTTAAATACGCTTTCAGGACCCGATCAGTACCAGCCAATGGCCACCAGGAGCGCGTCCAAACGCTAGAATGCGCTTCCACGCTCGTATATGCACGCGCGCGGTCCAGCTGGCGAGCGGAGCGCGTTCTCTAGGTGGCGCCAGCGCTCCCGGTGGCCTAGGCGCTTAAATATGCTTTCAGGACCCGACCAGGACCAGCCTGTGGCCACCAGGAGCGCGTCCAAACGCTAGAATGCGCTTCCACGCTCGTATATGCACGCGCACGGGCCAGCTGGCGAGCGGAGCGCGTTCTCTAGGTGGCGCCAGGGCTCCTGGTGGCCTAGGCGCTTAAATATGCTTACAGGACCAGCCTGTGGCCACCAGGAGCGCGTCCAATCGCTAGAATGCGCTTCCACGCTCGTATATGCACGCGCACGGGCCATCTGGCGAGCGGAGCGCGTTCTCTAGGTGGCGCCAGGGCTCCTGGTGGCCTAGGCGCTTAAATATGCTTACAGGACCCGATCAGTACCAGCCTGTGGCCACCAGGAGCGCGTCCAAACGCTAGAAAGCGCTTCCACGCTCGTATATCCACGGGCCCAGGCCAGCTAGCGAGCGCAGCGCAGCGCGTTCTCTAGGTGGCGCCAGGGCTCCCGGTGGCCTAGGCGCTTAAATATGCTTTCAGGACCCGACCAGTACCAGCCTGTGGCCACCAGGAGAGCGTCCAAACGCTAGAATGCGCTTCCACGCTCGTATATGCACGCGCACAGGCGCTTAAATACGCTTTCAGGACCCGATCAGTACCAGCCAATGGCCACCAGGAGCGCGTCCAAACAGAATGCGCTTCCACGCTCGTATATGCACGCGCGCGGTCCAGCTGGCGAGCGGAGCGCGTTCTCTAGGTGGCGCCAGCGCTCCCGGTGGCCTAGGCGCCTAAATATGCTTTCAGGACCCGACCAGGACCAGCCTGTGGCCACCAGGTGCGCGTCCAAACGCTAGAATGCGCTTCCACGCTCGTATATGCACGCGCACGGGCCAGCTGGCGAGCGGAGCGCGTTCTCTAGGTGGCGCCAGGGCTCCTGGTGGCCTAGGCGCTTAAATATGCTTACAGGACCAGCCTGTGGCCACCAGGTGCGCGTCCAAACGCTAGAATGCGCTTCCACGCTCGTATATGCACGCGCGCGGGCCAGCTGGCGAGCGGAGCGCGTTAGGCGCTTTCTGGACCCGATCAGTACCAGCCTGTGGCCACCAGGAGCGCGTCCAAACGCTGGAATGCGCTTCCACGCTCGTATATGTCCGCGCACAGGCCAGATGGCGAGCTGAACGCGTTCCCCAGGTGGCGCCAGCGCTCCTGGTGGCCTAGGCGCTTAATATTTCATGATGTCTTTCAATATATCTTTTACTATTTCCCTTTTATATGGAATAAAATTATTTAAGAAATTGCATTCAATTAATAAAATTTAAAAATTATAGACATTAAAATGCTGACGTCAAAGCAAAAGCAAAGACAGTATACAAACAAACATCAGCAAAGCAACGCTTTGTGGGTACATGCATCAAACTTTCACACCAAGCCCACCGCCTCTTGATACCGTAACTAGCTGAAGCAACAATGGACTCTTATTCTATTAAATCATTTCCTGTCTCAGACTCCCCTTCTGCTGACTAATAAAATTGGACTGATGGCATTGTAAAATGTCACATCAACGTCCAGTGGTAATGGAGCATAAGGAAATGGAAATGCGAATGTAAATGGTGCTTTATTGGTCGTAAAAAAAGCTCAGTTGAATTACGCGAGTATGCGTTTTAATGGCTGCGACAACAGATGGCGCGCTAGACGTGCAGAAATGCATTAAAATGAAAGCGGCTTACAAGTTGACGCCACAGAAGGAGGACGACATTAAAGCATGCAGTTTAAAGTCTCTTACAACGACACTTATTTATAAGGGCTCAATTATGTTGCTTTATTGAAGAGCTAATGAATTTAAAGTCATTGAAGAATAAAGTAGATAATGTGCGAACAAATAAAGAACGACTTAATGAAAAGCTTTTGAGGTTCGTTCAAAAAGATTGTAACATATTAAAATGTAGTTAACTTAATAAAGGTATTCATTACTTTGATATGAGAAAAAGCTACTAAAATAAATTGTTTTTATTTAAAAACGCGTCGCTTAGTACTTTCGAGTAAGTAATTTTCTTTATATTAAGTTTTTTTTAGTAAATAATCTTTATAGCTCAAGAAAGCTTTTCTAAAAGCTCGAAAAAACGTTGGTGAAATTTGAGTATTATTGATATTATTATAAATTAATATTTTTAAATCTTATAAACTTAATTTAAAAAAGCAATATATACATTTACTAAGCTTTGTGGGAGCTTTATTTGAAACGAATTAATGTTTAGAATAGAAGAAACAAAATGTTTTAACTTTATGAGTATTTACACGAGTTATTATAGTAAAAAATATAAAAAGTTTTGGAAAGCTTTTTTTCGAAAAAGCTTCATCGATATTAGAAGTTTATGGATATTTTTAAGAATAAGTTTAGATCGTGGCAGTATATAGGTATAATTAGGAAAATATTTACAACATATATTAACCAAGCTTTAATAAAACTTTAATTAAAAACCTCTCAACAATTTATTTTTATCGAAAGCTTTTTAATGAAAACTTTTTTTACTATTATTTACACTATACATAAATAAGTAAAGCTGGTGCTTTTAAAACAGTTTTTTTTTCAACAGAGAGTCTATCTAAAAAATTTAATTCCATTAAATGCTGCAAGTATTTTCAATATGTTGAAATATATTACATAAAAGCTCTACTACAAATGTTTCGGTAAGTCTTATTAATAAATTGTAAATATCTCTCCTACAGCAAAATGAATTAGAAAATCAGTAGACTTCAAAAGCTCTAAAATAAAGCTCCGCGGAAAAGTCTTAAAAAATCAAATCCCGCATATTCTAAGAATAGCTTACAATGGATATTTTAACTAAAGCTTCAATTATATTTGACTGAAAAGCTTGTGAAAGCTTAAAAGCTCGATAGTATTTCACATTACAAATATCTCCTCTACAATTTCACACAATAAATTGGTAGTAAGCTCCGGGGAAAACATTGTGAAATAATATTTCATATATAAAACGCTTCAGTACGGAAAAAACAGTTTTTCTACCAAAAAATATAATGTAAGAACTTGAAAGTGTTGCCTGAAATTTCGCCGATCCCAAGCCCACAGGAAATAATTACCCACACAGCGCCAAAAACACACACACAACAGCATACGCTTCCACACTGCTATTTTCAATTGTGCCTATTCAGCAAAAGACAGACAGACAGTGCAAAATCGCCTACCGCTGGCCGACGAACAGCAGCAGCATATGCAGGTGACACTTTACGCTACAGGCGACAAGCGCAAATTCAACAAAAAAAGTGCAGGAAAAAAACCAACAGCGAACACCACGCAATCGATTTAATTGCAAAATATGTATGCCTGACTGCCCACCAGGCATTCATTATAACCGAAACGATTGCGGCTACCAACCGGCACGTCAACCATTTCATTGCAATCAAATCAGCTGCCACAAAATCTTTGAACAAGAGCAAATGCGATTACAAGCCGAGTATATATGTATATAAACATACATAAATACCTATATATACAGATGTGTGTGGCTGTGTATGTTTTCAAATCGTGGCAAATTCGAAACGGGTACAAACGTGTGGGCCGCCCGCCAGGTAGAGAGGTGGTAAAATTGGCACCTGTGTGTTATGCTTTATTGCTGTCGGTCTTTTATGATTGTTGCTGGTATTGTTGTTGTTGTTACTGCTTTTACAAACGCTGTGCACCAGTTTACTACCAGTGCCGTTGGACATCTAACGGCATTTAAGTTTATAGCTTTCAGCGTTTGCGCGCAACACACATGAACTGGCAGACACACACACACATACGCGCCAGCAAGCAAATCGTATCAGTCATTCAACTGTTGAACCACTTTATGTTAATGTAGGCGTCTCTACTGCTGTTTGCAAGAAAAAAGCAACAAAATAACAGCGCGAAAGCAATGCGAAAATCGCCAACAACACTGCAACGTACGCACATAGTTGCCAGACTATGCGTGTGAGTTAAGGAAAATTTATGACTTCCTGACTCAGTGGTGGCTAACGGTTAATGCTATTTGTATTGCGTGACGCGTTTATGGCTATGGTAGCGCTGGATTTGGTCAATTACAAAGTTGGCTAATTGAAATGAAATATGCTTTATGTCCATGCGTGTCTGTGAGTTAATTTCATACAAAAATAATTGAGTTTGAAAATATTCGAATTTTTTTTCAAACAATTTTTATTATTGAATTTTGAAAATTTTTGAATTTTTTTTTCACAAATTTTTATTTTTTTTTCAAACATTTTTTATTTTGAATTTTGAAAATATTTCATTTTTTTCCAAAAAATTTTATTTTTCATTTTCAGCTTACTAACACCACTAAGCTCATAAGCTGTTATTAACCCAAATAAAGCCGCAAATATTTCTAAATTTAAACACTCCTCTCCGATTACAAAAAAAAAATCACTGTCACTCCAACAACAAATTCCAATAAATTTCGACGCACAAATAAATCAAATTTACGCTCGCACAAGCGATCTGCTGTGTGCCCTCTTGGTTGGTTGTTTGTCTTATTATCGCTTTAATTATTCGGTAATTTATATTTGCAATTAATTAAATGCCTCAATAAATAAGCCGACGTCGACGTTGACGCTGACACTGTGCGCTTGAAAAGGACATTCGCTCTATCACCCGTAAGTCATCAAGTGACAAACGCGCGTCGCCTGTGTACTATATATACATACACAGATACATTATCTATTGACAATAATTCGGTAATTCGATACGCGTTATTCCATAAATCATTTAATATCTCACAATTACTCAAAAACTTTTGATGCGTAAAGACAAGCAGTGTTTGTAGTGGAAGTGGAATTTTGTGCAATTAAATATACAAAGACGTTCCAGGTTCAAGTGAGGTCGCAAGGACGGCTGGTTGTGGTTGTGGGTGTAAAGTTGACGTTTGACTTTCATTATTAATTTTGAGTTGGTTGTGTTGAATGGTACTGGTATTTACAGTATGTATTTATAAACATAGTATATGGTATTTTGTATAGTTAGGGTGGTCTCTAAATATTGTCAAACAATTTGTCCCTCAGATATACTAAAAATATAATATCCACGCGAAATCACTTTAATATGATACATAGTTATTAATTTCAGTCTTAATTTTGAACAGTGACATATTATACCTCCAAAAATTAAAATTAAGTTATTTCTCAGCTGATGCCAAAATCAGCTCAATTTATAGTCGAGGAAATCACATATATATTTTAGTTCCACAAATTTCTTTAAACCTTCAATGGGTAATTCAAATTACGAACGCCCGGGGACATGTCTATTTGGTCTTTAGTTGTTCGATTTATTTTATGAACCTAAGGTTAGCATCTCTCTAAACCTCGATCTGAATATAATACTTAAGAGGAACACAATTTGAGCATGGATTTGTCTCGGTAACCTAATTCCTTTAACATTTCTTTCAATGTATACACATATTTCTCTAATTCTCAACAGGTTTAGATATATTCTATACTATGAAGAGAAAAGATTTGTGTGTATGTTTGTAACGAATAAACTCAAAAACTATTGTGCCGATTTCTGGAAATAGTTCCCAGGTGAGGGTATCAAAAAAACTCCGTGATGGAGAATCTGAAACTGAAAATCATCTTGCAAGTCATTCTCTTCGCATCACAATCGCGTGCCAGAGAGTCGAGTAAAGAGCACTCGCGGCTGCATGCTGAACAAAATTTCAAAACCTTCCAAGTACGTGCTTGAGAGTCGAGTACTGATCGAAGAACAAAATATTAGAAATATCCCAACGCCTTCATAATCAGAGAGAAAGACAGCGGACACCAAAGAAATAACATATAATTTAATGTTCGGCGTGCTAGTTTAATATGAATAAGCGAGAAAACATGTTGTCTCATGTCTCTTACGATTGTACAACTTTTACAGATTTTTTATATTTTAGGTCTACAGCTTTGCTTCCGCCGTTTTCCAATAGATGTCTCTAGGGTCAAGCACTGGTCGATTAAATCGTTTTATATCGATCTTGGACATTTGTGTCAACATTAACCTAACAAAATATTTGTAGAGATCTGTTTGCATCCCAAACTTATTCTCAACTGAAAATGTCACTTTTTAAGCCGAATTCTCGACAATTGCGGGAAATTTTGCTTTTCTTTTTTAATCCCAAGAAAATTGCGGCTGAGGCTCATCGACATTTGCAACCGTTTTTATACAAAATAAATCTTAAATTTACAAAAAATATAACTGAGAAGATTTAACTCTATATGAGTCGAACTCGTACT
This sequence comes from Zeugodacus cucurbitae, assembly GCF_028554725.1. Classification (NCBI taxonomy): domain Eukaryota; kingdom Metazoa; phylum Arthropoda; class Insecta; order Diptera; family Tephritidae; genus Zeugodacus; species Zeugodacus cucurbitae. Next base: position 10,809,985 of record NC_071669.1, read on the forward strand.
AATCGCAATGAGGAGAAGAATTAACGACGAATTTATTTAAGCTTGAACATGGTAAGTTTTTCAGTATGCAGGCAAGAAAGAATATTCCAATCCGAAAACAAAACCGAAGAAAACTAGACGATGTACCTACTAACCATTCTACTTTAATCTGATTTTAATATCGGAGATGGCTTGCGTTAAATTGAAGACAGTGTGTTATACTTAGAATAAATATTAATATTATGGAATTAAAGCGATGGAAAACGTGGAAGAAAATACGGATAAAAACGGCTGCCTCTAAAGATTATAGCTGGAAAACCACTTTTGATTCCTTAACAGTCAAGCATGAAGTATTTTGAAGAATATGTGCTGATAGAAGATATTAGATAATAAAAATAATAATAAGATAACTACATCGCAGATTTGGTTTTGGAATCGTATCTATCAAGAAGCCCTGTGCCTAGAATATCCAATGCGCTAAAAGTTGGATATATGAATCTCTATGAAAAAAACGTAAAGAAAAAACAAAAAAAAAAAAGATAAATTGAATTACTTGTCAACACTCCAGTGTTGTTCGGCTCTGCTATGAAATATTCGTTTGAATTCATGTGAACTTTACCTAAACTAGAACGAAAATCTAAACCTAGTTTGAAAATTTAAGCTGTTCATATTTAGGTTATAAGGTTAGGTTTAGTTCAGAGGAAGCATATCTGTTAGGCTACTATTGTGGAGGTTCCATCGAGTTTAATTATTGATTTTAAGATCTTAGTAATCATTCAGATTTCATTTTCAACTTTTCAACCAGTGAATAAAGGAAATGTGAACTAGCGAAACAGTCATCACCCATTCACTTGAGTCATCAATAAACTGTCAAACTTTTCAATCGTATATCACTTTGGACAGGTCACAACGAAAGGTCACCACCCACGAAAAGCCATGCAAGCGCAGCAATCTTATACATTGATAACTCAATTTATAATCAAAATAACCAGGCATCGCTGATTTAAATGCTCCACACTCTTGGCAAATTGTGGCTTTTCATTGCATGAGACAACACAACAGAACATACCACATACCAACATGTGGTATTTACAAATGTATAAGTTTGTGCCGGGCAACGAGGCAATGCAACGCATTTATCATTTTTCCGCTGGAAATAAACCGGAAAATATCAATTTTTCCACGCATACACAAAACTAAAAGAAAAGCAAAAAAACTACATTAAAGCGCAGAAAGAATAAAATACAGCGAAACAGAAAGAGAGAGAGAGAGAGAGAGAGAGAGCGTGGAAATTTATGCCTAACGCACATGAGAAATGTCCTTTTTAATGCCACGTGACTGATGTTGACGATTTCCATTTTACATTTGCCACAGCTGTCACCACGACGCACACCACACCGCAATACAAACAACCAACACAGACACACACACACACACACTGCCTTATAAATAAACTGAAGCTACAGGCGTTATCCTGCGCCATGCTATGCGATGCTGTGCTTCGTTGCCTACATGAAAAACGAAATGTAAAAATTAATTTATGATTTTTGTGGTCATTTTGTAAGCAAACACCCACCGCATGGCTGTCAAACTGCCAAACCAACAACACACACACATATTGTTGCATTTGTTGTATGTGCGCCGAAAATACGATTTTCCAACTTCTGATTTTTTAGCTTATACCGAATTTTTTATTACGATTTTTTCATTTCATATTTTTTTTCGTTTTTTTTTGCGAAAAAAGCAAGCAAAGTTATAAACCGGAAATGTCATAATAAACAGCCAAAAATGGTTATGACATTTGGCGGTTGGCTTTCTTTTGCATTAATATTTTTCAGTGCTGTAGCCTGGCATTCTCTCGGTTGGTTGGTTTTTTGCTGCGACGACGCCATTTCTCGGTTAGTGGGTTAAAGTGTTTGCAGCTGCCTTTGGGTGGCAGGCAGTTCATTTGTAATGTATTTATGTGAGTGCGAAAAAAATCCATGCAGGTGGTTACACCATGCACTTGCTTTTTATTTGTTAAATTATGTTATTTTTTCGTTTTAATGTCATTTACGGTGAGTTAGTTGGCTGCAAAGTTTCAGCTCCGTTGACTAACACCGCAACCTCTGTTGGGGTTGAAGTTGACTTAGTTGAGTGTGTCCACGCGTGTGCTGTTTTATTCTTTATTTGTTGTTATTGTTGTTTTCATATTTTTATTTTTATATTGCCACGTGGCAACTCTACTGAAATGGAAAGCAACATATTCCTCGAAAGTTTTCTCATAATACAAAACTTAACGATTTTTTGGTGGATTTACCAAAAGTACCAAAAACGTAAAAAAAAAAAATCACTAATGGAGAGAGAGTGCCATAACGAATATTTTTACTTCACTCATCGACCCCTAAAAATACTCATTTCGATTTTAGACTATAACTTTTATTTTACAGAGATTCTTACTTCAAGAATCCATTATAGAAACCACTACATATAACCAAATCTTTTATACTAATCTTACACTAAATATAGAGACTAAAACGTACCACCGTTCTTCAAAACGAATTCGGATCTTTAAACTGTTCAAAGATATATTATACATATTTAGAACCTCATAGTAGATACTCAGTCTCTTAGTTCACTAACAATCATGTGGAACATTTTCTGTAAATATTTCTGCAGAATTTATGAATAAGAGATTCCTGAGTGGCCTTATGGTCCGCAGTTTTTGGTATTTTATCTGTCGAGACATGTACGAGTTCGAGACGTTAAGTAACAATGAATTTCTCAACTATAATAGATCCTTTCTACAACAACAACTTGACGTAGCTTCCCTTAGCAATAATCGAAAAGGATCGTTAAAAATCAAAAAATTAATGGTATTAACTAATTGCACACTAACTATCCCACATAGAGATCGACGGAATGTGATACCACATATTAAAGTCTACCCATTACTTCTTAAAACCGAAACCCGATGAAACCGAACATATCCCTGATTAAGAAATATTTGCAACATTTTCAAGTCTTTAAGCGCTTGCGAAACTCAACAAAGAACAATCTCTTTAAGAAGAAATCATTAGAGATCACCAGATCACTTGCTCTGACAGACGATCGACTGACATATACTGCTCAGATGTTGTTTTTGCTCTAGAGATGATAATAATCCATATAATTAAAACAATTTTCTATAAGAGTGTACAAGTACTAGCGTACGCCGATGATATCGATATCATTGGAAACAACACACGCGCCGTTAGTTCTGCTTTTTCCCGCCTGGATAAGGAAGCGAAGCGAATGGATCTGGTAGTGAATGAGGACAAGACGAAATATCTCCTGTCATCAAGCAAACAGTCGGAGCATTCGCGTCTTGACTCCCACGTCACTGTTTACAGTCATAACATAACACCGATAATAATGTCAGCCTTGAAATCCCACGGAGAATTACTCTTAGCAACATGCAATTGAAAAGTAAAGTCCTCTCTCGACCTACTTTATGGTATGTGTTACTCGACGACATAGACATAGTCCAGCGAATAAAAAAACAGCGACTACGGTGGCTAGGTCATGTTGTTCGAATGGACGAAAGTGCTTCAGCTCTGAACGGTGGAAACCGTGGAAGAGGGATCCCTCCACTCCGATGGAAGGATATGGTGGAGAAGGACCTGCCTTCACATGGTATTACCAATTGGCGCCAAACTGCCAAAAGAAGAGATGCGTGGCGCGCTGTTGTGGTGGTTGTCTACGCCAGTCAAGAAGAAGAATTAAAGCAAATGTCTAAGGTAGCTAACGAAGGAGTTTCGGAGATCGGTTTGTTTCGATCAAATTGAAAGTAGACCACTATCTACCTCAGATCAAGAATTATAAAGAGTATTATTGAAAGATGCTCAACTCAAGAAAAAATGGATATCAAATTAAGTACTTCACAGAAAACTAAAAATTACTGTAAGCTCTAGCGAAGTGAAACTGTGATCTTCAGTTTATTGTTCGAGCCGAAAAATTATATTTATTTATTTTTTTCAAAAATATTTGAAAGGCCAATAGGGGTAATCTCCAATATCTGCTTCAATATATAAATAGATGTTTAATACCCAAAAACAATATTCAGAAATCTGATAACCTAATTTTGGTAAATTCCAAGCAAATTCCATAACTAATACGCACTTCTTCCGCACACCTTAAGAGATAAAGAGATAAGTAATCCTAAACAAACAGTGTGTTTTAAAATTTTCAAATTTGCTGCAGCTTCTCTACGGTTGCGAAAATCTACATACATTGTACGAGTATACCTTACACAACCAACAATTACACCACCACGCAAATGACGTCATTACTTGCAAGCTTCTAGCAAATATTTATAAAATTTAAAATAAGAAAAACTGTGTAGCGACCCTCTGGCGAATCGTGCCTTCAACTGCTTTACTTAAGCAAAGCAAACAGCAACAGGTGAGCGCTGTTAGGGAACCTAATTAGTGCGTAAACTTGAGATAATTTTCGTGTTTTTGTTTATATTTACCAAAAAATATGTGTGTGTAGTTTTTTTAGCAGACGCGAGATGTTGTTGTTTACTACCGTCAGTTGCACGTGAATTTTCGTATTATTTTCTTTTCGTTTTTAATTTTAATTTATTTTCTTTTCAGCATTTCATGCTATTACGCAGTTGTTGAAATCAAAAGCTGCACAACAGATTTTAATACGATATAATAACAATTTTAGCGTGATTTGCTTTGGGCGTTTTTAATTATTTTTCGTTTCTTCTTTTTGATTTTTTATTTACTATTATTTTGTTGTTTGTTTTCCTTGTTGTAGTTGCCGTGAAAACATTTGTGTAATAATTATATTTGTGTTTATTTACAAGTCGCCGCTTTTATTTCTTCATTTACGTAGTAAAATCTAAGCAAATTAATTTTTGTGTTGACAATTTTCTTGTTTATTATTGCTTTTCGTATTTTGTCCGCTTTATGACTTTTGCTTTCTGCGCGCAATTGTGCGATTTTCGACAATTTGTCACCTATAATGCTGAGTGAATGCCTCATTGCCTTACATTTTGTTTATTTTTATTTCTTTTGAGTTTTTTTTTTTGTTAATTTTTCTACCAAATTAGTCAGCGACACTAGTTATTTTGTTAGTCGCCAGTATTTATCGTAATTTTTATGTTTTATTTATTGACATGGCAGAAAAAATATTCAACTTTTATTATGTGCTTGCTTTCTCAACAAATTCTACAAATTTTCCATAATAGTTTTGTAAATTTAGAGACTTGGTAACATTTTTTGAGGTTATCTACACTATGTGCAAGTCTATCATATATAATGTTAATGTATTTCAATGCCACTAGATTATAGTAAGATGAATATCCAGGGTTGTTGTGGAATCTGACAGTTGTCGGAATCAGAATTCAAACCGACAAAAAATTCTGGTTCGTGTCATGAATTCTGATATTATTGGTTTGGTGTTCGAATCAGAAATTATATTGATTTTAGGTGTCATGGAAACCAATTTTATCGGTTGAACAACCATGAGCTTTAGGACTGACAGATTTGATACATTTTGTTCAAATTTATTTTGATTTGTCGTTAAAACGCTTTGGAAAAAATATAATTATTATTAAAAAATAAGATAAGAATGCTAAATGACGTAATTATTGAATTCAACGGAAAAAAATAAAATATTCTAAGAATTTTACAAAATAAGTAATTCAGATCATGGAAATATCTAACTCTTTATATAAAAGTTAAACAATATACAGTGGAACTTCCATAACTCGAAGATCTCCATTACTTAAACTTTTAAATTGGCAATAGCGTTTACAAATCAAATTTCATACAAATTTCCTTCCATAACTCGAAGTTCTCCATAACTAGAACTCTTGAAGTGGCATTGAAAGGCAATTCCATACAAATTTCCTCGAAGTTTTTTTGTGGATTATAGTGATTCGAGTTAGAGAAGTTCCATTGTATATATACACTTAAATATGTACTTTTTTACATAAAAATAATTACTATTTTTGACTTCCTTTGAGCATAAAGCGAATTACTGTGATTCCCTAAAACTTTCATTTTTTCAACTACTTTAATTGCCAAATAAAATAAAACTGAAATAATTTCTCTTTTTAATTATATTTTTTGGGTTTATTTTTCCCCATGAATAAATAACAGAACAGCTGATTCGAATATTGGTTTGCTTGTATTCTAAAAGACGAAAATCCAATCAGATTCTGTGACACCAATGAAAATCAGAATTGGTTTGCCATTCTGACATTCAGCAAATCTGTCTTGAATTCCACAACACCCCTGATTAACACATTTAATTTTGATCTGAATTGGTCTTTTATACTAAATTGACAAATCTACAAAAGAATATACAGAATCGTGCTAAAGTAGCTGAAGACGTCGGAAAAATTTGATTGAAGACCAAATGTACATTTTCAGGTTTTTCTCAACTAAGTTGAATAACCTAGAATTTTCGTTGTTAAAATATAAATTTAGGCATTTTACATATCTTATTCCAACATCTAAATAAATATTATCATTAGGAAGTGGAGAATAATATTAAATATAAAAAGTATACGAGTTCAACAGTGAACAAATAGCAGTGATCTCAAATACGATTATGGAAAAGGAATATTTGTATCCTTTATATGTAGATGGAGTAATCCGACGTACGCCAATTTATTATATTCTACTATACTTTATTGATATTCTACTATTATTCGATAGTTCATACTTTAAAGGCTGTTATGCTTAAATATAACCCCAACAGTCGGAAGCATAGAAGTGGCTAGCCCTCACCAGTGCGGGTGAAAACGACACCAAGGATAAGCCAGACGGCGGAAGACCTGTGACGACGAATACCGACCAAATCATGGAATACTTCGAGTTAAACCGGCATGTAGCAGCTCGTGACATGAGAGTTAGTCACCAAACCATTTTAAACCATCTGCAGAAGTCTGGATACACAAAGTATTTGGGTGTCGCATGATTTGATGCAAAAAAAAAACTTCTGAACCGAATCACCGCTTGCGATATGCTGCTGAAACGGAACGAACGCGACCCATTTTTGAGGCGCATGGTGACTGGCGTCGAATAATGGATCACATATGACAATATCAAGCAGTCGTGGTTGAAGGCCGGTGAATCGTCTCAAACAGTGGTCAAGCCGGGATTGACGGCCAGAAAGGTTTTGCTGTGTGTTTGATGAGATTGGCAGGGAATCATCCACTATGAGCTGCTCCCATATGGTCAGGCGCTTAATTCTGCCATCTACTGCGAACAACTGGACCGCTTGAAAAATGCGAGCAGAAGTATCCAGAATTGACCAACAGGAAGGGTGTAGTGTTCCATCAGGACAACACCAGACCACACACTTCGTTGATGACTAGTCAGATGCTACGGGAGCTCGAATGGGAGGTTTTATCGCATCCACCATATAGCCCGGACATAGTGTCAAGTGATTACCACCTGTTCCTGTCCATTGCGAACGCCCTTGGTGGAGTAAAGTTGAACTCAAAAAACTTTCCGAGCTCTTCGCAAATAAGAAGGGGGCTTCTACGAGAGGGTATTATGAAGTTGCCGTTTAGATGGAAACAGATTATCGAACGAGACTGTGCATATTTGAACTAAATCCGATCATCGATTCCCCCTATTCTCTGCTCGCTACCTTTGAGCGGTGCTCTCATGTTAAATTCGATACCTTATTAAAGGTAAAGAAAAATGTTGACGATTGGAATAAGCTTATATGCATAATTTCGAATGGGGACTATTTTGAAAATTTCGGTTATTTTTTTAACATACATATTTTGTATGTTTGTACAGAAATTTTATTTCTTCTACATAATCTACAAAAAACCTTCAAAAATAATATTACTCGTTTATTAATTCCCTAATCAAAATTTTATGCGCCCTTGCACATTGTAACTGAACTGCGACACTTGAGTTAATTTAACACAATTTTCGCTACTTTCAATAAATCAAACATTTAGTTCATATTTTACAACAACAACAAAAATGTATAACCAAAATAATCATTGAAGCAAATTGTGCTGTTACATTGAACACAAATTTATTCATATTTTTCCCAACACTTCATTGCTTTTCAACCCTTTTACGCTTTCACAGCAATTATTTTCACTTTTCTATGAATTCATAAACATTTGACTACATGTATGTATGTATATATGCCTGTATATATGCATATTTCGATATGAATTTATGCATATTCGATGCTTCAAAGTCATCAAAGCAAGAAAAATATTTATTTGCTGTGATTTTCACAAAACGATTTTGATTGCTTTTTAATTGGTTAGTTTGGAATGTCTTTGGTGTATGGTGCGCACACCCCACCAACCCACCGCCCCAATATGAAATTCTATGTAAATGTATGTATGGATGTATGTGAGTGAGTGAGTGTCGCTGTATGAGTTATGAGTTATGGGTGTGTGACGCGTTGAGCGTCAACAGCACTCGTTAGACAACGCACAACCGCAAAAACAATAATAACAACAACAACATCAATTAGAGATCAAATGAATATTAAAATAAGTAAATTCAATTGCGAGTAACGCATTGACGAATGCCTTTTATGGTTGCGAGCGGGGGGTGTGTGAACAAAATACTACATAGCTAGCGACAGAGAAAAGCGAAATATTTCGAAGACCCTGCGAGAAATGGCGATTTTAACAGTTTTTTAATAGAAATGAACGCTCAAATGCCGTTATTTTAAAATATAATATGTGTTCAAAAAATAACGGGAATTTTCGTTTTTTGAAAAAATATTTATTCATCCGTCTGTTTTAACAGTTTTTTAATAGAAATGAACGCCCAAATGCCGTTATTTTAAAATATGTGATGTGTTCAAAAAATAACGGGAATTTTCGTTTTTTGAAAAAAATATTTATTCATCCATTGTCTGCATTAATATTGTTGACTTCAAATTTTCTAACCGTCGAAACACTTCTCAAACCAGATTCAAATCCTTTCCAACCACAAGTAAGCTGAAAATTCAAGTCCATCCGCGAAATGACATAAGATATAAGCAATTTTAGTGGAATTTTTTTCCCACATGGCCTCTTCCTCTTGAGTATAACGCATGAGTAGCAATTTGTGTCTGCCACAAAGACTCGTTTGTTGCACAAAGTGATTGTTGTTTGTGTGTGGCACGTGTTTTTTGTGTAGCGAAGACTTTGAACTGTTTCATTGGCATTGCAATAAGTGAGCGCTTTTATGTTTTTTTTTTTTCATAAAGAAATTTCATAACCTATTGAGCGCTCAATTCACATTTTCACACATTTATGGCGTCATCGAGTGTCAACTTAAGCGGAAGTTGGAGTGTACATTGGTATGATAATAAATAATGGAAATTATAACCATGTATGTTAAGGCATTTTTATTGTAAAATATCTAGAAGAGAAAAACATTGATGATATGGAAAGAGGAGGAGCTATGAGCTGAAATTCATGCAAGTAGATGGTTTTACATTTCTGTATTAATAATCGTCCCAAATCGTCTTGCGGTGGAAATTCCAACCGACGGTGTCTTAAAACAAATATATATATTAAGCTTACCGATTATTGGGATAACTAATAGCCTTTTCACACAGGATCTAATTGATCAATTAACCGGCCTCTGCTCGATTAAAACGCTGATTAAGATCGATTTACCATACAAAATAAAAATCTAATTTTTCTACATTAATTTTTAATCGTATTATAATCGAGTTGAAAATGCAATGCAACTCTGCGACAAAGACCGTATTTGTAATTATATAATCTGCATAAGATAGTGATTGGAGTATATAAAATACACGTCTATAACTATATAGACCTAAATACATCCTAGTTACTTTAGAGCCATCAATATACAAGAGCTTTTATTATTCAATTTATATCTAAGAGCCTTTTTGGATGTATTTGATCGAGACTAGCTTCGACTAGGTTCGACCCCTCAAAGAAGGCTATCACCAATTGAGTTGTCTAAGAGGGGCTGTTTGGTTGAAGTACCCTCAATGCAAATTTTCATATGATTCAATATTAGCTAGAAAAAAATAACAACCAGATGGCGCAACTGTGGTGAGTTTATTTAGATTATAAATAAATTAAAAGCATTTTCTTAATTGAATTATTATCACTTCAAAGTGTAAGATTCTATCTTCAATCCTGTGTGTACTACCTATATGCATTTCAACACGCCCAACTTTTGTTGGCAAACTTAAACTGTTGAAAGTGTTCAATTGAACGCCTGATTTACGACACATCTAATTGCCAACACCAAGAGTGGTGGTGACGGTAGCAAAATAAGTACGTTACACATATATGTATATATTAAAACACACACATTCATACTAACAAATACACACAGACATACACGCGAATATCCATGAACACCCACAAATTCAAGAAATAGTCAAAGAAACAATCGCGCACATTAGCGGTTTCGCCTACCAATTTCACGCATGAAACGCCATACACTTATATAAACTTTCGTTCTGGATATACATATATAATATAGCTGCAAGGCAATTACAGCACACGAGTAATATGGTTAAGGACTGCCAGGCAATGCGTCTCCTGCCAGGATATTCATATACATCTGTGTTTGTTTGTATGAATGAGCTTGTAACTTCAGGCGTGAGACTTTTTACTTACGAATTTTGTGGTATTTGTAAGTGTGTGTGTGTGTGTGTGTGTGAAATTCCAACAAGTTCGGCATTTGGCAATTAAGTGTCGACATTGCGCTCATAAATCAAATTTACGCGCCACATTCGCGGAAGCGTCACATGTGTGAGTGTGAATTGCCACACACACACACACACTTTCATATACAGCAAACACATACAAACATAAATACGCACAACTAACTGTTTATGTTTGGTTGACAGGAAGCATTTAGTGTGAAAAGTGTAAATATAAATACATATACAAATATATGTATGTGTGCCATAAAAAGGAAACGCGATGTCAACCAACTTTGCACCAAGCCACCAATGCTCGAGGACTTGTAGCAGAGCTTCTTAGTGAAGCAGTATAAATTTGAAGGGCGTAGTAGCTAATAACATTGGGAAAATGTGGGAAAAACGGGAAATGTCAATGACGGAAATTGTTGCTTTCAGTTGACATGTGACAACAAACACATTTAATGGCTTTTTTATATTTCAAACGAAATCGGAAGAGGTTTTTTTGTAAATGATCAATAAAAAAATATATATACAATCATACTTAAATAAATATGTTTATGGTATTTCTACGTATTTAGAAATATATTTTCTTTAGATCAGCTAACATTGATACTTGAATTTATTGAGAAATGTGTAAACAAACACATTAGACAACAGGGTAACAAGGCTGAGACTATAGCGAAATGGGGAACCGAGTAGCTTTCTTTCTTACTAACATAGTTTGGTGGCTAGTTAGCAGATTTATCACAAAATGTCATAAGAAAAAATAACGCTTCTTCATTTTCTCACTTGATAGACTTGATAGTATACGGTATATGGTTCGAGGAAATCTAGAAGTATTCTCTTACATATACGTCTAGATTTCCACGAACCATATACTATCAAGTCTTTGAGCACTTCCAAGATTCTTTCTTATAAACTATTACAGTAGTTAACCTACTCGCACATGCCTAACCTTGCATATTTTATAAACTGAATCCTTAGCAGAGCTATAACTCTCTTCTAGTCATAGAACACTCCAGGAATGCAATAGATAATTAGGTGCCGCTAATCCGACAGTCCTTGGCCGGGCAATAATCCGGGCCGGTCCGTTTGCGTAGAACCGACTATCGTGGGAAAGGTTCGGTTGCTTCAAAGAATCTGAAGACAAATTGTTTGAAATCGTTGATATCTCGAAGTAATGAACTTGCAGAACTAAGTTAGATCTATTTCAATTGAAAGATTCAAGAAATTACAAAAAAATTACATATTACAGTAATTGTGAAGGGAAGCTAAGGTGATTCGAAAAATGGAACTTGAGTCGGAAGGTCCACTAATGGACCAAACCCCCTATTTAAATATCCTCTATATACGAAACACCAAATCGGAAGGATCTCTAAATATTATTAAATCGTGCAGGGAAGATAAGGCTATCATGCCGTCGAATCGAATCGAAACGAAGTTGATCCGAAACTTATCAACTAATGACAATACCCATATTTCAATCTCTTATATTCTTTGAAACACCTGGTCGAAAGGATCTCTGTATATAACTGTAAAATATAGTTCCCGCAGTTATTTAAGGGAGGGGTCTGGGTTTTCACTTTCGAAAAATCGATTTTTTTTTTGTTTTATCTTATTTTTAACATTTCAAGAATATGTCCTCAAAATTTTAATCCGATCTAAGCAATATTCTTAAAGTTATTGTGTAATTAGTCTCGGGGCCTTTACGGGCTACGGGCGGTTGGGATTGCAGTGCAGCTTTAAACGCGTTTTTCTCAAAACTACATTTTTGAAGTCCGTGTTCACTGCCATTTGAAAACTGCTCGACCGATTCATTTCAAGCTTGGCACACATATTCTTCACATAAAATATCTCCCCCCTACGTTTAGTAAAATTTTTTTAACATTAAGGGTGTTTTCCACCCTGAAAATGGCGGAAATTTTAGTCGAAAATAACGGTTCACACTTTAGATGGCCGCCAAAAGTTTTTAAATAAAAAAATAATAATCAGAGAACGTTGAGGGGAAGATTTGTTTAAAATTTAACTAAATTTTTATGGTTTTTCATTTTCGGATAATTTCCGGCCGAGTTACAGTGAACACCGCAAATTGTTTTTTTTTTTTCAAGACGTCAAGACGTTCAAGACGTTTAATATTTTTGCATGAAAAATTTACAGAACATAGTCAAAATTATGCTCAATAATGTATAGAAGGTTTGAATAAAATTGCTTAATCGATATTTGAGATAAGAAATCACAAAAAAAGTGTTTTTTTTTTGCGCTGAAACCCAGACCCCTCCCTTAAACTTTGCGTACGTTTTGGTGTTCACTTTCTAGCTTTTTAGAACTCCATTCAGGCAGCTTAAGGGTTAAGCTACCATAAAATAAAGACTTAAGGAGCCCAAGGCTAATTTTTTTTACACTGACGGAACAAAACTCTTGTAAAAAGACCTTCATCTCGACTCATAATATCGATAAAGCTAATCAACAACATATTATCAAAAAAATCGTAAAAGTATCCTGTTTTAAATGAAATTTAGTAATACATATACCCACCTAATCTAGCTGTAACCGCATTGCAAATGAAAAAGTCACTTAATTAATAATTTTCTATTTTAAACTAGAACAAAATTATTGAACAACAAAAAAAACAATTAAAATAACACAATTTTATCGTGTAAACACATCCGTTTATATTTTATTTTAATAGGAATAAAATATTTTTTGCCTGCCACTACTAACAAATCGCATTTCCACTGACAATAAAAACTGAAAAATTGTGAAATTGCAATTTAAATTAACTTTTATGGCATTCCTGCCACTTGTACACAAATATGTAAACATACACACACACACTCATGCCGATTTGTGTACAACATTTTATATTAATGTGACAGCTAATTAACCCGATAAATAAGTTTTTGAACTACAAAAGGATATGCGTACATGCATACGAACAAACACAGAGACAATGTAAAGTAGCTGATGTTAATCTACTGTTAACTCGCCACAAATGACATGCAATACATTAAAACAATAATGTACGCTTTACAACGAAATTATACATATTTCATTGTGAGCGAAAGTTTATAAAAAGTAAATTAGTTCACAAAATTTTTTATTAATAAATAAAAATCGAAAAAAAAATATTTTCAACTATTTTAAATTAGTTTTAAAATTATTTACAACGATTATATTATTATGTCATTTCTGTAAATAATGAGTTTGTTATAATTTAGGAAGATATTTTTAAATTTTGTACATTAAACTAAGCCTGAAGGCTATTGCCCTATTTGTACTCAAACTAAACAGATAGTAGTGGAAGTTTAAAGCCCTGGAAAATGTGTGGGAATCGCTTTCTTCGAATTAAATTCCAAAATTCCCATTGAGTCTGTTTGAAAAATTCGACTACCGAAAATAAATGACCAAAATAAAAAAAAAAATAATAAAATTGAAATATTCTATCAATAGTTTCTTTAAAAAAATTCACGAAAATCGCCTAAAATTTCATGGGTTACACTGGTATAGCCTCTTAAATTGGTACAATCTTCTGTTAATAGGATTTTTTTATTAGAGGCGATACTTAATTCTGCTAAATCGTATCCCATCTGGGAACTCAACACCCCCTGATAATTTGTATTTAACTCATGTAATATCTACTACTTCTGACATAGATGCCAATCGGTACAATATTTTGAAGTCTGAACAATATTTTGAGGTCTGAGGAAGTCTACAAATCATTTTTTAATTTGTCTTGTCGATCACTTAAATCTTTAAGTTAGGTTAGGTTAGTAGCAGATCTCTCCATATACATATATATATATATATATATATATATATATATATATATATAAACTTAGACAGTTTTGGGCGCTGTCCTTTGTGATACCAATAAACTCCTAATGGATCAAAGAGCCTTAAGATTCAGCAAAACGCTTGAGATCTGTTATGAATTTCTTTAGTCAGCTAATTTCAATTCTAGCCAATTCGCTAGGTCCGCCGAAGGTGAGCCTTCCAAGGCGTTTCTACCCCAGTCTGGTTCTGGCAAAAGCTGGACAGTGGAGGAGGAAATGCTTAGATGATTCCACATCGCCTTCCTCCAAACAGCTTTGGTAACTTTCATTTGCCAGGATCCAAAGTCTCAACACATGAGTGCCCATTGGACAACCAATGATCGCGCTGAGACGGACCTTGCTAAAAGAAAGCAGTTCAAAGGACCTCGAAAAGAAATATAAAAATAGATGTTTGCTTTTTTTAAAATGTGTGAGTCCGTAAAAAGATATTGAGAGTCTGTTATATAGCTCTAACCTTCTCGAACTTGATAATTACAAAGATATTACAGTACGATTCAAAGAAAAGCCATGCGATTAGAATAAAGATGGGTCCTCCAGATTCCACAGACAGAGACACTTAGTCTCCTTAGTGAGAGTTGTATAAATCAACTTGACAGTATCTAAGCTCCAGTCTCAGGTCTTTCACAGAGTATGTTAGGCCCAGTGAAGCTGGACGTAGTAATACATATGTAATGCTTGCGAATCACCGAAACGATTGGTATATAAAATGAACTCAGCCGAAGGCAACTACTTCTGAGAGACATTACAAGAATCTTTGCCTAAATAAAATCGATACTAAATCTCGGAAACTTTTATACGCAATCTAAATTGTAGATTTATTATACTTACTTTTGAGAAAGTCGTATTTACAAATTTTAGGTTAAAAATGTTTAAAGTTCTAGTCCAAAAACTAGACACTTGGAGCTATAATTTCCTTCTTTATCGATTTCATGTACGACCATTTCTTTCGAAGTTACGGCCTGTTGAAATTTGCCTAATAATTTGGAATTTTTTTTTATCCCTTAATTTTTTCCAGTAGTGTATTTCTAAGAAATGAAGTGTTCTTTTGTGACTCGCTTAGGAAAAAACGTGTCTAATAAGAATTTTAGATAACTAATGCTTGCTATCGTAAATTAATTAACTGAAAAAAAAACAAATAAAATAAATATTTATGTTAAAAATACAAGCTTCTACTCATGCCTTGGTGCCATTAAGATTCCCCATATGTGCCTCATATGCAAATAGCAAAACGTAAAACTCATAAATAATAATTAAATAAATAAATAAATATGTAAATACAGCACTTAAAATAATATGCACACTTAATTAACACTAGTCACAACAACACTAACAATAACAAAATATGCATAAAAACTTAAATAGATTTTAACAAATTGTTTTCTTTCTCCATTTACAGGTAATTAAACGAGTCATATCAACTTGAAGGCATTCAACAAATCAGCATTTAAGTAAAACGCTCAGGCTAAATCACATTTAACGAGCAGAGATAACAAGCGCGTTGTTGTTAAGTACATACACATAATATATATAACAAGTACATGCAATAGCAACAACAATGTAACAGTAATTATTAAAGCACTAACTGATACACTAAGTTGCTAGAGAGTGTCAGTCACACGCCACAACAATCAGCTGGTAAGTGAGCGATAAGGTGTGCCGCAAGCAGATAAAGTGCAATTAGAAAATAATAGAATATGAATAACTGACAACAACAATAATAACAATAATAAGAACAAAGCAATAATTATAAATAAAGCGCAAGCAGAGTGTCCGCGTGCAGGAAAACACGCGAATGTGAGTAATTAAAACAAACAAATGGAAATTGTGGGCGGAAGTGAGTGGGGTTAAGTGAGGGCGAAAAATGGCAAAATAAAACAAATTTGCTGTTTATTTTTAGCGCAAATTCGCGTACAGGCAACGGAAATTTTACATTTTATATTTATAATTTCAAGCATTTTTGCTTGCTTTTGACTGTCTGTTCTGTTCAGTGCGGTGGTCGCCGCCGCGTTGTCTATTGATTCTCCGCGCTCGGTCAGCTGCTATCTCTGGTTGATGTATGTTTAAAGTATGTTTGTGTTGTAAATACTGTTTGGCGTCGACTCATTTAATTCGTAAGTGATTTCTGTTTATGCTTTCGCGTTGTTGTTTAAAGTGTTTTGCTAAATGTATAGTATGTAGAAGATAGATAATTAAAATGGCAATAGTTGTTGTGCATAGTGTGAAAAAATGTATTTTATTTGTTTAGAAAATGAGTTTTGTATAGACTTCACGAGAGAACACATAAAAATTCTTAATGAAACGAGGAATGGCTGCTTTCACTCAAAACAAAGAATGAAAATGAGTTATACAATGTATCAAAGTTTCTTTCGCTGAATTTCGTAGATTATATTAACTACGCACATAATAGAATTCGACGTTCATAGTCTTATGTATGAGATTCGTCAACATTAATGTAGCTTTTTCTTTGCGTGACCTGCAGGCTTACGAGACCTAACCTAACCTAATGTACCTAATTTTTCCTTACATCGTTTAGAAGTAATATAACATAACCTAACCTTACTTTTTCTTATCCTCCTATCACACCTTCATCAAATATAACCTAGCCTGACTAAGCCCAATCTCATCTAACTCATTCTAATCTCTCTTATTACAATATAATGTAATCTAACATAAGCTAAACCAACTAAATCCATCTTCCTCCTTCACGTTTTAATCTATCCTGATCTTGTAGACCAACCTCAATTTAAGTTTCATATTTCGTTCGATCCAATCGCCTATATCAAATATTTACGTCATTTGCCCATTTTTTAGATCTCAAATTTTCATATCTACCATGAAATCATCCACAGCGATGGAATCCTAACAACCTAACTGAGCAGGCTTCTTCGAAGTCTAAAAAATCTTAAGAATTTCTTCCGGCTTCGTTTTCCTCCAGAAGGCTTATTCCCAGGGGTGTTTTATATACCAAAGGCATTATAGGTCCCTAATATTTTGACATCGAAGACAGATCTAGGCAAGTCATTAACTGTGCATACTAGAGATTTCGTCGTACAAAGTCTCATATAAGAGATTTGTCAGTATTACTGTATCTTCTTCGTTCCTTACACCGTTAAGGACTAATATAACATAACCTAGGCTACTTTTTCTTATCTTCATATCATATCTGCATCCAACATAACCTAGCCTAACTAAACCTAATCTACCTTATTCCAATATACAGTTATCTAAATTAAGTTAACCTAACTATATCCACCTTCCTTCTTCACGTTTTAACCTCGGCTGAACTTGTAGACTAACCTCAATTTTAGTTTCATAATTCGTTGGATACAGTCGCCTCAATTAAATTTTTACGCCATTCGCCCATTTTTTAGATCTAAGATTTTCATATCTACCATGAAATCAAAGCGATATGGTATATTTCTGGAATCTTAACAACTTAACTCAGCAAGCTTCTTCGAAGTCTAAAAATTTTAAGAATTTCTTCCGGGCTCCTCCAGAAGAGTTATTACCAGGTGTGATTTATATACCAAAAGCACTGTAGGTCTCTAATATTTTAAAACTGATGACAGATCTTTTTTCATCATAAGCGCTCTCCCAATTATCTGTATGTGGCGACCGCTGTCATCTCTACATATATATTTATTAAAAACTTAACTAATTGATTCACGCCTGTATTTCACAAGAGTTGGCATAAGATTAATTTGGCTTTACCGCGTACTTTCTGTTCTCTGCCCGGAGTAATTATATCCAGGAGTTGTCTGGAAATGGGCCTTGGTTTCCCACGACAAGATTAATCAACAAAAATTGGATTTCATAGTCAATCGGCCACGAAGGTCGTGTAATATGGCTACGCTGTACTAGTTTTTGTGGAATATAGGTCCAACCAATAATGTAGGCTGAACACTAGTATAGTTTCAAAATGGACTAAATCGGTTCAGTACCAAGCCGTCTTTCCATAAAACTCAAAATGTATATACCGAATAAAAGTATATTCTACGCCGTGCGGTTGAGTTTATACCATATATAGCAGTTCAAATTATGAACCAAAACCCGACCAGAATTTTTTACATATATATATATATTTCTTCAACCACTAAATACCGAAATAAATATCAGAATAAAAAAATATAAATATTTATTCTTCTTTCATTCCATTTATACAACTAACGCACTATTATTTGTCCTTGGCGCCAGCAAATTAACCCTTTCCAAATTTAGTTCGAATAAACTGCCTTCTTGTACAATAAATTTGATTGCATGACCATATGTAAATTTTCTATTTATAAACTACCCTTCGATTTAGTTGCCGTGCGAACAAATGTCTGACGTATGTTGAGAGCAATCAAATATTTAATTTAAATCGACACCTGCTTTGAACTGACCTTGCCCCATACGAAATGGCCGAGTAATGAAATTTCTATAAATATACACCAAGATGTGTGTGTGTGTTTTTTTATGGGCAGACACGCAAAACTTTCGAGTGCGTTTATGTAATAAAAAACTAAAGAAGAACTACAAATGTACAGATATGTATATTCGATATACACAAACATATGTACAAGTATATAAAATTATACGTGAGTTGGTTGTCTGTTAGTATCTTGTGTAAATATTTGAAGCCTTTTTCGCTTACGTAAATGTTTCGGACTTTCAAGATTTATTTTACTTTTTACGATTTTACACTAAAAACAATATTATTGCTTCAACACACTTCCTGTTAGTTTCTGTTTGACCCCTTAACGTACATACTTTATAAATTATTTCTGCTAATTTGGTGGCTAAATCGAACCTGGTAAATTGAACCTAAAACTTCAATGACTCTGAAGAGAGTTATTATTAAAGCCAGAGTTATCCAAAACTATATTGAGATAAAAACGACTCGCTGTACTACTGTTCAAGTTAATCGACTTTAAATGGTATAACTTAAAATTATAAAATCTTCCAATGCAATTTTGCTCCTAACTAACCTAAGTTTATACTACACCTGCGTATAACCGATGTATTCTTCGAACAACTGATCGATCTAACACCTAACACCAAGTATTTTGTCTGTTATAGTGATTATTCTAACAAAATACTACTTAATTATAGTATATTACAGGACAGATGAGCTTAAGAGATTGATAACTAAAAGGAAAGGATTTCCGAATGAACTTATAACTTGATAGGGTACTTCATGGTTTGAGCTCAAATTTTATATTAGCTTTAATGTGTTCTTTAAACCAACAGTTTTAAAGTAAAGACTATACAGTACAATCATAGTTAACTTTTTAAAATAATTCCTTATAACACCTGCATACGTCCAAAATAACCTAACTAACCAAACCTAACATCAAATAACTTAATATCATCTATCTTAATTTAATATAATGGAATCTTACTTAATATAAGGTAACTACATCCAAATTTCTCCCTCATTCATATGTACCTTAATAACACAACCTAACGTGATTAAACCTAACCTCATTTAATGTAACCTAACCCATCCTAGTCTGACCAAAACTTATAAAGCCAACTTAATCAAACCCAACTATACCTAAGTTTCTCCTCCACCTACTATTAACCAACTTTTTCTTTTATGACCTATATCATACCAATGTTTATCGAATAGAACCTAACCTATATCAGCCTAATCTCAACAAAACTAATTTAATATAATGTACCCTAACTTAATCTAAGCTAACAATATCCAAATTTCTTTAGTCCCATCTAATCTTTTCAGGCACACTTTAATAATCCAACTAATATGCTCAAAACTAACCTCACTTAATGTAACCAAACCTAATTATACTTAAGTTTCTCCTTCACTTGCTGTTATCACAATTTATTATATAAATATGACCTAACCTTTTATTCTATACTAACATCTATCAGACCTGCATTCAACAAAACCCAATTTAAACTAAACCAATCTAAACTCCACTAAGCTGACCTTACCTAAACTAACTTCTTACCTCAGCTTCACTATTAAGCACTTATAATTTACATTTCTTTCTAACCTCAACAAATACCATTGTCCAATTTAACCCAATCCAACATCAACTACCTTAAACTAACCGAACCCAACTTCACTTAGTTCACTTACTATTAGTCAAATCATGCCAATAAGTATATATTCCAACTACCGGTGCTTGTTCGTGGTTGCCAGATGCACTCATCAATTGGCACGAAAATTCAAATGAATATTATTGTTGCCAACATTGCGGTTTTTTTGACAGTTACATTTAGTATTTCGTAGAAATTGCAAACAGGCTGGCAGACAGCCTGATAACTAACAGCGCCAGGCGTTAACACTGCACACAATTATAAACATCTGCAGTTGTATTGTATTGGTAATAAATATATGTATCTGTGTATGAGTGTGTGTAGGTGCGTATTTACAATGCAACTCTGTTTTCAACAGCTAAGCATACGAATCAAATTGGAACGCAACACAAAGTGACTCAACTTGCAAAACCGAAATCAAATCAAATTAAAATTTCAACCGCAACCAACAATATAAATAACAGCAAACAAACAAATACAATGATAACAACAACAATAAATTAAATTTATAGACGCGCCACAACACAATGAAAAGCGCACCGAGTTGAAGTCAACGGTAGCAGGCAGTAGGTTGAACGGCACCATTTAGAAGGTCACAAATTTCCCGTTATCTGAAATGTTCACATTTTTAATGGTAGTGAAAATTTTGTTAACGATAATTTCACAGCGGAGGGTTATAGTAGGTGAAAGTGGACAGAGAGAGAGAGAGCGAGAGAGAGGGGGGTGCCCATGTGAAAGTTGTTGAAGGCTGCAAATTTATGCTAAACAAAGTAAATTGGCCTTGGTCAGGTCGGTTGGACTGCAGCCAAATGCTAAAACCACAAAAAAAGTACAAAATAAAATCAAAACTTAATTATTTAAGCAATGATGAAATTATGTGTTCTTTTTTATTTTGTAGAAGTGAAATAAAATACTGAAAATTGAAAAATTAAATTATTTCAGAAACTCATAATTATTAATATTAAATAATTTATTGAGGATGATAGTAGTTTACACCTTTTTTATATAAGAACTTCAGTCATTATTCTACCTTCTACGTTCCTCACACCTTTTAGTAATTGGATACCAAGAACTTGGGAAGTCAGTCACTCGAGTACAAACCTTTAACATAACCTAACATTGCAAACTAACCTCAAATTATATTTCCAAATGTCCATGAAACATCACTTGACAGCCACTCGAATAGAAACCTTTATCATAATACAACCTAACCTAACATTGCAAACTAACCTCAAATCATATATCATATGCCCATGAAAATTCACCTGACTGAAGCTGTCCTTACCTCCTCCTTCAGAAATTAATCACTTACTATTAATCGACTTATCTTTATACTATATGTAACGTAACCTTTTAAATTAACTAAACCTAATTTGGTAAACTAAACTCAATCACACTCACATGCGTCTAAGATAACCCAACCTGACCACATCTAACATAATCTACCTCAACATATCCTAACCTAACTCCACCTAGTTTTAAAACATCGTGGAAATGCCGATAAAAAATTTATGTTTGCTTTATAACCTCGGATTTTGATATATTTCGACTGATAGCCTTCCACTGAAGAAACTTTTCCTCTCGTAGAAACTACCTTCAAAGGTTCTTCATAAATGGAATGACAACATGTGAAGATATCAGAACAATAAGAGTGTGACCAGAGACGGATGGTCAGAAAAAGGTATTTAATGCCACTAGATTGCGCTACTGTACTAATACCCCCTCTCAGGTGTGAAAAGCTCGATATATAAAAAATACAGAGAATTATGTCCATAAACGTTGCTTAGAAGGGTTCGTGCAACACTTTAACCCACAAACAAAAATTCATATTTACTAAACTACAATACAATTTCCTCTCTGCATATTTATTTTGTAATATTTCCCATATTTTAAAGGCGCCCTGACTTTTCAATAAAATGCGAAAACTCTACTTTATTGCATGCACCAATGCAAACACAGGCAAACTTTATTTTACGTACTCTGCCAGAACCCACAATGAATAGGGTGCAATTGCACCAAAACAAAAACAAATAGAAGTAGAAAGGAGTGGTGTTCAAGTGGAAATATAGGGCAAACCATAACGTTTGACAACAAGCGACAAATAAACAATAAACGCTCCACTCCGCCTCCTGCTGGTTATCGGCAAATGTTGCATGCAGCCTAGTGCGCGAAGGACTTTCGAAATGAGTACGCTTTTTGGTTTATGGTTTCGAATTGTTTGCTGTCGGTTATGGTTCTATAGAAATGTAGAATTCGTGTTTAAATAAATACATATATATGTACTTACACTTTTTTAAACCGCGAAATATAAAATAATATTGCACGAGTGAGACGAACGCTTTGGTGGTCTTCCAAAGCGTAAACAAACCTAAACAAACGTGACCAAAAACAATGTAAATAAACTTCACCTCTCATCACTCTAACATATCCTCACAAACTATAGACAAATTCGTACTTTCGTAACTCTCCACAATGTTAAAGAAAATCCAGATCTCAAGTGAAACATTTACAAAAATATAAGGAAACCTTAAATCACCTGGCCCAACAAAATGTAAGCAAACTCCTGTAAAAAGTCTTTGACCTCGGCTAAAATGTAATCAAACCCCAGTTGAAGGTCATTGACTGCAACCAAAATGTAAACAAACCACTGGAAAAGGTCAATGACCTCGACCAAAATGTAAAGAAACCCCGGCCAAAGGTCATTGACCTCGATCAAAAGGTAAACAAACGCATGTTAAAGGTCAATGACCTCGTTCAAAATGTAAACAAACCCCTGTTAAAGTTCAATGACCTCGTCCAAAAGGTAAACAAAGCCCTGTCTAAGGTCATTAACCGCGACCAAAAGGTAAACAAACTCATGTTAAAGATCAATGACCTCGTTCAAAATGTAAACGAACCCCTATCAAAAGTCAATTACCTCGACCAAAAGGTAAACAAAGCCCTGCCAAAGGTCAATGGCCTCGTCCAAAAGGTCGATGACCTTTGACAAGGGTTGTTTACATTTTTGTTGCAGTCAATGATTTTTGACTGGGGTTTGTTAACATTTTGTGGGTTATGGTGAGTTAAACTTTGCTTACATTTTGAAGAGTTAAGTGAGTTTTTTGAAGAGTTCAGGCTTGCCTACATTAGGTCATGTGAATTGAAGTATGTTTATTTTTTGGAGGTTGACATGATGTCAGGTTTGTTTACATTTTGGGAAACCCGTGAGGCCAAGTTCGTTTTCATTGTGTTGGTTAACGTGAGACCAGTTTTGAATATTGGTAGTCAGGCGGGATCCAGTTAGGAGTCACGAGAGGTCTTACTAGAGATCAAGGCAGAACAAGTATTGAATCAGGCGAGATAAAGCTAATGAGTAAGAGTGTTTCAAATAGGATTATACGATTTGATATCATGCATTTTAATGTGCTTGTGATATAGTATTTGATTGGATTTAATGGGATCCGTGCTTAATTTTCATGTTTTGTCTATCTTATTCATTTCTGTATTCTTTTGCTTTCCACTTGCACTCATTGTCATTTTATCAATGTCGAAATACAAGTCAACACTAGCAAATGACTCATATTTTTGGCAAACCGGACACTTGACAAAATTAGTCGAAAGTTCCACTAGTGAAATAGTTTGAATTTGAACTTTAGCTTCTACTCAGTAAATTACTTTTTCGCAGCAAATATTTAGCAATTCGACTTTTCACTTGCCGCTGATTTCTTCCTGCCAGCGATTGCGCTTAATGGCTTAACTTCAGCCATCAGCGGAACATAACTTATGACTCGCTTAATGCATCCACAACAACTTCAGCGAAATATGTATGACGGAGACAAGCGACGCCATTGCAGTTTACTTGTAATTAAGCAAAATTAAAAGATTTGGGTAATCTATATATATATATATATATATGTATATATGGTTGTCTGAGCGACGAGCACGAAAGACAACCAGCTCAATCACCTTCCCCCCAACCAAACGAAGAACACTTGCTCTCGAAACTACAAAGTGCACTTCCCGCTTTCATTGCTGCAATATTAATTTTAATAAGTTTCGTGATTTTTTGTCGCAAATTTCTTTTTTTTCACATCCCCTTTCTTGTTTACCCAGCACCAAAAACTACTCAATTTTTATTCCTTTCGAATTTTTTGTGCTTGTATGCTTACTCCTTCTGTATCTCACTGCCACTTCATCGCATTTACCAGCAATTCAGCTTGTCAACACTAACAAGGAAAATTGAAATTTCATTTTCGTTTTGCCACACATTTTCCATAGAAAATTACAATTCAAACAATTCACCCGCTCTTTCCGCTCCCCTTCCGATTTTTACTATAGTTTTTCTAGTGGTTCTATTTGCCACTTTTACTTGCCACACACAATGGCTGTGCTGTCACTTAAACAATGATTTTTACTAACTGAAAGTTGTGTCATCCTGCCAACAACAACAACAATGCGCAGGAAATGTGTCCTCACTGTGGTCTTACGACCATACCCGCTTCATTTATAACACTTAAGCTGAGTATTGGTTGTTTCTCGTTCTCACTCTCTCTCTCCCATCTGTCTATATCTCAATCGTGCTTCCTGTCTTATTCGCTCTCTACTATCCTTCCCCCTCTCTTCAACATTTATGCCGCATCAATATTCACTTGCTCGCAAGCAGCTTTTTAATCAAAATGCAATTTCTAAGAATCTTCCGAAGAAAATTTGCTGAAAATCATCAAATAAATGGCGCGGTAGGGTAAGTGGCCACTAGTGGGGTCTACAGAATGGCGTAAACGTTTGTTTGTACTTTGCGGTTGAGCAGTCGACCACTTGTGGTTTTGCTTTTGTGCTCGGTCATCTTCAGCAACGTCAACGTAGGGGTCACATGATATATAATGGGGGTGAGCCAAAGTTCATGGAAATTGTTTTCTTTAACAAAAAAAAAATAGAATGGAACTCAATGGAAACTTTCTGATCTCCAATATAAATTGGTAATAAGGTAATTTGCTGTATAAGTAAGAGTTCTACCAAAGTGCTGATCTAGAACACAGGCAAAAAAATATAAAGATGTTCGGTTAGAAATCAAAGCAGACGACTTTTCTACACGTCCTCAAGGCGCAGGGTTGTACTAGTGGTCGTTTAAGGTAACAAGAGGACATCTTCAAAAGGGTACACGGCAAGTGTAGATCTAAAGGAAGTTCTCCAGCGGTCACATTTAGCGAGCTCGTCCTATAGTTCTTTGAATGAAAGTTCTCTCAGCGGGAAACGGACCAGCTTAGACTATTTCTTTATAAGTAAAGTCCAGTGATGTACAACCACTGGAACCTCAAGATTTCATTTATTGAAATTAGGGGAAATGGACGGATAACTGAAGTCCCAAGTAAGGTCAAGTAAAGTAGAACCACTGGAATCTCGAGATCTCATTTATTAAAATGTACAATGGATCGATAACTGAGAACCCGATCTCGGACACGATCAGCGGTCCAGACATTAATAATAATGATAACTGAAGACCCAAGTAAAGTCGAACCACAGGAAGCTCGGGATTTCATTGATTGAAATATACAATGGATCAATAACTGAGAACCCGATCTCGGACCCGATCAGCGGTCCAGACATTGATAATAATGATAACTGAAGACCCAAGTAAGGTCAAGTAAAGTAGAACCACTGGAATCTCGAGATCTCATTTATTGAAATGTACATTGGATCAATAACTGAGAACCCGATCTTAGACCCGATCAGACGTCCAGATATTTGGGGGAAATATTAAAATGTTCAAAGGATGTTCCGACTGAATGATTCTGCCGAAAATGTATTACATATACAATTTCCAGAATTGGTATCATATGAGACAACGACAACTAAATTAAAGGAAGCCTCAACTTTTTAAAAATAAAAAAAATAGATAACTTTATTTTTCTATTTTTATTATATATTTTTGGAATAAAAAAAAACTTTATTTTTACTTTGTGACTTCCTCGAATTTGCTTCCTGAGGTTAAAGAGTTTGGTCAAACCAATTACTAAGAGCAATCAAAATCAAATATACTCTAAAGGCATACATACCTACGAACACTTGTCAATGCAAACCCAATTTCGAAGTCCTTACGAAGCACTCTTTGCACTTCAAGAGCCCAAAGGCATCAATTGCCGCAATGACCACTTCATAACTCTTTAGGCTGTCAACGACAATGCTCAGATTCAAAATGAGAATAAAGAATAGAAATTTCAAGCCTACCTGCTGATCAACTGCGCAGCACAAAAGCTTTATTTACAAATACTGTTGGCGTTACGGACGCTTTTAGACATACCCGACATACAAACATAAATATGAAATATAGCGTTGTATAGATGCCGATTCCATTGCTGGAGAGATGCTAATCACAAGTGCAAAGTTCAGTCCCATCGTACGGTAAACACAATGAACGAATATAAATTGGGAAACACAGAATACCGGTATGACAACAACAAAAACGACAAAAAAATGAACGTTGAAAATGGCACGAAATAACTCTCAGTCAATCAAGTGTACCGAGATAATTGGTGAAGTGAAATGTGAGCTTCAGAAAATATTTGCACACGAGAGAAAGAATGGAGTACAGAAAGCCAACAATACTCGTAAAAAGGCTTAAAAAATAAAAAATGTGTAAAAAAATCTCAGCGTTTCAAAATAAGAAAGCAAAGAAAGTCAAAACACAACAGCAAAAGCAAATAACAAAACTAGGCCGAGAAGCATATGGAAGAAATTGGAAGTGTGTTGAAAACAAACTCACAAAAAAAAGTGTGAACAAAAACTGTAAACAAATTAAATTTGATACATGCCAAATATTTAAGATTTGAGCAAAAAAATGTAGCGTATGTGGTTGTTGTTATTATTAAATCCCATAGAGATATTGCTTCCAGCTTAAAATATTTTATAAACGACGAAAGATGGTATAAAAACAAAAATTGTTTGGATCATGGATGGAAGATAATCCGATCGAAATTGAAAAGAAAGTAAAAAGAGTGAAAAGAAGTAATAATTTTTAAGTAATCATTACTTTAGTAAATGCAGTTTAAGGAAGTAGTCTGCTTTACAGGCTTCAAAAAATCGATTTTTTTGTTTTGTTTTAAATCTCTTCCAAAACTATCCAAGAATATGTCTTTAAAATTCCAGAGGCCAATTCGACATATTTTCGAAGCCAGAGCAGTTTTAGTGGCCGAGCGTCGAGCAGGTACGAATGCTCAGGCAGACCTTTAAAACTTCGAAAAAACTTGGAAATTTATAACTTCTTCGGTATTTTGTTTTCATAAAAAAAAGAAACTTACAAAAATTAAAAAAAAAAATTGGTTCGACTGTTTCAGATGAATCGCACGACCTCCATCACCGGCACCGATTTACAAGTGCGCTCCAGAAAAATACTTACAACTTTGAAAAAATTTCAATATTTTTTAATAATAAATATTGTTTTTTAAGCCTTAAATATAGTACACTATCGTCTTAAAATTCCGTTTACCGCAATCATTTCCTTCCCTTTTAAAAAAAATGGATAAAAAACGTTTTTTTTTTTTCGGCTTCTAAAGCTACTACTTCCTTAAGTACAATAACGGAAATTAAAGAAAGCTTTCAATAGGGAGAGAATGAGAGAGAGCTCATACCCCTGTAAAGAATTGACATTTTGAAAAGGAAATGCCTTTGTAGAACTCTTAGAAAAAAGTTAAAGGGTAATCTAAGAGTAATCCTTTATTCATCTTTCATCTAACCTGATGACGACAAAAAAATCTCCCAATTGTGGTCTTCCGAAGTACTTATTATAGATTGCCGTACTTCATCTGTATCCTGACAGATTCATCATCAGATCAGACATTAGAACGGAAGTATTAGGCTTTACATGAGTTATAATTGGTACCGGAAGCTACTCTTCCATTCCAATATTTCTTCTTAATGGTTTCTAAAACGCTTTATTGATCAGAACACAGTGTTCTAACAACTAATTTGATGTTACGATAGATCTTAGGTTAGGTTGATAGATCTTAGATTGTTTGAAGTGATGTAATCAGATTTCCGATTGATGTCTCCTTTTTAGATTAAATTCTTAAAACTAATTATCTCCCATTCTATTGTCAGAACATCTCAACTATTTTCGGTTATTTAGACTTTATGACTTTCTTTCGTATATGTAACTGCTCTCAGTTATCTGAGAGTTCTACCATCCATAAAGCTCTCAAAATGTCAACACACTACTAAGGAAAGATTTAAAAGGTATATTTTGTCCTAAAACTTTTCATTGAAAATTGGTTCCAAAAAATAGTTACAAGTTGAAGATATGTAGGAGAATATGAGCTTAAACATCAAGTCTATTTGTGACCCTGCATGGACTAATTCACAGATCCCAGTCAGCACAGTGTTAAAATCGGCATTTGAAACCTTTTCAGCCTCAACTTAATGGTCTTCTATATAAAAATTTGGCTTTCAATGCATTTATTTTTTTTACATTTACCAGATGTTCAGCAAGTTGTCAAACAAATTATGTCTACAAATCTACAAATTACTTCCATAAAAAATGTCAAATAATTTATGTCTTCCGTGAATATATGACTGCTTTTTTACACCGAATTCAATATATGTACTACTTCTTTACAATGTCACACCTTTTGTGTTGAACAAATTTTTTATTGCGCCATATTGCTTCCTCCTACCAATCGTTATTTATACGCTTAAATTTATTATTTTTTGTTGTATTGACTTTATGTGTTGCCAGTCGCGTTCTTTCTCCCTCTCTCTCCCTCTCTCAACCTTCCTACCTCCCTCCCTCCCTGACACGCTCGCACCTTGCGA
The DNA here is from genome assembly GCF_028554725.1 of Zeugodacus cucurbitae. Classification (NCBI taxonomy): domain Eukaryota; kingdom Metazoa; phylum Arthropoda; class Insecta; order Diptera; family Tephritidae; genus Zeugodacus; species Zeugodacus cucurbitae. The sequence goes on from NC_071669.1 coordinate 10,839,273, forward strand.
TCTGTCTATGCATATTGAATGCTCTTTTATTGCAAGTGTTTTTGTGTGAAAATTTTATGAAGTCTATTCTTTGGTATGCTGTTTGCGAAGCCGTAAGGCTTCTAGCTGTCGCGGTTCTTTATTCTTTTGTATTCATAGAATTCATTTCAACTTCGATTGTTTGTTTGTTTGCGTTGGTTTACACTTTGGTACTTAGTCTTTGAGTTTTATTTTTTTATTCCATTTTTAATCAATATCTGCTCAGCGTGTCCTTGAAGTCCTAACTAAGCGCACACATACTCACACTTGGACTTGTGCGTTTGCCTTGCCACCCGTGCAAAACAAATTCGAATTCTATTGGCCCATTTCCACGGCGCTGTCGGAAGTTTAAATGTTTGTTTAAATGGCTGCACGCGACGGAAGTAAGAAACTTATTTTTATTTCTTTCGCAATAAATTGTAGAAAATAGAATTCCGCTCGTTTTATCTGTTCGATTTAATGACAACCTCTTGACCCCTAGATTGACTTCTCTCTATACACTAAGTTGATCTCGCTTCACCTCATACACGTTTCACCCCTAAATTGATCTCATTTGACCCCCCTGTAGGATTACGGCAAGACACAGAAAGTCGAGAGGCGAACAATTTGAGGTTAAATTGCAACAATTCTCTGATATATTTCATAGTTTCCAAGTTTACAAGATCTCATAGGAATCAGGTTTTAGTACGAATCCGCAATAAAAGCCTCGGACTGGATCCCAACAGATATCATATCTGGAACGCATATCTCTTCAGATTTGTCAATTAATCGTAACCCCAGAGAACAGTCAGGAGTATAACTGAGAGTTTGTTAATATTACATTAATTTGGTACGGGATGTTAGACCTCGGACAGGACTAAAACCAACTAACTTTTTTCATTTCTGGTAGTAAGAGATGCTGTGTAATATGAAGCTGGTTAAACTAAATCTTTGAATTCTTCTTCGGAAATTGATGTAGTATCTCTTAAACTCGCCTATCTCAAGATCAGTAACTCGAAAAATTGGTCTCCGAAGCAATTACTTTATAACTGGTAAGACCTTCACTTCCCTATTTTCGAAACTAATTGTTTACCACCATAAAATCTGAATTTATATTTCCAGTTATCAAGTTCACTATCATAAATTTATTTTCCGCACCACACTTTTGTTGTTTTATTTTCGGCGTTCCGCGAAATTGTGCTAATTTCAAATTACTTTGACCCGGAAACAAATTCAAAGCTGAAAACTAATGAAAGGCGGCGTAAAAAACGTTTATCTAAAACAAAAACAAACAAAAAACTGAAAATAAAACGGTAACACCAAATGGCAGACTAGAAAATTGAAAACCGAAAACGACAGCAACTGCTGCAGCCACGGCCGAGTTGCATTATAAAAAAAAAAACAACAACAACAGCATAAAAAAATATCGCAACGACCATGAGTGCGCACACATAAAAAACCGTCAACGCGCGCAAAAGTTAAACAACCAAAGTCAAATGCGGCAGCTGTGCTGTGTGGCAGCAACGGACCCACTAACAGCCAACAGCATTAAGTTGCAGCAATATTATTATACTCACAAACACACACATATACATAGCGCATAGAGCCATAACCATGGCAATGGCACTGAGACTTTTGCGCTGCTCATTTGGCTGTTGAAATATTTTTTGGCAACGGCTCAACAGCTGCCACAGCGCGTTGGTGTTGGCGTCAGCAGACAAACAGGCGCTTGCTGGTTGGAGTTGTTGCTGCTGCTGTGTGCGCGAGTGGGTTTGCTGCCTAATGCTCAAGTATGTGGGAGACGCTTTTAATGAAGCGCCGGAAAAATTTGTGCTGCAAAAATTTTGGGGCCTTGAAGGCTGGCAACTTTTTTTATTTGACTTCCTGTAGCCTCGACTGATAGTGGCGTGTTGTTGCTGTTGCTGTTGAGTGCGGCGTTGATGATATTTGTTTCTCTTTGACTTGCATTGTGTTTGCCACTTGCTCATTGCATTGGCCGTGGCACTCTTTTTGCCGCTTTTTTACGTTTTTTTTCTGTGAGTCCCGCATAATTTGTGGTAATGAATAAAGTTTTTTGGCGAAAAAAGAAGCAGAAGAATATGATGCTTTGCATTTTCATTTAATTTGCCATTTTTGTTAAATTTTTCCTATTTTTGCAGTTTTATGTGCAACAAACTTTCAGCGCAAAGCGCTTTCTGCATTTTATTTAAATAGTTTTTCTTAAAACTCTCACTTGTATATTTTTTTTTCTTTTTCTCATTTTAATTTAATTATATTATATTATTTGGTGATTATAAGTTTGGTTTTTGACTTTGAAAGTGGTTTAAGCACAAAATACTAATGAAATAAATAGTTTGTTTAAAGTCAGATGCTTTTGTTATTTCTTCTTCTTCTTCTTCCTTTTCTTTTTCTTATTCCTCTTATGTCATTCTATTCTTATTATATTTCTTCCATCATGTACCGAATGTGACAATTTAAACGAATGCATGCTTGGAATAACCTGTTTCATCTGATAAAAAAAAAATATTTTTCTAAAAAAAAACTTTCTACTCCATCTTTAGTACTACCGTGTCGTCTTCAAGGGGTCTCCCACCCCCTAGTGCGTCCATTTTCAAACCGGCCCCCCTAGAGCAGACTCGAATTTTTATCCGTCGAAGGACTGTCAATGCGACAAAATACTCCAAAAATATGAATGAAACAAAAACAAGACGTATTTTTGAATAGAAATCATCTATCAATGTTGGTCGGAATGACACCATCTTCTTTCTCTCTCTCTGCTATAGACTTCTCACTTACATGGCTAAGAAGCGATTCATAGACTTATGTTGTGATAATAGAGACTCTAGGACACTTTCGTTATAGCTATAGTCATTATTATTATATTAATATTGGAGCATGAAAGAGCAATGCATAAGATAAATACTCTATAACAGAACTCACTCCACAACAAATGAAAGCATTCGATCAATCATATCAGTATTTTAGCGTCATAGAACTGTCGAAGAAACAGCCTTCCCTATAGAGTTTTGAGATACTTATGGAATCCCCTTGATCCAAGGAAGGCAACGCGACATTTTCGTGTCAGCGAATTGAGAAGAAACAGCATTTCTTATACCTATCACGAGAAACAGCCTTCCCTATAGAGTTCTGAGATACTTATGGAATCACCCCGATAAAAGGAAGGCATCGCGACGTCTTCATGTTATCGAACTGTCGAAGAAACAGCCTTCCCTATAGAGTTTTGAGATACTTATGGAATCCCCTTGATCCAAGGAAGACTTCACGATATTTTTGTCTCAGCGAATTGTGAAGAAACAGCATTACCTATACCTATCACTAGAAACAGCCTTCCCTATAGAGTTTTGAGATACTTATGGAATCACCCTGATCCAAGGCAGGCTTCACGACATTTTCGCGCCAGCGAATTGAGAAGAAACAGCATTACCTATAATGTTCTGAGATACTTATGGAATCACTCCGATCCAAGGAAGGCATCACAACATCTTCATGTCAGCGTTTTTTTGTCGAAGAAACAAACATGCCTATCGTACTCTGAGATTCTAATAGAATCGGCATCGCGACACCTTGTATCAGCGAACTGTGGAAGAAACAGTCTTCCACATCGTACTGTGAGATTCTGATAAAATCAGGAAACAGTCTTCCCTATAGGGTTCTGAGATACTGATAGAATCACTCCTAGCCAAGGACGGCATCGCGTCATTTTCGTGTCAGCGAACTGTCGAGTAACAAGTCATCCCTGTAGTTTTCTGAGATTCTTATGGAATCACATCTTCAAGAATTATATCAAGGATTTAAAGAATTTCTCTCTGAAAATTTCTTCAGATTTTATGAGTCGGCCTGTGAGATTTGTTACGAATGGTTTCCTCTCAACATAGATGAACTTAAAAAATCCATCCCATTAAATTTATGGTATAAGGAAGATTAAATTAAGAAAAAAAAGTATTTCTTTCAAAATAAAATCGACAGAATTTTGAGTATCACAATAAATATGGGAAAATAATCTCAAAAACCGCCTCTTCATTGCCAATAATTTCATTTTACTCTAATCATGACAACCAGAATCTTCCAATCAACATTCAGTCCGCGAAACGAAAATTAATATAATATTTATGCTTGAATTGCAGCGTCACCTGACTCGTCATTTTGTATGCGTACAAATTGAATCATGTTCGATATGTGGATGCTTGCCACTTGAACGCCATTGGCATTTCATTATCAATTTTTTGTGTCCCACATATGTGAAACGAAGAAATATGCTACTCAATATTTTCTACAATTCCTCACGAAAAAGAGCCTGCCTAAAATATGCGTTTATTGAAAAGGTTAACCTCTCATTTCGCGGCAAATATTTGCATTTTGACAAGCTATCAATTTGTCGCTGACAACTCGGCGCTCAAGTCACATATGTCAAGCGGGCTGATGACAGTCAAGCATACGCACGTATGACGCAAGCACACAAATGAGAAGTGCAAATTGGCAAGGCGCATGTTAAGGACGTGACAAGAAAAAGGATTGCGCTGACAATCGGCCATGGAAAGCGTCAGAGAAAGTAGAAAAAATTCACTTAAAAATCTGTCATGATTTGTAAATTTATGCGGTGCTTTTGAATGACACATGTCATCTTCGAATTTGCATTAAATGTGCTTGTCATATTTCATTTAAATGCCTGAGTGGCGCATTTGCCATTGACAAACACTTTAGGCCGCTTTGAAAGGCCGTATCACTTTCACTATCAATGCATGACTGCAACAACAAATCATTGTCACTATAAATGTCATTGTCATCACGCGCAGATGTGTCTATGTAATTATTGTTTTTATTATTTTTATTCATGTGCATAACTGTCATTTTGACATATGATAATTAATGGTCATGAATGTGAATAATTCTTTTTTTGTGTTTGGTGAATTCGATAAACTATTTATAATAATTTGAATAGGTAAATAAACACTTAACGAAAAGTAAAGCTGAATTGAAAATATTACAGTTGAACTTCCATAACTCGAACGTCTATAACTCGAAGTTCGAACTCTTAAATCGGCAATAGAAGTAAAATTTCATACAAATTACCGTCCGTAACTCGGAAGTATCTCTAACTCAATGTTTTTTTGTGGTTTATGGTGATTCGAGTTAGGGAAGTTCAAATGTATATCTATATTTTCAGCAGTTAGTTTAAGCTTTTTTTTATTTGGTCTACTTGGTCTCTAATTTCCAAATTTATTTTTGAACTTCAGAAAAGACTCCTATAATAAGAAATGCTTCCAATTGCCAAACTAGATAAAAAGTTACCCCCGAAGTCGATTATCAAACCGACAGCTAGTTGGGCTTCGAGACATTTTTAGTATAAATATCATCCAAATTCGTCAATTTTAGTCTGACGTCTCTAAGAAAGACGAACTGAATTCAAATTTTAATCCAACCATTAATAACACAGCCCGACAAAATTAAAAAAAATATTTGCTTCTTTGAGTTCTCGAAGCAGATACCGAAAAGCAACGGAATATAGGATTAGACCAAGAGGTGATGGGACCTCCACTCTGTTTAAAGACCATTTGGAGAAGGGCCTGGCTGCACTTGGGATTACCAATTAGCGCCAGACAGCCAAAATGAGGGATGAATGGCGCGCTATTGTTGACTCGGCTATGCCCAATAAAGAAGAAGAAGAAGGGGTGATGGGAAGAAAATATTCAAAAGACGTTTTTTGGAGTAAATAAAAGAGAAACCACCCTCTACATAAAAGGAGTTTCGATTCTTTTAAAGTTTCGGAACAAAAAGATGGTTTGGAAAACTTCTCATCGGTATCAAAAACGGTGCAGCGTAGAGTACTCAATACTTTTTGGGAACGATTATATTTCGTAGGTAAACCCTATCCCAAGAGCCAAATAGAGTTAAACTAAGTCAATAAACCTAACAAAAAAGAAATCTAAATAGAGAACCAAGTATGCATTTAAATGGACTTGATCCGTAATAAGTATAAAACCAAGTAAACACATAAAAGAAATCAAAGCACCAGGTGTTAAGGTGTTTCCGTGCCACCGAAGCCATTTAACATGAGCTAAAGGCATTGACGACACGTGTGGCACACACTGTAAACATTGAAGCTTGTAGAGATGTCTTCACAAAAGGCAGACAACTCACGCACGCTAATAATACAGTATATACTCTGCTATGCATTGTATATGTGTTTACACAAGTAACTAGCTACCTACAATCTGTGCAGCTGTAGAATATTGCAATTGTCAATTGTTGTGCGTCGCATTTGTCAATTGATTGGAAAAATTGTTTATTTGTCGGTATTTGCATTTGTCACTGCAGGAGTGTGTGTACATGACGCCAGTGGCAAAGTGAGGATTGACAGGATGTGAGATACTACCAATACCTGGTGGTGAAAGGTCAAAGCAGAGGTGTTTTTTGAAGCGATATAAACTAGTCCGAATGTAGTTAAATTGGGACTAGTTAGTGTAAATACACAATTTTGAGCTATTTCATATAGATAATAGATATCGTGTGACTGTAGAGGATGATAGAAGGTAAGGCGAATAAACATCTTCAAATGCATTTATTTAGTATTTTCAAAGTGTCGGACATTCCTAGGAGGTGCTTATGTTAATAATAATGTGTTACCGGGTATAAATAGTGTAATTTCCTAGCAATAAATCGACGAAAATAAATACAATGCGCATATGTACCATGTGTAAGAGTTCTATTGTAAATAATGAAAACATTCAGACTCACCTGATTTCTAATACAGTACAATCACATTGATTCCCTTGTGTAAGTGTTGTGTTTAGCGCTGAAAGCAAGCAAGCAATCATTTTTGAAAGATATATCTGGAAGTAAACGAATGGTAAATATAGTCATTAGTATATTTGTCGTTGATTTCAATGCAGTGTAACGAGAGCATAAATATTTCCGGTAAGCACAAATTACTATAATAAATTGTTTAGCAAATGAAGGGTGTTTATTCTCACTTTTACTGACGTCTTAAGAAACTAAGTATGGAGTGCAATATATCGTTTTGAAAGTATGAGTCAACACTACATGACAAGCATAATATTAAATGGTGATACGGAGCTATTAAACTATAATTTATTACAAGTAGGAAAGTGCTAAGGTCGGTCGTATCCGAATATTTCATAATTCTATACTCTAATTTGCAAGGTTCAAAGGCATCCAAAAATTCTCAAGTGTTGGTGAAGCAATATAATAATAGAGGTAAGTGTCCTAGGACAAGATCTCTTTCATCACTAAATTTGATATATTTTTGAGGGTTGGAGAAGGTCTATACTCAAGAACTTGTTCTCACAAACTTTAATGAGCATAATACAAAATTTAACTCATGTATCTCACATAAAATCTATATCTACATTATATTCAGTATATGGGGCCTGGGATAATTCTTGGACCGATTTCATAAATATTCGTCATCAAGCTACATTTTATCCAAGATCATACGATCACTTAACACATCTCACATAATAATCGATATGTGCGGTATAAAGCTCACCAGAAATGTTAAAAATTTGATATTAGGTATATGGAAGCTATTGAAAGCAATGATCCGATTTAACCTATTTTGAACAGCAGGGCACAGTATTGTCAAAAAAATACGCCTGCCGAAATTCATTAAGATATTTCTGATATTTTCGGTAAATGTCTTAAAATTATTCGAATAAGCTGAAAACCGATTATTCGAATATACGGTTTGTAACCGTTCGCATGAATATTAACCGATTAATAACATTGCGACTATTCGAATAGCCGCGATTATTCGAATAATTTTTCTGGTGCGACTATTCGAATAGTAGCTCCGCTGCGAGTATTTGAATAAATCTAAATTGTTTGAAATCCAAGCAACCTTTGATTTTTGTTTTTTTTTTTTCGTGAGTTTCACTTCTTTCAATAAAAATAAGAAAATTAATGAATTTTCACTATTCGAATAGTCGACAACGAACGGTTAACCGGATAGTCGGAAATTAGTGGTTAATCGAATAGTCGATGATAGTCAATCCGGTTCATCCAGTTTGTCGATTTGTCTAGTACGGAGGTCCTCATGCTCAAAATGTGAGGCCTTAAAAAGTTATAGCCCGACTCTGTCGAATTTTAGACGAATGATTTTGAGAGATACTTTTCCTTTGAATTATATTTCTTACGTTATCTGTATTAAAATCATATCTTGCTAATCAAATTGATATTTTTATTATTTTCAGGTAAATTTATATTCAACTTAAACAACTCATCATATTCAAATAGTACGTCATTCATATTTACAAATACTTGGTGAGTGTTTCTTATAAAATAGATTTTTTTATATTCTATAAAAAGTGGCAATAGATATAGAATAGTGTCTTAAAACAGATTGTATACATTTTGAGTGAATATATAATGTTACAGATCAAGCCTCTTTCAATAAACCGCAATCACTAGTTAGTAGTGTGAAAATATTGGTTAATCTATAAAATATTAGCCTATTAAATCAGTGAATCAAATAAAATATTCATGTAGCTTATAAGGGTTAAAGGCAAGTATATTCATACTTTATACCTTTTGCTGAAGAAGTTAACAACGAAAAGGACTTCAAAAGGGTATCTAATGGCAGATAAATAGTATGAAATATTTGAAAAAAATAGAAACAATTCAGAACCTTACCTTTAAGATTTTACATTCTTTTTCACCCTAAGTACATAGTACACCTACTTAACCCCTTAAGAAGCGCCATACCACTCTGTGCCCATCATAATCTCTGTTAAGATACCGAATGCAACCCTGAAAATAGTTTCTACTTTATCATTCCAACATAGCACACTCAACAGCGCCAAATTCGTCACTTCACAAAACTTATCCAATAAAATTTGACCACCAAACCAAAACAAAAAGAAATCTCCACATTTTATAACCCGCGAAAGAAAGAAAGAAAAATGTGTGACAATAACTAACGTACTATTTGATATGCGGCAAGTTTGTGCTGCATTTTAAACAAGCGTTGCATGCAACAATGAAGCATGACGAAGTGGTTAATTTGCACTTTCCGCTAAATTTGTCAGGATGAAATTGAAGACGAACAACGCAGCGGTAGACGGAAATGAATAAGGCGTGGAAGCAAAAAAAAATCAAAGCGAAAAGTGAGAAGGAAAGCCGAAATTTAGCGACCAAAAGTTTAAACAAATGCGAAAATAAGAAAAAAGGGATAATAAGAAGTGGATTGCAGTTGCAAAAAATAAAGGAATATAAAAAAAATTCAGGCACAAAAACTTGCAGTCGAAAAAGTTTATGCAGTTTAAGTAAACCTGAGCGCGAATTGAGAGGGAGTGGCACGTGAGAGAGATAGCGAACTGACAATTGAAATTGACACGCGGAAAAGTGTGGCACAGGCCAAAAGTGAGGCACTAGTAAGAAAAACTAACGGTAAAAAAGCTGCACGATTTCAGATAAAAGTCCAAGCGGGTTAAACCGCGCACAAAACGCGAGAAAAACAGTTAAGTTGAAATAAACAAAGTGCCAAAGTGCGGCTAGGCTGTTGCTTTAGCTTTAGTTGGCTTTCGCGCAGCTTTAACTTTAAGCCGCGTGAAGGTAACAAACTTTTTCAACTTATACACATTTTGCTGTCTTTAGAATGCTAAAAATAGCAACAACAACAACAATGAACGCAATTTATTTCACCGCAATCATGACAAAATTTAACCGTGGCGACTTGAGGCATGCGTTAAAATACAATTTTTGTTTCTTTACTCCGCTTCTCTGCGCTGCGTAATTTTTTCGCAACTGCTTACCATCTGTCCGCCACCTTCTTTGGCGTTGCCACACTTTTGCATTTGCCTCGAAAAGTTTTAATTGCAATTCATTGTCATGCAACAAGCGCGCGGCAAGCGGCAGCACTCTGTCGCTGTTGTTTGTAGGTGTTAGCTGGTAGACAAAGTTTCTTCGGCGCTGCTGAAGTCGACGTCGCTGCTGGGCCAACGCTAACTACTTGAACAACAAAACTGTCATTTACACTGGTGTCGGCTTGGAGGGCTTTGAATTTTTTATAGCCTTCGAAAAGCGTTTATTTCGCTTCTCTTCTCTTTATTTTATGTTTATTTTGTTTTTATTTTTATTTTTGTAAATTTTGCATGATGCTTTTTTGGCTGAAACTTTCAACAAATTAATATGAAGTGTGAGTTTTTATGATATTCTATTTTCGTATTGACGCTCGCTTATAACGGTAGGTGTGCGAAATGTAAAGTATTTGAGCGCTGAATGTTTTTAAGTTTAAATTTTTATTCAGTTTTATTTAAAAAAGTATTTAATTTAATACATTTAATTTAATTTAATTTTATTTCATTTCATTTTATTTTATTTTATTTTATTTTATTTTATTTTATTTTATTTTATTTTATTTTATTTTATTTTATTTTATTTTATTTTATTTTATTTTATTTTATTTTATTTTATTTTATTTTATTTTATTTTATTTTATTTTATTTTATTTTATTTTATTTTATTTTATTTTATTTTATTTTATTTTATTTTATTTCATTTTATTTTATTTTATTTTATTTTATTTTATTTTATTTTATTTTATTTTATTTTATTTTATTTTATTTTATTTTATTTTATTTTATTTTATTTTATTTTATTTTATTTTATTTTATTTTATTTTATTTTATTTTATTTTATTTTATTTTATTTTATTTTATTTTATTTTATTTTATTTTATTTTATTTTATTTTATTTTATTTTATTTTATTTTATTTTATTTTATTTAATTTTATTTTATTTTATTTTATTTTATTTTATTTTATTTTATTTTATTTTATTTTATTTTATTTTATTTTATTTTATTTTATTTTATTTTATTTTATTTTATTTTATTTTATTTTATTTTATTTTATTTTATTTTATTTTATTTTATTTAATTTAATTTAATTTAATTTAATTTAATTTAATTTTATTTTATTTTATTTTATTTTATTTTAATTAATATTTTATTTTATTTTATTTAATATTTTATTTTATTTTATTTTATTTTATTTTATTTTATTTTATTTTATTTTATTTTATTTTATTTTATTTTATTTTATTTTATTTTATTTTATTTTATTTTATTTTATTTTATTTTATTTTATTTTATTTTATTTTAATTAATATTTTATTTTATTTTATTTAATATTTTATTTATTTAATATTTTATTTTATTTAATTCAATTTTATTTTATTTTATATTAATTTAATTTAATTCTGAAATATCCGTATATAAGTATTTACAGATTTTATTATTCTTTACCTTCAAATATATTTTAATTTTTTAAATATTCTCTACATAAATTTCTCTATTCACAATTTCTTATTTCTCCACAAAATTTCGTTCCATTTTCCAGCATCTTTCCCCCTACCACCACCTCCTTAATCACCCCGCAATTGCTCATTTACCGCAACTACTTAGTCCCCCAGAGCTTCTTCCACTCCAGCTATTTTGTTTATATTTTACACCCTTAACCCTTATGTTTGCAGCATTTATTTTATGTTCTGCACTTTCCACTCATTTGGCTGAGAAAAAGAGATTAAGACAGCTTAACTGCATTTTACGGTAATCTTCATTGTAATTATGCACCCTTCAAATTGGCTAAAAATGGAAAAAATACAGAGTGCAGACAGTAAAAATACTAAAAAATTTGGTACGTGCTTCACAGCTGCAAGTTGCAAGCAATTAAATTGCAACTAAATAAACCTACATACAAATGTCTGTGGATACAACTGTGGAAAGCTTAACTTAATTGCTTAATTATTTTTTTTTTTTTAATTTTCGAGCTGATTTAATTGCAAGTTTCTTTCTTTTCGTTAAAGAAAAGTAGTCTTTAAGGAGTTGAAAGACTTTAAAGCGAACTTGTGATCACTTTTGATCGCATTTTTTTTAAGTTTGGGTGTGGAAATATGTCAACAATTAAATTTTTAATGCAAATAAAAGTATACCTTTTGGAGTGAGTGTAGCCTCGATGATTGTATTCGGTATCTTGAAAGAGTGTTATACTTAAATCTCTTAGATATTTCAGCTTTAACCCATATTTATTTAACAAAGAAAGGAATAACGAGCTCTTTATTTCGAAATAAGTCACCATTTAGCGTTTAACTTCGGTAACTATGTCTAATGGTAGGCTATAATATATATAACATTGGTATCAATTTTGACAATATTGAAAATAAATGTTGCCCACATTTAGGATGACCTCGAAGAGCATAACAAATTAAAATTCAATACTGTTTTCATTGCACGTGATTTAGTCATACGAAGTCAGTATGATGGCAACTAAAGCAGGAGAAAGTGTTTTTCAGTGTAAAAATTAAATGTTGCCTACATTTAGGGTGACCTCGAAAAATATGTAAATTCAAGTACAAAAACCACAGCGTTTACTATTATTAATAATATATCCAAAACTGTTTCCGTTGATCATGAATTTGTAATTGATATTCAGTGTAATGTTGCCTATATTTAGGGTGAACACAATATATGGGAATTATAAATTACTAGCAAACCCGGCCACACGTTTTTGTGGCTAAGGTATACATTAAATTAAGTTGGTCCAATCTTGGCTTCGGCGACGATATTGATTACTCGAGGTTGATTTATGTTACGCAGCACGATTACAACTCACACTACTTTTAATTGCAAAGTACAGGCAATTTTAAATAGTTTGGGATAATTGACTACGTCATCCTGGTTAGTAGCTGTGTCAACTCTCTTGGACCGAAATTCTAAAGTGTCGCATTAAGATCATCCATATTTTTTTTTTACCACCAATATAGGTCATACAATCAGTCATTTATGGTTATCATATTGAGGTTTCATGTCAGGAAAACTTCTCTTTCGAGTCAATGAAGTGAAAGAAATCTGTTGGAAATGCTATTAATCCATCGAGCTGTCAACTGCCATCTATTTCTACAATCGCAATTTGGTATTGTTGCAAAAACACTCATATGTTAGTTGTTAATTGGCGATTCTCAGTCAGTAACAGTTGATCCAGGAATAATTGGAAGAGTCTGGCGTAAATCACATACTAACAGAATCCTGGCTCCACCAAAAACGTTCATCGACAATCAAGATCTTTTAAAGTCCTGTGCAGTACCTCCAACGACTTCTTGAATATTTGGAAAATTTTCGTTAAAGCGCTATTTTTTGATTTTGCTGACTGGTGTTTCGTTCATTTGCAATTTAGGAGTAATTTCAAGGCCGAATGTGCCGTATGTTTGCCTACTAACAGGTGCCAAGTCGCCCCTATTCCCGTTAACCTTGGTGGTGAAAATGAGTGAAATTGGTTCTGGAATTATATCAGCCCTCATATACTATATATGATGATTTTCTATTGGACTTTATGTCGAATATATAGGTAAATTGTGTGTTATCTTAATGAAATTACATCAATAAATTGTGAGAGTGTAAAATGTTCGGTTGGACGTGAACTTAGCCTTTCCTTATTTTTTACAAATTGTTTTGGGCTATCGACACAACCTTATACAATTGAACAATAACAAAAATATTTTAACAAAGCAACAATGACAACCTTCAAAATATTATTTTTTTGTTTTCTCTTTTTATATTTTTCTTGTCAACTCGAATAAAATTCTCTTATTGATATCTTCCTCGCAATTTTTCCATATTTACTCACTTTCTAATCTTTTCTGGCCTTCCACGAATATTTCAAGACTAAAATTAGCCAGATCGGTTTGGCCGTTCTCGTTTTTTTGCGGCACAAACGAACAGCAATTCATTTTTATATCATATTATTATCAAGCGACAATTATTTTTAATTCCGCACAGGACCATTCAAAAATTTCAAAATTTTTAACTCGTGATATCTTTTGAATGGTATGTCAGAATCTAATAATTCAAAAAGTTATATAAAGGTTTTGAAGCGATCTTAAATAATAAATCATTTATTTCGATAAGGATTAATACTAAGGTATAAATAAAGAGCCTTTTCAAGTAGTGGTATTTTAATTAATTTTTTTTTATATAAAATCGCTTATTGGGACAAAACTATAATAGTTAGAGGTATAATGTCGCGACGTTTTTTGTAGATAATGATAAGTTCTACAAAATTGTAGTACATCACTTTGTTATATCTTCAATCGTTTTCGCAGCATTCGCGATTAAAGAAAGTTTTTTGGTATTTTTTTTACATTATCGGAGTTTTGGTAAGGAACCCTATTTTTTTTATATATAGCCTATGTCACTCAGGGATAGTATAGCTTTCCAACGGTGAAAGAATTTTTCAAATCGGTTCAGTAGTTTCGGAGCCTATTCGACACAAACAAACAAAAAAACAAACATTTCCTCTTTATAATATTAGTATAGATTATAGTAAATTTACGTACAATTAAGACTTCATTTACTATTAATAAATATCAATTCGAAGCGATAGTAACAAGAGAAACACGAGGTGATATTCACTATAAGGGTTAAACGTTGCCTACATTTAGGGTGATTTTGAAGAATAAGTCAATACTTGTACTTATTCGTATATTAAATAATTTTTGGTTACACATACTATGAAAGTGATTGAGTGTGAGGACAGCAAATACATTAGAATCACAGGTTTTTAGAAATAAATATAAAATATTGCATACTTTTAGGGCTTGAAAAAGTAAGTTAATACATAAAATATAGCATATAACTCATACGCCATGTAGCGCCAATATTTTTTTTCTTCCGATGAATGTCAATAATTTCAAAAACATAAAATCCTAGTTAAAAGTTTTTATTAAAACAAAAGTTTTCATTTGAAAAACTAAAATATTTACACTAACTGAGTTAGTTTTTACTGCAACAACCCAAAATCTTTGTTGGCAAGCAAATTACTCTAAAATAAAAAAATTAAATAAATATTCAAATGAAATAGCTCATATGACCAACTCTCCGCTACCATGGCGAATAATTGAGCATTGTTGCGAAACTTTAAAGGCTGCCGGTTACTTACGCAGAGCGCCACTTCGACTTGATTGCTGCAGAATACTCTGAAGGCAAGCAGTTTAAAGAAGCCCGTAAGGTAGTTCGCACTGTGCAACTTTGTAGTTGTTAGTATGTACATTTAAATACAGTAATTTTATGCTTTGCAGCAACTTAGTAACAAACTGGAAACATACAATATGGATGTAGATATTTCTCAGTTTACAAATACACATACTCATATAAGCACTCATCAATTTAAATCTACAAAGTCTGAGTGGATTTTCTCACATTCAACACTTAATTGTGTAAGCAAGTTTCTAATAAAGTTGCAGCAACAGCAAGCAAGCAAGCAAGCTGACCAAAGTAAAATGTTAAGGCAAGCAATCTCATATGCAACAACAATGTAATGCTTGCTTCAATGGAGCTTATCAACCTCTGCCTTCAACCAACCACCCGCCTCTCTTTCATTTCATTTCCTTTATACCAGTTTGCACTCTTCGACTCTGAACTATTGCATATTGACTCAGCTGGTAAAATCGAAAAATATCTAATTGCTATTTGCATATTAAGCAAACTTATTGCACCAGCTATTATGGAGAATTCTTAATATAATTTCGTTGAAGAAGGCTTGGCCCACAGTTTACACAGGAAATGGTGCGAAAGTAAAGTTTGATCAGAAAGCAATTTTCAAATATTATTTTGTATAAATTCTTACTAATTGCAAGTGATAAGAGAGACGAAGTTTTGATTAACTTAGAGATATGCTTGGTAATTGGGCTTGTTTGAAATGGTGATTTGCATAAGGCATATTTGGAATGTGTGATCACTTTGAAGAGAGTGAAGTATACAAAATAAAATTGTGAAATTTATGTTTAATTCCTGTATATAAGTTGAAAAATTCTCGAAATATAGAGTTATCCCAGAGATCCGGTAGAGTTTTCGATGTTGTTCAATAGACGGCAACATCTTCCACCGAGGCGCTAGTGAAACTAATACCAGCCGACATGTCTCATTTAGGTCAATCCGCAGTTTGCTTTCTTGAGATGATCTTACACTCAAGTTTATGAGTTCATAACTAAATACGCTTTCAATCTAGAACCCTTTTCTGGCTAGTTCTGTACATTTTTCTCCCGAACTCCTTGTTAGTCTGTCATCTAGAACCTTTTCTAGGTAATTCTATGAGTTCTTTTTCAGAACTTATTGTTAGTCTGTCATCTAGAGCAGTTCTCTAGCAAATTCTATCAATCTAGATCCCTTTTCTAGCTAGTTCTGTCAATATTTCTCCCGAACTGCTTGTTAGTCTGTCAATCTAGAACCCTTTTCTAGCTAGTTCTGTCAATTTTTCTCCCAAACTCCTTGTTACTCTGACAATCTAGGACATTTTCTAGCTATTTCTATGAGTTCTTTTCCAGAACTTATTGTTAGTCTGTCATCTAGAATAGTTCTCTAGAAAATTCTATCAATTTTCCTTCCGAGATCCTTGTTAGTATGTCAATCTAGAGCACTTTACTTGCTAGTTCTGTTAGTTTTCCTCCCGAATCCCTTGAATGTCTGTCATCTATAACCGTTTTCTAGCAAATTCTGTCAATTTTTCTCCCGAACTCCTTGTTAGTCTCTTTTGGATAAAAGCTGAATCGAGTAGCTAAGATCGAACCTCAAATTCTTCTACTCAAGACCTGTAGCACATAATGAGTTTGAGAGAGAGGGAGAAAGATTGTGATTACCCTTTCTTATAACATGTTAGTCACTGCTGAAATTCGAGAATATCATCACCAATCCCAGTTTAACGCAGAAAGTACGGTGGGAAGTAAAAAACTGGAGCCCACGGTATTAAACATTTGGTCCCACACGTACCAAGGGTCTTCAGACATTCTTTTTGAAACTCCTCATTCATGGACTTTCTGAAAAGCTCCCTAGTAGTTACTGGAACCTTCATTTCATGCCGAAGAGATTGGGAGATGTCTTCTCTGTATTATAATATCTTTATGTGTCGACAATTTACTCCAGAATCTTAGGCTTTCAGTCTAAAAATAAAGACCAATAGTTAGATCGTTAGGACATTTTAGGAAATGTAAAAGTCTTTGTAAGATTCACAAACACCCAAACATAATCTTCAAATCCTGAAAATGTGTACAGAATCAGTTTGAATTGAAGAACATATAACAATTGAACACATTGTAAAACAGTACAGCACATTCCTCCTCATCTTGAAAAAAATTACACAGTCAATTGAAGAATAATGAGATACTCAGAAAACAATTTACACAAAATACCGAAGAAAATAATAAATGCCGAATGAAGAAGAATCGCACTGCATTAAAAGAATATTGCAATTAAAGCGCATAAATGAATTACCATGCACTCGCATTTATATAATTATATACGTACTTCTCTTATAAATTCACATTACGACAAGTATCCACTTTACCAAATGAATGCGTGAGAGTAATTTCAAACAGAAACGTACAAATTTTTTCATTAAGAGAGGACGCTGCGTGCATATTTTTTTAAGTAAATCATTGATTGGCTGTGTAAACCGCAACGCTGCGAGTCCATGCATACGCATAACGCGCATTCGTCATTGCTCACCCGTCCTGTCAATCACTGAAAATGTCAATCATTTCCTTAATACTTCTACTTTAACCAATTAACTCACTCGCACAACACGGATGGGCCATTTTTTTCACTACAGCACTGTAGGCAAATTAATGACCTTGCAGTGTGTGGAGGAAACGGAAAGCGAAAGAGCAGGAGAAGAGTTGACTTTCATGCCGACAAACCGCAAACAAATGTGTAATGCAATGTAAATACGAGTTCGTACATGTGTTGTGGGCATATTGATGGGAGTGTGGTTAATTGACTTCGACGTATGATTGATTAAGTAAGAAATGAGGAAATAAGAGACTGAGAAATGTTGAACACAAATGATAACATTTAAGAAGGAACTGAAGTAGTTATACCCGTAATTTCTTTGAGTGGTATATGCTCTAGTTAAAGCTATATAGAATTTTAAGCTTTTTTGAAACGAACTGGGTTCTGATCTTCGTAGAAAAAATCAATTTCCTCGAACTTGGTATTTAAAACAACTATTACAAAATCGTTTACTTTAAACACTTAATTGATTCATCTTTAATTGAATGGAAATTGAATAATTAACATACTTTATTAGTCAATTAAAATTGATCCATAAACTCGAGTTTAAGGTTTTTCTGAGTTTGAGTTAAATATAATAATTTAGCCGTTCTGAAAGTGCATTTATTTGTAAACTCGAGTTTAAAGTTTATAGTTTATTGCGTAGTTTCATTTTGAGTTTTTCTAGAAGAGTTTATTTTTATTTCATAAAGAGTATATTATGTATATTTCATAAAGAGTTGCTTAAGAAACTCTGAATTCACTTTGAAAGCCTTTATTTATACAATTGAGAACTGTCAAAACTTGGTACAAAATTGTCAAATATTTCAATATTTTTACTCGAAAATGTATTTTGAAAGCGAGTTAAAGAAAATTTCTCTTTGTTTGGTAAATTTGGTGTTAAAAAATAAGGGGTTTATGCTAAGTTTTTTAATAAACTCAACGTATTAGGCCCTCAACATAGAAATAGGAGATTTGTTGTGCCAACTTATGGTATATACATACCTACATATGCCTATTTCGTCTCTAGATCCATCAGATAATATGTGACCCACCCATTAAAGATTTGTAAGGAAATGCTTTCATACGGAAATCAATATTGAGCAGAGAGCTAGTGTTTTATTAAGATTGTTTAAGGTTATATCCCTCGAAACACTAAAAAAGTGATATTTAAGGCATGTAGCTAATTTCATATAATTTTACAAACTTCGTGGTTCAGAGTAGTATTTTATGTGAAAATTAGTCAAAAACTCGGGGTATTTAATTTCCTCAAAATAACTTGATATTGAACAAAAGACAATAGGACATATGTGTTGAGCCATCTGATCTCGGAAGTCAACTTATGTAGTACCACCAACCGGATCTTCCGAGGAATACAGCCTTTAGATAGATAGATAGATTTGATTTGAGGAATGCACTGCGACCTAAGGTCTATTGTGTCCTCTCCTGTTATCACAGAATACCATCCAGTCCTGTAGCTCTAAGAAAACTTAGTAACGCTTCTGGGTTGATGGAACCGATACTTTTCCTTTGGGAATATAAGGACCCCATTGTGCGACTCCTTAACCTCGCAATCGCATGACAGTCCAGAAGTAGATGCTAAGGTGTTTCCGCTGCCAGATCACAGAACCTGCACTCAACCGATGAGCTGATCCGTCTGCAGTGTCCGGTGTAAAGTGGTACTAGTTTTCTCATTTTGTTTCTTGGGAGTGCAATAAGTACTTTGAATCTCTTCCACTCTTGTACCCTCCTAGAAACAGTTTGGATTGGCGAAGTCCATGCAAGTGCAGCCAGTAGCGATTTCTACTTGCCAAAATACAGCCTCTAGATGCAAGTAAAAAATGAACAGACGGTTTTCTTCTCAGAAGGTTATATCTGTCATTTCAACTTGGTGGTGGTTTCAAATACTTAGATATTGAAGTAGAAAATAAATATTTCGATGGTTGAATTTAGAAGATATTATATGATCTACAGAAATTAAAGGTAAAACTATATTCACAAGCTCTCAAGCTGTATTCTATTTGTCAGATTTTCAAGTCTCTACTTTAAATTACGTCTATCTTTAAAGATATCAACATCAACATCATGTATAATACAAGCATCCACAATGCATATATCTGTCAATTATAAATGCAGAGCAAACAGAAAATCGAATGTTCGTAGAGGTAGCAAAAAAAATGGAGAATGCATAAAATATAAAGCAACTATAGGGCTGAACAAACAGGATATGCCTCGCATGCATGCGAAATGAAAGGATAAGCAACTACGCGAAGTCAAGCAATAAATGTCGACTGACAGTCGTACTAGCTACAAGCAATAAGATGAGACAACACAAGCGGCAAGCATGCAAGCAAATAGCGAGGCATAATTTATGTAGGCACCCTTATTTATTTAACAACCGCCGCAGCAAAAATATAAACCAACGGCAGAACAATATGAGACGTGCAGCAAGCAACGGAGAAGAAAACAGTAAAAAGAAATATGAAAAATGCAAATATTATAGGCGCGCCGGCACAAAATATAAACTTTGCAGCGTAATGCAACACAAGAGAAAAAACTGCCACAATAAGTCAATGCCCAGAGCGAAATAACGACAGAACGACGAAGCTAACGACGCAATCGGCAGTCACATTAAGTAGTCAAGCGCGTGCAAGGCAACGAAGAAGAAGAATTTGAGGCGAGCAAAGACAGAGCTGATCAAATGCATGCTTCAACGGCGGGGCATGCAACATGGCATGCAGCGTCAGCGTAAAAAATGCCGAGACAGCAATGCAGAACAGTTATTATGAAGCGCGCGCTCACAACGGCAGCAATCAAGTTGAAATGAAACAACAAACAGCTCGATACGCATATTATAGGCACAACAACAACAGCAATGTATATATGCAACAACAAGAAAAATTAAAGGAAACCGGATGTCGGCAAGCAGGATATGAGAAGAATATGCGCAAAATAAATAAAGTGCAATGCACACACAAATCTACAAACAAACAGATACAGCCAAGCGTATTTGCTGCTTATTTTACAAATAAGAGGAGATATATATGAGCATATACCATATTCATATACCGTTATATGCCATACTATTTAAGCTGCTGCTGCTTTAACAGCAAAAATTGTAATGCAACCTTGTGGCATATGCGCTTCTTGTATCCGGGGGAAAAAATAGCGTATAAAAAGTGGATTTAATAGTAAATGAGCAGCAAGCAAGCAACGCCATTAAAATTTTCGCAGTAAGACGCATTAAGAGATAAGATTATTTTAATCAGAATATTACACAAGTTTGCGAGATTTTAAATGTAAAAAAGCACTGTAAGTAAAGGAAAACACAAGACGAAAGTTGGTTACTCATACGACCTGTAGCACTGAAATGAATTTAATTTTCTTTAGTGTATGTGATTTATGGAAAAAAGCAAAACTTAAGCTGAAAATAATGAACAGTTTTCTCAGATTTTCACATGAACTCCTCTGAATTTAAATCGGAAATTTTTACTTATCAACAAGAACCTTCGAGTATCAATGAGCTGGTAACAAGTCGGTAATCCGAGGTCCACATATGTTCATGCGTTGTAGGACTCTCGTGAGCTCAATAAAGGCTGGACAACAACAAGCACTTGTGCGGTTAAGCGGCCTTCTGACCCGTAGTGGGGAGCACAAGAGGTCTTTCCAGTAGCGCTGTCCCAGCAAAGTTCATCTTGACGCAATTATAGGAATGCTGACTGGAAACTGTCCAATAGGAACACAAGCAGTGGGACTAACCATTTTGTCAAATACAAGCTGCCAAAGCTATATTGAAGAAGGAACGAGGTGGAATCATCTAGGGACTTTCTTCTCCAATGTCGAGTTATCGACAGTCAAAGGTTAATGTACCTCAGTCAAATAATTATATGTGCAAGAACTTTTTGCAAAAAAAAAAAAATAAAGATTACAAAATTGCAAAATATATCTGAGTATGCAGGTTTACGATATAAAAAACATAAAATTAACAAATTTCAAAATATTTTTTTAAACTATAAAACAGCATTGAAGTTTATAGCTAATAGTTTAACTGTAAAAATGTTTATTTTAATAGTCAGTAGAATTGTCCTTATATTTTAAAACTAAATTAAGCCGCTTAATCAAAGAATTAACTACTGACTGTAGAATAGTTATGTAAATATTGGCAAATTCTTGCTTTATGGCTAATTTAAGACGTACTGTCTCAAACTGCTTTCCGTTTTGGAAAACAGGAGTAGAGAGGTTCCCCTAGAGATCCTCAATAGGATTTAGGTTCGAACTCAATGCTGCACATTGTAATACCGGAATTTTCCGGTCGGTCAAGATGTTCTTCGTGTGGATTGAAGCGTTATCCTTTCGATATGCCCAGTTATATGCCAGCAAATTTGATTAACTCGCTGTCCAAAAGATCTACATTGATATTAGCATTAATTTGAGTGAATATAAAACTTGTAGATAGCTTTCCACACCAGCCCATGAAATCAAGGTACCGCTTCCAAAACATCGCTTGTAGAAGGACCGTCGTTCCTGGTGCGAATCTCTCCAATATTTCTTGCAATGACCTGGGCCGACCAAATTTATTTTTTTTTTCGTCACTAAAGACTGTATTCAATCACTCATCGGCACAGAATTTATATTTATTTGCAAACCTCAAATGTGCTTTATTTGTCTTTCTTTAGCGTTGGTTTAGGTGCCATGGAGGTGCGTTTCAGAAACTGATTTTATGTATTATTGGAAAAATGATATTTATTGTTGTTTTCTGTCTTAACTAGGTCGATATTTGATCGCTGCTTATCAAGTCCGCAACTACTAGCCGTCGAATCATCCATCATCATCAATGTTGTTTTTCGTCCGCTGCGTCGCACTATACCATAATTAGTGGGGTTTTTAAGAAATTTTGAGATGCAGTTCCGATGTCGCTTTGGTCTAGAGCCATTTTGGAACCGCTTTCATGCATTCCTATGATTATTACTTGTTCCTCGGCTGATAAACTAGTACCACGAGGCATTTTAGGCTTAAAGTTAAATAAATGCAATCAAATTTTTAATAATTCATTATGTTAATGCACCTACAATCATTTTGAAAATAAATTTTAGCAAAAAAATTTTTTGCTGCGACACTATCAGTAAGAAAGATCCGCTAAACTGATTTTGCACATATAAATATTTACTATGCAGTACCCAATTCACAAGCACATTCTTAATGTAACTGTACAATGAACGAGAACAGTATGAAACAATTTTCGTTGCATAGTAACGGTAACATATCAACCTTTTATTCCACAATTACCGAAATCCAAAAAATAACAGTGAATAAGAAATATAAACAAAAGCAGAAATGCACATACAATTAATTGACTGGGGTATCTCGGTAGGCATGCCTTCGGCGAAACCGGAGAACTGAATGGCTTTGATATGTAGTTATTAGTCGAAATTTGTAATATACTCAAAGTGCTCAGTTGGCATCACAAGGAACCAGAATTTCTAGCTGTCCAAGTAGGTAGGTACCGCTGCGACCTCAACCGCAATAATCAGAACCTTTAAAGAAATTTTATCCGAATACTATTCGGCGAAAAATGTATGCTGTTATAATTACAACAACAACTCAAAACACTAATAGCATCAGTGCTGGAGTTAAATTTCCGATATCTGCGTGAGAAATCTCTGCGAAAAGAGAAAAAGAGTTATATTGATCTTTGAATAAAAGCTTTAGGCTTTAGCTTGGTACTAAGTAATCGCCTGTTAATTTCGCTACGAAATATATATCGACTATAAATGACTAGGTTCGTTTAGTGGTGTATAACTCACACATAGAAAAAGAAGAGAAATTTATAAGCCCACAAAGTCCAGAAATGATAGCATTGTAGTCAATTATGTTTTCAGGCTTTTCGAGTAGGCTTTGGCAGTGATAATAGCTACTAAATAAAACGTTTGGCTGAACTTTGAATGAAACAAATGCCTACTCTTCAGTCTAGTAGAATTTTTAACATTAAATTCATTTATTTTCTTGGACTTTTTTTCCGAAAAACAAATGTTTGTTTATTGAAACTAAATTGCACGAAAAGTTTACAACATAACAGGTCAAGTGAAACAACACACACACATACATCGTACTAGAGTCCAAACACACATGCAACACTGGAACGCAGTGCCACTTGCAGCAGTAGCTTCGTTGACCCAGAATTGCAAGCGCCACGCTTTACGCCTTATGCCTTTATAATGAAAATAAATGACCACAGTCAGTGGTACAAAAAGCAAACCCAGGCACGCACAACAACAACCACACACTATACACAATACCAGCCAACACTTATAAAAAAGCAACAACAACAAACACTTATATACCAAGTATACGCAACAACAACAACAACACTTATTTACTCCTATAATGACAATCCCTACCCAACCAAAGTGCCCATTAAATGTCGCAGGAGACAATTAAACCAACAACAATGGCAACAACAACATATAACTGCAATTGCAAGCGCAATTGCAAGAATATTGCAATTGAATTAATGTCATTTGCTGGCATGGCATGGCACACTCGAAATCGAAGAGTTACGACTACTCCGTTATACGAGTAATTTCTGCAAGGGACACGCGTCGTTTTAAAGCGTGACTGTTAAGTTTCGAAAGGCTGCAAAAGTGAATTTATGTGTGCTGCAGATAATAATTTAGCAATAAGAGGAGGCTGAGTGGGGTTTATATAGCGGAAGGTCTTCTTCATTGCAGGAAAAAAATATTGTTGTTGTTGTTATTTAATATATTTTTTTTTTATTTTTAAAGCAGAGAAATCACTACGAAATGATTTTATTTTTGCTTTAAAAAATATTTATTAATTTTATTGATTTTCGCTAACCACTTTAACTACAATTTTTTACTATTAAGCGCCTAAAAGCACTGAGTTGAAATAAAAAGCATATATCACTACAAATTTGTGCATTTATCACATGCAATTTGACCCAAAAATATCCATCAATCAACAATAAATATTTACTTTTACTCAGTTATTATTGCCCTCTACTGCCATGCCCTACATCAACTTCTCAATTTTCCCCCAACGCATATGGAGTGAAGTGACATTTAAAAATAGCGATGACCGCATCGAAAAAGTAGCCGAAAATTGCTGGGCGGATGCAATGATATGTGGTGTTATTGTATTTTGTCAATAATAAAAAATTCAATAAACTTGATTAACTTAAACAGCAATGTCGTTCAACCAACCACCACTTACATACAGACATACCAATCGGCTACTTATGTGGGCAATGAAGAAAAATTCGTTTTTAACACAAAATTCTTGACGCGCTTTTGCGCTCATTGATATTTAATAAATTTTATGAACTTTTGTTATTTATTATTATTATTTTTCGATCACTTTTTTCCCTTCACATTTTTATATATTAAACCAGTTGTTGCTTCGTACCTTGTACCCCTATTTTGCACGCCACCAATTGATTGACCGCAAGCCACACATAAATTGTTATTGTTTTTTAACTAGTCTACTTTGTGTTGTTGGCAGCAAAAAATATGTTTGTTCGACAAATAATTGGTGTGTGTACTGCTTTCATTCAACAAATTAAACTTTTTTCTCTCAACTGACTGCAATTGATATGGTAGCCGCCTCGGCGTGCGCTGGCAATGTAGTCCAATAAACTAAGTGCTACAAATTGTTGATTTGCTTAAAAAGAGAAAGTGTATATCAACTTAATTAAATTAATAAATTATGTGGTTTTTTGGGCTGCAAATTCGGCGAATTAAAAAAGTGCTTTTCAGCTTTTAAAATTTTGCGAATTTGGAGCAACCCAATGTGGGTACAAAGTCTATGATATCAAGAGTGGTACA
This sequence comes from Zeugodacus cucurbitae, assembly GCF_028554725.1. NCBI lineage: Eukaryota > Metazoa > Arthropoda > Insecta > Diptera > Tephritidae > Zeugodacus > Zeugodacus cucurbitae. Next base: position 10,864,686 of record NC_071669.1, read on the forward strand.
TTTATTTTTGATTTATTATCACTTCTGTGCATGTTCAATATGATTATATGCAAGTGTATAGAATATACTCTTCTTACAAGTGTCGAATGTAGTACTTCTCCATCAGAAGCGTTGATCATATGATCAATCAGCTGTGTAGACATGTGATGTGGCAAATCATGATCTTTTGATCAAGCAAAAAATATTTTTCTGTGAAGCATGGAATGAAATAGTTATCTGTCATCTGTGAGATCTGTCGCCTGAAGATCTTCTGATCACTTGAGCACACTAATAATGATTAACACATGATCAGTCATCTGATGATCACAAGATATATTCAAGCCATGTATTGAGTAAAGTACTTCAGAAGTGTTGATCATATGATCGATCAACTGTGTGGACATGTGATCTGTCAAGCCCTGATCTTTTGAACAAGCAAAAAATAGTTTTCTGTGAAACATAGGATGAAGTAGTTCCTCTTATCGCATTTCATCTCAATGGTGATCATATGATGATGAGATGAGATCGATCAACTGAAGATCTTCTGATCACTCACATTATGATCACATGTTGTGTTCCATCTATGGTATGTTATTTCCGTAAAATGGTTTCTACTTTATGTGACTTTTTAAGAAGCCAGTAAATGAGATGGTGCAATGAGTAGTTCTCAGTTTCGATATAAATAATAATGGTGCTATCGGTGATAGCTTTCTGACAAAGCTTCAATTACAGCGTTCGTGATCACAACTGAGTAAAAACAGTATTGTTTTAGGTTTAGAAAGTATTTCATATTAAAATTGTATTATCATTGCGAAACCTCATTCATTTTTCTGATATATTTTACAATAAATAGTTTAAAGTTTAAAACAAAAAATTTTAAGCTTCAAGGCAAGACCTTTTTTTAACAGACACCGATTACTACAAATATTACTTCTCACATCCATTCACAGCCTCCATCAATACTCAATACTCAATCTCAATCAATACATAATTCTGCATTCTTTCTTCAATATCCACATTCCTTTAAGTACCTAGCCATTCTTTTGTAACATAAACAGCACTTTTCGATTATATAATTTTTCAATAGTAACAATTCTAGCGCATTAATGCTTTGAAAGACTTCCGCTCTTTTGTGGCTAAGAAATGGAAAATGCTTGGAAAAGAAAAAATGCAACAAAAAGCAACACAGAAATATATAAATATGTCTGCGCGAGCAAGTACGTGACCAGCACGTGACGCTCGTTTTGGCTTTGCAGCTTAACACATACCCGACAATTTGCTGGTAAAGGATAATGACAAAAAATGTATAGTGCGAGTATAACTGAAATTCATGCGTTTGATGACGATTTAATGCGCACATATATAGAGAGAAGCATATTCCTTGACCCAGTAGGGAGGATGATGACATAGAAAGGAACTACCTCAATTCATTCATACTTCCCCCGATAAAACGCCTAGGAACTCGCTACATTTTTACATATTTTTTACCTACGCAGTCTCTTGAAGTCCACACCCTCAAAAGAAACAGAAAGTGGGCCTAATGCGCCTTTGAGCTCGTTAAATTAAATACGACGTGACTGACATACGAAATTTCGTGCTAGTTGCCTTTTTATTACTTACTAATTTCTAGAAGTCAAAAAAGAACACACTCTCCTTTTGTACTATTCACGCACATCTTCCTTGCTCCGACGCACTTTCACTGGCTTTCTTGCTACATTTGCACCAGGCTTCGAGTGCCGTCGCTCGGTCCCCTCTTAAGTGGGTCTCATGTGCGTGCTCATATTAACAAATTTGCTTTTGTATAAAATGGTATGCAACGGCATGAAGGCATGCCAACGCATTGTTAAAGCCAGGAAGTTGAGGTATTTGCCGTAAATGTGTACATTTGGCAACCTTGAGTGCGTGCTGGCCTTTTCTGTGTGTCAAAGGTTCGTAGTTTAAGGCACTGCTCAGCTTAAATATAGCATTTCTGTCTTTCCATTTGAAAGCGCTGCGTCAAGGGAAGTGCTAAGACGTCTAATGTTTATTTGTGTGTTATGAGTATGTGACCATTGTTAAGTGACTGGCTTTAATGCTATGCATTTCAATTAACACGTAAATATTTTTGTTGGTTTTGTATTATTTTTGGAAGTACTAAAGCATTAAAATTTCTTATCAAATAAAGAACTCTGAAGTAATCTGTCTGTATTTGATAAACATTTACATTTATTTTCTTATTGGACCAGGTTAACTCAACATCTCCATAATAGCACAGGAGCTAATTGTTCAATTAAATGGTCTTTGCTCGATTAAAGCACTGATTTAGATCGATTTACCATACAAAAAAAATCTAATTTTTCTGCATTAATGTTTAGTCGAATTATGATATAGTTGAAAATGCAATGCAACCATGCGACAAAGAACGTATCTGTACTTGCAACTTATTTATCTGCGAGTTGTGGTTCACGCTGCTCGACAGTAGATGTCGCTGCTGGATATAAATTATAAAATACCAATCAGCTGTTGAAACTTGCCAACTTCTTATGAAAACCAAAAACAAAAATATACAACAGCTGATCGATTATCAAGTAGCCGGCAGTGCGAAGGGCAAAAACGGGTTTCTTAATTAAAATTTTCATTGATCAATAATTAATTTGGCTGTGCGAAAAGACTATAAGACACCTTAAACCTACCTTAAGAAAACAGCTGATTCTTAAGTTCTCAAAAACCTCTTAGTCTTCACAAGACCTTAAAGACCTCTTAGATAGCTGGTGTTGTAGCAACTTCGAGCTCCTTGAAGTAAAGAAAGATATTTTCTTCGAACATATTGTTTTATCTTTATTTCTTTTTGAATATAATTTAATATTTCAAATATCTCGTCCCACTTATTTTATCCTCCCGTTTTTAAGTTAGACACTTTATGAAGCTCCCACCAACAAGTTGCTGAATAAAATATATATTTATTGTACTGTTCGAGATCTCAAAGAGAACGCCGACTTGAAGCTCATATTAATTTATATAAGAGTCGAGGATAAGAGCATAATACGCCTACACTGTAGATCCAGATCGACTCTATATATTTCTACATCAAAAACTATTTTTAAAAAAGCTAATGTTTATCTCCCAAATCTAACTAGTTAATGGAAAACACTATTGGATTTTTAACGAAACAAAATTTTCGCGTTATCCGGTACTGGTATCTGAACCGATCTTGTGAATAGAACGACCATACGTTTAAAATCACTTTATCTTATAATCCCCACCTCTAACTTATTCGAGTTTCAATTGTGCTGACTGGGAACACCATAATGTTAAGGTCAAAGCAAACAGAAGAAGAAAATTATCTTTAGATTATGTTATAGAGATCAATGAGATTATAGAGATTCATGAGAAATAATATTTACATCCGGGTTCATTGTTTGAGTGATCAATCTCTCCTCTCTCTGTGTTTTCAAAAAGATTTCACCAGTCTGAAAAAGCTGTAACATATACACTGGTGGCCAGAGAAATGGGAACAACTTACTTTCAAGCAAATTTCGATCATATAGAATTATAATTTTTTTACTTTAATTAATTAAATTTAATGTTTATATGGAAATATAGCTCTTGCTACAACGAAACCACTTTAACTAGTTGTGAACAAAATTTATATGTTCAAAAAAGGCATATTAAATATATGATTTGTTTCGAAATTTCATTTAAATGCGGAGATACAGCTTTTTATTAGCCGCAATTCTTATTTTTTTCCCTTACAACAACCAAACTACAACATACAGTTGAACTTCACTAAATCGAAGCACTATAATCCACAAAAAAACCTACGAGTTAGAGAGACGAAGAGAGTTACGGAAGGTAATTTGTATGGAATTTGATTTCTATTGCCAATTCAAGAGTTCGAGTACTGGAGAACTTCGAGTTACAGACGTTTGAGTCATAGAAGTTGAACTGTATTTAATATTTTATAAAAAAAAATTAGTAGAAAATATTTTTTAAGCTTTTAAATACTTTGTATAGAAGAAACTCACAACTTGCAAATTAAAAACGTTTCCATTTTTATGAGCACCACTGTATGAGGTTTTTGCTTTCTCAAGTCTTGAGTGTATTTATACTACAACCAAACTTAATTTAGACTCAATTTTTGCTTATTTTCTATTTTTAACAATATTCATATTACTATCGTACAGCGCTCTAAATTAATTTTAGAATATTTTTTTTCTAATATAATAATATTATTTTATTTATTTAAATTCTTTTAATCCCCAAATTCATACGTGCCACAACATGATTTATTATTTATGCGTTATTTCTAACTTAAATAAACCTTACATTTAGATGATTAAATTATTTGGAAACCACAACAGAAGTAAAGAAAACAATAAAAACTATTTTTGGACTTGAAAAAAGTACAAAACAACTGAAATTTTATTATTATAGAATAAATATTATTAAAACTTTAAACCTTTCCTTGTCCATATGCATTGATACACATTTATTTTATTAAATATGCTAAAGGTATGCTGAGCTGCATTCAATAATTCTCATAAAATAATAAACCAAAATAAATTTTAACACATGTTTGGCTTAATTCTTGCTTTATTATTATTATGCCAGTTAGCCTTCCTTGTGAGGCACATTCAAATATAACTAGGATATGCATATGCATGCATAGCAATGTTTTGGCGCAATTTATGTAAATATATTTATGTTTATAGCGTTATAAGTGTGCTGTGCTGGCGTGGCTGTGTGTACTTAAGTGCAGTCGTGTCACGCATACGCCATGTACAACATAGCTAAGCGCACACACACACACACACCAGTGTTAGAGCCACATTGCTACTACTAATATTTACGCACACACACAGAGAGAGAGAGAGAGTTGTATTAAAGTAAATATACAGCTATTTATGCATGTGTATGGGTTTGTGTGTTTTGGTTTAAAGCAACAAATAAGTGTTTATGCACGTGACTATAAAATTGTATAGAAAATGTATTTAATAAAATAAAGCGAAGGAGTAAAACGAAATGAAATGGTTGCCATAAGAAAGGAATAATATTGCAATAATACATATTTGTGTGGCAATCAAATTACAATGCAGTTGTCGTATTTTTAGTAAATCAAATAGATTTTCTTTTCTTGTTTTTTGTGTAATTGAAAAGTGAATTGATTTAATTAAAGTGAGCAGTATAATATAGTGGCATATATTCATAGGAATATGAATATATTAAAACAATTGCTGTTAAAATAAATTGAAATATGAGCAGCTGTTGAATTTCACATGTTTACAGTTATTTAATGCAGTTTAATTTTTTCGAAATAAATTCCAAATCAAATAATCTAAAGTAAGCTTAATAAACTCAGTTCAATTTCACAATGTTAATAGCATAAGGCAGAGTGATAAATCGCATAATATATTTTAGTAACATTTTTAAGTCTTTATTCGCTAAAGTAACACTAGTCAAGTTTTCTGGGAATTATATGCACATACATTTCTTAAAATTTCTCATTTTCTGACTTTGGTTACAATAATCTAGCATGCAACAACTGTTTCTGAACCCTGAAAGATTTAATTAAAATTGATTGCAGTGAAGATAATCAGCAGTTGAGTTATATAGAAACAAATCTACTTAAAACCTTAAAAAATCTTCATAATCCTAATTAAAATCATGAAAGAAGGCTCAAAAGTTGTATTTACATAAAAAATAAAGCATACCTTTAGGCGTAAACTCAACAGACTTTCATAACACAACCAAAAAGTTTTTAAGAAAAGCTTAAAAAATCTTCTTTAGATAATCTAGCAGATTTGGTAGAAAAAAATCTATTTAAAACCTTATATATCCTACAAAAAATCATGAAATAAGGTTCAAAAGTTGCATTTACATAAAAAAGAAGCATACCTTTAGGCGCAAACTCAGTAGACTTTCATAACAACTGTCTCTGAACTTAAAAACTTTAAAAAAGAACGGTTAAAATATTATTGCAATGAAGATAATCTAGCAGATGAGTTTAGTAAAATTTACTTAAAAGCTTAAAAATCTTTATAAATGCCTGAGTCGTTTTACGTATTAATTTGTTTCCTAGGACAAAGCATCTAGCCTTAGAAAAATCATTTTTTATTTAATTGTCTAAGTAAATTATATATTACAATTAACCGAATGCTGATTAAAATCATGAAATAAGGTTCAAAAGTTGTATTAACATAAAAAGGTAGCATACCTTTAGGCGTAAAGTCTTTATTCGCTAAAATGCGCCTTTCATGACTTTAGATATGATATTGGAGCTTTTAAAAATGTTTATCGGTCAAGAAAGACTTGATTTTTTTTTTATTTTTACAAGATTTCTTCATAAAAATAATAATTTTCTGCATAAATACCGATTTTGAGTCATTTTATGTTGTTTCCTATGCCTTTCCAATCCCTATAGCCTTTAGAAATACATATAACGGCAGCTTTTATTTCATTTTCTGACTTAATTATTATAGACTATAATTAAATTCATGAAAGAAGGCTAAAAATATTTATTTAACTCAAAAAAGTAGCATACCTTTAGGCGCTTCCATGTGAAAACTTGTTTTTGAAGTTAAAATGTTATAAATAATATTACTTTCGGGAATATTAAACAAAAACGGATGATTTAGCAGTCCCTACACCTCTGATTGAAAAAAATCCACGAGATTTGAGTTCAATTCCACAGCATTTTCGTGAACTTTAACGGATTTTGAGGTTAGATGTTAATTTAAAAATAATTATTTGAATGTTAGTAATGGATATTAATTACCGCTAAGTAATTTTTGAATTTCTGAAGGTTATCTGAGCCATCTGAGTTCAATCCCAAAACATTTTCATGAACTTTAAAGAATTTTGAGGTTAGGTGTTATTTAATAAAAAAAATTGTGAATGTCAGTAATGGATATTTATCATCGCTAAGTAATTTTTCAGTATCTAAATTTTAAGTAAAAGTCGCTTTTGTGAACTTTTTAGATTTTTGAGGTTAGGTGTTCGATAAAAAACCCGATTAAAACATTTTTGGGTGTCCAGATATACGCAAAATAAGTCTGATGGGAAAATTATAAATAACTTCTTTGAAATGAGCCACAAATAATGATTTTAAAACAGTTTTTGAAATAAATATATTTAAAAATTTTATTCGAAATGTACCTGAGCTCAGCGTAAAGAAAAAATATATCTAAAATTCCCCCACAAATTATTTAATATTTAATATTCTCAAAGCTTGTATAATGAAATATGCCACTAACGACATTAATCATCATTTCACTGCACCGGCACCCCATGCGTTTCTAAATTACCCACATTTTCCTCGAATCCATTTCAAACTACTTTCCCTTTATTTTGCTCCTATTTCACCTTACTATACCATATTATAAATGCTTATCAAAGCTAGTTTTTTGCAGACACTGTCCTCTATGTGTAACCCAAACGATGAACTCTAAACTTTCCCGCTCACAGCACGTTCCAGCCCCGTCCATTGACAACAACCTTCACATGCACATCCTGCTTTTATACATTTCCTACTCGAACTAATGTTATTTTAATGTGCTTTCAATTGAATTTCTTGTGGCAGGCAACGCATAGAAAGTTATTTTTTTATTTTTTTTTTTTCTGCGTCCCGCATTTTATGTGGCTCATCTTAAAATAACTGTGTATATACCATATCTATGTAGGTGTTTGAGTATATATGTGTGGCAGCTCCTTTGAAATTTTCAGTCGCATGTGGCTGAAACCTCTTAAGCTGCTTCTTTGTCATACTTTGGTGTCACACACATTCAAATACACACACACTGCAGCAAGTAATATATACACGCTTCCCCACCTTTGTGGCATCATCATTTGAAAATTCAATCTCATCGTTTGCCTTAATCCCTGTGCTGTACCTGCCCACATGTTGCTCTCTATAGCCATTAAACGGTTATAAAGGCGTAAGCAGCTTCACTCTCTCACACACACACACACACACACACACAAACGAGTAAATGTGTGTTTTTTTACACTTTCTACCTTGCATTGATGCTTTTGTGCCGTCAATGGCTTGGCGTGACTGGATTTAAAGTGAAGTGAAACCATATTTCCAACAACTATTGAATAGTTGTCCCATTGAGTATATATGTATGTGACTGTGGGAGTGTGTCTGCGCTTTAAGCTCTTCAACGATTTGCCAATAGCAGACAACAACTACAACATCAGCGCTGTAATGCTTTCAAACTCGTATTACTTATCGCCAACAACACTTTCTACACGCCCAAATGAGACGAGTGACCGTAGTTGCTGACTTTTCTCTTCGAAGATGCTTGCCAAAACCACCTGTGTGCCAAGCATGTATAAGTATGTACATGCATATACATATAATAGCTGATAAAATTGGAAATTGGTTATATCTGTTCAGTTTTAATGCGCAGGAAAAGCTTTATATTTGCCACATCGAAGAAATTTGTCCAACTGACAACGGAGCTTGCCACTAAATTTCAGTTTTGGTTGTGAGAATAAATACCATAAATCTTCCAAAAAACTATATAATAATAATTTCCGCATTTTAAAGACATTGAAGATAGATTCAAACGTTAAACTAGTTTTCAATAGGGTTGCCATATTTAAATAATTTCATTTAATACATTAGTTATAAATTATTAGTTATAAAGTTAAATTTAAATTCAGGAAAATTGGTGAACTAACAAACTATTTATAATTAAAAATTTTAATCAATTATTTATATAGGGTTGCCAACCTATTCAATCAAGTACAAATGTTTTTATATAATTTTTTTTTGTATTTTTTTAATCAGTATGATACGAGAACACTGCCTACAATAATCATTAATGAAATAGCTAATTTTGTACTAAAAATTTTTTGACCAGAGTTGCCAATTTTGGCGAGTTTTAAACAGAGTTGCCTTCAAAAGTTTTTGCATTTAGTAGAATCGATATAAATATGCATATTAATTAATATTTTACAAGTTCCGCGGTCTTTGCAAAAGAAATTACAGTGTTTCTACATTATAGGGTTGCCACATGTTATTAAGAAAAATAATGAAACTTCCAAAACCGTTCTCAAAGCAGTAAGAACACTTTATTTATGTTATACTTAATAAAAAAATATAAAATATAGACTATTTTGGCGCAGGGTTGCCAACTAAATAAAATAATTATACCCAAATTTTACTAAATACAAAAGTAAAAGTAAAAAATTGCTAGATATAATCTCAAGAACTCAATAAATCAAGAAAATAAAAAAATTAACAACTAGAGTTGCCAACTTTCCATGTGATAGTTTATTTCATTAACGTAATAATCTCACTTCTGACAAACGAAAACCTCCGCAAGTTATTCTCAAAACGATTACTACATTTAAACGCGTCCCCACTCCTCAAATAAACACCTGCACTTCATCACTCCACAATCATACGCGAAAGTAAGAAAGATTTTCGCCATTAGCTCAGCCATTTACAGTAATTTAGCAAACGTTCAACATGCGCCAGATTCAATGGCGTGGTCATTGCCGCAAAATCGCCAACGTGCAGTGCAACCGACACATAACAAGCAAATACCGCTCACCTGTCCAAACGAAAACTACAACGCTCCACCGCACTCTTTTCCCCATTCTTAGAGTAAATCCAACTGTTTCACACGTTCGCCTGAATTGCATATTTTTCATAGTTTTTTCGCGCACTCTCCCTTACCTATGCCAACAACCAGCGATGTTGTTGCTGTTGTTGTTGTTATTATAAATTTATTTCGATCACGTTTCCATATTTTCCAGGTCAGTACGCATCGTTCGATTTCAATTCAAGCGCATGTTGCCAAAGTTGGCTCAATGAATGGTTGGTTGCACGTTGGACTGGACGACTGGCTCGATTGGTAGCTGGATAGCTGGCTGGCTGGCTGTGTAACTGGCTAGCTATATAGCGTTGTAACTGGCTAGCTGTGTTGCTGTGTACCGTTGCAACTGGCTAACTGCTGTTACTGTTACTTCTGCTGGCACTTATACATTTATGCTTTGCTGTTTTCGCTGAATCGCCTCATTTCGTTCGTTTCCATTGCAATTTAACTTCGTTGTTGTGTAATGTAGAAAAACAAAAAATACAACAACTGCGCTAACTAACTGTAGTGTAGTGTGCGGTATGACTGCTTGAATAACTGCCCAAATGACTGCAAGGTTGACTTCCGAAATTACTGTTCGAAGCTGCTGCTGCCCACCGTGTCGTATGAGTTACTTCACTAAAATGCGGATTTTGGCTTACTTGTGGTTCTGGTCTCGCTGCAAAGCGTTTAAACGCAGCTGTTTTAGTTTGTTAATGAAGAGACTTGTGTTAGATTGATTGATTTTTTTCAATTCAGATATGAAATTAGTTGTAGCTCATCTATGCTAATGACTCGAAGAAAGAGGACTAAAAGAAAACTCGTTTAGCTTTCATTTTACCTTTGGTTTGATATAAATAAAATAAAATAAAATAAAAATAAAAATAAAAATAAAATAAAAATAAAATAAAAATAAAATAAAAATAAAATAAAAATAAAATAAAATAAAATAGAAATAAAATAAAATAAAATAAAATAAAATAAAATAAAAATAAAAATAAAATAAAATAAAAATAAAATAAAATAGAAATAAAATAAAATAAAACATAAAATAAAATAAAATAAAATAAAATAAAAAAAAAATAAAATAAAATAAAAATAAAATAAAATAGAAATAAAATAAAATAAAATATAAATAAAATAAAATAAAATAAAATAAAATAAAATAAAATAGAAATAAAATAAAGTACAAGAAAGTAAAATAATATAAAATAAAATAAAATAAAATAAAATAAAATAAAATAAAAATAAAATAAAATAGAAATAAAATAAAATAAAATAAAATAGAAATAAAATAAAGTAAAATAAAATAAAAAAAAATAAAATAAAAATAAAATAAAATAGAAATAAAATAAAATAAAGTACAAGAAAGTAAAATAAAATAGAAATAAAATAAAATAAAATAAAAATAAAATAAAATAAAAATAAAATAATATATAAATAAAATAAAATTAAATTAAATATAAAATAAAATAAAATAAAATAAAAATAAAATAAAAACAAAAATAAAAATAAAATAGAAATAAAATAAAGTACAAGAAAGTAAAATAATATAAAATAAAATAAAATAAAATAAAATAAAATAAAATATAATAAAATAAAATAAAATAAAATATAAAATAAAATAAAATAAATAAAATAAAATAAAATATAAATAAAATAAAATAAAATAAAATATAAAGAAAATAAAATAAAATAAAATAAAATATAAAATAAAATAAAATAAAAATAAAATAAAATAAAATAAAATAAAATAAAATAAAATAAAATAGAAATAAAATAAAGTAAAATAAAATAAAATAGAAATAAAATAAAATAAAGTACAAGAAAGTAAAATAATATAAAATAAAATAAAATAAAATAGAAATAAAATAAAATAAAATAAAAATAAAAATAAAATAAAATATAAATAAAATAAAATAAAATAAAATATAAAATAAAATAAAATAAAATAAAAATAAAATAAAAACAAAAATAAAAATAAAATAGAAATAAAATAAAGTACAAGAAAGTAAAATAATATAAAATAAAATAAAATAAAATATAAAGAAAATAAAATAAAATAAAAATAAAATAAAATAAAATAAAATAAAATAAAATAAAATAAAATAATGTAAAATAAAATAAAATAAAATAAAATAAAATAAAAATAAAATAAAATAAAAAAATAAAATAAAAATAAAATAAAATAAAATAGAAATAAAATTAAATAAAATAAAATAAAATAAAATAAAATAAAAATAAAATAAAATAGAAATAAAATTAAATTAAATAAAATTAAATTAAATTAAAAAATAAAATAAAAATAATTGAAAATAAACAAACAATTTTTTTAATCAAAACTTTGTTTTCTAAAAATTTAAAATTTAAATTAAAAAATGCAATAAATCATAAATTCCTAAAATCAATCTACATGTATACATACATGTGTTTAAATACTAACCCTTTGCCAAAAACACACAAAAAAATATGTAAAATATAAACTCCTTAAGGTCATTTGTGCAGACAAGACCATTCAACGCTGTCATGTTATTTTAAATAAATCAAAATCCATAGCTACAACCCAAAATGAGTTTAGCACTGCATTTGCACGTGCGTCGATGATATTTTGGGTCGGTCGGACGTGGCGTATGAGTAATGGCTGGCATTCACAGGTGAAATGGCGCTGGGCAAATAACAAACGGATATATACATACATATCTAAATGTGTATAAATACATACATATGTATACGTACAAATTCTAATGCACAAATTGTAATGCACACTGTTTGCGCAACTTTTATGCAACAAAATCTCACATTTGTTTTTGTCGAAATTTTTAACTTTCCGTTGACCTTCGGAGTATAACTTATGGTGTGGCACATTTTTGCAGCGCGACTGCAGGGTGCCATGTCTTCAATGTCATAGTTATACATACATATATAAGAGAGAGTGTTGTGTCGAATCGATATTTAGGTTTTTAGAACGGAAAACGTACATATATCTTATTGTTGAGCAAACTGTGTGGATGGTGTATGACGGCGTTAAAAAAAATATTTCGAAACATAATAAATCGCACTGCACAAATACTGCGGCGGACAAGTGTGAGGTGATGCAATATAAATATAATAAAATTTGTTCTAGTGTCTACATTTGATAAATTTAAGCAAGTTCAATAAATGGGGTCTTTATCGATTGGGGACCTTACTGAAATATTCAGAATTCGTCCGTATAAAAGAAAGAAAGAACTTTGGTCTGGAAGTAAGCAATCAAATTAACATTTAAGCAGAAAACTGGTAAACAATACCTCACTACTACTACTTTAACTTTCCGTGGTATTCACATACGGCTCTTGAACCGGAAATTAGCCTAAGAAGACTGGATTATTGGCATTAAGAGGCTTGATAATAACATATCTCAACTTTAGCAGGTTTATGTATTTACTTCTGGCCCACTACATATAATAATCGACTATACCGCAGCGTATGAAAAAATTGAAGTATAAGAGTCACCCATGAAGAAAGAAGCAATAAAAAACAAGTAAGGAAGGGCTAAGTTCGGGTGTAACCGAACATTTTCTACTCTCGCAATTTATTTATTTAACTTTATTTATATTATATAATACACAATTTGACCCACATATTCGTCATATATATTGTATAAAGTCCATTGAAAGTTGGAAACCATAATATTAGGTTAGAAGCACCGAGGTCCTCGTGTTCGATATATGGGGCCTTGAAAACCTATGGTTCGATTTTGGCGATTGTTAGAATGGGGCTGCCATACTATAAACGTAGTTTTTGTGCAAAGTTCTGCATCGATATCTTCACTAGTGCTTACTTTATATATTGTAAAGTAAACGATTCAGATTGTCTTCAAATTTCTGGTATATAGGAAGTAGGCGTGGTTGTGAAGCGATTTGGCCTATTTTCACAACATATCATTGGGATGTAAGGAAACTATTACAAACCAAGTTTCATTGAAATCGGTCGAGTAGTTCCTGAGATATGGTTTTTGACCCATAAGTTGGCGACGTCACGCCCTTTTTTCAGTTTGTAAAAAAATCTGAGTGCAGCTTCTATCTGCCATTGCTTATGTGAAATTTAGTGTTTCTGACGTTTTTCGTTAGTGAGTTAACCCACTTTTAGTAATTTTCAACTTAACTTTTGTATGGGAGGTGGGCGTGGTTACTATACGAGTTCTTTCATTTTTGACTGTATTAAGAAGTGGCTAAAAAAAGCGACTGCCGAAAGTGTGGTTTATATAGCTATATTGGTTTCCGAGATATGTACAAAAAACATAACGGGTGATTTTTTTGAGGTTAGGATTTTCATGCATTAGTATTTGACAGATCACGTGGGATTTCAGACATGGTGTCAAAGAGAAAGATGCTCAGTATGCTTTGACATTTCATCATGAATAGACTTACTAACGAGCAACGCTTGCAAATCATTGAATTTTATTACCAAAATCAGTGTTCGGTTCGAAATGTGTTTCGTTTTCAAATTTTGTTCAGCGATGAGGCTCATTTCTGGTTGAATGGCTACGTAAATAAGCAAAATTGCCGCATTTGGGGTGAAGAGCAACCAGAAGCCGTTCAAGAACTGCCCATGCATCCCGAAAAATGCACTGTTTGGTGTGGTTTGTACGCTGGTGGAATCATTGGACCGTATTTTTTCAAAGATGCTGTTGGACGCAACGTTACGGTGAATGGCGATCGCTATCGTTCGATGCTAACAAACTTTTTGTTGCCAAAAATGGAAGAACTGAACTTGGTTGACATGTGGTTTCAACAAGATGGCGCTACATGCCACACAGCTCGCGATTCTATGGCCATTTTGAGGGAAAACTTCGGAGAACAATTCATCTCAAGAAATGGACCCGTAAGTTGGCCACCAAGATCATGCGATTTAACGCCTTTAGACTATTTTTTGTGGGGCTACGTCAAGTCTAAAGTCTACAGAAATAAGCCAGCAACTATTCCAGCTTTGGAAGACAACATTTCCGAAGAAATTCGGGCTATTCCGGCCGAAATGCTCGAAAAAGTTGCCCAAAATTGGACTTTCCGAATGGACCACCTAAGACGCAGCCGCGGTCAACATTTAAATGAAATTATCTTCAAAAAGTAAATGTCATGAACCAATCTAACGTTTCAAATAAAGAACCGATGAGATTTTGCAAATTTTATGCGTTTTTTTTTTTTAAAAAGTTATCAAGCTCTTAAAAAATCACCCTTTATTTGGGACCGGGGCCACGCACACCTCCCCAAAAAAATTACATCCAACTATGCCCCTTCATAATGCGATCTTTCATACCAAATTTTATTTCCATAGCTTTATTTATGATTTAGTTATGGCACTTTATGTGTTTTCGGTTTTCGCCATTTTGTGGGCGTGGCAGTGGTCCGATTTTGCTCATTTCCGATTTTTGCACAGACGGACGGACAGACAGACATTCGGATTTGAACGCCACTCTTCACCCTGATCACTTTGGTATATATAACCCTTTATCTAACTCGTTTAGTTTTGGGTGTTACAAACAACCGTTATGTGGACAAAACTATAATACTCTCTAGCAACTTTGCTGCGAGAGTATAAAAATGATATCGGATTTAAAATAGTCCCCATCAAAAAAAAACCTTCCCAAACTCAATTTTTGGGATTGCCTCTGGTTCTTTCACCGATGTCTCGGATCGGAGATAGGAAAAAAATGTAACAATGTTTGTCTTTTGAAACTCACGAAATTTTAAAATTCCCGTTATTTTTTGAACACACCTCGTATAAAAGAAAAAATGCTTTGGTTTGATAGTATGAAACTATATTTATGATGTTATAATTTCACACACAAATTACACTTGATTGCTGGTACAAAAATACCATTTATAGCATGTATTCAAATAAAAATGTAATATAGCACTAATTTTCAAAACAAAAAAAATGCAAAACAAATGAAGAAAAACTAACAAATGATATAACAAAGTGAAACCAAAAATGCAGGCAATCACCAGTTAGCCTATATGGAACGCCAAAGTGTGCTTTGCAGCAGAAAACCAACAACAATAAAAAAATTGGAATCTCAGCGTAAAATGTGTAAAAGTAAATTTTTATTTGCGCAGTAAACTTGAAATAAATTGCAATTCGAGCAAAAATAAAAAACCAAGCGAAATACCATACCACGCACTCAAAGGGTAGGAAAGTATTTGCGTAACAAATCAAAAAAGTTGCAAAAAAAAATAAAATAAAATAAAATAAAATAAAGCACAAAAAGCAGCTGCAGAGTTTAAGTGTGGCTTATATGGACAGCTACATGCTTGCATATAGCGTAGAGGAATTGCAAATATTTGGAAACATTGAACGCGTTGGTGTAAGCTTTGAGCGCTTGCAACATTTTACGAATATATATTCGTATTTGTGTTCGTGTGTGTGTGAGAGTGTTTGCTTTGTTGCGCGCGTGCGAATATTTGCTTAAGTGTGTCGAAATCGATGCGAAATTCACTTTCATTTAAAATTGTACTTGCACTAGCATTCCAGCTTTACTTAGTTGAGTTGAGTGCGATTTTGCATCAAAGCTTTGCCGACTAACCGTAAAATGTGAGCCTACGGTCATGGCTTTGACCATGTGGAAGATATGTATGTATGTATGTATACACCCTCATAGTGAGTGCTTCAATGTTGCAAGCTTGTTGCAACTTGTGTGCATTTAGTGGCAAAGTGTTGTTGTTGTTGTTGTAAGTGCATTAAAGCGCCTACTCTACTCTACTCCATATACATATGCCAGATTCATCTCTAGGTAAACTGCCCACACAAATGTGCGTTTATTACAATTACACACACTGAGGCACTTTCGCCTGCATTTGGCAACTTATAAATACTCAAAAATAGTTTTGTGGTTAACTGTAATAATTTTTTTCTTCAATACACGTATATTCATACTTTGATGTGCATATAACGAAAAAAAATTAAAAATAAAAATAAATAAATCCACAATATTTTGTCTTTATTTGCATTGTATGCAATATGCAAATATTCGAAAATACTCTATTTGCAGCTCATACCAATGATACTGCAATATAAATTCCGAATATCACAATTAGTGGTAACTCAGGCTCATGACAAATACCTATATGAATACATACATACATACACATATATGCTTATCTATTTTATAGGCGAAACAAAAATACCAAATCTTTATTGTTTGCAAAAACATTTCCACAATACAAATATTTGCCCAATATTGTGCTGTCAATAATTTTAATAGTGTATTTGTAGAGAGAAAATTCCTACCAAATTATGGAATTCGAGCAAATATCGAATTCGATATTTTTCCAAAAAATTTTATTTTTATTTTTATTCTTATTTGTATTTATCCAAACAATTCGGTGAAAATGGGTATTTGCAGTTATTGAAGAACGATTAGAAGGTATACAACAACATACTTGCACACAAGGCTATGTACTAATATGTGAAGGTGGACTTATATAAATATTTGAAAACGGTATAAAATATTCGTAACAAAAAAATTTCTTGATTACTACTTGGAAATTTTCACCAAACATTTTTTTTTTCGCAATTTATCTGAAAAAGATCAGATTTAATGAGAAATTAAGCATCAAATTCTCTTTATCCATATTTTGAGCCATAATATAACGAGGTTGAGGCAGCGTGAAAAGGAGAGAGAGAAAGATGAACGAAGAGATATAGAGAGTAAGAAAGGAATAAAGGAATAAAGAGAGCAAAAAAGAGAGAGAGAGAGAGAGAGAGAGACAGAAAAGCATGAATCAGATAGGAAGGCACAAAGAGATACAGAATCAGGAAGAGATATAGAGAGATAGAAAGAAAGAGATAGAGAGAAAAGTGCTGAACACAAAGACGACGACACGACACGACGTAGCGACGGCTGATCACAAATGTCGCTTTGAAGCCAGCGTCTTGAACATTTTGAAGACGGCTGCGACATATCAAAAAGCAATTTCATTGTTGCCATACTAACATCTATCACTTCAATAAAATTTATATATTTAGTTTAAAGTGAAATTATTTACGTAAAAAATGTAAAAATGGTCGATTTATTTGTTTTAAATAATCGATTGTTATTATAAATGATATATCAAAGCTATTTTACGTTTCTGCTGGCAAAATAACGTCATACTTGTGAGAACTTTGAATAATTTTACATTTCACATGTTAGTGGCAGCATTGTTGTCGGCAAAATTAGAAACATTTCTAATTTGGCGACAGCGAAGACTTCAACCCTTTTGTGGATGAAGATGGAGGAAATAGAGATGCAAAAAGAGATAGAGAGGTAGAAAGAGATATAGAGAGAAAAAATAGATAAAGATAGGATAAAAGAAAAAAAAAGATAAGGATGGGCACAAGCGGAACTTGAGTTAAGACAAGCAAATATCTCTCAACTTTTGACGCATGAGGTCTTCATAAAAACTCAAAACTCCAACTACCAAATCCACATGAAAATACAGTGGAACTTCCATAACTCGAACTTCTATAAGTCGAAGATCTCCATAACTCGATGTCTTGAATTGGCAATAGAAGTCAAATTGCATACAAATTACCTTCCGTAACTCGGAAGTCTGTCTAACTCGAAGTTTTTTTTTTTTGTGGATTATGGTGATTCGAGTTATGAAAGAACCACTGTAAAAACCTCGACTTCAACTGCTGTCGACTGTTTATAAAGACTGTTAATAACTTTCTTTCTACTAAGCCTAAGGTCAGGCTCTACGCTCCAACAGGAGTTAAAAGAAATTATATATAAATAATACTAAGACCTACATTTTCTTCCTGCCGAAAGGTTTCCTCTCTAGAGTCCAAAGCAATTTCTCTCTTTCGATGAGAAAACCGATCATAGTGGAGGATGTGGCATCAAAGAGCAATAATTATTATTCTTTACCAAAAACGGATGACAATGCTCGAAAGTCCTTCTCGCCCTCAAACAAAAATTACGCTTTAGAATACTCTTATCATTCACGTCCGATTATACGGCACAGAAACAAGGACGACAACAAACCGAGATGAGAAAGCACTTGAAGCATTCGAGAGAACTATTATCCTCAAGATCTTTGGAGCTGTCCGCGTAAGCGAGGAGTACCGAAGTAGATGGAACCATGGAATGTATGTGCACTACGGCGACATGGATATAGCTAAGCGCATAAAAATCTAACAAATGCGCCGGCTGGGCCATATCATACGCATGGAAGATCATGTTCCAGCGAAAAGCTCCTTCGATTCGAGAGACTTTGGTTGACAACAGAAACAAGGACGAGCATTCATCCAATGGAAGGGCCTAGTGCATAGGAAACAACTGGCATGTCTTCGCAAACGATATAGGTAACTAGCGAAGTTTTGAGTTCTCGGCCCAGACCGACGCACGGTTGGAGTGCCTAAGGAGATGAAGAAGTCGACTAAACTATCGAACTGTCTCGCCTCTGTGCCGACTGATCCTTCATTACAAAATTTTCCAGCGCGTGGAAGTCCTTAAAAAAAAGAAAAAATATAAAAAAATGCTAAGAGATGAATCCTGTGTCTAAAATCACTCGCAAAAGGAATCGACGTAAATTAGGAGTTTCATGAAAACTGTGTACTTAGTATGGTCTATTAGAAATATGAACCTCAACACTTCAAGCGAATGTTATTTGATGTCAAGAACAGCTGGTCCAGGGTTTTGAAAACCGCAACTAGTGACCTTAATTGTCCTTAAAAAGGCTCTTTAGTCGAACAAAGCTCAAGCTCATGGTTCAACTCAGTAACTTCTACAATAATCAGGGTCTAATATAAAGGAAATTAGATCACTGGATCTCTTTTAACTTCAATTTCAGCAAACACTTGTTCTACACGCTTTAATTAAATTCCGTTGAAATGGAGGAAAAAACCAGAGTGACCACATAAAGTTTGAGTGTGTGAAAGTTGGCCAAAGCCAAAAATTCTGCAAACACATAAAACCGCTAACACATCAAACAAATATAACAAGCGAACGCGGCAGACAAGCGCAAAAGTAACATAAGTTTAGCAGGAAGCAACAACAGACAACAAATAGTAACAACAAAAAGCTATAAATGAAGCATATGCAGAGGGGCATAGTAGAAAGCGCGGCGGAATCACCTGGCAAACCGATTGCCAACAACTTTTAACCGCACACCAACACACACACACACACATGCGGGGCACTAAATTCAAAGACGCACAGGAGAGAGAGGTGGAGAGAGAGAGAGAGAGAGGAGCAGCAATGAAAACTTGCCATTGCACTTTTGTATAGCGTTTGTCTGTCTGTCTGTCTCTTCGTCCCGACTGCCCGCTATTATGCTTTGCGCGTCTATGTGTCTATCTATTTGCTGATATTTGCAGTAGCAGCGATTCAACAGCTGTGCCCCTTAGTTGCATGCAACACATTTTATTCAGCTCACTAACAGCACAACACCAACAACAAACAACAGCAACAACAAGCAATAAAAGCTTTCCAATATTTGTGTCTTTTTAGTCCCTTTTCTTGTTGCTTCAGCAGTGTGTGGTGGCAGCTGCTGCTGTTGGCAAATAAATAAATATTTTGGCAATGCCAGAGCACAACAATATGCTGCCAGTGCATGGTGCTATTTGCAAGTGAAAGCAAATATACCAAACATGCATTTGTTGTTGTTGTTGTTAGTATACGCATATATTTGTGTTTTACATTTCATGCGCAACTATTTTAATAGTTTTTTTTTTATTATTATTGTTGTTGCTGCCACTCCGGCTGGCTGGCATTGTATTATTGCATTGGCAAACATTTTATTTGCGTATTTGCTGTGCATGCAGGCGGCTGTGAGATGTGTATCTAGATGTATATACATACATACATATATGTTATGCTGATAACTGTTTGGCTTCCATTTAGTGAAATATAACTGTGTACACACATGCAGAATAGTATCAAAATGTGCCATGCATGAGGGTATATATATCTCTATTACGACTGCATGCAGTTATGCAAATTACTTGTGTTTGTTCTACTTTAGTAGCAACATTTGTACAGGGTGACACAAATAGAAATTGTTTATGGAATTAATATTTTTAGTAAAAAGTGTTGAAAATAATATAATAAGCAAGCTACTGCCTGCTCCTCCTGGTCGCCTGGTAGAAATCAGGGATTTTCGCACCCAAATTGAAATACATTTTTTTGGAGCGGCGCCGGCAGGGGAGTAGAAGGATGTGCAAGGGCACATCTAGCAACCGGAAGCTAGATTTGGCGGGACCGTAACCGGAAACGAAGGTTTACGATATATTATTTCCGGTTCCGATGTGAGCAGGAAGTGGGAAACCGGAAATGAAAGTTTACGGTCCTCCATTTCCGGTTCATCTGAAAACAGGAAGTAGGAACCGAAACCAAAAACATTTTCTCCGGAATCGACGAAAACTGAGTTCCTTTATATCCGGTTCCGTTATGAAGTGAGGAGAGTACAATTTCTCGAAACCGGAAACAGTTTGAACCGGGACCGTTATGTACCAGAAGCGGGAACCGGAAATAGTTTACTCAGAACCGGAAGTGAGAAGTTCCCGAACCGGTTTATACGGAACGTTAGTTTTTATTAAAAATACTATTTTCTATAATCACTATAAAGAAGATATGTTCTATAACTAACTTCTAAAGCTCTTCAACAGCTTTGCTTTCGAAGATGAGCGAAATCGGACCACTGCCACGCCCACACAATGGCGAAACCAGAAAACACCTAAAGTGTCATAACTAAGCTTTAAAAATAAAATTTGGTATAAAGGATCATACTATGAATAAGCATATTTGGATGTAAATTTTTTTGGGGAAGTGGGCGTGGTCCCTCCCCCTACTCAGTTTTTTGTACATATCTCGTAAAATACTCATGTTATGTCACGTAATCTCTCTTGAGTCGTTTTTTCATGTACTACCTACAGTCCAAAAATGGAGGTAATCGGTTTATTACCACGCCCACCTCCCATACAAAATATGGAAAAACGCCAGAAACCTCAAATTTCAATGCAAAGATGGTACTCAAATTGGTATACAAAATTTTAAATTGGCGTGGCTCCGCCCACTTATGATTTAAAAACCATATCTCCGAAACTACTCGACCAATTTCAATGAAATTTGATTCATAACAATTTTCTGGCATCCCATTGATATGTTTTCAAAATGGGCCACAACCACGCCTACTTTCCATATACCAGAACTTTGAAGTCTATCTGAATCGTTTACTTTACAATATATAAAGTAAGCACTAGTGAAGATATCGCTTCAGTTTTCAGTAAATTATAATATTCAATTATTTTAGGCTATATTATTTATTGTACTTGAATTAGGACAACGCGCCACAAATCTATACAAAATATTTAATTTTATTCCCTTAAATGCATGCCTACCTTTCGCTAATTAAAGTATTTGAAGCTCTATATTGCGCAAAGTAAGTTGGACATGGCGTATACGCAACATTTGATTATTCAATAGAAATGTGTATGATTGCCAGCGCAACAAAAACTAATGTCAGCAGGCATATCAAAAGCCGAACGTTCATGAAAACATAATCAAAAAAAATATTTCTAATTAATGTCTGCAAAGCTCTAAATTGAACGAAGTGTGTTGGACATGGCGTATACGTAACATTTGTATGTTCATAATATGAACTTCATATGAAATGTGTCGCTTATCTAAAAGTAACATTAAACTACTATTCAATATAACATATATTCGTGAAAATATTAAGAAATATTTGAATTTTAAATAATATAAAAGTAAAAGCAAAATGTGTTGCTAAATAATAACAATATTACGTTGATTGAGTTAAAGATCAACAGAATCTGAAAATTAAACTTTTTTGCCATTGAACTATGTAAATATGGCACTTTAAATTTTAATAAATCTTTCGAAATATTTTTCTAGCGAAATTTTTATATACAACTGCATTCAACTTGAATTACTAGTGACTAGAGTCTTTCACTTTCCGTTTATCTATTGTTCTCCACACCATGCAACCACCAGCTAGCACCCACACCGATCACGCTAAATATTTCATACACACTACTTTCGTATATACACACACAGCCAAATTATTTGTCGCTTTGAGTTATGGCAGCCGGTGCATATTTATGGCATTTCTAATGCACTGCGACACACGGACGGCTTTTTGTGGCAAGCGGTTTTTATTCTCATCACCGAATGCATACTAAGTATGTATGTATTGTTGGAGTTGTTGTTTTCCTTTTACCTGTTTCCCAACCATTTGCCCTTTCTTTGTGTGCTTTATGATGGTAGTGCATTTTTTATACTCGTTTGCATAGTTTATAGCTGGCAAACATTTGTCATCAGTTTTCTAGGGAGTCGAGTTGAAAAAAAGTTTTATGGGAGAGAAATGCTCTATGTACTCGTATATGTATATGTATGTCACAGTTAGAAGAAGGAAAATAGTTTTGCAGGTGAATGCAATTTAAATATAGCGTTAGCAGTGTAGAAATGTATAGTAGGGTGTGATTTTATTTATTTTTTATTTTGTTTTAGCTAAAAATTAAACAGGAGAAAAATCAGTAAGTTCCTGCTATGTTTAGAGGCGCCTCCATCGACATTAAGTTTGTTTGTTTTGTGTTTCGCAGCAACCTACTACCTGCTCCTCGTCGCCTGGTAGAAATTCAGGCACATGTAGCTACCGGAAGTGAGATTTGACAGGGCCGGCAACGAAAATTACCATAAATTTATATATATTTCCGGTTCCGAATTGTGAAAGTGGAAACCCTGAACCGGAAATAGTTTTTTTCTTAACCGGAAATGTTATGTTACAGTTCTTCCGATTCATATTAGAACCAGAAGTGGATTTCCCGAAACTGATGGAAACCGGAAATTGAGTTATTTCCTTAATTTTCCGGTTCCGATTCATAATAGAACCGGAACCATCTATTGTATGTTCTTCCGATTCATATTAGAACCGGAAGTGAATTTTCCGAAACTGATGGAAACCGGAAATTGAGAACACATTCCTTTATTTTCCGGTTCCGATTCATATTAGAACCATCTATTGTATGTTCTTCCGATTCATATTAGAACCGGAAGTGAACATTCCGGAACTGGCAGAAACCGGCAAATGAGTCCACGTTCCTTTCTTTTACGGTTCCGAATCATATTAGAACCGGAAGTAGGGAGTCGAGACCGTTTATCTATTGTAATAGAAGACGGTGTAAATCGGAAATGTTCCTTTATTTCAAGTTCTATAATTCTAGAAGCAGAAACCTGGAACCGGAAGTGAAATTTTATAGTTCTTCATTTCAGTTATGAGAACCGGAAGCGGAAATATTTGGAGCGAATTCCGAAAACTAGTATGACGTTCCTTTATTGCCGGTTCCGTTATGAACCGGAAGTGGGAATAGTTTACCCAGAACCGGAAATTGTCGAACCAAAAGTGGAAAACCGGAAACAGTTTGTACGGAAACGTTAATTTTTATTAAACTTCCTTTGTCTAAAGAGCACTCTATATACTATAAACTTGTTCCGAACTCTTTTGCGTCCCCACAACATTCAAAAATCAAAATTCAACATTTTATAGCAAAAATATTTATCAATAATTTTTTTGTTCCCTCATTGAGCCCACATGTATGTAGAAATAGCCAATTTTCGGTCTATTATTGAGCGCTCTCATTATTTATTTCCAGCAAAAACACTAACTAGAACTAGAAATTACAAAAAGAGTTAAAACAAATACACTTAAAACAGGTGAAACAGATCAACAACCTCGTGGACAACGCTGCGTATGAGTAACTTTTTTTATTATCCAAACACAGCAGTTGAAGAATGACACGCCGAAAACAACATGCAAACATAGACTTATGTAGGTATATAAAATATATGTAAGCAATTTGAAAAAAAAAAACAGCGAACGTGACAAAAACAATAAAACTAAAAAAACAACAACAAAAACTAAGCAATCTTCAGAATTTTTGCTATTTCCTTTATTTTCTACCGGCAACCAAAAAAAAAGCAAGCAAACAAAAGAAATTTATGCACTCACTTATATGAAGTGGCAGCATGAACCACTGCCGCTACTGTTGGTACTAGAGCAACAACAACAACCGCTGCCTGAGCGTGCCACACGCGTTACAATAAATGCTGCTAATGCAACACCGAGTGCACACACATACCTACAAACGCTATTGTATGTGTGTGTGTATGTGTGTATGTACCAGCTGACATAAATGTGTGTGAAGTAGTTTGAACTTTTGTGCATTTGTGGCAGTGAAAAAATGTTGGCTGACACGCACGAGTTCACAAGCACACTTTGATACTCACACTGCCAACGTGTGGCACGAGCTCGTGCTGCATAAATGTGCTGAGCGTTGGTGTGTGTCAGGCAATAAAACGATAACAAACAATGGCTGAAGTGCATGAGCAATGTTCGCAGCGGAAAAAGCTAGTAGGCGGGGTATAACAATAGTGAAAAATGCACTAAAAAGCGCTTATAAAATACAATAAAAATTGCTTTGAGTGCAAAATGTTTGCGTGTTCATTGTTACAACGGCACCAACAAACAAGCAAACAAACACATATTTATGTATTTTTCTAAATTTATTTCTTTTTTTCAATATTTTATATACTCGCCACACCCAACAGCTTGAGCGCCTGCAAGACCTAACTCAACTCAAAAAAGGAAAAAAAATCTGTGCAACATGTTGCAAGCAAAATATTTGTCGTCGGTCGCCTTTTGGCTTCACTGCAATTCACGCTGTCTCTGCAGGCGAGTTGAGTGTGCGAGGGATAGAGGGTGCTCCGCGACCTTTTACATTTAATTTGCTACTTCTTGGTTTTTTGTGTGTGCTCACTTTTTTCACAATAATTCACTCACTCTTTGCCACTTTATCTTCAACTTTCGTATTTTTGTTGTTGTTGTTGTTGTTTTTTATAGTAGTTGAGCTGCTACACCCTACGCTATTCATACATTTTATACGCTTCAGTTTCATGCACTACTAAGTTTTTTAGTGGCTCATGGCTGTGCGCCATCTGTGGCATGCAACACATGTGCCGCAAAATGGCGGCGTTGAAAATGATATTCAAAAACGTGGAACTGCTAACTAAAAGTGGCAATAAAACAAAACATATGTGAGCGGGGTGGAGTGTATGCTGGTGCGGAAGTCAAGTTTATTTAACCAACGCACGGTTTTATTATTGGTAAAGCCTTAGTAAAGCGCTGCTTACTTGGGATAGTAGAAGCTCGAGATATATTGAACTCTATGCAGCCTCTAGATATCTCTAGATGTTAGATTTGCTGCCTATGGTAGCCATTTGGACTATCAGCACTCAAAATAATGTAAAGTAAAATTCCCGAACGTGGAACGTAGTCTACAGCGAGTTGAGGTGTACTAAGACTAACAGAAAACCAAATCAAATGGCTGTTGGCTCACTGATGCTCCTAAATGTGTTTATTACAGAGTTTCCGAGAAACTATTTGATTTACTAATGAAAAAGCTTTCAAAAAGCTGTGCCAGAGAGTATTTTTTCCAGCGTCGCCGGTAGAGGAACCGGGCACATGTAGCAACCGGAAGTGAGATTAGGTGGGACCGGAAATAACACAGACTGGGAACCGGAAACGAAATTTTGCGGAACTATGTTTCCGGTTTCGGTGTGAACCGGAAGTGGAAATACGGAAATGAACTTTTATGGTCCTTCATTTCCAGTTCATTTGAGAACAGGAGGTGGGGAGCCGGAAACAGTTTATCTGGAATCAGCGGAAACTGAGTTTCTCATTCCTTTATTTCCGTTTTTGTTATGAAGTGAAAATCCGGAAACAGTTTCTTCGGAACCAGTGAAAACCGGAAATAGTTTGACCGGAACCGGAAATTGAGTTTCACGTTTCATTATTTCCGGTTCCGTTATAAGCCGGAAGCGAGGACAGGATATAGTTTACCCAGAACCGGAAACGTTTAAACTCCAAAAACCAAAACAGCTCACCACTCCTAAAGCTCTTTACAAATCCATAATACCTTATCCATCTGATGCCTTGTGCATAATTTTACGAAAATAAACTTTTTAGCCATTTTTAATTTTTTCAGTGTTATGCATAACTTCTACTCTGCGGTTTTTGCCACTTCTAACTCAACCGAAAGCGGCCAAAAAATGTGACACAGTTTGCCAAACCGCAAGGTGGTAGTGTCATTCTCATACATTTTTTCTCGGTTTTTTATTTTTCTACAACTTTGCATTTGCTGAATTTTGCCAACAATTTTTGGGCACTAAATTTTTAAAAATTTGTGAATTATAAAAGTGTGCCCACCAGTGTTGAAAGGAGTGCACGCACTTATGTTTTATTTTTGGTTTAGAATTTTTAGAGGTTTAAGGAAGTAATAAAAGTGAGAGTTTTCAAATGGAAAATTTCCAAAAATAAAAATAATGTTACTATATTGGATTTTATGCATATTTTATAAAAACATATTATTACAAATTTTTCAAAAACTTATTTAAAGAATTTATAAATAATTATTTATAAGACGGTAATTAAAATTTAAAATTTTTCTTCTCTTTCAGGTAAAAAAACTCACCCTTTCTCGATATGTTGGATAATTTCTGCATATGTCATATCACAAAGGTATTACTACTGTGTTGTGTAATATCATTTATTTTCGAAGATGGTTGCTTGTCACTGGAAGGTATGCTGAAAATATATAAAAGTGCCGGTTATCAATTACAACTATTCCAACATTTAAAAATTTTTATTGAAAAAAGTATATTTTCTTTAGACATTTATGAGTGGAAATCTCCAACAAAATATATTTTAAAAGAAACTGGCAACCGCTTGAGAAAATATTTCTTTACAAAATATTATTAAAATTAACTTCTTTCATATTTTCAACTTCTTTTTTCATATTTCCATAACCAATTCTATAAAAAAAATACTCAGAAGATGGCAACCCTAATGGTGAATTCCTTTTATGTTTTTCATGAAAATGGTTAAAAATCTCAATTATATTACTGCAGACGTATGTTTTAGACGACATTTATAACGAATTGCAATCAATTTGAAAATGGAATTTTATTTTTCAAATTAGTTGGTAACCTTGTTGTAAGATATTTCAACATAAATGTATATTTTTTAATAAGTTTTAATAAGTTATTATGAACAGTTATGTAGATATTATACTATAAATATTTGTTGTTCAATACTGGGCTGTCCACTTTCAATTAGGTGGCAACACTTTCATTCAAACTTCAATTTTTGCTTAAAAACATCAATGGAATATGATTAATTATTATTTTATATATTCATTTATAATATGAAAAATTTTTTAATTTTTTTTTTACAAATTTTAATAGGTGGCAACCATGGAATTTATAATTTTTACATAAATACACTAAAAATATATATAATATTCACATCTACTCTAAATTATATATTTTCGTTATATTTTAAATAAGCGATAATTCTCAAGATATCAATTTACTTCATTTAATAAAAAGAATTTAAATTTTTAATTCTTATTTTAAAATTAAACAAGAAAAAACGTTAACTTCAGCTGTACCGAAGCTAATATACCCTTCACAGGTGCATTTCTTTTAGTAACTATGTGTTTAAGCAAATCTAAAAACGTAAGAAAAAGTAAGTAAAAAAAAAGAAAACATTTAACTAATTCTTTTTAGCCGGGTTGTTTGCTAGAAACATTAAGGTTATATAGTTAACCGATCTGAACAATTTTTTCGGAGATTAAATTATTTCTATGAGCAATAACTCACACCAAATTTCGTGAAGATATGTAGTAAAATGCGGAAGTTTTCCATACAAGCCCTTGATTCCGATCGTTCAGTTTGTATGGCAGCTATATGATATAGTGGTCCGATATCGGCAGTTCCGACAAATGAACAGCTTCTTGAAGAGAAAATAACATCTGCAAAATTTCAAAACGATATCTTAAAAACTGAACGACTAGTTCGTATATATACAGACAGACAGACAGAGAGACGGGCATGGCTAAATCGACTCAGTTCAACCTACTGATCATTTATATATATACTTTATAGGGCCTCCGACGCTTCCTTCTGGGTGTTACAAACTTCGTGACAAACTTAATACCTTGTTCAGGGTATAAAAATACTAATATAATCGCTCCGGTGATATATATTAATCCCACAACAGCCTTTCACTCACAAGAGAGTAGTCTATACTCTCAACTGTATTAACCTATATTTACACATAGACCTTCCCACGTTTATTAATTACAATTTGATATATGTTTATACTAAAAATAGCAGTGCATTAAATCCAAAGTAAACGTGCGCCTGTCTTCCTACAATCAGTAGATATACATATAAGTGATTGCGCACTTAGCAATTATAACGAACGCCAGCAACTACAAAACAACTGAGCGAGGGAGTCATTCATTTCTCCAACTAATAAGGATGAGCTGCATTATTGACTCGCTTATTCATTCATTAAATCAACAACAGCACGAGTATATACAATAATATTTACATAACTGTATATATGAGTGTGTGTCAGTTTACACAGACACGCGCATCAGCGCCATTTTGCCAGCACGTGCGTGCATAAATGCGAGTATCCGTTTGTAAATACACAACACAAATGTACAACTGCGCATAAATATTTATGTGCCGACACTCGTGTGTGTTTATATACATGTGTGCATACAACGAGCCGCAGTAATGAGCATGTTGCGTATACGTCACGTTGTCCAATTAATTAATTTATTATTAAATCATTAAATAAAAACGTATTGCTGCGCAAACACAGACAAATGTGCTGCTGCAAATGAGTGTGTAAGCGCTTTTTCCCGTTATTAAGTTATAAATGGCTGTTATAACGGCATGTTGTCTGAGTGTGTTTGTTGTACCAGCCATTTTATTGCTAACTTCACTTCACATTGAATTTATGCGTAATAAAGCATGCCGGAAAATTTATAAAAAACATATATTATAGTAATAGCAGCAACTATTTTGTAAATAAAATCATTCTAATGGCAACATATGTGTAGAACTAACACAATTTTGTTTAGCTGAAGCTATTATTTGTATGCTTTGTGCTGGCGCAAATTTATTTTATAAACGAAAGCAATTAAATGAAATGTTGTGGAAGTGCATTCAAATGTTTATTTTATATGCATTTACAATTTATAATTGCGAAATCTGCATGCAATTGAAATTGGTTGTTGTGTGTGTATGTGTGTGCGAAATTATTGTGTCGATGCTAAAGAGAGATCAGAGCGGCAAAATGTAACATATGTACAATTAAATATACATACATATATATATGTTATTAAGCCTTCTGCTACTTTCTGTGTGATATCCACAAAATACTCATATTTCCTTTTTTTATATGATATTAAGTATAAATTTTTGTTGCTGGCATTACAAAGAAAATGCTGTAATAATTCTTGCATGGTAAGCAATTAAAATATATATTTTGTTGCGCATTTATGTGTATGATACTCAAATATTTTATTTTTATGTCTGTTTCATTTTATTTATTTATTTTTTTTTTTTATTATTTCTCATTTTATTTTTGTTATTTTTATTTCATTTTATTTTAAATTTTTTTTTTTCATTTTTGCGCCCCTTTTATTAATTTAAACATTATTCGCACTCAAGTGAAAGACTGAAAGAGCATACATATATGTTAAATTTTTCCTCTTTTTTATGAATAAAATATATGCTCCTACAATTGCTCTTTTCCATATCACTTCATGCGCTTTTAATTGCTCGAGTAGTCAGCCAAAAACCAAGCAATTGTTGTAGAAATTGCTTTATGGTTGTTGCAGATGAATAACATACGCATATATACAGTTGTTACTGCATACAATGTAAGAACATATTCACTTACTATATGTGTGAGAATATGATATAGCATTTTTTTAAGTTTTCAACATTATATATACCTACAATAATATTTAAAAATTATATATAAAATTGCTGCTAAAGTGTATGAAATTGAAGCATTCACAGCTTAATTAAAAATAGGTGGCAACATTGATACCGAATAAATAAAAAAAAAACGATTTAGTTCACATTTAAATTTTATACTAATAAAAATAATTTACAACAAGTAAGGAAGGGCTAAGTACAGTTGTGACCGAACATTTTATACTCTCGCAATTTATATATTTAACGTTATTTATACAATTTGACCCACATATTCGTCATATATATTGTATAAAGTCCATTGAAAGTTGGAAACCATAATATTAGGTTAGAAGCACTGAGGTCCTCGTGTTCGATATATGGGGCCTTAAAAACCTATGGTCCGATTTTGGCGATTTTTAGAATGGCGCTGCCACACTATTAACTTAGTATTTGTGCAAAGTTCTGCACCGATATCTTCACTAGTACTTACTTTATATATTGTAAAGTAAACGATTCAGATTGTCTTCAAAGTTCTGGTATATAGGAAGTAGGCGTGGTTGTGAAACGATTTGGCCTATTTTCACAACATATCATTGGGATGTAAGGAAAATATTACAAATGAAGTTTCATTGATATTGGTCGCGTAGTTTCGGAGATATGGTTTTTGACCCATTAGTGGGCGGAGCCACACCCACTTAAAATTTTGTAATGAAATTTAAGGTTTCTGGTGTTTTATCTTACTGAATTAAAGCATTTTTTCAATAAAACCTTTGTGTGGGAGATGGGCGTGGTTATAATCCAATATTGGACTGTATAAGGTAGTACCTAAAAGAAACGATTCTAGAAAGTTTGGTTGATATAGCTTAAGTAGTTTACGAGATATGTACAAAAAACTTAGTAGGGGGCGGGGCCAGGCTCAATTCTCCAAAAAAATTACATTCAAATATGTCCATAGATTTATTTATGGCTTAGTTATGGCACTTTATGTGTTTTCGGTTTTCGCTATTTTGTGGGCGTGGCAGTGGTCTGATTTGTCCCATCTTCGTCAAGATATCTTAATTTTTACTCAATTTACAGCTTGCACAGACGGACGGACAGACAGATATCCGGATTTGAACTCCACTCTTCACCCTGATCACTTTGGTATATATAACCCTATATCTAACTCGTTTAATTTTGGGTGTTACAAACAACCGTTATACTCTCTTAGCAACTTTGTTGCGAGAGTACAAAAATATAGGGACCAAAATATAATATGTCCGACAGATGGCGCTGTTGTCGACAAGGCTTTATATTTAAATGTTAAGAATATCATACATATTTCATAGTTCTTGTTCTTTTAGTGGCAGAAAACATGTCAGTATTCCTCAATATTCACTACAAGAAGAGATAGATCTATCAGATTAATGCGCCCCTTTCACCATGTCAAATTTAATGGCTTTAAATTGACATTTTCTAAAAATGTGTTTGGGCTTAAAATGGTAAAAATTTGACAATTTTTATTGTGACATTTCTTATCAAGCAAACATTTGACTCCTGACTTAAAAAAAAAACCGTTTCAAAAAAAAAAAAAGTTCACATGGCTTTGGTAAAAAAATTTTGACTATTTTAATGACAAAATTATGTCATAACTGCTATAACGTTCAAAATCCTTTAGTTTTTATAATGCAAATGGCGTTATACTAAATAGTGATGCGATTTCTGCTTATTCTGTTGCAAAGATATTTGTTGATCCTAATGCTGCACACATCGAAATTGATGTCAAATTGTCAAATATATGTCAAATAAATCATTGAATAAAAAATAAATTTGTATTTAATAAGTGTTGACATCGCTTCCGTTTGGTGTTATAAAATAAGCTAGTAAGCCTTTAGTTCTGTACAAATATCGGTACTTCAACTGTAGCTGGTCACTTACTATAGCTTGTTCTAGGAGCTATTATATACTATTACGATTAACTGGAATTTTATATTTCCTGTAAATGTAGATTAACTGAATACTAAATCTTTTTAGATTTATTTAGTTTTATATGTTTAGAATCCATAAGCATTCTTAGAACCAATCGATGAGAATCCTAACAATCATATACTCCACAATACACCTTTCTTTTCACATAATCTGTAGAAAGCTAAGCTTCAAGTTAACTCACATTTTTACAATTTCATAGATAATTTGAACATAAATTATTATATGTTTAAAGATTCGAGGTAAATCCACTAACGCAACACTATAAGTGTTAAATAACAAATTTAATATTTAATATTAACTCATGCATAACACAAGCATTATCACACTTTTATAACTTACATACAACAGCAAATCTAACGCATTTGTGTGTGACTTAGAATTAGAACTAGAATTCCACATTATTTCGCTTCCTTTATATAGCGAACATTATACACATTCTTTTATGCAATCAAATTGCTACCACAAAAGCTCGTGTTCTTTAACAATACCAAATCGTTTGGCATCCGCACACACGCATTCATCAAAATCCATCCGTTTCCGCTGCGATATCCGATGAGACTTCCTGCGCCACTGTCACCTGCCTGGCTAAGCTGTTTCTGCTTTTCACACATGCGCCATTGTTTGCCATTTGCTAAGCAAGCGTAGGTAAACACGGCTTGATTTATAAGTATATGTATGTATGTATATAGCTTTATGTATTGGAACGCATATAGGTTAACAAATTTCTATGTCATTATGCTTTCCCTTTGCATTGTTGTTGTTAGGTAAATTTCTATTTGTTGTTTTCCGACCGCAGTCAGTTTGAATGAACAACTCAGCTAGACTCTGGACTGACAGGTGTATTTATTACCAGGAAAAATTGCTCTGCTTTTGTTCTGTTGTTGGATTTTTTTGTTGTATTGCTTCCGTTTTTGCTTAGGCAAGTCGCTTTCTACTACGAACTACGAGGTCCAGACGTGCAGGTCAAATAAGCAAAGGAAGAAGAAGTTGAAGTAAAGAGTGGTGGATCAAAGGTAGAAGCATTGGTGAACGCAAATTTAGTGGTAATACTACTAGTAATAGCGAGAATTGCAGGGTATTTGTACGAAAAATAGTAGTAGGGTTCACAGTGGTTTCCAAAAATAGTGGTACTATATAAGAAATGCTATAAGTAACGGCAATGGTTGGTATTGGTATACAACTTTGCTTCCGCAGTTTTTTTGTAAATTTAAGGCATTTTTCACTTAGAACAGCCTCACCGTACGTATAAGAAAGCATTCGATGAGCCTCAGCCGCACTTTTCTTGGAATTAAAAAATAAAAGCAAAATTTTCCGCAAATGTCGAGAATTCGACTCAAAAAGTCACATTTTCAGTTGAGAATAAGTTTGAGATGTAAACAGATCTCTACAAATTTTTTATTGGGTTAATGTTGATACAAATGTCCAAAATCGATATAAAAAAATCGATTTAATCGACCAGTGCTTGACCCTAGAGACATCTATTGGAAAACGGCGGAAGCAAAGTTGTAGACCTAATACCTACTAGTTTGAATAGCAGAACTTGTCAAAATATCTCTGGATCTGCATAGAAACTGCACGCATTAAATAAATACCGCTCCAACAACAACAGTTTAACACAAAAAGTTCAGTAACTTCTTTAACGAACCGACGTAATGCATAAAGGCGGCGAACTGTAAAATGAAGAGAGCATAAAATGTGACATTAGCGTTGCATAAGCCAGTATTTGCATATATTTTTTTGGTATGTGACCTTATATAACTAACTAACGCTGTATAAGAACCAACTAACTTTAGGAGGCACGTTGAAAATATGCAGAATTACGCGTCACAGTTCACCTTCACAAATGACACGCGCACCCATAAACATTTGGGATCTTTTAGTAGCAAGCATGCGAGATTTACTCATAGATGTGTGTGTATATATAGAGAGACAAAGAAGCTTACACTTTCATCACCTGCTGAGTTTTATTGCTCGTTAACTCCCAAGTTGAAACTCAAATGCAATTTTGCAAGGGCCTCGTGGCATTTAGGAAGTATATATATACCATAGATATATAACATCTCTGTTATGCTATTCTAAAATGGGTCCCAGAAGACCAAACCAGCAGATTCTCCGGAGAACAAATTTTCGGGAAGTTGTTAGTAATACGAATACAAAGTTTAACAATGTCTACCTAGCGATGTCTGATGTTTGTAAAAACGTTTTTGGGGTTTAGCTAAAGATTTTGACCAATAATATATATTTCCGTTGCCAAAACACATTATAACCTTATTTTATTGACGCAGCTTTAATACTAGCCGATATATTTTATAAATAATCAATCGGAGGGAGAGGAAAAATTAGTTTAGACTCATTCAAAGATAGAGAGAGAGAGAGGTGTGTATTCAATACGACCGCAGAGCTTCAATACTGGACTTAGATTCGATGACAGTACGATCTAAGCTAGTTAGAGTTTGCTATACGAATTGTGAGGGTACCCGGTCACCGCGGAATCGCTGGAAATTACAGAGCGAACCAGCTTGCAAGAGAGGGTACCGCAGTGGAAGCAGATGGGTAGCCCGTGGACCACTTGCGCTGGAGCGCTGGACATACGGACTAGGTGTGAACTCGCCAATCGTTGGACAACAACCAGCACAAGATCTTTCTGATCCGCGATGGACCGAAAACGTTCATTACAGCCTCTTAGGAAGGTGCATCTCGCCGCTATCATTGGTGAGCTTACTGGACATTGTCCAAGATAGTCAAGCAAGATTGAGATCAGGGATCATACAAGACACAAGTTGCTAAAGCTGTTTGGAAGAAGGCGAAGAAGAATCATACAAGCACTTGCTCCCTCAATGTCCAGTATTCGCCAGACTAAGGTTAAAACACCTCTGTAGGGAAACCTTCGGCAAACCCTGCGAATTGTTTGGAATTGACATAAGCCGATTTAAGAACTATGTTATAGAGTTCAAGCGCTCTGTCGAATCGATCCGTCAGTAGTATCTGGGTACCACAAAGGACAGTTTAAGTTGTTTATGTGAGATTGAGTTAGTACAGTCGTAGAGATCTCCCCCTTGACCTAACTATCCAAAGTAGTAGACATAATTATACTGGATATATAGGAACTAAAGAAACAAATGAACCGATTCCATATTTGACATCGAGTAACATAATTTGCGCCAAAGTCTACTATGATTCCAAAGGTATATAGAATAATAACACATATACATACAAGCAACCGCAAAAAATTTTGTAAGAAAAACGCAGGAAATGCAAAAAAGATAAGAAGAACTTTGTGATAACATTGTATATAGTCCTTTTAGTAACAAAAGACATTTCTCCCAACCCTATTATATACGAATAAACGTAGAAAGACAAGTACAATCATTTGTCATAAAATTATGCATATACCTTACATGCCACCCCTGCAGACAGTGTATACTTATTAACCTATATCCATATCATCACTCCGTCTCTCCTTACATAAATAAGACCCAACATAATGGCTTTTGTATGTTCTTATACTTTATTTCTTGCGACATATATCCTTCGCGCAAGCAAAATTTCCCCTATCTACTATTGCTGTGCATATTGTGTGAAGAGCCTGAGTGGTATATGCGCCAACTTGTCTCAATGTGACATCATCATAATTCAGACGCTTGACCTCAATTTGCTGGTCACATCACTCAGCGTGATCTGTCGGCGGCGGCTTTTTGTCAAGCGCGACGTCAACTCAGCGGTGGTCATAAATGCGTGTATATGTATGTATGTAGGGTAGAGTGTTACCAATATGCATTTGCCCCATCACACATTTGCAGATGCAGAGACATACTTCGAAATTCGCTGTAACCCCCTTTCTGGAACGTCACTGCCAGCGCCATGTCATTTGTCCCAGCTACTTCGTTAGACACTTTTGTGTTGTTGTTGCCACTGGTCAAGTTGTGGCAGACGCGAAATTTGCATTTGAGCTATGAGTTAATGGCTTTGAGTAAGCAAAACAAATCAGGGTAATGGATTGACCGTTATGTTTTTGTTGTTGCAGGTGAAATCTAGGTTTGCAAAACTTGAATGTAGATTTGATTTTGTGACGAGCTTTTTATTATCGTGAATTTCAATTGCATTAAAGTTTTCAGAGTGAACTCGTTTATATGATGTAGAGTTGCCAACAAATGAAAATTTTAAAATTAAATAATTTAAAAAATCTGTGTCACATATAAAAGCGTTTCATTCAGCCTTCAAGGAATAATAGATAAATATATAAATACTTTGGAATAACGTAGATAAATATATAAATATTTTGGAATAGAGTTGCCACCTGCCAACAAAAAAATGTAAAAACAAACGGTAATTTTGCAAAATCATGTTCCCTAAAATATGGCAAATTTTCGAAAAATCTACAAAAAAACTTTTAAGTAATATTTAAAAACAGAGTTGCCACCTTTATAAAAAAAATTTAACAAAAATTTTCAATACTCTCTAATATGCAAGAATTCCCAAAGAAATTCCTAAGGGACTTAAATTTTGCATTATTTTGAAACAAAGTTACCACCTATACAAAAATTTCAAAACAATATTTTTTTACGCCGTCAAAATTTCTAAAATATACATTTGTTTCAGAAACATTTTCGTAAGTCAAACGCACTTAAGATTTTCTTTCGGAAAATATCAATTTTTTTTAAATAAATCCTTAATATTTATTGATGGCAAATCTTCGAAGTTCATGTTAACCGAAAAAATCGTGACTTTAGCAGCTTTGCAGCTTTAAAATAGAATTCACAGTTCCAAAATGAATAAAAAATCCTACTAGTTTCATTAGAGAGAAATTGATAGCCATCTCCTCAGTGGTGGATGTGACTGTACCTTCACGAATTACACTAACTTTCTTACTTCCATGCTATAATATCTTCTCTGAAATGTTATCGATTATATTTAAAAGTTTCCACTTCTATCGTAGCCGAATAAATATTTGCAATTTTACTTTTTTAATCCTGATATAGAAGTCTAGTGAGGTCTATTCTATTCTACCTTATTTTAAACAAAATAAATTGAAATACCTTGAGCTCCTGTCAGGGAGACTCATATTGTTCAAACATACGATTGTTATACTCTCTCAACAAAGTTGTTAAGAGAGTATTATTGTTTTGTTCACATAACAGTTGTTTGTAAGTCATAAAACTAAACGAGTTAGATATACGGTTATACATATCAAAATGATCAGGATGATGAAAATGGGCGAAATCGGTTCACAACCACGTCTACTTTCCATATAACTCAATTTTGAATTCCATCTGATTCCTTCACTTTATAATGTATATATAAGGAACCGATGAAGATAGCGGAATACAATTTTACACAAATACTGTATTAGAAGTGTCGAAATCGGACTATAACTTTTCAAGACCCCGGATATCGAACATGAAGAACTCAGTGTCTAATGATAATTTATCACCGAAAATATTGGTGAAATCTTAGGTCTTCTAATTCAATTAAGAGGGAACATTTTTACAATAGCTCCCATATACCTTACATACGGATTATCAAACTTCAGGAGGACTTTATACAGGTGGACGCATATATCGGTTAATATGTGAGATATCTTAGGAAAATTAAGTGAGCATATAGTCTTGAATATAGTGTATCTTGGTGGTGAAAATGTGTGAAATCGGTTCAGGAATTACCTCAGCCCTCATATACTATACAGAGGTAGTCAAAATTATTTACACATCGGACGTTTTTTTACAAGTTTCACACAAAAAGCTTTAGCTTGTTGTTGCTGTTGTCGCAGGGGAACAAAATGCTATGTTGTTGTAAACCTTGATCTATTCCCGAGCGAATGAAGTCGGTTTGGCAAGAATAGCTAGAAATATGGCGGAGAAATAAGCAAATGAACTGAAGACTCGGAGTAGTCAAAAGTATTTACACACATTTTTTTTGCGTCAAAAGTATTTACACACGGCGATTTAGCCTTTATCCTTGGATTTGATTTGAGCAAAAGTAGTAATTTGATTCTATTGCATTCTAAACACAAACATTCAGCCTTAAAATATAAAAATTGGTAAATAAAATATCGAAAACAAAGGAATTATCGATTATAATTAGATTGGAGACTGTTACTAAGTTTAAGACTCGGGTTTAGGCTTCGGAGTTAGTTAAAATTTATAGAATTTGATGGAATACTGTTTATAATGTTATTAAAAAGAAGGAAACGAAGTATTGCAAGGACAATTTAAAGATAATTGGGCGGAAACCTGTGATAACTCAAAGAGAATGCAGAAGATTAGTAGGAGATGTCATACAAAATCCCACAAATAGTCCTCTTAATATTGCAGCATCATCGAATCAGCATATTGCATGAACAGCCAATAATGCTACACTGCTAAGGACATTTAAAAATAGTAACATAAATACATACGTTGTGCATAAAGTTGACCACTTCCGAAAACAAATAAGGTTTATTTCCGATACAAAAAAGCGATATGCCTCTCATTTGCCTTAAAATGCATGCTAAAGCCGGTCGTGGGCAGATAAGGCTAAAGTTTAGTTCCAGGGCTTCTTTAGTAAACGCTTTATGCATTTACCACATGAAAAGAAGAATAATGCAGTTTAGACGCTAAATAGAGACGGGAGTGACATTATGATTTTTTGAAATTCTTTTGGAAATTTTCCTTACTTCTGTTTTGAAGATTTGGTACTAATTTAGGGACCCTAAATCATCCGGATATATCAGAATTCACATGACCATGCCATTCTAGTGGTCCGTCGGCCTTTTCCAACTATTGACTACATTTTACAACAGGATAATGCTCCATTTCATGAAGGATCTTTACCTTCAAAAGTTTCAAATGAAGCAAATCAAGTTGACCTCCGCACAGCCCTGACCAAAACTTTAGTCAAAATGGTTGGTCTTTCGTTAAACATCAGAGGACAATTGATACAATAACCGAAAACGCCGAAATTACTGACATTTGGTCTAAATTAACTGTTAACTTAGCGCACAATTGTGTTGAATCAATTCGGACCATAAAGCAGGCTGTTATTGATGCCAAAGGCGGTGTAACCTATTATGAATTAATCGCCTTAGAATATGAATTTATACTGAACATTAAAATGTTATAGTTATCATTAAATAAGAACAGGATAATAGAGTTCATGTTGTGTGTAAATACTTTTGACTACTGCGAGTCTTCAGTTCATTTGCTTATTTCTCCGCCATATTTCTAGCTATTCTAGCCAAACCGACTTCACTCTCTCAGGAATAGATCAAGGTTTACAACAACATAGCATTTTGTTACCCTGCGACAACAACAACAACAAGCGAAAGCTTTTTGTGTGAAACTTGGAAAAAAACGTCCGATGTGTAAATAATTTTGACTACCTCTGTATATGACGATTTTCGTTATTCTATTTGACTTTATGCCGAATATATGAGTTAAATTGTGTGTTGTCTTAATAAAACTATAGCAATAAATTGCGAGAGTATAAAATGTTCTTTCCTTACTTGTTTTAAACATGTAAAAATTTGAAATGACTCTCAAAAACCAACTAAATGACCTAACTGACTCAAAATATGACAGGCCCAGGTTTGCATTTAAATTGTTAATTAACACATGAAAACCAAAAAAAAAAGTAATAATATAAACTTAACTAACTACAGCAACTAAATCTTGCCTAATTCAATCTAACCTCAATCTCAGCATAAACAAATCAAGTACAAATATCAAACCACTTTGTCTATAATTCATCAAAGCGCCTGTTAAATGTAAATTTGCACAATTTCGACAATTGTAATTAAATTTGAAATAAACCAAATTGTTGTTGTAAGATATGTGAGGAAATAATGGAATACAAATTTACCTAACTTCTTTGGCAAAACAACACTGAATTGGGGGGTTAAAAGGTAGAAAGTGATAAGGAAAATCAATAGTAGGCACTTGAGTTAAACGCATTAAAAGACAATGTAAAATTTACGATTGTCAGAAGGCTACAGGGTGGTACATAAGCTAAAGTGCAAGCTGTGCAACTTTAATGCCGCACAGATTGCCAGATTGCAGCAAACCAGATCGAAGGTTTTAAAACAGCAAATAATCCAAGGTTTGAAAACTGAAAAATGCGAGCGAGAGTAAACGAAGGCAATGATTAAATTGCATTTCTATGTGTGTATGTGCGTGTATTTTTAGTTTGCCACAAAACGTACTTGAAAGCATTGTTGCACTTTAATCAATGTTAGAGAGCGCACGGAAATTGCAGGCGAACCGAGTTGCAAATATGTACAACATACAAAGTCAAATCTGCATATCAGTTCCATGCAGTCAAGTCACACAAATGCAAATACAAATACAAATACACAATCGCCCTCTCACACACACATGCATATCCATAATGTAGCTAAACAAATGTGAAAATCAAAGAAATTACGTAAATACAGATCTGACTCCATGCACACGAGTTTGTTTACATTTACGCTTGCTCCAACCGCAGCATGCAACAAAGCTGAAATGTCAATTTGCTGTCAAGAGAACAACAACAACAATACGAAAGCTTAAAACAATAGTTACTCGGTAAAGAATGCTGCTTTTGCAAGGCAAATAGCAACCATGCGACCGGATATTACTCATATGTGACTCCTTGGTCGTCCTCTTGGCAAACAAATGTCATTTGCCGTAGCATGCGAGTGCTTTTTTTTTTGTATACAGTTGTATAACGGTTTTTGGTGTGTATTTGTAGGTTATCGAGCGGTTTAGAGAAAGGAAAGACAACTGAGCAGAAAGGATGTACCGTTAAGTCAGTTGACCTTAGCCTCAACAATTTCACCAACGAAGACTGGCAACAGTCTCTTTTTTTTTGAGAGAAATGTATTTAAATAAGCCTCTAGACTAGAACTAGATTTGTTGGAAAGCAATGTATCCCAAACTATTTTGAGTTTTAAGGGGTCAGTTTTGTCAGTACGACGAGTAAATTGTATCTCGAACACCTGTGCAAAATTTCATCAAGATCAGTTGAGTAGTTTTCGAGAACATTTGACAACCGACTTTGACAACACGGTTCCGAGAAAAACACGTTTAAAATTTTGACTAACAAGAATACCTGACTTGGATCGCACACTTTCCAAAGGCTGTATCTCC
This sequence comes from Zeugodacus cucurbitae, assembly GCF_028554725.1. Taxonomy (NCBI): domain Eukaryota; kingdom Metazoa; phylum Arthropoda; class Insecta; order Diptera; family Tephritidae; genus Zeugodacus; species Zeugodacus cucurbitae. The sequence goes on from NC_071669.1 coordinate 10,906,124, forward strand.
GAAATCTATTATTCGGATCGACTTGAAAATTTCGGATAATATTCTTGAGACTTTGCAGAAATTAAAAATCTTTTTTGAACCCATGTAACCCCTTAAATAGACAAACACAAAATTATTAACGAAAATTGATCCAAATAGCTTTTTATAACTACAACTTACTTTCAAATTTAAAAAATTCTCTTTCTAATAAATATTTTATTTTCTTTTCACAGTTACTTTCGACTGCAGCCAAGTTGAATGCACTACAGATAGTGACAGCTGCCCGCCAGATAGCATAGAACGTCCGCCAGCGCCCGCATTCGATGTGCTTTATGGACCTGAGGAGCTTATGTCACCGCATGATTTCTACGATGAGGTGGATGATCTTGGCGACGCCATGGAGGCGCACTTTGATGAACTACCAATGGAACGGAGTGAAGTTACAGCGCTGCCAGTAAATCAACTGACCAGTGAAAGAGACACAAAAGACTTGGAGGCTGAAAAAGGCCCAGAACATGTGCTCGTCAAGCGTCAGCTACAGTTTGACCATGGTCCTACAGAAGATATGGATGCGCATGAACGCATGCTACAAATGTGCTGTCCCACAATAACGCTGGAGAGTCTACGAAGACGTCGTCGTCGTCGCTACACTAGTGTAGAAGACTGCAAATGCAAAGCATGCCAGCCGCTTCCACAGTGCCCGAGTGGTGAAGTCGCTGTAAGACTGCACGAAGCTAAAGGTGTACCAGGTGACTGTTGCGCGACTTACGCCTGCGCACCGAAAAGAGAATGTGGCGAAGCTGGTGCCCAACCCTACTGGCGTGACGCCTGCACACGTTGCAGTTGTCATGGTGAAAATGGACCAGAACTTTGCCACAATGAATGTCCCATGAATGAGATGGGCGAGATCGAAACAGAACGCAGTTGTTACGCCACCAATTCGGAAGAGCCAATGTTGCACGGTAGCGATTGGTTTGAGAATGATTGGTGTACAGAGTGCCATTGTGAAAATGGTGAGCGTGAATGTGTGGGCAGCTTGTGTTTGCCAACCACTTGCAGTAACCCCGTAAAAGTAGCTGGCCAATGTTGTCCACAGTGCCCGGTAGGAGTGGAAAATATACTGATTGCGCACGAAAACGCCACAGAGTCAACTATTTCCAGTCCAACTGGCAAAGAACTGCAAGATGAATCTACAACCACAACAACTGTGTCTACAACAACAGAAAACAGTACGACTGCAGCCTCTACAGCATCTCCTGCGATTGTCACTTCTACTTTGGCGGCCATAGAGTCCAGCTCAGAATCTACGACGGCGCATGTTGGTCTCCAAAATGAGAAAGACAGTACGGAAGAGCATACAGAGCTTGTGTACTCTTCAAGCATAAGCACTGAGGTAACTGCTAGTAGCACTGACGTAACTCCGAGTACCACTGAATCTACAACCACGACCAGAAGCATTGATGATATTGCATCTGAGATTTACTACGGTCCTATGATCTATACGTCTACTGAGCAGAGTAGCACACCGACTCAGGAGATACTAGATCAAACTGGTGAAAATATAACGCAGTCTACATTGGAACCGCAAGCTGATATTTCTTCTTCGACCGCTTCATCATGTGCGGAATCGACATCAACTGTTGAACAAACGTCGACAACTACTTCCGTGAGCAGCAATAGTGAACCCGTTTCTACTGAAACTTCTACAACGGAAGCGTCAAGCAGTACAGAGAACAGCACAGAGTTATCTACGACAGCAAGTACTTCAATAGCTGACGATGCTTCTTCTTCTACCGTTGCTGATATTTATAATGAAGCTCCTTCAACCACAGAAACTTCACAAGCAACACCGATCGCCAGCAGTAAAACCGAGTCTACAACAACCACCAACTCCAAGCCTACTGTATCAACAACAACAGAACTGGATACCACTAGTACCACAACCGCTATTTCTAGCACCAACTCAGCAGAATCAAGAACTACCGTTTCAACTACAACTCTGCTACCTTTAGACACAAGCTCAACACATCTTTACAGTCCCTCAATGAGCTCACCTCATACCAGCACCGGAAATCCACCAACATCTACCACTTTAACCACAAACTCACCATACTCCAGCACTGCAGCCACACAAACTGTTTCAACTGTCGTCTATTGGTATACATTCTCAACATCGGCACCCTCACCACCCATACCACAACCCACCATCTATCAGCCCAGTGTACGACAATTCTTCACACGTCCTGAGGTGCGTTACATAGGTGCAGCTGTAATTGCCGCTTTCACGGTCATCAGCGCATTGGCGGTGTGGAAATTTTGTATGCCCACACGTACCGATCGACTGAAGAATCATTATCGTACAGTGCCCAGCTCGGAGGCGACCAGTTTGAGTCATATCTCAAGTACGTCGCATTCGTCTATGGCATAAGTGCAAGGAATGCATGAGTTGTAAAGTAGGAAATAAAGCGAGATTAAGTGTAAGAAGGGTGTAAGAAGGTGCTGCTCATGGAGTCTCAGCAGTGGGCACTGACTTTTGGGAAGATTGCATGTATAATAGTTAAGAACTTAGTCAAGTTTAATTAAAAAGCTGTGGTGTAAGTGACGTTTTTAGGGTTTGGAGCGTAAATGGTTTTAAAGTTAGAGATATATTAATTGGAATTGGATGAATGATGTATTTAATAAGATCGAATATTAATTGGTATAACAGTATCTTTGATAAGAACCAAGCTTTGATATGCCTTATCATCGGAACAAAATGTAATTTTCATATCAAATCTAGTTCCTCGGGGTTCATGTTCACTTCTTTCTTTCTAAGGTAAAACATAATGAGAAAAGCAAAACTGGTAACTCATATATAACAAATTATATAAAGGATAGACAAACTTTCGGGTTTCAAGCAATAATTATATAGGCGAAAACAAACTATGTTTGATGACAGCTTTTACGATCATTTATAGGTCTTTTGGAAATGGAATATGTCCTATTAGACTCAATAACTTTCCCAAAGCAAAATTTGTTCAACCAGAAGCTTACCAAAAATAGTTTTGTGGAATGTGATGAAGAGACTGTCCATAAACTTATATAAGTACCGTTATTTTTGGGTTCAGGAGACCCAAACTGATTTATTAATGGATTTCAGACCGCCAAAAATGAAGTGTTACGTTCTTTATTGTTAATCGGGGAAGCGTTAGTTATAGCTAAGGCTTAATCGTAGACCTTTTGACGGAGAATCTCAAACGCCGACAAGATATTTGTTATAAAAATAGATGCCTTCCTAATTTATGAGACATTCGGGGTCGGAATAAGACACTACAAATTAATTTAATTTAGGAGACCTGCGGAGTCGGTTTAAGTCTTATAGGAACCGTATATTATTATATTTTAGTGGCTTACTGAATCTATTGACTTGAAATAGACGCCACTACAATTTCAACTGGGAAAACATGCCCACAAGCCTATAAAAATGTCACTGCAAACACCACAAGCAATTATTGAAAAAAAAAATCAAACAAAATTATAATTCTCATTTTAAAACTTAATTTAATATTGTATTTACTTAGGAATGAAACACTTCGCTATTTGTAAACTATTATTTTATATTATTTTTTTAAAACAAATTTTACTATTAAAATGCATTATATTGGTATGTACTGAAAAAAAGAATGGGAGACAAAAAAAAAAAGAAATCAGCAATTGGCAAAGATAATTTTAATAATAAATTTTGTAGGCGTTTACGTGTGCCACAACAACAGCAAAAACCATAACAAAATACATTTTCACACACAAATATTTATTTGTAATTTATTTTCATGTTTTTTGCAATTTTTTTTTTTCATTTTTTTATTGTTTTTGTGCTCGCGCATTTTTTAATATAATTGGCGATTGTGTAATAATATTTTTATTGGCAATTAAAATCGCATTAAAATCAATGTGTACCAATTCATTGTGTTTTTTTCTCTCATTGCTGTTGTTGTTTTTCATTTAAAGCATTTTTCATTTCCTGATATGAAAAGTGTGTCATTTTAATTTAATTTTGTTTTTATACAGCACTTGCTGTTATTGTATTTTTTTATAATATTTTTTTATAATATTTTTTTATAATATTTTTTTTAATATTCTTTTTTCTTGCTTTGCATTGAAACAACGCCTACATTAATTATAGACACACAAACAAACAAATACACACGAATCAGAAGACATTTGCAATTAAAATGATTTATTTTTATTGACATTAGCTATAATTTACACACATTATGTAATATATTATATATTTTTTAATTTAAAATTGTACATATGTATATAAATACATATGTTTGTATATATAAAATGTGATAGGACAATGTTCCAGCAACGGTTTTGTTTTTAAGCAGGCAACGCAGCACGCATGCATATAACTTGGGGAAATGTAACGGTATTTGTATATATGTATGTGTGCGTGCTTGTGTGGAAATTTTCAAATTGAACAAAATTTTATTTTTTTTAAATAATTTGTATGATATTCGAAATTATATTCATTATTCATTAAAAAATTATTTTAAAAATTTTTAGAAAATATTTTAATGACAATTTTCAAGAAAAATTTTTGTAAATAATTTAAGAATTTAAAAAATAACTATTCATGAATTTCAAGAGTTTAAAAAGTATATTTAGAAAAAAAATTAATTTCATAAATATATTTCTAAGACATTTTCAAAAAATAATTTTGGTACTTTTTTCGAAAAATTTAAGCGCTTTTAAATGAGAAAATAAGTGTTTTTAAAAACACTATTAATTAAGTTCAAATTTAAGCGCAAACTTTTATCCATAAAAAATTATTTAAAAATTATTTTTATTAAAAAAAATTTTAGAAATTATTACAAAAAAAATATTTTCATTGTATTTAAAAATAGAAATTTCAAAATTTTTTTACTTTTATGAAAAAAATATTTTCATTAATAAAAAATGTATTTAAGAATCGAAATTTCAAAATTTTCCACCGACTGTGCGTATAACATTGGCCATAGTAAAAATATAAGATTTTAAGTTTTTTTAATTTATTTTTATAATTATAATTATTTTAATATTTTTTTTATTACAATTTTTTATTAATTTAATTTTTAATTTATATTTTTTATTTAATTTCAATTTTTTTTTATTTATTTTTATTTTTTTTTTATTATTATATTATATATAACTTTCTGCAAAAAATACAAGTTAGTATTAAAAGAAAATGTAGAATTACAACCACAGACATTTTATTTCTAATCTTTACATCCTAACAACAAAAAAAAACGTTTTTAACCGAAAAGTATTTATTAAACAAATTACAACAACATTTCACCGCATTTGCATAAATTGTAATGAACAACCAATCAATTATAGTAAAATGCATGAATGTATTAGCACGAAAACTAACACACACACGTTTTCAAAACAAAAAAAAAAAACAACTTCGCACAACAAAAACAAAATTCCTAACAAAACACTCTTAGCACCTAGCGGTCTAATAGAATAACGATAAAAATATAATAAAAAATATTTTTAAAAAATTTTCAAAAACGAAAAAATGTAAAATTATTTTAAAAACGAAAACGAAAAGAAAACCAAAACATTTTTCAAATTTTTTTCCAAAATTAAAAAAAAAAAATTATTTATAAATTTTTTTTTCGAAATTTTTTCAAAAAGAAATATTTATAAAAAATTTTTCCAAAATTAAACAAAAAATTATAAATAATTTTTCAAAATTAAAAAAAAATATTCGAAAAATGATTTGAAATGAAAATAATCGAAAATCAAATTTTTGATAATTTTGATGAACTACATATATTCCATTTTTTGCAGTATTCAAAAGAAAGAACACTGTTAAAAAATATTCGAAAAGAAAATAAATTTTTTTAATCATATTCCGAGATTCTTTTGATATATTTTTAGAATAATTTGTTTGAAGAAGAAAAAACATATTTTTAACTATTTTTCAAAAGCGATTTCAAATCGTTTTTCACACAAAAAATGCTTTTCATGAAATATATTCCGAAAAATTATGAGTTAAAACTTTTTTGAACAAAAATTTCAAACTCGAAATTCAATATTTTTTAATAAAAAAAAATTTAATTTTCGAAAAAATAAACATTTTTTAAAACATATTCCGAAATTCTTTTGTTATGTTTTTAGAATAATTTGTTTAATGAAGAAAAAAAATATTTATAGCTAAATTTCGAAAGCAAATTCGAATTCGAAAACATTTTTTTCACACAAAAAATGCTTTTCATAAAATATATTCAAAAATATTATGTGAGTTAAAAAATGTTTGAACAAAATTTTAAATTCGAAATTCAATACTTTTTAATCAAACGAAAGTTAAAAAAAATATTCGAAAAAAATCATGTTTTAAAACATATTGCAAAATTCTTTTGATATATTTTTAGAATAATTTGTGTGATGAAGAAAAAATGTATTTGAAAATAAATTTCGAAAGCGATTTCAAATTCGAAAACACTTTTTTCACAAAAAAAAATGCTTTTCATAAAATATAATCCAAAAATGAACAAAAATTTTAAATTCGAAATTCAATATTTTTAAATCAAATAATTTCAATACTTAAAAATATGTAGATATTTTCATTAACTCATTTTTTTATAATATAAATAAATATTTTTTTTTGTCATGGATCAACACAGCATATAAATACTAAAGTAAATAATTCGCCAAAATCGCATTTTTAATGATTAAAATTTTAATTTACAAAATTAAAACTATTTTTTGACAAAAATTCTGATTATAAATTTAAATTATTATAAAAATAAATTATGCAAAAATTATAACAAAATAAGTATCATTTTTAGATGTAAACGCCACAAAATTATCGAAAAAATATTTTTTTTAATTATCAAACAAAAATTTATTTTTTTTTTAAATACGCACTCAAATAATTTATCGACTGTAAACTAATTTTTAGTGCATATATAAAGTATATTTTAAAATACGCAACACAAAATTTTTTAATATTGTTATTCAAATATTTTTTTTTTGTAATCCAATTTTTTCAAAATAATTAGCGTTTAGAAATTTCTATTTTATGTATATTGGAAACATTTTTGAGTTAAGAAATGCATAAGTTTAAATGTGTAAATTTCTAGATATTTATGTATGTATATTTGTATTATAATTTTAAGTCTTCAAAATTCTCATTTATTCTCACTCTCTCTAAAAATTTTGTACACTCATTTCATAAAAGTAAGTTGAAGTAACTAAATTTAAGTTGGACTATTTATATACATATGGTATGAATACCAGGGCCGGAGCAGTTAGGATTTTTTCATAAAAGAAATATGATAATGTATTTGAAAAACTAACTGTTTTTGGTGCCTTATATGTAACTATTCATGTATAAAAATTACTATAAAAATAAAATAAAAAAATTAGCAAAAATTGAAAAACAAACTAAATTTTAAAGATTTCTTATTTCAAATAAAATTTATTGAACATAATCGAGTAAGTATTCTATTACAATTAAAAAATAAATCCACAAACTAAGGAACACACTGTACTACAAAAGTGAAACACAAAAATCTTGAAATATTCATCATAAAATTTTTGAACGATTTTGTCAGTCATAAAAAATTTGAATTTACTTCAGCAACAAGACATATTTTTTAATAATTTTAAATTTAACAATACCAATATATACAAAGATTCCATAAAAGCAATATGACATCCACTAAGAGATCGATGCGTCAATCACGCAAAAAGACGACTAGCATCGACATAAATTACGTCGAATCAGGTATACCACTGCGAACGCTGGAAAGTATTTACGATTCCAAACATATGTTTTTCTCACAGGAAGATTTCCAGAGCTGGTAAGTGAGGGTTATGAAATTAATGTGGAAAAAGGGGTCTTATGAGAAATCGTAAGAACTTAAAGGGCCTGTACTGTAAGGTTCAACGATAAGTGGCATTAAATATCAAGCATCATGATGATTCGAAAACGAAGAAATATTTATATACTGCAAAAGCTCACAAGATTAACACGAAAGCGAAAGCTCAAAAGCTTTTGACGTTGAATTCTTTAAAATTCAGTTATTAAAAAAATATCTGAAAGACTAGAATACTTCCATTTCACCTAAAAGTTCAAGGGTGTTTAAGGTGTATATTACTACTAAAGTCTAAAAAAGCTCTCAAGATTTCTCACTCAATATCTCTTCTCATAATCTCTCTAATACTTTAAAGCAAAAACCAATGAGCCATATAAAAATATAAAAATTCTGTAAAGCTTTTTTAAAGCTTTTAGGCAAAAAAGCTCTTAAATATTTATCTATAAAAAATTTATTGATACACGTTCAATAAATGATAATTTGTTAGCGAATCGAAAAGCTCAGAAAGCTTAGAATAAATTAGAACTGTTGGTCTACCCAACTAAAGAATTGCTACCACTACACAGTGGTTCCGCCATAGGCCAAAAATAAAAAAATCCATCTCACGATTTTTCGACAAAATGTATACCGATGGCCTCTAAATTGTCCACACTTCCTATTTGCAAACCGGGTTTTCCTAAAAATCTAACGGTACTTTCTAAAAATAGAGCTAAATGCATGAACAACCGGATTTTTTTTAAAGCACATCAGAATTTTTTTTTTAATTTCGCAGAAACAAAGGACTTCCATTTGTTCTGGTAATTGTTCAGGTTAACAAATCAAGATTATTTTTAATGGATTTTGAAGCTAAAGGTATTTACTTTAACTTATGAAATTAATTAAGACTAACGATATTTGTATTTTTTGTGAAATTAGGGTTTATATCACCTATATTTTTTGGATTTCTTTTCTGCGTCTTCAATGTGTTTACATAAAGTTTTAGTTGTGTTCCCCCGCGATCCCCCTTTAATTGTATTTTATATAGTATTTAGCAGAGTCTTAAGGTAATAAAAGTGCTAAAGTTGGGTGCGGAAAGTTGCAGAGGTATTTGCAATCGTCAAAATAATAATGGCCTTTGGAATTAACTATTTTTAAGTTCAAACTGATCATATTTGGGCTAAGGAAGATTGGAAAGAAGGATAAATCGTACTTATTTCAATCTGTGTACGGTTTACTAGAGGATGCATTATAAGTTTTTGTTCTAATTATAATGGCTGTTGAATGGCAGTGAAAAAATGAACTGTACTAAATTGGTTGATAATTTACTTTTTCCCTACATTAATTATTCATATGATATTATTCTTATAGGTGGAATATGAGGGTTGGATGAGGAAAACTATAACGTCAAATCATGTTCAGCTTTTTTCTCGCTTTCTTAACTTTTTTTCCAAAACCTTACAGAAAGTTTTGACGCTCTAACTATGGCTATGAGAAATATTTTTGCACATCATTGCCATATAATATCAATTACTGTTCTATGGGAGTTATAGGACCTAGTAATCCGATGGGGCCAGTTTTTTTAATATATATTTAAAATATTTTTCTAAATTTTTGGTGAAAATTTCATAGCGATATCTCAACGGGAAGTATTTATGACCGCGCCTTCATACAAGCTGAACCACTGTGCACTAGTGAGTAGAGCTTTTCTTGAAAGATGTTAGAAAGAATTAGGGTCAAAAATATACATTTTTATTATTCGAGTTCCCCACAACTAATTCTATGGCACTGAGACAACTTCAGGTCCTAACTTTCTAGTATTCCACACTGCATATTCAAAGCTTAAAGCTCTCCATGCGATCTCTTCCTCTCACAGGTATGAAGAAATGTGGTCCACTCCAGATATTAAACAGAAATCTAAGTTGCAGTTGTCACGGTAAGAGCTTTTTAATGCCGTTACGTCTCAAAAATCACCCTCAATCTAATTCCACACAGCACATCGCTACTACGCCTAGACTATCTGCAATTCAAGGCGGCACGTACTATACAAAAATATTTTCGACGTTGGTATTATCAGCGTGTCTATCAACGTAAACTGACCGCTATCATACGCATACAATATGAATGGCGTAAGTTCTTTAGAAGACATGACACATATCGCAAATTGGAGGAAGAAATTCAAAATGTAATAGAGAAACATTACCATCGACAAGCGCAAAAGATACAAGCTCTGTGGCGTGGTTGGTACACACGTCAATACATACACGATCACAGTCAGCTATTGAAGTCGCAAGTTTTAACTGCGGAGGAGCTACTGCAATGTGTCGCCTTCAAGCTGCATCATATGATGCGCACCTATCAAATACCTGGTGTTTATTCGTTGCGGAACTCACAGTGAGTTTTCTAGTTGTAATCTCATGAACAAAGAGACGTTTGTAGTCTAAATTTCCGTCGTATATTTCCAGTTGCCTCTCAAAAGTCGAAAAACTGCTTGCAGCCATGTCTTTCAAGCAACATAATAAATATGTGCGCCAGCTACGCGCCAAGCTGGAGAATCAAACTAATAATGCGCGTAAGAAGTTTGAGCATTCTCATTACAATACCGTGGTTCCATATCCAGGACCAAATATACATGGTTATTGTGATCCGAAATGTGAGATTTTGGAAAAATCCAAGGATGTGGATCGTCGTATGTTCAACATCTTAAATATGTATGAAAAAGCTGCCAAAGCTCAACTACGCGAGAAACATCGGCCGATAAAGAGAAGACGTAGGTCTAGCGATAGAAAGGACAAGAAGGCCACGGGTGAGTAGCATTAAGATGGGTTAAGAGAAATTGCCAAAAAAAAATGAAACAACTACAAAAGGGAACATATACAGCTATAGAGTCTTTAGTCATTTACTTCTGAACCCTAATTGTAGGGCTGTCGTCTGTATTTATAAAGTCACACCGATGATCAGTGTAGACCAATTTTTACAAAAATTCTAGCACCCTGCGAGCTGTATATGTTGACTTTCAGAATCCCAATAGACTTCCGAAATCCGAAATAATTAACACGTTTCTGTTTAACCACAATCATTCCTAGCTCGGAACAGCCGATCTAGTCTTTCTGCGAATCGAAATCGGATCTTTAGCGGACAGATCCAATTTATCTGATGTCAAAGATCTATAATCGTATTCAGGGTCATCTTTGTCCACACAATCCATCCACAGCTTCTAGGAAATTTCAATCTTCCGAGCGTGTAACTGCCAGGCGTTTGAAAAAACCCGTTAGGCTTTTGAGTTCGTCTTTGAACTGTTAGATCCCATTGATGGGATCAAGTCAAACCACCCAACAGATGTATATTTGTTCTACTAATACCACTAGGGCTGGTTCTTCTAAGAATTAGAATCTATATATAAAACACACAAATAGCTTAGTTCGACATATCAATATCAGTTTCTATATTCCCCAACTCAACAGCTTCTGCCAAGGCGAAAATGTATCCACGCAAGCCATCTATATCTATAGTGGAGAAGAAAACCAATTTCTGTGAGGATATTGTGAACAGCATGAAACGTTGGAGTATCTTGCGAGATAACAATGTCACCGTAGATCCGGATATCTTTCGACGTCCCGAAATGTTGGAGAATTTCTTGCATGAAATCGAATCTATATATAATATGATGCAGGAGCATTGCCATTGTAAAGCTAAAATTCTAGAACAATTATGCCACTGAAATTGTAAGAAACAGTGAAGAATGCAGGAAAAACGATTTGTATTGTGAAGGAAATGCAAAATAAAACAAAATAATTCGAAGTTTTTTACTGAACCAAATGAAAATTTATTAACTAGCTTCAAACGAATCGAATGTCATCCCGCAGACGTTAAACTTGTATAGCGCCTGTCCTTCGCAGTGCTTGTCAATGTTTTTCATTTTCTTCTTTGTCGAATGCAGATATTCGTAGAATGTGCAGTTAATAAAACGTTCATTGCTCATCTTGTTGACGCGCTCAGGAAAATGGTGAGGAATCTCAATATTTTGCACTCGCTTTATACTTTTGTTTACTGCCTTCCATCAAGGTCCTCTCTGTTTTTTAGTGCCCGCATATTGGCTGTAGTCGCTTGAATGCATGTTACAGGCTAGTTTCGCGCGTCACTTGTTTTTGCTTTGATTTTTGCTTTCAACGCTTTTTGTTTTTTTTTTCTCAATAAAACACTACGTAGTTTCTTCCGAAAATCGTTAATAAAAACTGAGTTGAAGTCACGTCAATCGGAATTAATAATAGACTATGCTCGAGATAAATGGTGGTGCATTTAAACTTATAACGGTATTAAAATTTAAAGTAAACAATGAAGGTTCTTGGCTTTTCAGGGATTGTAGATAATACGAATTGCTGAATTTGATTATGAAGAGCTTATGGTTCCCTTGCAAGTAGCTCACAAGTTTTGTAATCACCATAGTCCTATGGGTTTCGAGATGTTGTTGACTTTGGATCCAAAATTCATGAAACAGTTCTTAAGGGTTTAAGTTGAAAATAAAAACATCCAAAGTAGTAGTTTCTGAAAAGTTCCTACATACGACCTAATATATTGCAGCAACAAAAGACCCTGTCTTAAAGGCTTTCGACCTTCCCTTTGAGGTCAAGTAGAGACCGTGGGCTAACTTGAAGTCTGAATTTCAATTTTCTTCAACTAACCTTTGGCAACCTAATTCCTAATAACTCAAGATTCGAACATCTTTTCAGTTGCATTTGATATATGGCCAATCCTTGTAGTAACAAGCGAAAGATAATTCTTCCTCGACGTTGATTTCCACTTGTGAAATGAACTAGGGACTTGAGCAAAATAATGTAAAGTTAGACCTAGGTTCTCTCTTTTATAAGTTGGTCACGTGGTCAGAACTATGGTAAAGAAAATTGCCTCGTTGTTGGACAGAGATTGACCTCAACTTGGTGTTTTAAATAAAGGGTTCATTTCAAATAAAGGTTTATTTAATATGGACGCTACAACAGTAGACCGATAGAGGCAGCAAACGACGCCAAATTTTTTCACGCTCTTTTGACATTTCTTTTCAGGAAGGTTTGCCATTTCATCATGGAAATATATACGATGCAACAACGAGTAGAAATTATTAAAATTCGGTGTCAGTGGCCTCAACTTTAAGAGCGCTACGTGCAATTTTCTTAAGCGTTGGGCATCACAGTGACGTCGGTGTGCTGAATTTTGCGAAAAGATCTTGGCCCACATCCTTACAAGATCAAATTAGTGCAAGAACTGAAGCCGTCTCAGCAACTGAATCATCATATGTTCATGAATTGAGCGGAGCAACAACTTGAAAATGATCCGGATTTTCATCGAAAAATCATCTTCAGCGATAAGGCCCATTTCTGACTGAATGGCTTCGTCAATAAACAAAATATATGATTTATTCAGACGTACTCCATGACCCACTATTGCATCCCGAAAAAATACGGTTTGGTGGGTTCATTGGGGCGTACTTCTTCCGTGATGATCAAGGCCGGCACGTTACTGTGAATGGAAATTGCTATCGCTCAATGATAACCCAATATTTTTGGACCGAATTGGTTGATATGGACTTGGTTCCAACAGGAAGGTGCCACAAGCCACACAGCTAATGTCACAATCGAGAGGTTTACCTTAAGTTTCTTTCTATTATATTTATTCTGTCAAACCACTCCACAACATGTTACCAGCTAAACCTGCTAAAGTTTTGCTTCCTTGAAACTGTTAATATAGTTGACGCTTTTTTTATTTCAATTTCCTGTTTTATGATGTCCGCCACCATTCGTTTCAAATTCCAAGTATCATTGAGCATTTTATCTTCTACTTTACTTTCGATTGACCACATCTTCAGTTGACCAACTGGAACAACTGTCATATTACAACAAAAACAACTTCACTGATCTACCGTCCATTGTCCAGGCAATGCTTGAACGTATGCTGAACTGCGCAGTCCTGCGTACTTCCTTCCTTCTACTACGTCCATTCCGTCCGCTAGTGCAACAAACTATGCTTCAACTCAACTTTGTTTGTGCGGCAATTTTTGACCGATGTTCGACAACCAACTGCTGTGGCAATAGTGAAACGTTGCAAGCAATCTTCTCGTCTTATCACCGACAATTGAATTGTTGTATGCAGCCACTATAGACGTCGTTCAAGCAACTGGACAACAGTTGAAGGACAAAATACCGCAAGCAACAAAAATCCTGCCGATGCACTGTACTAGGTGGGTAAACAAGGGTGGGTGTGTGATGCTGCAAGGAAGACCACACCTCTCCCCTTCCTCTAAAACTCAAAGTATATCCCATTTCTGATTTTACTACTCAATTTGTATGATGGCTGTTACTGTTGCCGGTATAGTAGATTTGTTGTATTGTTTTACTCAAGTCTTGCGCTTATCTTTGCATTGTTTGTATTGTCGTCGTCGTTTTCCTGACATTTTTATTCACTTTATTTCCCCCCCTTTATGCATTGCAATGTAGTGTTGATACTGCAATCTTTTCGCATTCGTGTTACTTCATCCTGTGGCTTACACAGTTCCATTGCTCTCTTTACCATAAGTTGTCGGGGAAATGCAATAAATTTTTCGTACTTTTGATAAGTAAGTAAATAAATCAGACAAAATGCGTTGGCAAAAAATTAAATTTCAACACTTTCGACGTTTGTTCTTTCATCCTCAATCGCCGGATAAGAAATGTACTTTGGTTTGTTTACAACCACAATACTAAGCGGGAACGACACAATTGCTTCAATAACTATATTCAAACGTTGAAGTGCTCTTTCGCTGTGTAATGCACTTTGCCAGTAAGAAAATACTGCGAGTTACCAGTGTTGGAAAGCGTCAGATGTTGTAAGGTTCAAGGTAGTAACAGTCGCCATTTTGAAAGTATTTCAATTCATTCTGGCAGGAATTTTCTATCAAGGAGGAGATTTCAACGACTGTAGATAGTCTCATTCGACTGTATTTTGTGACACCCAAATACTCTTAATGGATCGCCAAGACCCTCCTAATTCGACAAAGCACTTAGATTCTATTACAAAATTCTTAAGTAACCTGTCGATTCCAAATACTATCAGAACATCAAGAATCGCAATACAAGAAACGATCTGAACCGATCAATGCCCAACACCGACGCCAACAAGGCAAATCGAAAAGTTTATTAACAAAATTTAGACTTCGGATAAGCGTGGGAAAAAGTCTCTAAGTAATTTCGTTATAGAAATTACATTCAAAGCTGTTGGACTAATATGAGGAAAAGCAACAATATATTAAAGAGAAACGAAAGACTTGATTAAGTCCAAGAAAATACTAAGGTAACTTGATGATGAGAGGTTAGATCGATACGATTATATAGATTGTTTAAAATTTGAGAGAGCAACATAGAGTCTGATAATACTAACGAGCGTTAGATTGCCTAGAAAACATATACTTTGGCCAGACGCTGAACCCAATTTTCGTGAGATAACGCCTTCACCAAACTTGGTTTTGATAAATCGATTGTGACATTCGCTGAGTGGCGCCGTATTGTTGGAACCACATATTGTCAAAGTCCATATCATCTAATTCGGTCTAAAATATTCCGTTATATTTGTGCGGTCAGACAGGAATTTTGACAACTATAAATTAGACGTAGCGCTCCACTGACTCAGAATTTTGGTAGTAAATTTTAATAATTTCGACTCGTTAATCGTATATCTTTCAATGAAGAAATGGCAAACATTAGAGAACAGAAATGTCAAAATAGCAGGCGTCATTTACTGTCCCTATCGGTTAACTTTTGTAGCGTACCTTTTGAAAAACCCTTTACTTGTAAGATAGCAAAACTACTTCGTATCCTTATTGTCTACGGAATTGCCGCTATTGCGGGCATCGTCTACTAGCCTACGCCCTTAGCAAATAATTTTTTTGTTAATTATAACAATTTTTGGACTTTTTTTTATTTAAAAAACATATTCAAGCAATTAAATTAATAAAAACAAGTAAGGAAGGGCTAAGTTCGGGTGTAACAGAACATTTTATACTCTCGCAATTTATTTATTAATATTATATAATACACAATTTGACCTACATATCTATTGTATAAAGTTCATGGAAAGTTGGAAACCCTAATATTAAGTTAGAAACACCGAGGTCCTCATGTTCGATATATGCGGCCTTGAAAACCTATGGTCCGATTTTGGCGACTTTTATAATGGGGCTGCCACACTATAAACGTAATATTTGTGCAAAGTTCCGCACCGATATCTTCACTAGTGCTTACTTTATATATTGTAATGTAAACGATTCAGATCGTCTTCAAAGTTCCGGTATATAGGAAGTAGGCGTGGTTGTGAAGCGATTTGGCCTATTTTCACAACATATCATTGGGATGTAAGGAAACTATTACAAACCAAGTTTCATTGAAATCGGTCGAGTAGTTCCTGAGATATGGTTTTTGACCCATAAGTGGGCGATGCCACGCCCATTTTCATTTTGTAAAAAAATCTGAGTGCAGCTTCATCTACTATTTCCTTTGTGAAATTTAGTGTTTCTGGCGTTACTGAGTAAACTCACTTTTAGTAATTTTTATCCAATTTCAACTAATCTCATGGTGTGTGGTGGGGTACGCAAGAGAACCGACTGCAGAAAGTTTGGTTTATATAGCTTTATTGGTTTGCCAGATATATACAAATAACCGATTTGGGGGCGGGGTCACGCAAGGAATATGTGTTCCAAGTTTCATCAAGATATCACAATTTTTACTCAAGTTATCCGTTGCACGGACGGACGGACGGACAGACAGACATTCGAATTTTGACTCGTCTCGTCACCCTGATCATTTTAAGATATATAACCCTATATCTAACTCGTTTAGTTTTATGACTTACAAACAACCGTTATGTGAACCAAACTATAATACTCTCTTAGCAACTTTTGTTGCGACAGTATAAAAATAATATATAAAAGTATAGAAAATAATAAAATATAAGTACGTATGTATTAATCGATTTTTAATTACACAAAAAATCTGTCATTGCTAACATGATTACATGTATTAGCCAGTTACTGAAATCAGTGTTCGAACAGAATTCAATGGCAAAAATGGCTGAAAGCGCACGGATGCTAATATGCTGCTTGATTCTGGTAATGTATTCAGTTGATGCAGGTTCAAAGGTTAGTATTCTTAATTTTCAAATAAATAAAAAATAACTTAAGTTTTACATTTCTTTAAACCTTTAGCGTAATTATGCAATTTTATTAGATCGCGTCAATTATACTATACATCAGAAGGGTTTAATGACAGTGGAGCAATTTCAATGTGGCAAAAATATGATTGGCTTAAACACGTTTACTTTACACCTCAAAGTAGAACAAAATATTACCAATTTTCAATTGCGCGATAATTTGCGCATTATACGAGAAAAAAACATTACTAATACAGCGATAACTAATATAACAAATGCTTGTGATATGTTAAGTGGAGACTATGACAGTACAATTATAAAACAAAACGTAATTGAATTGCAACAATCGGCCAAACCATTGCTGTTGTGTCCATTAATGGAGGTAAAAATAATAATATTATTTGATTTTATTATAGTATAATAATATTGTTTAATAATATTTTGCAGAAATTATATATTTAATATAATATTTGCATATTTATTTTAATATTTTGTAGAACGCGCTCTATACCATCAGTAATTTTACTTTACGACCCAGTTTGATGCCACCTTACATACCGGTAATGAGTTATATTGAAACACTTGAGATATGGTATGCTGGTGTACACTATCTGGATATCATATTTGAAGGTAGAGTAACAAAGGCATAAACACAAAAAATAAATGAATATCTTGTAATTAATTAAATACCAAATGTTTCATCAAATAAATAAATAAATAGTTCTTATTTATGAAATATGGTTCTTAAACATAAACATAATTTGAGAAAATCTAATACAAGCCGCATCCTTTTTAATTTACACGTACAAACTTGCATAAACATGAACATAAGCATAAACGAAATTGAAAATAGAAAGCAAAGCAACAGCGCCGCTACTCACCTTTTCATTTGCATTTGTGATGTCCGTCCAACCATGAAATCTTTAATAATTTTACACATTTGCACCTATAACATTATACTTTCTTATATTCCACTCAATATTCACATAGAATTCTGCACAAAATGCACTATTAAACACAAAATAGGCCAAAGCAATATGCACACTGCCAGCGGCAATTTACACACACAAATAACGACACATAAAGCACAGCTCACAGCAAATCAACTGTATTAACTCATTATTCACATATTCCTTTTTACTTTCCGCGCACTATTTTTACACAATAAACATTAAATTAAGTTAATTTAACGAAATTTCCACAAATTCACTAATTAGGATAAACAACGCGCTACTAATGAAAATGCAATGTCATATTGTAACGGGACTTCCTGTATGTGCAGCACAGGCAGACACAAATGAACGAAAATTGGCAGTAATAATTTACCTTACAATATTGAAAATCAATTTTTTGTATATAAACGAATTTAATTGAATGAATAATGTTGCAAACAGTGCATATATACATAAATAATATATATTTATATACACGACAACTTAAATAATGCAAAAACTCCAACGAATAGCAATAGGCGCAGCAAAGTTTTGTATTATTTTTCACATGTTACACCCGTTACTTGAAGGCATCACGTTGTTTGCGCAAACAAAACATTACATAACTCGGATCTGTATCGCCGGTATAATGTTGCACATCCGGATGGTCGACACGTAAAAACGGATTAAAAGTTCTTTCCTCGCACAACATTGAAGGCGGTGTTGGTAATTTCTTTTCACGCTGCTGCTGTGCCCAACACAAACGTGCACTGATAGTCGAATTTTCGGGTTCAACACATTGAGCGAAACGTAGATTTAAAACTGTATTCTCATGACCACCGAACATACGCGTCTCTTTGGGTAGTTCAAGTACACGTTTTACAATAGCATACATTTGCTCAGGCGTACCCTCATCAAAGCCACCACAGCCGCCTTGGAAAAGTGTGTCGCCCGTAAAAAGTGCTGGCGGCCCACCGGCGCCACACTCCACAAAATAGCAATAATGACCAATTGTGTGGCAAGGTGTGTGCATGCAATTGAAAGTCATCTCACCCAATTTCAATTGTTCATTATCCTTAAGACAATAATTAACAGCTTTTATGCGTCCGTCGCCACCACATATTTTCACATCGGGATACGCAGCGGACAACTCTTGCGTGCCGCCCGAATGATCCTCGTGATGGTGTGTTATAAAAGCAAAGGAAAGCTTTAAGTTTTCCTTTTTAAGTATTTCGAAGAGTAACTTATTGTCGGAGAGATCAATTGCCGCCGTGCAACCGGTGGGCAAATCAGTTATCTGCGAAAAAATGTGTGTTCAAAGAAAGTATAATTTCGTATAAATTCAAATTGTTTACCAAATACATATAGTTATTGACCCGTGCGGGTAGTATCTTAATTTTCATGCCTTCGCAGCACACATCTACTATTTTACTGTGTGGTTCGGGTGGTGGCGGCGGTTTATCTGATTTACATTGATTTGCCCATGAACGACGTGCGCGCAACGCTAGATATTATACATTAAATTAAAAAGTAGCAATTAATTTCAATAACCAACCGCAGTTATATATTTTATGGGCTAAGCCACGCCCAAATAGTGAGCACATTTATTTCAGCTAATTCTTATTGCAAAATTTACAATTTTCAAACTTCAGGCATTAATCACAAATCGTTACTACAATTTTTTGACGCACATAAAATAAATTCATGAGTTAATTTTCTTTTGTTTTGTAACAGAAATTCAGTATAACACTTAGAAAAAAAGAATAAAGTCAACAGAGTTACCTTTTCATAAAATTTAACAAAAATTAATTTTGTTATACGCTGTAGTAAGTGCTGATTATAGTGAATTTTAAATTCACATTTTTTGGAATTAACATACACATAAAAACAATAAAAATAACAACAAAATATACATATTTAGTATATGAAAACATTCAAAGTTTGTGCATAATATTTAAGAGACTACCCAACACCATTTTGCTATGCACTCCCTTCGAGGATGTTAAACCCATAAGCTTTAAGCTTTAAAGGTGTCCTTCTCCTTACGCAAACTGCCCATAGTCTTAATGGGATCTTGCTCGCCAGCATGTTTCTGTACATTTGGCTCATGTACACGCATGAATGGATTCCAAGATTTCTCCTCGCCAATAGTAGACGGTACAGTTGGTGCTTTAGTAGCACGTCGCAACTTTGCCCATTCTATACGTTTCATAATGCGATCATTCATGGGTTCAACATGACGCGCATACGCCATATTCTGCAATGTATATTCATGTCCACAAAAGACTTTGGTGTCTTCCGGTAAAGCGGCTAATTTCTGACACAACGCCGAGTACATTTGATCGGGTGTGCCTTCAAAGAAACGTCCACAACCACCTTGGAACAGAGTGTCACCAGTGAAAACAGCGCGGTCATCACTGTTCGGCGATTCAATATAGTAACAGATGTGTCCTGTGGTGTGGCAGGGCGTGAATAGGCAACTCACTTTCAAATTGCCAATTTCAAATTTATCATCTTGATTGACTTTATTTGTGAGCGCACCAATACGTTCGTCACCACCATATACGGCTAATGGTTTGCCGAAAAGTTTAACCAATTTTTCATTACCACCCGCATGATCCCAGTGATGGTGTGTTGTTAAAACTTTAGTGAGATGCACATTTTCAGCTCTTACAGCGGCGAGCACACTCTCCGGATCGACGGGATCAACAATTGCGGCTTCTTTTGTTGAGCTATCAATTATCTAAATTATAAGCACATTAATTATTTTTGCTTGTATATGTTTTTAGTAGACTTACCAAATACATAAAATTGTCTTGCAGTGCCGGCAAAACTTTTATGTGCATTGAGTTCAAATTTATATCCTCCACAGAGCTATGCATTCTGTTAATACCAACGTTGATTAATTTTTGTACTGCAAGTGAGAGAAATGAAAAATGTCAGTAAAATATCATAATTTAATTATTAATTTTGTCATTTTAAAGCAGTTTTATTCACAAAACAATCACTTTTGTTATCATTTCGTCGCAGCGACACAAATTCCGGACTTTGCCGGTTGGTGGCAAGTACAAGTGCACTCGCACCAGCCAGCGGGCGTACGCCACTGCACACACCTCGAAAATAAGCAGCGGTCAGATTGCGTACAACACCCAGTTGTACGTTTCTCCAAGCGGCCGATAACATTTAGTTTCTATGAAATGCAATGGTTTTGTGCTTTAATTTATCTGGTGTATATATAAATGGAATATTTTTGGTGTAATATTTTCTTGTTGTTGTTTATTTGCTACACTATATTGTCGCTAGTTTTGTGCGTTTTTAGTATGCCGTGCTTTGGGCACAGTTTAGATCAGACTTTAAAGTTTGTCACAAATATCACTAATGTTTACTTTATATATAAAAGTATTGCGTAAAGAAAATTGTTGAAATTAGAATGAAATTAAAAAATATTACTAAACTGTAAAGAAAAAATAAGTTCCGTACTTCAACTTCTGATTAGAATAAACCCGGCGTTGCCGGATCAGTGCAGGCGGAACAGTTGACAGCAACTGATTAATGTCATTTGCAGTCACACTTTGAAATGCGGTTTAATTGTTTTTGGACTTTTATAAACTATTACAGAATTTAATAAATACAGTTAAAATTACACTTTTTTAAGAAATAAAGCTTATAATCTACAATACGTTGTTTATTAGTAATGCAATAGTTTGCAATGCGGCAGCTTTCATGAACTCAACAGCTGTTCGCCTCTGTGGTAATGGTGGATTTTCATTATCAACACACTTAAATATCTCAAATACACACTTGACCAAATATTAATAGATGGCGCTGCTATTGAAAGTACTGAACAAGCAAATTTTTGAGACCGTTAAATTTAAATATTTTCCTTTTAAAAATGTTAACTTTTTAGTTATTTTATTAAATATTTTCGACTGTTTATTTTCCAATTTCGCATTGTAATCCACCACATTTTATTTTACCACAACTTGATTCACCCTGTGCCATATTGTATTTGTCCAACAATTGTCATAGAACAAAACATTTTCTATATTTTTTTCTGCACGAAAATAAAATTCACATAAATAAAAATGTCCGACACGCCACACGAGCGTAACTCAAACTCGAAAACAAATCTGATTGAAGTGCAGCACGTCGGCGTCACAGCCAAACTGCAATCGCCGCTCAAAAATCTGCTACAATCATCACTTTCTTCCACAGAGACGGACAATGGTCAGTTGCTCTTTCACGACCATCATGGACACAAGCTAAAGTACAATAAATTCTCCAATGACACACAAGCTGAGACGGAAACAACCACCGAGAATCCATCCAAATTACTCTACGAAATGCATGCCGTACGCGAGGCCTCCACACGCCATCCGGGCAAACGCAATCCAACGCCTTCAAAAATCGAATTTCAACTATATAAAACGGCTACGAAACGTGTACGCCGCTCGAAGAGTACACCCGCTAGCATGTTGAAATGCAGCAACAAGAAGAGTAAACGCAAACTTTTCGCGGAACCTAAAAGTGCCAGCAAAAACACGGCCAACCATTGCAACTGTAAATGCAATAGCGATAATACGATTTTGCAACGTTTACGACATTCGCTTGATAACATGCGTGCATCGCGTCCGCATGCATCAAAACCTAAAGCGCCCAAATGTGACAACATTTTCGACGATTTTCCCGAGCCGGTCGCGCCACAGCAACGCAAAATGAAGAACGATTTCAAGCAGCAACCAAGAGATGTCACACCGCCACCAACGCGCATCGGCATCTATCCTTTCGAACATGGTTGTGCTGAATATTTGCGCACAACTGATTGTCAGCCACAATTACTATCCGTAGTGCTGGCAGAACGTGCCACCTACTATGCCACACGCTTCTGGGCGGAGTTCTTTGGCAGTCTGCATATTGGTGTCACTTTCATTGTTACTTTTGTGCTACAAGCTTATCGTTTCGTGCTCGTCTCGCTGATAAATACGCTAGCGGTGGGCTTTTTACACATGACTTCCGATTATTTAATTAAACCGATATTAACGGTAATCTTCAATGGCTTTCTACAACCGCCATTTATACTAGTCTACAACATACTTACCTCCGTGCGTGATATACTGGCGCCTATAGCAGAGACAATAAATAATTTTATGCGACCCATCGCCACGGTAGGTAGGAGTGTTCGGCTAGTGCATGTGACCTATAACAATAAAAAGTTGGTGAAAGATGTTTGATGAGCTGTTTGATTGAGTTGTTGTTGTTTTTGTATGCAATTTTTTGACTTATATTAGTTGTTGTTTTTATACATTAATTAAAATATTTATTTTAGAAGCATATAAGTGTTGAGTTTTACTTAAAAAGTTGTGATTTGTGCTTATCTGTATAGATGAGACCTTTTCTTTCATTTTTGTTTTGGTTTTGGCAGTTTCGATAAATTTCCGATAAACAAATAACCACAAATATTTTTATCGAAATAATTTATTTGTAATTTTATAAATCGAGTGATACGTGAGCTGGTGCTTATACTATTTCTTACTTACTTCATATTATTCACACACTACCGGCCAGTCCTTTCAAATGTTCCATTTCCACACATTCCGCTGTTTCAATCAGTAGCCAACAGTAGGCGGAGCTTCAAGTGCAGTTGTTAAGCAAGCCTGTTTTTCACTGGTGGAAACAACCCCTGCAAAGTGCACATACATATTTAATTAAATATATGTATATTTCTAAGGACATCTACTTACATACAAGCATAGCGTTGCACAGGAGTTGTGTTGTATATATCCGCAATGTGTCTGTCTGCACTTCAACCCTGCTTATCACACTGCGGAATTTCACGCAAAATTGCCTCATTTGGGTGTCAAATGACAATCAAATGAATTCCAAGCAAAACCCACAGCACTGCTTGCAAGCATTTCATCTGCTCTTCTGCTTTGCGCCATTGTGCCTGTAAATCCGTTTTTTTTCGTTTTGCGACTCAGCTTAGTTGACGACTGCAACAGCATCCGGCGTAAAGGAGCCTAATGAAATTATCAGTATATGAAATTTAGCCACAAACAACAACAAAATACAACAACAACAAGCAGACAGAAAAAGCATGCTGCGTAAAAACAACAACAACAACATGTTGGTGTTATGATTTATTTTGCTCATTTCGTTGCCTACCACCAAGCGTTTACACGCTTTTCTAACCACCTAACATCCTGCTTTTCACTGTTTTCATTTTTGGTTTTGTCCTTGCGGGGTAGTTGGTTTGAGTTGGGCTGGTAAAAAATATTGCTTGTTCGTTTCGACACCAAAACTCAAGCAGCAACATATATCAGCAACTTATCGCTCGTTGATTGAAATAATTACCTCCCCGGAGAGTTGTAAACGCTTGCGAGTTTCTAATTCAATTGCGGCGTGTAACTGCTGTGTTTGTGTTTGTAGTTGTGGTATGTGGAAATCACAACAACTCCATACTTTATTCGAAAGTTTAATTAAATCAACAAGGCAACGGGTTGTTATGGTGAATTTTAGGCGCAGATGTGGTTGAAGTGGCAGTTCCACTGGGTTTATCAATGACCGCTTGGACGTATCGTTTTACTTGTAATCTCTATTGAAGAACTTGGAGGATAGTTTTTAGGGGTACTAACTACTTGAAAACATTTTTACTTGCTGTGGACTTGGTAACACTTATTCTTACCCCACTTGAGTCGAAGATTTTGGTCTACAGATGTAATTTTTAAGTCCTGTATAATCCTAGGATAAATTAAGATCAACGAAAGGTCGACCTCGAAGTTCTATCTCTATGAAATAAGGTCTAATTTAAGAAATCGACCGAATCTAAGGAAAAGCTTTGTGAACTCAAAAGAGAACAGCTCAAATGGCTTTCTTGGATGGATGTACATCTGGCCTTTCGGGAGTTGCGAAGTACTCTCTCTTAATGAAATAAGATCATAATTTTAAAGCCTCTGGTGCAATTCGACCAAAGTCTCAGGGAAACCTGTGAGTACTCAACAGAGAACTTCTTAAAAGGCTTCCTTGGATAAATGAAGATTTGACCTTTCGGTGGCTTCAAAGGTCTATCTCTATAAAATAAGATCATGATTTACAGGTTTCCGAAGAAATCGACCGAAATCTAAGGGACAACTTGTTAAGTACTACAGAGAACTGCTCAAATGGCTTCCCTGGATAAATGATGAACTGGCTTTTCGACGGCTTCGAAGTTCTCTCTCTTAATGAAATAAGATCATAATTTTTAAGCCTCTGATAAAATTCTACCGACACCTCATGGAAACTTGTGAGTACTCAATAGAGAACTGTTTCTGCTGCTGCTTCCTTGGATGAATGCAGATCTGGCCTTTCGGTGACTTCGAAGTTCTCTTTCTATGGAAAAGGTCAAAATTTACAGGTTTCCGATGAAAGCGATCAAAATGCAAGGGGATCCTGTGAGTACTCAATAGAAAACTGTTTCTGGTGCTGCTTCCTTGGATGAATGTAGATCTGGCCTTTCGGTGACTTCGAAGTTCTCTTTCTATGGAAAAGGTCAAAATTTACAGGATTCCGATGAAAGCGATCAAAATGCAAGGGGAACCTGTGAGTACTTAATAGAGAACTTCTCAAATGGCTAATAGGAACGGATGTATTTTTAAAAAAATTTATTTTAGTACGAGAAATCCACCGACTCCACTAAAAAAAGCATCCAAAAGCAGAGTGTAGTCGACACAGCGCCCTTCTCTAGTACTATTATTAGAGAAAGACCTAAGAAACCTCACATGAAAGAAATAAGACTTCTGATTTCAAATTTTAGCCGAAGTGAGTGGAATTTCAAGTGAAGAGTCTCATGCCCAGGGTTTAAAGATTTAAATAGAGTTAACAGACCCGGTATTCTGGTACTAAAGAAACTCTGTGGATCGAACGCCAAATAGAGCTTTTAGAAAACCAAAAATTTAGTAGCTTTCATAATAAATATATTAATAAATCCGAGCAAACAACTTAGTTAAGTGAATGGTTACTTAACAACAAACCGTTATTCCACCGACATTAGTCAATCCATTCATGAAACGCAGGAAAACATATGGCGCTAAATTTTTCTTTCAAGCACACTAATTTCACAGGTTTTTACAGCTAATTGGACACTTGCCTGTCAACGAAAGAAAAATATTACAACAACAATAAACAACAAAACAGATGGCACGCACTTCGGCATGGAATACAGGCCTTCATATACTGCATCGAGGCAGAGTTGCATTCAAGCATAAAGTTTTATATGTATGTATAAGTATTAGTAAAGGGGTATATACAAATTACAAAAACAATAAGCAACGTCAATTTAATTGTAAAACGACTCCTGCACGAACGAAAAATCGGTCTACATCGGACGCAAGCCAACTAAGCAACAGTGCGCTGCACACGCAGTGATTTATGTTGGGATGGAAGGAGGAGGTGACACTGTGGGATTATGATGAGGGCGGGCGTTTAGTGTAAGAAGACATTATAGGTGTCCACTTACATGCATTCGCTTATTATTTACTTTTGGATTTACTGTTGGAGTATAATTTTTTTGTTGTTGAATATTAGTTTTTTTTTGTATCTTTTTCAAAATTTTATAAAAAAATATGTATAATATAATTATGTACATATGTATATACTTTAAATGTATTAATCATTGCGAGGGTTGCACAGAGGGCTGTTCCAAACTGTGGTTCAATTACTAAAAACCGCTAATTTTTGGGTGAGTGAGCGTTTGGTATGATTAATGGTGCCTTGGGGAAGTGGAAGCGTAAAAAAGAGGAAAGTAAAAAACTCTAAATTCAAAATACAAAAAATTCAGCGGAATTCGAAAATTTCAGACTAAAACAGGAAGTTGCAGAATTAATCTTCAAAATGCAGGAGAGATCATAAAGATACGCGCCTTAATGCCATACAATTGTTGTAGATTGAAAGTGAGATTGGAAAATCAATGATTTTCTAAATAAATATACACAGCATTTTTCAGTAGCTCTACAACTTCCACATTCCACATAATGATAGCAATCGGCATTTTTGCGAGTTTAACGTGAAGCGAGAAAGTGACCATATAAGTCCGGTCTAAAAACTCCTAAACCACTTTATATATACATATATATTCCTAAATACGTACATACCCATATTCAAGCCACTGATGGAGCGCATTGATTAGATTTTTCACTTTTCCACTCTTTTTCACCTTTCAAATAACAGTAACAGGTAGCAGCATTTCCTTGTATTTGTAAGCGCTCTTTGTCATCTTCTGAACTGTCAACAGTAATCAGCTGTGCTCTATTGAAAAAGGTGTGATGATCCAGACTGATAGCAAAATCCAGAAGAGTCTTTGTACAATTGAATGCATTCTCTGAAAGAAGTCAGTAAGCGATAATGGTTTTGGTGTTTATAAGTACTTGTCTGAGTTGTGGGAAACAATTAAAATTGTGATTTAAAAACGGAACAACTTGTAAGAGCACACCATTAATCGAAGAAAACTTATGGTTTTAAAGCATTCTCATTTTATTAAAGCATTTTCGTTGTTAGGATCACTTTCTCTGAGAAAACTTTCTACAATAACATAGTTCACTGAAGACTCTCTTTGAAGTGGACAGGTTAGATTAAGGAGCGGTTCCCTATGCCAAAAGAAATCCCACTTGGACAGTTAAAGTCGTCAGTTCTTTTTAATGCCGCAAACTCCTCAAAATGAATACTCAAGACCCTCAAGTAACGACAAAGCGCTCCAAGACTTTTACGAAATTTTTGCGGAACAAATTTGTATTCTGGACAGTCCAAAGGGTTCTCCGAAGTTTGTCCTGCCAAGATGTTTAAGTCACAGTCTAGCGAGAGCTGGACAATGAATGAGAAAGTGTCTCAAACTCGCCTTCTTCCATGCAACATATGCAATTTGCAAACGCAAGACCCATTGAGCAGTATCCAGTACAAACACTATTGCTTACAGCAAATATCTCAGTAGTAGATCTCCAGAAATACACCTTAGGCCAGAAAGATTTCGCAGTCGCACAGGTACTGGTAGTTATTTAACGCCTACCGTGTTCATGCGGTGACCACTGATTCAATGCGAAAATGCAGGAGGATAGTGGGAGCTTGTTCCCAATCTGATGATATAGCAGCTTTTATAGGAAGCTAACAACACCATTTTTTTATACTCTCGCAACATGTTGCACAGAGTATAATAGTTTTGTTCACATAACGGTTGTTTGTGACACCAAGAAATAAAAGAGCTAGATATTCGGGTTATATATATATAAATGATTAGGATGACGAGTGGATTTGAAATCCGGATGTCTGTCCGTCCGTCTGTCCATCTGTCCGTCTGTCCGTGCAGGCGATAACTTGAGTAAAAATTAAGATATCTTAATGAAACTTGGAACACATATTCCTTGGCACCCTGAGGATGTTGCTTTCGAAAATGGTCCACTGCCACGCCCACAAAATGGCGGAAACCGAAAACCTATACAGTGTCATAACTAAGCCATAAATAAAGTTATGAAAATAAAATTTAGAACATAGGATCACATTAGGGAGGGGCACATGTGGATGTAATTGTTTTTGAAAAGTGGGCCTGACCCCGCCCCCAAATAGGTTTTTTGTATATAACTCGCAAACCAATAAAGCTATATAAACCAAACTTTCTACAACCGTTTCTTTTAGCCATTTCCTTATACAGTCCAAAAATGAAAGAAATCAGATAATAACCACGCCCACCTCCCATACGAAAGTTAGGTTGGAAATTACTAAAAGTGGGTTAACTACCTAAGGAAAAACGTCAGAAACACTAAATTTTGCAGAAGAAATAACAGAAGGGAGCTGTACTCAGATTTTTTTACAAAATGGAAAATGGGCGTGGCATCGCCCACTTATGGGTCAAAGACCATATCTCAGGAACTATTCGACAGATTTCAATGAAAATTTGTATATAATATTTTCTTGACACCCTGACAACATGGTTAAAAAATCGTTCCCAACCGATAAGACAAGATAAATTAAGTGAGCGTATAGTCTCAAACAAACAGTCGGCGCATTCGCGTCTTGGCTCCCACGTCACTGTTGACAGTCATAACTTCGAGGTCGTAGATAATTTCGTATACCTGGGAACCAGCATCAACAACACGAACAATGTCAGCCTCGAAATCCAGCGCAGAATAACTCTTGCCAACAGGTGCTACTTTGGACTGAGTAAGCAATTGAAAAATAAAGTCCTCTCTCGGCGAACCAAAATCAAACTCTACAAGTCGCTTATCATTCCCGTCCTGCTTTACGGTGCAGAAGCTTGGACGATGTCAACATCAGATGAGACGACACTAGGAGTTTTCGAGAGGAAAATTTTGCGCAAGATTTATGGTCCTTAGAACATTGGCAACGGCGAATACCGCAGACGATGGAACGATGAGCTGTACGAGTTATACGACGACATTGACATAGTTCAGCGAATAAAAAGACAGCGGCTACGCTGGCTAGGTCATGTTGTCCGAATGGACGAAAACACTCCAGCCCTGAAAGTGTTCGATGCAGTACCCGCCGGAGGAAGCCGAGGAAGGGGAAGGCCTCCACTCCGTTGGAGGGACCAGGTGGAGAGCGACCTGGTTACACTTGGGATCTCCAACTGGCGCCGAACTGCAAAGGAGAGAGACAGGTGGCGCACTATCGTCGATTCGGCTATAACCGGCTAAACGGTTGCAACGCCAATCACATACATAGTCTTGGACATAGTGTACCTTGCTGGTGTAAATGAACGAATCAGTTCAGGAATTACCTTAGCCCCATATACTATACTATATCGCGATTTTCGTTATTCTATCAAACTTTATGCCGAATATATGGGCCAAATTGTGTGTTATCTTAATAAAATTTCTTCAATAAATTGCGAGAGTATAAAATGTTCGGTTACACCCGAACTTAGCATTTCCTTACTTGTTAGATTATGTTCCAGTCGAACAGACGCGTTGTTTTTCCGTTTTAAAAATTGGGTCTAATTCGACACATCGATCTAAATGTTTCGTTAACTAGATTCCTATTCCTTTCTGCTCCTTACATGCTTTCTAACCTACTTTTACCAACGTATTGCGTACGTACGTAAGGGATTAGGGCTCTGTATCCAATTTAATGATCGGTTTCAGGCAATGGAGCCAATGATTTTTGTTTCACGCATCTTCCCCGGGATACAAGACTTATTAAGTTTTAGTTTTCAATATCTTTACAGGACTTATTTTTACTGTGAATCTAGATGGGTACTCAACAGTTTAGCTATCATTTAATCAATACCTATAAATGGAGTTGTTTCAAGAATATGACTCATATCAGAACCATATACCACTTTTCTTTATTCAGTTCCCAGGGCAGTCGGACTCTGATTTTTGTTGACAGTTTGGTATGATCTTATGCGAAAACAAGTACCAGAAAATAACGGTTTTCGTCTGATTGGTTGATGAACCCATAGAAAGTATGGTTATAGTATGCCAACCTAATAGATATTGAAGGCAAAAATAATCATCGATTTAAAAAGGAGTTTGTGCCCAATTTAAATTTATAGTGAAATAGATCAAAGTTTCAGTATATCTAGAAAGCACAACACCTTCTCTCGAGATCAATTTTTATCACCTATTTGAGCTTAAGCATTGCAATCAGCACTACACTAGGAGATCATATTGGGAAGTTCATATTTAGAAAGACGATTATAGAAAAATTTACACACAAATACATACAAACTCAGACATTTTATATCATTCCTAATCACTTTGTAATTGAACACCCCTTGCAACCCGCAGCCTGCTGCATTGTCTGTATTATCTACACGCCCTACAAATAAAATAATTCACACATTACATACGAGACTACGATTACAATAACATACAATGGCATGTTGTTTTTGTTGTACATGTGTAATTGTGTGTAAAAACGTAACGACGACCTTAACCTTTACCGATGTTGTCACCACTCTAGCGAGGGTACACAGGGACAAATAGCGTAATAAAGTGGGAAAAATGCAGACGTAATTTGACAGACAGACAGATAAAAACAATGAAAATCGAAAAAAAAATCTATGAATGCAACAATAAATTCACCTTTTGCCGCAACTTTCGCTTTCGCAACCTGAAATGGCAGCTATTGTCTCGTCTATTGACAAAATCCTGCCGATTTGACGCATTACGAGCAAACTGTCATTTATGCGTATTGTTGCATTGTTGGCTTTGTTGTCCATTGTGTGTGCATACAGAGAGTGTCAAAAATGTTGAAAATACTGCAGTGACAACGAAAAGGTGTAAAAGTTGTGCATTTTTGACTGTTTGACATTTGAGCGGCGGTGGCAGCAAATGACGGCGAAAACGCAAAATTGTTGCACATTTTCTGCGTTGAAAATCAAAGTGAACGGAGTTTCATTGTAAAAATGCAACTACAAATGTGTAATTTGCGAATTCTCAAGCTGACAACTCAATAATATTTTCATGAGAATTAATAGAGACATGCAAAGTCGATGACTGGCATTTTGCGTGCGTAATCTCTTTGTTGAAATCCTTTGCGTTTGCAGACTGTCTAAATGCGAAAAGACACAACAAAGTGTGTGAGTGTGTGCTTGTGTCACTTGTCCTTTGTCTCCTACAAATGTTTGCTACTGTTTTGTATTGTTTGTTATTTTGGAAGGCGCAAGGATTGCGTGCATATAACCAGGATTAGAAGGTGATATTTGCTAAGAAGACAAACAACAACTCAAACATACATAAGTATGTATGTATGTAGGTATGCATGGGCTGACAAGTCCTTAAGTTTCATTTAGTCATTGTGACACAATGCCTACTTCATTGACTTTTATCCGCTTATGTTGTCTGCATGCAACAAACACGCACACACATACATACATATATTCATACAATGAGGTGATAAAGCAATTTTACGCAAAATTGGTGCTACACAAAATTATACCAGGAAGCGTACTCCACTTTTGAACAACAACAATACTCATTTCAATACATAAGACATATAACAAATACATACAAACAAATATTACATAAACATACATACACACAAAACAAAATATAAAAAATGTTTAACATAAATCTCCTTTGCACTTCCATTAATTTCCAATTCACTGGAAATACTCAGTTGCTCATTCATAAAAAAAAATACTTTAAAATTTATAAACATTCAGTTGCTTTAATATAAACACATTTGCGCCAGTGTCCAACAATATTAATAACAACAAAAACAAACAAAGCAAGTGCAATTAGCAATCATTCAGAATTATTGTATAAATATTTTCATTCAATAAAATTTATTACAGGGAAAGCGAATGCGCTACAGAAATAAAGTAGAGCTGTTTGGTTCTTACTATAAAGAGTAGGGAATGATAGAAGAAGTAGGGAAGTTGAACTAAATTTCAGACTTTTTGTAGAACTCATTAACACTGTTAATTGCTTGACGAGTTACTATCAAATTGTCTTATATTTTGGTTAAAGACTCTTATCATTTATTTCATGCTTTCCTTCCTTCCTTCCTTTTAGTGTACTTCAGCCAAAAATTTAGGTTATGTCACATTATAGCTTAAAATATAACTTATTTTGACCTATTATCTCGAAATTTTTCATCGAACTCTTAATCATTCATACATTATCATTAATTTTTCAAAATTGAAATACTAGGACCTGTCCATAGTAAAAATAGTCAGGTTTCTCAAAATGAATGAAAGACACTAATATAGTCTTTGGAACCTATTTTGTTCCTTCAAAGTAAAGCACTTGAATACAGTTTTAAAATAAAGTACTATAATATAGTAGTATAATTTATTTGCATTTCTCCCATTACTATCCTCGAAGAAAAAACTTTCTCAAAACATTATCTATACTTTTACTGAGCTCTTTCAGCGATTAATCATTATCATTAAATGTTTAAAATCGAGATATCTGATTGGGATCCATAACTTATTCGTTGTAGTAATTGTCAGAGTTCTGAGAATGGATTAAATTCACGAATATAGTTTCCATCTTCGGTTTGGAACCGATGTCATCCCTTCAATGTAATTATGTGACATCTACTTGCACCTAGTTTTAAACTAAGAACCATTATTTGAATTTCTCAGTTTATTATTCTCGTAAGAAAAAACTTTCTTAAAGCATTCTCAGTGCTCTAACTGAACCCTCTTAATTTATTTGAATTTCTCGCATTACTATCCTCGAAGAAAAAACTTTCTCAAAACATTATCTATACTTTTACTGAGCTCTTTCGGCGATTAATCATTATCATTAAATGTTTAAAATCGAGATATCTGATTGAGATCCACAACTTCTTCGTTGTAGAAGATGTCAGAGTTCTGAAAATTGATTAAATTCACGAATACAGTTTTCATCTTCGGTTTGGAACCGTTGTCGTCTCTTCAAAGTAGTTACTTGACATCTACTTGCACCCAGTTTTAAACTAAGACTCGTGAGAAAAAACTTTCTTAAAGCATTCTCAGTGCTCTAACTAAGCTCTCTTAATGATTATATCAAAATTTGTTATTAAAAAACTTACAACTTATTACATTCATTACAACTAGAAAAAAATGTTTCTAAATGTTCTATAGCATAAATTTGGTCTGAATTGCCACATAACTCAATGAACACTATCAATAAACAATAACAACACTCAACACAATAAATTTCAAATACTTATCTACCTCGGCACAATGCAGTGCATACGCGGAGGACGATGAGACGGTAGAACATTATCTTTGCGAATGCCCAGCCTTCAGTCGGTTAAGAAGGGATACTTTCCACAGCTCCCAATACTCCAACTGAAGAGAAATTGGGAGGCAAGGATTTGAAAAATTTAGAAGTTTCATTAAATCGACTCAGTTGTATAGGTAACTCTCATTAGGGTACCTCTAGGGCGCACGGTGGACCTTATGATGATCTAAGTGCGGTAGCTTGCGATCAGGCTCTCTTTACCACCCTTTCAACCAACCTTGATCAAGACTTTAAAACCATTCTTTGTCACTTTCAATTCTTTAAGAAAAATAGAGAACGAGTAAGAGAGTTTAAAAGCTGTTTTCAGCTTTCTTATCTTTGGCCCCAGCCAGAAAGTTTAACAATTATTTTATTCATCGTCCGGTCAGGCAGTCACTTTGCTCTGGAAGACCCTTCAAAATAAAAAGTCTAAGCCATCTTATAAAGACTGCTGACTTTCTGGTAACTTTTTATAGAGAGATACAATTGGAGATATGACATTATCTGTCGAGAAAACATATCTTTCAGAAAACACTAGTTTGTGATTTTGTTTCAGATAAGTTTTAAATCGAAGAACTACCGAGTTAAAAGGTTGCGTACAGGGCTTCGGCGACCATTATGAGTATTAAACGGCTATAACTGACTGGGTTATGGACGTGTAACAAAACCCAAAATTAAATCAGTGAAACACAAATAACAATTGTAGACTCGTCATGCAGACGAAAATTCCATCGTTTGAACCAAATAATTAATTATTATAAAGCTTATGAGAATATAAAAATATAAATAGTATATGAGCATTATTGTTGAAATACATATATACGGTGACATATTGATATATTCATCTATAACATACATACATATCTCTTACTCTTGCACGTCACCGAATTAAGAATGCAATGTTTTGAGGTTTGCATGAAATGGACACCGGCGAGACAGGGAATGTAGATACAAAAACAATTGCTGCAATAAGCAAAATTATTTAAATAATATAAAATATATCTATATGTATGCATATATGTATATGTATATAAACAATGCATGTTGTTTATATTTGTTGTAATATGAAATCTGTAGACCTCAGCTCCAGCAAAAGTGTGGGAACTATAAAATAAGCAAAAATTATTTTTGTTATATTAATAAAAAACAAAAATAATAAAAAAAAAATTGACAATGCAATAACAACAACAAGCAAAAATAGTTGCTGTTATATTAATAAAAAAAAAATTGACAATGGGACAACAACAATATAATAAAATATGCAAATTTAGGCAGTAAAATGCTGTTTTTATTTTGTTTATCACATATATTTATTTATTTATTTTTTGAAGGATTTGTATATGAATTGGGGATGTATTAAAAATAAAATATAAAAAAGTACTAAAAAATAAAAAAAAAATATTTTCGTATAGGCCTAAGTGTGTATATGCTATTTATGGATGTTTACTGAACTTTCGCGATATTTATTTAAATTCATTTTGTAGGCTTTTCGCTTGACAATGCTGATTTCTCGAAACGTTGTACTCTGCTGTTTAAATTGTTACTTTTTTTTAACAATAAATGCTTTTTGATAATGAACTTTTTATAAGTGTGACCCATTTTGTAGGAAGCAGTTACATAAGCCATGGCATTGACATTAGCTGAAGCGCTTTTTTCAATAACAATTTAACGGTAAAGAAAAAAAATTGTGCTTTGGATGGAAAAAAAGTGGAGCCGAGAAAAATACAACGAAGTTCATGACCCGAATAGACTAAATCGGCTACAACTATGAGTTTGTATAAAAGTAAAGAGAGAAAACTTATAGTTAGTCTGCCAGAAAGTATCTTAACTCTTGGAAAATCTTAGAATCTTACATGAGATACTTTCGGAAGAAAGCTCTAGGTATCAAGCACTCATTCCAGAGTGGTTCGTATAACAGATATCGAATCTAAAAATAGTCAAACTTGATCGATGCAACTTTTTAAAGTTTTTAACACTCAAATATCTGCTTTTTGGAACGCTCTATAAGTCTTTTAAGATCATAAGAATTTATTCGAATCATAAGAATATTTTGAATATTTGAATAGTTCTTCAGTACTTCGATAGTTACTCAGATAGTAGGTAAACCCAGAAATAAACAATTTCGACGGATTTCTCGATAGCTCATGAAAAATCAACTAAACTATTGTGAAAGATTTTTCCACTTGAAAACAAGAGTATATCATCTATTATTATCAACAATCGTTACCATAGCTTTAAACACTAGTCCAAAGACTACAAAAACAAAAAAGCACGCATTAAATAAAGTGTTAATCCTATTAACTGACAGGCGTGTTGCATTTGCGGTCAATTTGTCCCAAAGAATTTTGATTAAATTTATAAATTGTAAAAACAACTTTAATCTCATGCATACAGCCAATTAGGCTGCAGTAGGAATTAAAATAATGATCGAAGGGTGTTGCCAATGGCGATGCAACTAATAAAAAAGGGGTGAGAGATAAGAGTTGAAAATCAGAGGTTTTAAGGGTTAATAGATACTACTTGTTGTAAACCTTTAAAGCTTTCTCACTACTATAAATAATATTGATTTTTATTATTTTCTAGATTTCAAGAGATTTCTGCATTTTCTTTATAATTTTAGAATTTTAAATTCAATTTTTCAAATTTTTTTTAAATTTTTCAAAAAAATTTAAAAAAAAAATTATTTTTCAAAAAAATTATTTTCCAAAAAAATTATTGGAATTTTTCAAAAATTAGCTTCTTAAGAAAATAATATTCCAAAAAATTTAAATTCTTCTAACTTCATGCATGCATTTTCATAACTGATCTTTCAAACTGTTCTTAACCCCACATTTTTTAATACCACTTAAGCGGCTTAGACTACTTACTTACGGCCATTTGCATCTAAGAACTCCAATGTGCTGTGAACAGGTACCCACCCAACTAGTTGTTGCATAAGTGCTGTGCAATCCAAAAGCCAAAACAAAAACTCACTGCTTCTGTCAGTTCTGACTGTTTTTATGAACTCTTAATCTCCATAATCGCCTACATAATCATCCCTAATTTGAGCACTTCAGTATTGTTGCATGCTACATAGTAAATTCACTGCACTGTCTTTAGAGATTTATTGGTCTCAGTTCGACTGTTTTTTTTCTTCGTTCATTCTATACCTTTTTTTATGCTGCATCCTAGCAACCTACATATATTCTCGAGAATGCAAGCACAACGCTTTGTTTTTGTTTTCAACCCTGCAACACCTCTGATTGTCACCTTTTTTTGTATGCAATATTACACAGATTTTCGGTGGCACCACTATATTGTTGTTGCTGCTTTCAATTCACACTGCATTGCTGCGTTTTTATTTATTTTCCGTGATCTTTCAAATTCGTCAGGCTAAATGAAATGAAATGAACAACAACAAAAAAACAAATCTGAGCAGAAAATTCCTTAATTGAAATTTGATGCCATTAGGTTGCAGCACCCAAGCAACCAGTCAGTCAGTCAGTCAACCAACCGAAATGTTGAGGCACCCGCTTGCGTTGATTTTGTGACGAGTGAAGAGTCGCGTCCATGACGCTACTATATAGTAGTACGCAATTCTTGTCTATCGTCGTTGTTATTGTTGTTGTTTGTGGCTCTTGTTGCAAATGTCAGCAATTGCCGTTTTGGCATAGCAATGGTAGCGTCACAGTGATTTAAAGTGATGATAAATGAAATACTAGCATGGAAGAGATGGCATCTTTTTGCAAAAAAAAAGATTTCTTTTATTTATGGAAATTAAATTAAATTAATTAATTAGGAAAAACCGCTCAAAAACAAACACAAAATTATTGAAAATCTAAGCGAGAACGAAAGTTCTGTCTGCTTAATAATGTTGAATGATAATATGTATTATTCGAATCGGTAAAAAGCTGAAAGATTGTTAGGCATATTTGGATCTGATGGATCCACCAACTTTAGGTCACGAGTAGTAGTCTGGCGAATATGCTAGGTTTGGACGTGGTGTCTGCAGTTCGACGTCGAATCGGTCAAATAATTCGACTTTTGGAACTCACTAACCATTTAGACTTTCTCCAGATAGTCTATCAAGTTCATGTGGCCTATGACCGTCATCTTTTTTGCGGATAGAATAGTCTTCGAAAGTCACTACTGCAACTGTTCCCTGCTTCGGGCAACTGTCACGAAAGGTCGCAGAAACTTCCTCGGATAGCGCATAGATAGTGTTAAACACCACTGTGAAGTAATCTCAGGGTTGTGTTTGTTGTCTGAGGTAATCAAACGATGCATCCACTGTGCCGACAGCCTTTTCTTATCCGATATTTCAAGCAGGATAATGCCATAAACCGACGTGAGAATGTTTAGACCAATCTAAAGGGTTTTTCAAAAAGAACGCTACAAAAATAGACCGATAGGAACAGCTAACGACGCCGCTCTTTTGACATTTCTCTTTAGTAAAGTTTGCCATTTCATCATGGAAAGATATACGATCCAACAACGAGTCGTAATTATTCAAATTTACTACCGAAATTCGGAGTCAGTATCCTCAACTTTAAAAGTGTTATGTCCAATTTATGGTCGTTATAATCGTCCTGTCAGATCAACAATTGAGCTTCTAGTGGAAAAATTTGTATCCACAGGCACAGTATAAAATGTTCCCGTAGTGTCGAGAATATTGATGCCATAAGCACTTCAATTGAGGAAGACCCAAATCAGTGTCTCACACGTCGTTCTCAAGCGTTGGGCATCTCTGTGATGTCGTTATTGCGAATTTTGCGAAAAGATGTTGGCCCACATCCTTACAAGATCAAATTGACGCAAGAACTGAAGCCGATTGACCACCAGAATCGTCGTATGTTCGTGAATTGAGCTGAGCAACAACTTGAAAATGACCCGGACTTTCATCGAAAAATCACCTTTAGCGATGAGGTTCATTTCTGGCTGAATGGCATCGTCAATAAGCAAAATGTGCGTTATTGGTCAGGCAGCAATCCACTCGTCCTCCATGAGTCACCATTGCATTCCGAAAAAAATATGGTTTGTTGCGATTTTCGGGCTGGCGGCGTCGTTGGGCCGTACTTTTTTCGGGATGATCAAGACCGACACGTTACTATGAATGGGAATCGCTACCGCTCAATGATAACCGAATATTTTTGGCCCAAATTGAATGATATGGACTTGGACAATATGTGGTTCCAACAGGACGGCACCACAAGCCACACAGCGAATGTCACAAGCGATTTATTGTAAACCAAGTATGGTGAACGTGTTATCTCACTAAATGGCCCAGTCAATTGGCCGCCTCGGTCGTGCGATTTGCCATCGTTAGATTACTTTCTGTGGAGCTGCGTCAAGTCTATGGTCTACACCAACAAGCCAGCGACGATTGATGAACTTCGTACGAATATCGAACGTAAAATTGCAACAGTATCGGCCGATTTATGGAAACCGTCGAAAATTGGGTTCAGCGGATGGATTTCTGCAAACGTGCCCGTGGTGGCCATGCAAAAGAAATCGAGTTCCATACATAATGGCATCGAATGTACTTTCAGAGGAATA
The DNA here is from genome assembly GCF_028554725.1 of Zeugodacus cucurbitae. NCBI lineage: Eukaryota > Metazoa > Arthropoda > Insecta > Diptera > Tephritidae > Zeugodacus > Zeugodacus cucurbitae. Next base: position 10,945,271 of record NC_071669.1, read on the forward strand.
AATTATTTCGTTGATATCCCAAACCGTTTTTTAGCGCTCTTAGGAAAAACCCTTTCATATGTGGAGGAATTTAAACTGAAACAACTTTCAGAATCGGAAAATTTGACGTCAACTTCATCGTTTTCGAAAACTTTGAGGATCGTCGAAAACAGATACAAGGTCTGGTCCGCCATATACTTTGTAATACCGCAAACTTCATTCAGAAGGGATAAAAGAGACAGTAATGGCAGTAAATACCGTGAGAATTCGTGGGTTTTTTAATACCATCTCTCTCTTTAAGAACTTATGAACTATGGAGTCACGGTTTCTTAGAAAGACAACGCGCCGGCTCAATCAGTTTTTGATGTTATCAGTCGTAATATTGAAGTAGTCGTAAATATGAACTAATTCTTCAACTTTCTTCCGAGACTCAAAATAGCTTGCTGGAAAAAGAGATGACTCTAATGAGGAGAATACGACGGAAGCAAACTTATATTAAACTATTTAGAAACGTCAATCTTTGAAATATTGGAGACAAATATAGTATTCTAGATTGAGACCATGTCGAAGATTAAAGGCGTATTTTCATACAAAAAACATTATTTTCTTGTTAAATCAAGGGCTTTTCTGCACATAACTCATGGATGTCTACGAATAAAATCAAAATCAAATATTACTTCTGCAATATGAGAAGAAAGTTTCAGTTGCTCGCTCAAACGCAATGAACTCACTAACAACACCTTTATATACTTCGATGTCCAACTATATAGCGATATACTTATTGACATGTAAATGGAAACGTCAAACACCTTGTTTATGTATATTTGAAGAATTCGACACGGAAATCTTTGCACAATTTCGTTCGATTTCAACGGAATTCTATGAGCGCTAAATAAAAGTATTCGCAACATGTGATATGATGCCACAAATGTGACGTTTGTCACTGTTGCTGGCCACGTACCTACATAAATTGTTCTAATTTTCAATTATATATTTTTTTATTGCTCACCGAAATTTAAAACGGTTAATTTGTCGTTACAATATGGGTTTATTGGTTTGTGCTGCAATTTTGGGTAATTGGATGCAACCGTGGAGGTTATTTCTAATGCAAGCGTAGAAATTGCAATTGAAATATGGTAGAAAAGAGAAGGTGACTAAGCGCAATGACTCAAGTGACATTTGCAATAACGGTGAAGGTATGCATGAACCGTTAATTATTTGTAATAATTTGTATATATTTTTGGAAAATATTTTTAAGTGTTGAAACTCTGTCTCTCCAATTTAAAATTTCGATTTAATAGTTGAAAAAATTCTCGTTAATAATTTGGGTCAAGGACTTCACTATGCGAATATTTGTCTACACTAAACTGCAGTAAAATTCAATTATCTTAATTAAAAACTAATTTTTCTAGCTTACAAAGATTGAAAAAAAAAACAGCAAGAGCAATGCAGTAACAAATCAAAATGGCGTACATGCCATATTGGCAACGCCTCTCAAGGATAACGCAAGCAAAAACAGCCCCTCACACAGTACATTGCACGCTATGAGCACACACGTTCCAATCTCAAATCGTTTCTTGTAGAGCAAATTGCTGTTTCACATTGGTATGAGTGCGTTTGGTGCGCTGTGAGAACACACCCACACAACGAAAGTCATACAGGCGCACTTTCCACACAACACTGCTGCGCGCTCATTCACCAATTCCACCAACAATCATTCATACGTGTGCAGCGCGCAAACCAATCCAACTACAGCGGCGGACAGGAAATGCTTGCTCAAAAAATGCGCTTTTGACTTTTTTGTATCAGTTCTTTTGGAACCACAAAACGGCGCGGTAGCTTTGCAGGCGTTATGCGGTACAGTGTGTGAAAAAATATTATTGATTACAAGATTTTTAGAATAATTTCCAAGAAAATGTGTGAAGTGAAATTATAAAAAAATAAAATAAAAATTTTAAATAAATATCAAATATTGTTGGAGTGCCCACAAATCAACATCAAAAACAATTAACTAAGCTACATATATGTTTACGAAAAAAAATATTCATAAATATTTTGAAAAAAAGTTTTAGTGTTTACAAATTACATACATTCATAGTGTGCGCCTAAACGCTGCACAGTGTTGTTCAATGTTTGACAAGAATATGGATACAACGCTTTCATCATCGTTACACGTTGGTGATATTGATTCGACAAGTTCCGGCGGCACATCCTCAGACAATTCAACAGTTATGCAGGATAATATACATTCACCTGTGCAATATGGTAGTCTTTATATACCTAATTCAAGTAAGAAATCAACCCAAACCAACACAAACTTCAATATTTTTACTTATAAGAAGCGAGGCTATAATGAATGTAATTTTAAACGAATGCAATCGTTTTAGAGGGAATAATGGAAAATATCAGTGATAAAAAAATTAAATATATGATATGTATATCATATAATATTTTATCAGTGACGGTGCTTTGCCGGCAGAAATCAAGACATAAAGCCTTCATCATGGGTCTCTTCACCTTACTTCGAGCGTGAAAATGTAGTGCGGGTCTAGTTTCATAATGTTATCAGTCGTCATGCCTAGGTAACTGGTCACCTTTGGGGTTACCACTGAAATTTTTTGTACGGTGATGTCAAGAACCAATGTTATATAAGCAACTCTTACGACAAATAAAAAGGTGTTCCTGGAATAGAATCAGAAAATGTATCCAGTATTAATCAAATTGTGCTCCATAAAACTATTTGTTAAAAACTTTTATAATAAGCTTAAAATAAAACCGAACTACGCTGTATAGAGCTTAAACAAAAGAAGTAGGTTTGAGTATTCTCTTATTCTTTAGGATAATATAGAATAATTTTTTTTTTTTTGTTGATAACTCGCTTAAACATGGAGAGTGATACGAATCGAACAAACAACTGTCGTTAGTTAAATAGTGATAGAGTAGCAATCGGATGTACCCGATTTTTTGGTGGACAATTTTATTTGAAAATCTGAGAAGTGAAAAATGAAAGAGAAACCCGTAACTTCTTCTTACTTTATTCGCAGGTTAAATGACTCAAAGTACTATAATCTTATAAATAGTATACTAGAAAGTCAGTCTCTAATTGCATCTTGAGAACAAAAAATAGACTAAAAACTTCAGATGAAACCGAGAAATACCATAGAACCTAAGTAAAGAATTAATTAATTTTCTTTATTTGAATTCGACAAGGATTTGGATTCAACCAGAAACACTAAATCCTAAAAAGAGTTGTGTTCAAAAAATAACGGGAATTTTCGTTTTTGAAAAAAATATTTATTTATTTGTCTCCATTAATGTGGTCACCTTTAAAATAGTCCCCATTCGATTGTATACATTTATGCCAGGGCTTCTTCCAACCGTCGAAACACTTCTCAAGCTCGATTTTTGGGTTAGCCTTTGGCTCTTTCAGCGATTTTTATGCTTGTAAAGCGAGAACGAAGGTTCTCTTTATTTTTTTGAAATAGAAAAAAGTCGCACGGAGTTTTGTCTGACGAATATGGATCACGGGGAATCGTTACAGTATTATTTTTGGCCAAGTTTTCATGAGCAAGCAACGAGATCTAAGCTTTTAACAAACAAAAATCCTCAAGCTCATAAAAACACGTCTAAACTTAGCGGCTACTACAGACAAGGTCAGCAAGGAATATGGCTGGAAATTTTATTGAAATTCAGGGGCCTGTATATCAACATAATAACATAAAATTTGACAATTGGACCGTGAAATTCTGAATTTTACAATTCCCATTATCGCATTTATCAAGTGTGGCTTAAGTTACTTTCTGGAACCAAAAAATTCGAATAACAGAGTAGAGTAATCCCCGCTTAAGTGCCCCTTCTTAACATGCAAGACTTTTGAGACACTTAAGCGGGAAAGGCACTTAAATAAATCCCGCTTAAATGCCTCGAGGCACTTCCAACATTGCATACATCAGCATTCAGAGAGTGATAATGGTAGAAAAGTAGTATGTATAAAAAGTAAATTTATGAGACACCTATGAAAGTTTCAAACTTCTCTTAAAATTAGAATTTACAATATGATAAAAACTCGACCTCATACATATTCGTTTTTTTTTTTTGACTTTGTCACTGTATCCTGAAATATGCATTGTTTATAAATATTTCAGTGTATAACACTAAACAACTAAAAAATAAGGAAAAACTGCAGTGAACGACAGGGAAAATTTAGCTTAGAATGGCGCATTTCTCAAGCATTGAATTACAACAAATATATTTATACATATGTATGTGTATATATAGAGAGAGAAATGACAATAACAACTTGAACGTAGAACATAATGAAGTAACATAACGCCAAAGCATACTAAACACTTATGAGAATTTATTATTATTATAAATATTATATGCATTCTTACATAATATTTAGAGCATTCTTCATTTAATAATAATGTATGTGAAGAAGTTTTTTGGTACTTAAAAACTTATAGCACCAAGTCACTAATGATAAGTCTTTGGCTGAAATTTTTTTCTATAATCTAAAATGGTGTTGTTGTTTTAGGATAAAACATAAAAAAATAAATCGTATTTGATAATACTGACTAGTACTGTACTGTATTTAACCAGACCGAATCAAATAAGATAGAAATGACTTGATTGGCATTAAAGTGATTTTAATCAAGTACACACAGCAATTCATTATAATTGCTATTCTCAACGCAGATTGGGTCTTAAGGTCCCTTTGCTATTTCTTAACACCCGTAGAGCTGACTTTTAAAAATTTTCAATCGAGCACGCTCGCCAAGAATCACCTGCTTAATCCATTTTCACTCAACCCCATTAGTTTTTTCATTTAATTTAACACACTATATCTAATTAGAAAACAAGAAACGGTACCTAAAGACTGCACTCGTTGGATAAATGGAAGAATTTTTAGCCTTGTATTTTAAACGTAAGGACTTCGAATCCCGGACAGTTTTTAGCCAAATAGAGTTTGGTTATAGATTTCCTTCAGCTTTTTTCTTGTCGTTCAATAATTTTTTGATATTCTTCAAGGAAAGAGGCAAATTTTTGATATTATCGAGAAAATTGAGAATTCTATGACCACAGATAGGTATATAAGATTGTTCTTTCCAACACGAAAACTCACTTAGTGATTACTATTAATCGGAACATCATTAGTCCATTCCCTTTATGGAGTAAAGAAGTTGAACTCAGGAACTACTCCAAGGTATGCTATGGTTCAGATAAAAATATGGGAGAACACGTGCTCAAGTCCTTAGTTGAAAGAAGCTTTTTAATTGATTTATAGAACTCACTTTTAAAACATTTTTTCAATATTTTGAAATCCATGCTGATATGTTATGAAGGTCGCCTGACTATTTAAAACACTTCTAAGAATCGCACAAAAAAGGCAGTTTCTAGTAAGTTATGTTATTCTTAATGTCAGAGCCTAATCTAATGATTTCAATACATTTCTAATAGGTTATACTCATATAATATAAAACCTTTTTTTTTTGAAAGTCAGACTTAACTAAATTTCAGGGAACCATCCCTAATTGTTTACCTTTTTAATTATATCCTTCGATTTTTTATTGCACTACTTTTTAGACTATCGCGGCAATATCTCCTGCAAAACTGTGTTACACTTCGATAAGTTCCCCGCCTACGCGACTGATAAAGATATCGAACGAAGATTCTGCGATATAAGCATCGATTATGACAAATCACCACCGCCCACCGCAGCGGGTTCACCACTCTATCCTGCGCTGAATGGCGTTATATATGAAAATGGTGTTGGTGATCACAATGGTAATACAAAAACAGCGCTCAACAGCGGTGCAGTGGGTTTAAGTGGCGGAAGTCAATTGATTTCCGGTATAACAACAACACATGGCTTAACAGGTGGTTTTCAATTGGATCGCAAATTCTTGCAATTCACCACAGATCAGGTGGGTGTCAATTATTTGTTTACACAAAAAATTTGCTCATACTCATTGACTTATGTTCAATATTAATATTTATTTTTATCCTCGTCTTACAGATCCAATGCATGTGTGAAGCACTGCAACAAAAGGGTGATATCGAGAAGTTAACCACATTTCTGTGTAGCCTACCCGCCAGTGAACTTTTCAAAACAAACGAGAGCGTGTTACGTGCACGTGCGCTCGTTGCCTATCATCGTGGGCAGTTTCATGAACTCTACAATCTCCTGGAAACACATTGTTTCTCAGTGAAATATCATGTTGACTTACAGAATCTGTGGTTTCAAGCGCACTACAAGGAAGCGGAGAAAGTGCGCGGACGTCCATTGGGCGCGGTCGATAAATATCGTCTGCGTAAAAAATATCCTTTACCGAAAACCATTTGGGATGGTGAGGAAACTGTTTACTGCTTCAAGGAGAAAAGTCGAAATGCTTTAAAAGATTGCTATATGACAAATCGTTATCCCACGCCGGATGAGAAGAAAACGTTATCGGAGAAGACAGGTCTAACGCTGACGCAAGTGTCGAATTGGTTCAAAAATCGAAGGCAGCGCGATCGAACACCACAGCAAAGACCGTGAGTATCTATTGAGGTGTCTTCTTTGTCTGAGAGAATCTCTCGATGAGGAATGTGATTTAAATACTCACTTAAAATACTCAACTGGCTTTTAAGAAGATAGTCTGACTGTTCGCTCAAAGCTAGTCAAGGAGTGCTTAGTCCCTTTATCCATCGCTTCCAGCTACTTTAATATAAGACTCGTCTTGGTCCTAGGCCATAGCGGTATCGTTGGGAACTGCAAAGCCGATGAGCTGCAATCCCATCAGATTGGGAACAAGCTAGTGCCTTTATCTACTATCCACCTGCTTCTCCGTGTTGAATCAGTGGTCTTCGAATTAACACGGTAGGTTTTGTTGACAACGACCAGTACCTGTGCGACTGCGAAATCATTCTGGCCTAAGATGGATCGCAGGAGATCCACTGAGCTTTTTACTCTTAGTAAGGTTAAGCTTTCCGTAATGATAGGTGTCATTACTGGCTACTGTCCGCGAGTCTAAATATCCTAACGGATGCAAATTCACAAATTGAATGGAAGAAGGGGAGATACTTTTCTTTCATTGTCCAGCTTTCTCTAGATAGCTGCTGAAACTTTTTGGTAGGACCAACTTCGGAGAACCAGCTCAACTGTCCCGATTGCAAATTAGATGCCTGTACAAATTCGTGAAAAGCTCAAAGCGCTTTGTCGTCACCAGGGTCTTGGGCATCCATTTTGAGAAGATTGTGGCATCACAAAGCATCAAGTGGGATCTCTTGTGGCACAGGATAACAGCTCCTTTAACATAACCTAACCTAATCACTTGATGATCTCGAGCTTCGTGGTTTAAGAAAAACTCAAGAGTGAATATTGCCTGCAGAGGGACGTTCACTGGACCTCTGCTTCCAAACCGCTTTAAGTTTTGGTATGGTAGCAATCCTGGATATATTGAGGTTATGTTTTTACTCAGTTTTCTCAAAACTGGGTCTTTTCCTTTGGAACTTTTAGGCATTTTTTTACAAATCAAACAAAAACCGTCCATCAATGTCTCAAAAATTAGCCATTACACTCGCCATTTATTCTTACAAATCGACATGTGTACTTCAATAAGGAGCGCGTACCAATTTACATAATAGAACAACAAAAGCAATAGAGTAAAACGAAGCGTGCTCGAAGAGGTTTCACATTACAAAAATTTAAAGAAAAACTATACGCTACAGAGCCTTTCTAATACATATGTATGTATGTCTGTCACAGCGGGCAGCCACTTGACTTTTTAGAAGGGCGAATACGCCAAGTGGTTTCCCTTTAACTCATAAAATCAGCAACGTGTACGGGATCGGACGGCTGGGAGTTTGCTGTTGGTGAATGGCAAGTGTGTTGCTTGTACTAAATGGGGAAAATTCAATCGAACCAAATTGGCATTTAAAATCATTAAATCAAGCTGACCGTTAAACAGCAAAGTAACACAAAAAAATGCTACGCATATGCCGAAGTGTTGGGCCTGTGTATTGGGACACGTACTATTTCCTGTTGTGATTTACAAACATAGTTTCATTGTTGTTGTTGTTATTGTTGTCGACGGCTGCGTGAATTCAATTTACACATTTAGCACTTGAGCGTATTTTATGTGGCCATTTGCATCATTGCGTCGCTGCGGTTCGTTGGCGGGCTAAATGCACTTTGCTTTTGCCTTATTTTCTTAATATTTTTAGACTTTAAGTCGCCACAAGTTATTGCATTTTTTTTATTTTTTGTAGTTGACTAAGAAGAAATTTAACACTAAAGTGTACGCATGCGCTGCGCATGTGCCACTAGTGCAGATTGTAGTGCTACGCAGAGGGCGCACGCACAGTGGGGTGTCAGCATGAAATTTTACTTTTTTACACACATGTTTTGCATTAAAGGACTTGGTACAATTTTTCGATGACTTTAAAGTAGTAGTAGCGTAGCGAAAATAAATTTTTTGGAGTTTAAATTTTTACTTACAGTGGGGTATTTTATATATTTCTTTAGTTTAATAAAACAAAAATAATGTTTAAGTCATTTAAACGCTTCAGTCGGGGGTCTTGAGATTTGAGAACTCTTGCCTTATGCATATTAAGGACCTTAACCTTAAAGGAGTAATGCAAATTTGCTCGATTTATGTCTAAGAAGTCTATGAGACTACCTAAAATCTCAAAATTTCGACGATTTTTTTTTAATTTTGAGATATAGTGGGGTATTTTACATATTTGTTTACTTTAATATTAAATTTTTTTTGTCATTTAAACCATTCATCGGAAGGTCTTGAGATTTGAGAAAACTTGCCGTATGCATATTAAGGAACTTAACCTTAAAAGCGTCAGGGAAATTTGCTTGAAAATCTTTGCATTTATGTCAGAGAGACGAAGGAGACTATATAAAATCTCAAAATTTCGACGAACTTTTTTAAATCCTCAGATACTGTGGGGTATTTTAAATATTTGATTATTTAAATATTAATTTTTTTTTGGTGTGACTTAAACCATTCAGTCGGGGGCATTGCATTTATGTCAGAGAGATCAATGAGACAAATCTTAAAATTTCGACGAACTTTTTCAAATTCTCAAATACAGTGGCGTAGTTTACATATCTCAATAAATATTTGGGTATTTTAAACCATTGAGATTTGAGAAAATTTACCTTTTATATATCAAAGACCCTAACCTTAAAATAATAAGGAAATTTGTTTCGAAAAACTTCGCATTTATGTCTAAGAGATCTATGAGACCATCTAAAATCTTAATATGTCGACGAACTTTTTAAATTCAAATTCAAAATAGCGAAAAGAAATTTTTTGGAGTTTAAATTTCCAGTTACAGTGAGGTATTTTACATATTTGTTTATTTAAATCATTCAGTGGGGGTCTTGAGATTTGAGAAAGCTTATCTTATGCCTAGTAAATACTCTAGCATTAAAACAGTAAGAAAAATTTTATCGAAAATCTTTGCATTTCTGTCAGAGATGTATATGAAACTTACTAAAATCTCAAAATATCGACTTTTATATATCGGATATAGACCTTGGTCCCACCAGGCGAATTCCGAAAGATCTTTATTAAATTTTTTGGTAAAAGCGTTCGCTAAGGAGTTAGTTGGCGAAGAAATCATATTTTGTAATTATTTGATTCCCTCTAACCTCTTCCAATTCACGAAATTCAAATATCTGCTTTAATTTTATATAAATAACATATTATTCTAAATTTTTTAAATCTGTATTTCATTCTTATCATCTTTCTAGTGATATCATGTCTGTCCTGCCTGTACAACAATTGGATGCCAATGGTTTTCCCCGTATGTTCAATGCGCCCAGTTACTATCCGGAATCAATTTTTAACACACAATAGCATAAGATCTTACAATTCTAAGAGACTACGTTGTTTTCATAAGAAAACGTACGCAAGTTAAAATTAATAATTAAAAAAAAAAAATCGCTGTAAATATATTATTATAATAAAAGTCCATTGAAAATGGCAAATTAGCATAAATTGTTTCTAGTTTTAAGTTAGTGCTTAAGAAATGAAAATGAAATATGTATGTTTGCTTGTTTGTGGAGAATTTTAAATCATGGCAATACAATTAAAAATATAAAGAAGAGAAAGAAAAATGTTGATTTTATTTAAAAAGAAGAAAATGGAAAGATTTTGCAGCCCAGCTCATTACGCTGTCGTCTATATATGAAAAAGAACAGTACAGAACTATTAATTTAACAGACCCTCAAAATCAACTTATTTTCAATGGAGCAACCCCTTTAGAATCGGAACGATTCATATACCTCGCAGCAACATTGAATACAACGAGTTATGGCCTTAATCATGTTGAACTCAAAATCCAACACCAAGATCCGTTTGCCATCGCTATAAAAGGCATTATTCATCATTCTAACTCATCCGACATACACATGACTTTTGGAACCAAGGCTGCAACTATTTAATATGCAAAAGCAGGATCGGCATTCATTACAAGGATTAACGTGCAATCCCTTCCTATTCTATACCCAATTCTATATGCACCTCTGACAGCGCTGTGCTTAGTATTTTCTACCATAAAGGGTATACAATTCTAATTAAAGCAACTCTGCACATATTCTAAACAGAACTGGTAAAATGTCATCACGTGACGTTTTCCTAATTTGACAGCTGAGAATGAAGAAAAAGCTGATAAAAGAAACATCAAAAATCATTGGCCGGTGAAATTTGTTCAAGAAACTACAAATAAATTATAATAAAGTTATTTGTTTATTACAAAAAAAATGGCCAACAAAAAGGGTAATAATGGTGGTGGACGCACACAACAACAGATAAATGTTAGTAAACACATATATATTTAAAACTAACTTATATGCAAAATTAACATAAATATCTTGTAGGATTCCAAAGACTACAGTGCATTCAAAGTGGTGTTTTTCTATTGTTCGCTAATCGTATTCCTGCCTGTAGCAACATTTTTCTTGCTTAAATCTACTGTGCTGGAACGCTTTTTCACCTTGTCTGAGATTAGCACCAATATTTATTCGGCAGTGGGTGCAGTTGTGGCCTTACATTTAGCACTTGGCTTGTACATATATAGAGCATATTTTGGTGGCAGTCAGCAAGCGGCGGAATCATACAAAAAAGTCGATTAATGACAAAACATGTAAGCGTAATTAAAAGTGATCGATCAATAAGGTATGGTGTAAGCTGTGGAATCTACGCCGATGAACATGTGACTCCATTTGGGTATTACAATAAGTATACTTTAAACGTAAATGCACAGATAGACATTTTTATAACAAATATTATAAGGATTTCCCTACATTCATGTACGCTTGTTTTAAATTTGTGGAATTTGGTAGAAATAAATTGTTTAAAACTACGTACATTTCAAATAAAAACATGTTATGTATGAACATAAATGTATAATAAAAATAGTTGTAAATAATTAAAGATTTTTAAAAAACCATAAATACTGAAAACTTCACTCTTTGTATTGGTTTTAAGAGAATTAGTACCAATATTAAGCAATATTGCAAAGAATGGAAGGTATTTTTACTTTTCCTTTAACATAATTTCTATTTTCACACACATTCACACGAATGTATACATATAGTACACACATAATCAGCCGTCACCGTTGTTTGTATAATCTGACATTTTGTAAAAGGCACATTTTAGTGCCGTTTACGCGTTTCCTTCCGTGTTTAAATAGTTATAATTTAAATACATATAATAAATAAATGTGTCAGATAACAATTTCATACAGTTAAAAATTATTAAAATTATAATGAATTTTATGCCTTGGCGTGGTCGTTCTTTACGCTCTTACACACGTTGGCTCAAGCAATTGGGCAACACAATTGGTGTGCGGGAGCGCCCTAAAATCTATAATCTTGGTGCTTGTTTTGAGTTGGACGAATTGGTAAGTGAATCACACACCCTACTCCATTATCCACGGGAAGCGAACTAATCCGAAGCATAATTTCATAAATAATTTAGTAGTTCATAAATTTTGATAAGCTGTAATTGATAAGCAGCTGATTGTAGTGTTGACAAAGTTTAACACATTTATTGCATATAAAAGTGATGTGATATGTTTAATAGATTAATAACATGACGTTCTATGAATTAAAGTAATTTTTATTGAATTTACGCTAATACGAAAAAGCTAAAATAGGTGACAGTAAAGAAGTTGATTGGCTAACAGTCAGCTGTGTTTACTACCATAAATGAAATTCTTTGCTAGTGATGATAAATAAATATCGATTATTCACGCGATTACTGCCAGAAGTGATGTATAGATTTAGGGGTTATATTTGTATTATCAAATATTTGAATTCTATTTAACAATTATTGAATTATATACAAACTTCCTTATACTGCATTATTAATTTAATCAAAAAGATATTTGGAACATTATCTATAAATTTATATGCATGTATAACTCATTGTACAATCAAAAATTTCAAAACTAAACTATCGCTAATAATTACTTTATGCCCATCACTAGTTGTGATAAAACATTGCCCACCCTCTCTTCCTTCCTGTGGAACTGTATGCTGGATAAAAACTTATCATTGCCTACAGAATAGTGATGTCGTAAATTAATAATTCATAAAAGAGTGGTTATGTAAAAATCAGTATTCTTTAGCGCTGCAAGCCAATCCAATTACACCTACACTCAAAAATAATAATAAAAAACACCTGTTTCAACAGACATACATACTTACAATTTTATACAAAGCAACAGGCAATTTACGTTCGTTCATACATAGGTTCACAAACTAGCAGTAGTATTGCTTTCGTGTCAGATGTCAATATACATATAATCATAGTGCATATAATCTCTGTCAGCGCTGGGTCGCCAGTTAGTAAGTTGCAATATGTCGTTGTTGAATGCTTATTTTGCAGTGTTGCTCATACTTAGTGTTAGCGTATTTGCCCGCAAAGATGCTGAAGATGGTTTTGTTGTGGGACGAAATGAGGTATTACAGTGTAAAATATACTAATTACATACATTTTTAATATAAATTAATTTGTAATAATGTGTTAATTAACTTTCAGATGAAATATCGCACCGAAGAGCTAACTCATGAAAAGATTTTAGAATATGGTCCACTTTCGGATGTTCCACACTTACGTAAAGCCGTTAATAATATACTTGTACCGCGAGTTGTCGGCACAAAAGGACACACCAATGTTCGCGAGTATATAACTAATAATCTGCGTGAACTTAATTGGACAGTTGAATATGATAAATTCCATGAAACAGTGCCTATTTTGGGCAAATTACATTTTCACAATATCATAGCGAAACTCAATCCGGATGCTGAACGTTATTTAGTATTTGCCTGCCATTATGATAGCAAATATTTCGAAGATTTTGAATTTCTTGGCGCAACAGACTCCGCCGTACCGTGTGCCATGCTACTGAATTTGGCACACGTATTACAAACGGCGCTTGAACCATTCCGCAAAACAAAACTAAGTTTAATGTTTATATTCTTCGATGGCGAAGAAGCTTTTAAAGAATGGGGACCACACGATTCGATTTATGGTTCACGTCACTTGGCAAAGGTGTGGGAGGCGGACGGCACACTAAACCGTTTGGATATGATGGTGCTATTGGATTTAATTGGTTCGGTCGACCCAACATTTTATAGTTTTTTTCCCAACACCGAAGCTTGGTATTCGCGTTTGGTAACGCTGGAAGAGCGACTTTCCGATCTAAATATGTTACAACATTACACAAGCAGCGGTGTATCACGTCATTACCCCAATCGTTATTTTCAACCAAATACATTGCGTTCGTCAATGGTTGAGGATGACCATTTACCTTTTTTAAGGCGAAATGTACCCATATTGCACCTCATACCGCTACCTTTCCCAACTGTTTGGCACACGATAGATGACAATAATTCTATAATTGACTATACTACCACGGAAAATATCGCGTTGATACTACGCTTATTTGCGATGGAGTACTTGCAGAGCGCAATTGAAGAGAAGTGAAATATGTTAAGAGAAAGAGGCACAACGTAAAGAGTACTTACCTATTAAGTAAAAATGTACGTATGAATAAGTAATGTGATAGACATAGGATCTGGCTGCAGAAATGAACACTATAATATTTGTAATAAATGACCACGGCCTACTGAAAAACGTAACTGACAAACCATATGTACAAACACAGAAATATGTATTTTATACAAATTGCCACATCGCTTTTACGTATGAACTCAGCGTATATATGTATATTGTACACAACTTATCCTAAATATGGAACTACATGTAGCTAAGAGACATTTAAATATTTATTGAAGGCTATGCCAAGCTTCTGAAGCTTTCTAAATTTAATTTAAAATAAAAGCTCATTTGTAAACTAATAGTTATAGGTACATAGATTTGCTATTGCATATTGAAAGTAATATTGTATATTTAATATAAAGTGAGCACTTTGTAAGGCAATTACCAATATATAGAACACGACTATAAAATATTACAATGTTTGTTTTAATTTTGTTGTTGTAGTGGCAGAAAAAATTTTAATGATTATCAATAAGTTGCTCTCAGCGAAAATCTACAAAAGTTATATTTTGTTAAAAAAAATAAATCCGATAATATCAATCCGTAAACTACGACAAATTTTGCGCATCACTAATTATTGTCATTTTACAACACTGCAACAACACCATATGTTTTTTGACATTTCGTAGCCGTCGATGTTGTAACCTATTGCTGCTTATTGGTATTAATTTTTAGGAGTTTTAATAATAAATTAATTAAAACATTTAAAAAACAATGCTTATGCTAAGTAGAACAACGTCACTAAGTATACGGTAAGTTGTTAAAGTGAAAATAGTTTAAAAATAATTATATAAACGTGTTTCTTTACGACAACAGCGTACTAGCAACTCGTATAGCCGGTGCACGCAATTACAGCAAAGATTACGATTCATCCGACGACGAAAAGGAATCAAAAACAAAACAAAACAAGCCTAAGGATGCCAAAAAAGCTGAAACACAATCTAAAACTACAACTGGGGCTGCTGTAGATGCCACTGAAGAGCCTGCCATCACACGTCTGAACCGTTTGCTGGCTAGCATGCCAACGGAGAACACTTTCGCATTACCAAATAAAAAGAATAATGTAACATTACCACGACCAGGTGATGCACATAAGAAACGAAAAGAGGAATCAAAGAAAGAGCTTGAGTCGAAGGATATTTTCGTTGCTGCAAAACGAGTGGCTTCTTTAGCGGGTGATGGTGAGCAAAACCAGCAAATAGAATCAGAATTGCTTGCAAAATTACTTGGACATAAACAAGATGAAAAAGATGTTGAAGTTACAGATGCAACAAATAAAGCAAACCCTGAATTGAGCCTAAGGTAAGTAAACAATTAAAATGTAAACCCATCTAAGCATTCATTGAAATTCATTTTACCAACAGCGAATTAATTGTGGGTATGAAAATTGATCGCTCACAACCACCAAAGGAGTTAACGCGCGGTGAATTTGTGCGTCGCTCTATTGCCGCAAAAACTAAACCCCATCAACAAGGTCAACAAACAACAAATGTGCGTAAAGAACGTAAACGTGAAGCGGCCACCTATACTGGTAGTGTGAACTTATTTGGCTCGGAGCCACTGGGTATTTTCAAAAATGCTACAGAATTACGTGATGTACCCGATATACTCTCCACATGGGCACATCTACAGCAAAATGAACTAAAACTGTTGGTAACACATCCGCCTGCAAATTATTTCGAAAAATTAGCTTTGTGGACAGAGCAAGGAAAAGTTTGGCGTTTCCCAATCGACAATGAGCAAGACTTAAGCGATGAAGCGGAGGTTGATTTCTCCGAGCATATCTTCCTAGAGCAACACTTGGAACCATGGTGTCCCGAAAAGGGACCCATACGTCATTATATGGAATTAGTATGCGTCGGTCTTTCAAAGAATCCCTACATAACAGCGAAGGAGAAGAAAGAGCATATACTGTGGTATCGTGACTACTTTGAGGCGAAAAAGGATATACTCAGAGACTTAATAAGTCAAGAGCAAAAGCCAAAAGCAAGTGGCGAACAGAAAAAACTGAGTTCATAAGTGTTATGTTATGTGCAAATAAATATAAAAATAAACACAAAAATATTACAAATTCGAAAAATTAATTTTGAATCATAAAAAATTGTCGACAGAATTTTATATTGAGAGGGATAAAAATAATGTTGCCATATATTATTTTTTAAACCAGTTATCAGCTTATCAGATTTCGAATTTTTGTTAGAGAAATGTATTAAAAAATACACAGAAACGAAAATATAAGTGTATACATATATATGTATATACTATATATATGTATTTGTGTGATTATTATATATATATTTCTTTTGTTTAAAATGCCAACTATTCAGAACCGCACATTTTCATACATTCTCGGATTACGTTGTATATTGTCGTCCATGATGCGCTTACGCATAAGCTCCCACTTATCGAGTTTCTCCAGAATCTCTGGCACCAGATTACGCAGTGCTACACGTGAAACTTCAGGTCCATCACGCAATTCCACATTCGTTTTGAAATTGTAATTCGGTGTATAGCCATTCAGTTTAAGGAAATGATCGAAATAAAATGGTACAATTTGTTCTTGTATGGTGTCCATAACACCAATACTATCGCGCGCATCGTGCAATTGCATAACATCGCCCTCATCGTGAAAGGCGCGAAAGAAGAATTTCGTATGTTCGGTAACGCGTTGCTCCTTAAACGAAATCTTCTTCTCCTTCCTTTTAATTACGACGCGTGGCAATTTACCTTTCCGCTTCGGCTTCACATAGGGTGGTTCTAAATTGCGTACGACCTTTTTCATTTCGCTCTCAATGCGTTTCTCAACTTGATATGCTTGTCGTGAGATTTTACGATCATAAGCACGGCGCCGTCGTAACTGTGCTTCAATACGGCGACTTTCTTCAACCGGTATTGATTCGAATTTAGCTGCAAATATTTGTAAGCCATTATGTTGGGAAACCTAAATTTCTAACCTCACTTTTAAGAGTCTTGAGTTACATTTACTAATCGTGCGATCAGTCAAGTCAGTTAGTCGGTTAGTTTTCTTTTAAACTTTTAAATGCTAGACGCATGCAACTGTCACCTCCAAAGACAGGAGGTTAATAAAGTCATTTCAATCTCTCAAAACTTACATATTAACTCCATGGCAACTTCTGAAATCATGGCCACCATTTCCAATGGCTCCAGATCGTCTCCACTACCGCTGCGCATATTTTCAGGCACAATCTCGCGCCACACTTCCACAATGACCGCACGATGTTTGATGAAAGCCTCATCATTGAATGAACTCTCGACCGGTTCCGACAGAAAATCCAAAGTGCGCATTTTCATATCCGCCGCACGATCGGACATAAAATATAGCTTGGCGCATTTACGCGACACATACGACTGTTTCTCACGCAAGTCCTCCAAACACCACACCTCAAACATTTCCAGCCGACTCTGCAGTTCGGTGTTAATGGATAATGTGAAGTGCATTTCGAGTAACAGCACAAATGTTTTAATCTTTAAATTCTCTATGCCTCTCATAAAACTCTCTGCATTGGGAAAAACAATTAATATCGGATGTAAATTCTGCATATAGACATCCTCGTAGTAGCTCTTAATTGCCCATGCGTCATCTTTATCACGCTTACGTATATTTACTATTGTGCGTCTCAATATAGACTCTTCGAAATTCTCCAATTCAATAGTTATCTTGTTACAACCATCTTCGCCTTCTTCACCATCTTCTTCTTCCTCGCCAAACTCTTCTTCAGCCTCTTCACACTCAGAGCCGCGCTGTGAAACCTTCTCTATACGATGTATCCAATCATTTTCGTAACGCCACTCGGAATCACCAAGAAGATAATGAAAGTTCTGCAGCATAATACGGCGTATCCAATGACCCTCAATAAAAACTATATCCATATTGAGTACAATCTGTTGACGTTCCAATTCACGAAATTCACGCCTCAAAGCATCTGTGCGATCATAATAGGATTTGACCTAAGAAAAAAGCCTCTTAGTGAGTAAAAATACGTTATAGAAATCTTACAAGACTAGAAAAACAATGGCTTTAGAGAGATAAGACGGAACCAAGCACTTAATCTTAGAGATCTAAAAAGAAAAACAAAAATGCTAAACTGGTCTCCAAATCCGAAAAATGTAGCATTATTTTCAGCAACTCCGTGGTTCAAATACATTTAATGATCGTATTTCATTGATCAGTTAGATTAGGTTATGTCAAGGGGTAGATCTCCGAAACTGCCAATAGTCTCACTTAGACAGTACCTTGACTGTCCTTTGTGGCACCTAAATACTCCTATCAGCAAGACCCTCATTATTCAACAAAGCGCATGGACTCTATTACAAAGTTCTTATTTTCAGCAACTCCGTGGTTCAAATACATTTAATGGTCGTATTTGATTGATCAAATGCCGTTAGGTTAGGTTAGGTCAAGTGGTAGATCTCCGCAACTGCAGACAGTCCCACTGAGACAGCTTCGACTGTCACCTAAATACTCCTGACTGATCAAAAAGACCCTCATGATTCAAAAAAGAACTTTGATTCTATTATAAAATTCTTAAGTCGTCTAATGACGATACCAGTCATTGGATTCGGCAAAGGTGTGTCTACCGTGGTGTTTTGACTTTAAACTGGCGAATGCTGAACAGTGGAGGAGGTAGTGCTTGGATGCTGGGAAGATGATTTAATACTGGCTCACATTACAGTGTAATCCTTTCTCTGGGATTACTAATACTGATCAAGACTTGTTCGACTTACAATCAATGCTATTGAATCAGACTTATTGGATTTACAATCAATGGAAACTGAATACTAAAGGGATCCTCATCAATTGTTATAAATTGTATAATGAGCAATGGATACATTGGTATTAAAACCACTGAACGACCTTTTCGGACTTGAAGACGTTATTTCTTCGCATACGCACCTGATGCACCACCGACATCGCCGCTTCATATTCACGTTTCTCCCACTTGGCGAATAGTTTTTCATAAAGCACCTTCAAGCGCATCATATTCTCCCAATGATGCTCATTGAGACGATCATAGATTTTGGTGCGCACTATTTGACCTTGTATCAGCATAGATTCGTACTTCAAACGCAGAGCATCCTTAATAAATGAGCTGGCCGTTTTGAAACTGAACATCTTCACGGGCGGTCGTTTCTTCAATTCATCCACATAGTTCTCATCGATGTCTGTCGTCACAACACTGCGATACTTGTGCATTGCGCGTCCAATTAGTTTTTGACGCACATCCTCTACCGGTACCTCGAGCCGTAAACGCAAACCATTTTGTAGACGTGTGTTGAAAGTGAAAAAACTATCTTTGGCGGTGTTTAGCTCAATCTGCGCCTTACCCTGTCCAGTGAATGGCAGTACTTTGAAGGGATTATTTTCCTCAGCTTCGATATCTAGCGGTACCAATTTGAAGCGACAGCGGTTCATCGGCTCGAATGGTACCACCGATTTGCGTATGTAATCGAGTGGTATTTTCGTTTTGCCCTCCATTAGTAAAAAGCTACCGCTATCATTGGTAAGATTCGTGCAGATCGAACTGCTGAGCGATGTTAAACATGATTCAATACTTTTGAGATCCTCTTCAATTTCTTGTATGATTTCGTCACGATCAACAGTGAGCTTTTGTCCCTCCTCTTCGCTCACTTTCGTTTCATAGAGGGCCTTGCGCACTTCGTGTAAAAAATCTAAATATTCTTTTCGACCAGGAAAATTGAGTGCCTCTATTTCGCTACGCGTTCGACTATGAAAGTTAACATCAGTGGATTGACACAAATCCTTGATCTTTAAAGTCTTGTCGGTGGTGGTATGTTTGCGTGTATTCCGCATATATTCCGCCAGCAATTCCTTTGTATCACATTTGGAGATGGTCAAATCCATGCCGACGAATTGATTGCATGGCGGCTGGGCCATTCGAAAATTCTCCATAACAACACGATCCTTCTTACTTTTGCCTTTGGTCGCTTCGGCTTTGATAATTTTTGGCTGATAGTGTACATCTACCGGTTTCTGTTGCATATGATTCCAGTGATCGTGATGGTGGCGTGCCTCGAAGATTTTCGAGTACTCACGATTTGGTACATCGCGTAAATTACTGAAATGCATGTCATCGGTTTTTAGTTTCAATAAGTGCGGCTTATGCACAGCGGCAACCGTTTCATCGAACAGTTGCGAGGGCACACGCTCTTTGATGTAATCACGTGGCTTCCGCGGATGACGACGTATTGTGGTTTCGCGATATTTGGGCGCAGGCATATTACCACGCATCGCTAATGGTAGCGCAACACTCTTGGCCCGTCGTGCGCGCATATTTTCCTCTTCCTGATCGGCCAACTCCGGCTCCGGTGTTGGCACCCATTCTGAATCTGTGTCCGTATCCGATTGTTCGCATTTCGTTTGCAAACTCGACCTTTTCACCACATAACACGGTATGCCCAGCAATTTGAGGCGTTTCTCTTTTATCTTGGACTTCTCTTGTTTCTTAATATCCTCCTTGGCTGCCATATATTCAAGCGTCGTATTTAACTTCATTAGATCGGCTTTATCATCTTCGATTGTGTGGTCTGGCTTGAAATTACCCAAGTCAGTTGTATTATCGGTATAAAGAAAGTTTATCAAATTGAACTTCTTCATTGGATACTCGAGGCGTGGTCGCACCATTTTAAATTTTTTGCGTAAATCACGTTCGTAATGACGTCCCAATCGCTTCTCGATGTACTCACGTACGGCACTACTCTTTATTTGCGGTAGCTTATAGCCGAATTGCGGTTGAAAAATCTTTAATAGCGGATCATCTGGACCACGTATTTTCGGTATGCCCTCTTCGATATCCATTTTTACCACTTCCTTCTTTGGCACCAATTCTGCCAGCCAATTTTCACGCGTTGTACATGTTTTTTCCTTGCGCGCACCACCGGTTTTCTCGGTCTGATGTCGCTTACCACGCAAGCTTTTACCCAATTTGAAGTGAAAGCCGCGCAACTGGAAATTGCTGCCATATTTGCCAACTTTGATATTGTCCTCATCATCACTGGACTGCTCGCTCAGCTCAGGACTCTCACTGGCATGCCGTGGCGTATCGCTACCCAGCTCGATTTTCGCTTCAGGATAGTCTTTCAACTTGTCAAAATTCTCCAAATAATACTCCTTTTTCACCAGCGCATTATCACGCTTGATGCGGTTCTGCGCTTTTAATTTCTTTTTGAATTGTTTCGTTTCGCGCATCGTATGCGGATAAATTGTGGCTGGCTCTGGTGGTTTGCGCAACAGCGCCTCTATTTTAATTTGTGGATCATATGCTGCATTTACGGTATTTAAAACTTCCGTAAAATGTTCCATAGCTAACTTTGTGGGTTTGAGCTCCTCATTGACTTTATCTTGCACCTCTTTTGCGGCCTCTTCTTCTTCTGCCAATTCTTTGCGTTCCAAATAAAGATTCTTGTAACGATTGCGCCGATTACGACTTTCTTCTTCGATTGTTTGTTGATTGTAAGGCTTGTCGGCTGAACGAAAAAGTTTACAGAATGGCACTGGCGGCTCAATGACAGACACTTTCTCTTCGTGTGTACGATCTGGCACATCAAAGCATTTCGGCACTGCTAGGCGCTCATTTTGTAGCTCCTCCTCAACTTTGTCCTGCGTCTCCTGTCTGACGCGACGTCGCTCCATGTAACGCACAATACTACGGTACAGACTCTGATTCTGTATATCCTGTTCGTCGGCCTGATAGGTTTTACGGTAATCGAGTCCTTGAAAATCTAACTGCATAGGATTCTCTAAATCGATTACATCGCATATGAAAGATTCCGATGATTGCGATTGCGTCTCACCGCAAACATTATCAGCATATTTAACGGTTTTTGTTAATATATTAAATTCACGTTTCTCCGAAAAGGCTTTCGTACGCAATGCCTGTGGATTTACTAAGCAGTATTTCTTACGTGGATCCTGCGTTAGGAAGAATTTCTGACGTGTACGCGATAATTTAGCAAACTCTTCGAAATTCAATGGACATGCGCCGACAAACGGTTTTGGTGCGCCGGCCACCACGCTCTCCTGACATGGTTTCTTCCATTCGGGACCGCGAAAAACCATGCGTTTAGCGCCGGACTCTTTGTGCTGGGAGTCGACCATTTCTTGTGACGTGACTAGATTCTCATCTGATACCTTCCGTGGTGGTGTTGTTTTCATGCTAGACGTGCTACTTTTACGCTTCGACGAAGTTGGTGTACTCGAGCAGGCGCGTTTGAATTTCTTCGGCGCCGTTACTAGCCAACCATCAAAATGCGAATTGGTCGAGCTGGTAAAATCGTAGCCTCGTTGCTTTTGTGGTGGTGTGGACACGATTGACTCTTCTTCAGAAAGACGTATTTGTATAACCGGTACATTAATATATGGTTTGGTGTTGTCTTTGCATTTTTCGGCAATGTTGATGCCAGATGCATCTTTCAGTGAAGTCTGCGTAGATTCGCAAACTTCGTAAGTAGTTTTTGTGGGACGTTTCAAGGGTTTCGCTGTCGTTGAGCGTTTCTTTACAAGTTCTTCTTGTGCACTAGCATTGGATTTGGAGCTGTGAGTGCTTAATTTAATCTCTTGCACCGATGCTTTCGGTTGGTTGTAGTAGCTGGTGTTCCTATAGGTTGGCATTCTTATTATTTAATATAAAATATATATGTATGTAACGTAGTTATTTTCACAAATTTGATTTCAATATTGAAAGCAGAAAAAATTTTCTTCTCCGCTTTGTTTGACATCTAATTCTGTTAGGCAGAGAAATGTGGCACACTTATTTCATTTTTATATTCGTCACTGTTTTACAATTGCTTGTATGATTTTTTCCAACAGAACTTTGAACAAATGATGAAAACTTAGGGCTAACTTGTATGATTTTCACGTACTTACATTTTGTAGAGCGTTTATTGTATTACCTACAAGTTGTGGCTCCGCTACGCTGAAGTTGTAAGTTCAACCGCTTATCTGCCTTCTTTTATGTGAAATTTTATGTACATATATGCAAATCTGGCACATTTTATTAAACAAACTATTATAAATTGTAACAAAACAATAAAAATAACAATAAAAAACAGCGATTTATTATTTTATTTTGAGTATAGCACAGACAGCAGACCTTTGCACTGCACGGTTACACACTTTGTGAGCTTGACAAACAGTTCCGGCGGGAATATTAATGACGTTTCCTATTCTATTACAATAATAATGTCATAAAGATTCACAATAAATAAACTATTAATGCTGGATAAGCTTTAGTATTTAATAAAAATATTATTAACAAAAAAGATTTAAGCGAAATATTTTAGTATTTTTAAATTTAATATAAAATTTTCACAATTTATGTATTTATTTTATCATTTTTTCTAATTCCACAATGCAACCTTGTGCACGCATGCACTCTGTGCAACCCTAACGCATTTGCACGCAACACTGTCGAGCCGAATGATGGTTCGGTGAAAACGAACATAGCGCAGATGAAATTTTTATTGCAAATGGTGGGTGACGGACACGATTCAAGAGTTGCGCACGTATTTTTCACATTCAATTTTGCTGTAAAATTTTCGTAAATTTTGTTGTGTGCTTCCGTTGCACAATAACGATAATCTAAATGTTTATAAACAACAGCGAGTGTTTGTGAATTTTATTGTAAAACGAAACGTAGAAACGGTGAGTGCCTGCCTGCAAGAAGAATGTACACCACCTATGTGAAAAATGTACACATCGAAAAGTGGAAAAATTTTTTATTGAAAAAATTCCACACGAAGCGTTACCAATTGCGAAGTGAAAATATGTTTTTCTTATAGCGTTCATAGCATTTAACCAATTCCATATAAAACATTGTTTGCAGTTAAAGCGTTAAAAAATGTAAAAATTGCAATATTGTTGGTGCTGAGATTCTCTGATTGAAAGGAAAATTTCTATTCGTTGTTTGTTGCCTCATTGAAGAGGCGAGCGGCGGTAGCTGTTGGTGGGTCAGTGTACAAATCGCTGTTCGTTAGTGGCGGGCACATATAAAAAGAAAGTGTAGAGAAATTTTTGTCGATAAAAAGGGATTTGCAAAATATTATTTTACACAACTTATTAAATAAATTTCCGTGCACAAAATATAAGTTTCATATAAATTCTTTAAAAATGTTAATAGGAATGCGTGAAATTGTACGTTTACAAGTAATTTGGCGGTTTGCTGAAAAAGCGCGCCATTATGTGACGTAGGCAACTTTAACCCTTAAGACACCTGCTGTTGCTTTATGATGACAAGATATAAACAATTTTTTCTTAGTTATGCATAAATATTTATTTTTATGAAATAAAAAAATATTTACAATTTCTAAATATTAAAGTAAAAATATAAAAATGAAACAATTGCTTTATTTTGTTAATAGCTTTCAATTACACACTTACAATAACAACAATATTTTATTAAAAGTTATTTAATTGCAATAATTCATACAAACACTCATTAGTACACGTTCGTCAAAACGTAACACGAGTATTCCAAAAATTTATCGTCATCTCTCTGATTTATACCTTGTGTACTTGCGCGCAGTCAACATTTACAAATACAACTACAAATCAACTATTATGTGCCGCAAACTAGTAGACAACAAAATAATACACAAATTTTGTTTTGCTATTCGGTTTCGCATTTTTCGTATACTCTTTCGTCATTTGTCTATTTATCTTTTTCTGCCCATTTATACATTTCTGCCGTTTGTTGTTTGTATGAAATTGTGTGCTGGTGATGTGGTGTGTCATCAGGTGTGATACACTTGCCTTACTCCCGATTTATTTTTGTGGTGCTGTAGAATTTTTTCTACCTGCATTTGGGTATATATACGAGTATGCATATATACATGTTGTATTTATGCTTTAATAGCTCCAAATATTAAATATATTAGTTTTGTTAGTAATATTGACTTGTATAATAATTATGGCAGTGAATATGTATTAAGTTGCAGGAGAAAGGATAATATTATTAATAAAAATTCGCAAAATCGTTTTGTAATTATTTGCTATCTACTAATAAAAAATTATATACAAAATATGAAAGAGATTTATTATTTAATAAAAATATTGAAGTGTTATGTTTTAAATAGCTAATTAAATACTTATACATATTTGATACTTAATTTATTATATTATTAATTTGCAGCAAATATTTCTTAATTTATGTTATTGTTTATTACCATAAATTATAAAGTAGATTGTGCATATGTGTGTTTTGATATGAATGATAATAGATAACGCCAAAAATGTGACCACAAAGATAAGGAGTGTAATGGAAGTTGAATAAATAATTCAAAAGTAAATAATGTTAAAAAAAAGAAATAGGACAAGTTATAAAATTTTAACAAATTAAGAAAATTTCAGTGCTACACAAAATTAATTTACATTTATTGACTGACAAAACACTCTTCAAACTTACGCCACCGCCACATTGAATAATGTTAAATAAAAATAATAGTTTATAAAATTAAATGATAATAATTTCAGTTCTATACAAAATTTCTTTGCAATAATTAGCATACAATCGGAGTCTTCAAATTTACTCCACTGTCACTTTGAATAAATGTTAAAAAAAAAAATAATAATAATATTTTATAAAATATGCATTAATGAATCTTCATTTCTATCCCAAATTTCTTTGCAATAATTAGCAGACAATCACAGTCTTTAATCATACGCCACTGTCACTTTTGCTAATTATCATGTTTCATTACTCTTACCTTTATTAATTAGATAAATAGATATCTAATACAATTAATAAAAGTGACTTCACTTCATTCAGATCGCTTGTAGTGCATTTAAAATTATTAACAACCCGTTTTGTTGATTTCTGCAGTGTTCACACTTGAAGTACACCCCAACCAGCAAGTTTGAATTCTGAAAGACATCTGATTTAAAAGCGATTCAATAGCAATAATATTCACTTCTTTTCCACATTGCGTTTTTTCCGCTCATTTTTGAGTTGTTTGTGTTTGGTTTTGCCGGTGGTTGCGACGAGATACTCTTCGTTTGTTGGTTTTTGGTTTTTCTTATAACACACGATGCACATGCTCGTATATGTAGAGGGCAACTAATCGCTCCAATTCCACTCAGTTAATGTGCTGTATGTGTGTTTATTGCGTACACTTTTCTCTGGTTTAGTGTTATTTAAATATTTTGATTGCTTGTCTCTCAATGAACGTACAAAAATAAAACAAAAAGCCAATGGTTATTTGCGCGTTGACAATCTCGAGAGCTCAGCGGGTTATAGATACATATGTGCTCTTTTATTACTCGGCTTGTTTGAGTATATATTGTGTGCTCAAAGCTCTCACCATAAGTCACTCAAAATTTTATTAGTCTACTCATCGCACATTTTATCTTATTAACTGGCAAAGTGAATTTTTTCGCTTTGTAGATATTGTCATGAAACGTATGACTATTTTTTTTTGCTATATAATTCAATTTAACCGTCATTAAATGCCAACTACTTATAATTGCCTATAACACGTACGTTGAACTCTTTGACATTTTATCAATTACTTTGTATTGATTTCCTGAAGGTCGTTTGCACTATTTTCCACTTTAATGTTGATATTTGTTTAATTTTTTATTTGTTTTACCACCTACATACATACGTGTGCGCCGCTCTCCCCTTTATTGCCCACCATCCTACTTTGTGGTTTTATCAAAACACCAAGAGAGTTGTATGTGTTTTTAAGCTTTTCGCTTTGAGTGCTTGCCACTGACTGCCGCATTTTGCTTAAGTGTTAACGTTTTATACTCATTAAAAGAAATTTCAAAAATTATTTATACCTTCTACAAGTTGGCTCGCACATACTACACTCATGCTTTAATCAAAATGACTGCCTGCTCACCAATTTTCTGCGTTTGCGATGATGACGTTAATGGGCAAAATGATTGTTCCGTTGTGTATTTGCGTTGATTTTGTTCCAATAAGATTATGCAAAAACATTTATACGGATGATTGACATTGTCTTTGAAATGTTAAATGAATAATTTAAAAATTTTCAACTTGAAGGAAATTGTTGATAGTATCGGTCGTTGTTGTTGTGTCAATAGCACTTAAAAATTAAAAAAAAAAAATTTACTGTTGTGGCTATTATTGGGTGTATAAAATCTGGGTCAGTTTTCCTCTTAAGTATTAAAAAATTTATAATATAATTCAGTACACAAATTAACATATTATTTGTTTATTAAGGATAAGTAAAACCCACTTTTTTAATAAAAAAAATAAAATCTTATATAGTACACTAATTAACATATTCTTTGTTTATTTTCACAGTTTAAATCAAAGCATACGCGTTTAACATTGCAACAGCTTACGATTTGTGAATCGTCCGCTGTCGCTACGGATTAAGACATCCAAAATGGCAGCTAACAACAACCTTAATATGCACAGCATGTCGCCGCAACATTTGTCAACACTAAATTCAAATATGATGCCACAGTCGGTGATTGCCTCTACTGGCAGTGTTAACCCTATGTTAGGCATGCCGACAATGCCACAACCAACAAGCAGCGCACAAAGTGCTTGGGATCAATTGACCGCTTCCACAAACACGTCAGCCAATACAAATGTACAGAACACAGCGGTAACAACAAATATTATCGGTGGCGCTGTGGGAGCTGTAGGTTTGGGTATAGGAAACACCACAAATTTGACAACATTACAAAACATGCCGCCGGGTAGTAATAACTTAATAGGTGGCGCTGCCAGCATTGCGAGTGCAGTCAATACGGTTGGTGGTACAAGCGGTATAACAATGGGTGATCCGAATGGTTTTAGTTTGGGTAGCATGTCTGGCGGTAGTTCACCAGCGGCCGGTTGTGCTTCTCCATCGACACCGACAAAAACGAGTGCACCACCATTGGACGGTATGATGGCACATACGCCCACGCAGGGTCCACCTGCTATGCATAGCGCCGGTTATGGCGAGGAATTGACGGCCGAGCTTGTGAATCAAGGTTGGCGTAAATTCTGGTCGAAACGTGAAAATCGTCCATATTACTGGAATAAAATCACCGGCGAATCATTATGGGAAATGCCCGGTGCGCGTCCATTCGATCCACTTACAGATCCTTTGGGTATGTTTGTTGGAATAACAGGCGAAAAGTGTAGAATTTTGATTTTATTTTTAATATTTTCCCCCCATTAAGGCATATGTCACAGTAGTGTTCAACCGCCTATAAATCCCGGTTTACCACATCACCCACATCATATGCAACATCCAAATTTAAAGCGTCGTCCATCCGACGATATGCATCTGCATCCACACCAACAACATCCGCCATTGAAAAAGTTCGTCTTGGCGGGTCCGTGGGATTTAGAGATTTGCACGAATGCCGTGATTGTAGAGCGGCCACCCACGTTATTGCCACAACCACATCCCGAAATTGAGGCTTTACGCGCCGCCTACACTATGAAACTGGTGAAAACCTATGAGGATCTCTGTATGCGACGTGAGAATATTAAGGCGCCGAAAGACTCCTTCAACCGTTGGCTAATGGAGCGTAAAGTTATTGACAACGGTTGCGATCCGTTGTTGCCCAGCAACTGTAACCCGGAAATATCGCCTTCTATGTATAGGGAAATTATGGCTGATATACCAATTAAGATTGTCAAACCGAAATTTACAGGTAAATCAATAATTTATACTAATTAAATGAACAATGAATATTTATTTTCTATTATAACACAGGTGATGCACGCAAGCAATTATCACGTTATGCCGAAGCAGCGAAACAGATTATTGAGTCACGTTCCGCACCAGCCGAGAGTAAAAAGGTCGTCAAGTGGAATGTCGAAGATACATTTCAATGGTTGCGTCGCACAGTTGGCGCCAGTTACGAGGACTTTCAAGATCGTTTAGCGCATTTAAAGCGCCAGTGTGAGCCACATCTTGTTGAGACCGTAAAGAGTTCCGTAGAAGCGCTCTGCATTAAAATCTATCACTTGAGCGCGGAGCATGCGCGCAAAATACGCGAACGTCATATGCAATTGCTGAAGGAGCACGGCATACCGGAGCCAACGCCACCGCCACCACCACCGCACTTGAAGAAAGTATGGTGCTATCCCATACAATTCGCTGTGCCATCACCACGTATGCCAGCCATTGAATATGTACAGGATCGTGATCACATGATAATTAAATATACGCCTAGCACACACAATCAACCCGATGCACAGTATATTAATCTAACACATCTACAAAAGCTCGAACAACTCTATCGACACAATTGCTTCGATGATAAGAAATTTGATTTATTTATTGGACGTGTTTGGTGTCTCCTCAAGCGCTACCAGACGTTCCTCGGCAATGCGTTAAATTCATCACAAGAGGCAGAAATGACACAGGCTTCATTGCCGGTGCCGGTTCTTGAGTGCTTGCATCGGCAATTTGGTGTTAGTTTTGAATGTTTTGCGTCGCCGTTCAATTCATATTTTAGGCAATATTGCTCGGCCTTCGCAGATACCGATGCATATTTCGGTTCTAGGGGGTGAGTAGCAGTTGAACTGAAAGAACGGTTGCTTATTTACTAAATATTCTCTTTTTTGTTAGACCATTTCTTGATTTCAAGCCAGTTTCTGGTTCGTTCCAAGTAAATCCACCACAGTGCGAAGAGCTCATGGATAGAGCTTTGTTGCATATCGATAAATTGCTCACAGATTCAATGGAGCCTTTGAGGTAATGCTTAGTATAAATTTCTTATGAAAAGCGAGATAACAATTTAGCTTATTTAATTTCAACAGTTTCATCATATTCTTGCCCGAATGGAAGAGCATTGCGAAGCTAGAAGAGAGCATGTTTAAGCGTCGTTCAATGGTGGTGCTAGGTATGGCACATGAATACCGCCATGGCTATCAGCACATCATACCAAAGTAAGTCCATACCATTTTAAAACACCCACCCTTCCTTCGCCTGGCTGCAGTAGGACGCAGCTGGGGAAACTCCAGACATGTCAGAATACCGCTCTACGGACAGCCACAGATTGCCTCTTGATGTCTCCGGTTGAGCACCTACACAGTGTGGCCCGTATGATACCTGTGAAGGAATATAACGAAATATTCTTCAAACAGTTTCTGTTGTTGTTTCTACTGGAAACCGAACCGTCTCTCGGAGCCATCAAGAGTACCATCCTGAAATACGTCGACGAAATACAGGACTATACCGAACGTACGACAGACTTTCGACAAGCACTGTATGCCATTCACAGAGAAGCCATTAACACCTTCATCGACTCCCTTCCCGTGAATGGCGTACTTGGAGATAAAACAGCACCCATCGTGGACGTAAAGAGTCCCCGCATGACACTAACCACCTCTTTGCATGCCCCCTTAACCCTACACAACTAACATTCCTTTCCCTTTGGTTCAACCCTGTCCTGGGCCTCCCGTTAGATGACTTCGATGACAATTAATTTAGCCCCCCCTCCAATCTGCTTTTAAATAATAATTATCTCTCTCTCTCTTATTTATTGTCGCAGAGCTGACGTCAATGTAAAATGCATGCAGGGCACACAGGTGGTGTGGTTGCAAAATAGCGCCGGCCATGCGCGTTGGGGACCCAATGAGAATCGTGTGGAGGCTTTGCGTGAAGCTTTCCGGCCGCAACGCGATCGTGAGCGTGAACGTGCCGCAGCCGCCGCAGCTGCCGCCGCGTCATCACCTCAACCGGTAACGCATCAAACCACTGTGTCACACACACTCGGCAACAGCAACAACAACAACAACAATCTAGGAATTGGCAACATTAGCAATAATGTGAACACAAATGCCACAACATCGGCAGCTGCCGCCTCAAGTGGTAATACAAATGTAGCTGGCAATATCAACACTTCTAGCAGCAGCGGCAACAGTTCCATGCATTCAACGTGCGCACCGCTTTCACCGCATACACCACCAAATATGGCAACATCATTGACCGGTTCGCCCGCTATGAGCAATCAGAGTGCATGCTCGTCACCATCGTCGTCTTCAATGTCGCTGTCACCGGCTGCATCAGGTGTCGGCGGTATTGCAGATATTGTCGGCAACACCACTTCCGTATCGATTACAGCAACAGCGACGGCTGCGAGTGGCGCATTCGCCAGTCTGGTGGCTGCTTCGTCATCCGCAAACAATATTGGTGGCGTAACATCGGGTGCAGTTGCCGGTGCGCTAAGCAACAACGCCGGACAGACCGTTATCAATTCGGCGGTTTAAACGGTTATGCAGTTGGGTTTTTGCGGCCTAGCGTAGGCTTGGTGTTAAAATTATTACGATAAAAAGTGAAACAGTGACAAAAAGCAAAGTGTAAATCCTAAATCATGATTACTGTGCAAAGTCGCTACATGCAATGGCTCAACAGTGCATTATAGAGCCAAGTGCGTTGCAATTTTCTTTATTTATTTTTTGCACTAATGTAATTTATTTATTTAAGCGGAAAAGTGAAATTACAAAAACAAAAAAAAAACTTAAAAAAGTAGCGTTAGTTTTAGAAAAAGTTAAAAAAAAATTAGTAATGCTAAAGAATTGAATTCTTTTTGAACGTACCCACAAAAAAAAGTGACGTGTTACGGCGTACTGCACGACCACTGCACTTTTGTCTATTTATTAGTAATGTATATAAACAAAATATTATTTAATACAGTAGCTTACGCAACTGCTGCGTCAAATAGCAGATAT
Source organism: Zeugodacus cucurbitae (assembly GCF_028554725.1). Lineage (NCBI taxonomy): Eukaryota > Metazoa > Arthropoda > Insecta > Diptera > Tephritidae > Zeugodacus > Zeugodacus cucurbitae. The sequence goes on from NC_071669.1 coordinate 10,977,015, forward strand.
CAATGCAATTTTTTTCGTCTATAACATTTTTTCTATTTTTATGTATTTTTACACTAATATTTATATAAAATGGTATTTACTACAAAAAAAAAAAAACAAATAAACACAGCTTTTGTTTTTCATTTGACGAGCAACATTTCTGAAGTTATTTCTTAATTATAAGTTAAACTAAAAGCTTTAAGCTACAAAATTGAACAAATCACTTTTGTAAACAAAAGCTACTAATTATAAATGTAAAATAATCAATAATTTTATAAAACTTTTGTTTTCATTTTGACTTGGGCGGTTTTGCATTACTTAATAACGGATATGTAATGCGTGCAGTACTCTACAATAGCGGTTAGTTAATACAAACAAGTTGTTGCAACAAATAGTTTAATTGTAATAACTGTTTATATTAGTTGTTATGGAAAGCGAGATAAGAAACTCAAATGACGATTTTAAGGCGCTGTCTAATTAAAAACGAATACCATTTACACAGAATTTGCTGAATACAATTCTAATTTTTTTTGCAATTAATTTATATGCATGTATAAACAGTGGCTGTCAAAAAAAGTGGACACTTGAAATTAAGTATTTTTTGGATTTTATTTAAAAACAAAAAATTTTATAATAGGAAAAGAAAATAAAAATGTTTTATTATAGCGGAATAGTGTACTTAGTATAATTAATATCCACTTGAATAATAGAGTTTGATTTGTTAATGCTACAGCGATGTAAAGGAAATTCGCAAAAAGTAAGTGTGCCGTTTTGTTGTCCGCTACTGTATATATGTATTTACTTTTGACAGCGTGTAAATAGCAAGAAATTAATTTTGGTTTTAAATATCTACTAAAAATGCAATTTAACAACTAAATTTTAGTTTATAAACAGTTTTAAGCGTTGTTTACCTGAAATAAATAAACTTTTTAAGCGCATACACATATATTCCAAACAAAATCATTTTCGCTAGTATAAAAGCGCAGACACGCAGCTCTGTGGCGTTCAATTAGTAACAATATTAATATGAACCACTTTTAGTCTAATAAGTATACTGGAATTAATTTCAAAAATCAAATATGATAAATCACAAACGTGTGTACATCTATTTCAAGAGAACTTTATGCTTTTTAAGCAGTTTTAGCTAAACTAATAATAATGCTAAAAGTACAAAAAATATATACATATGCTATATGAAATGAAATAGAAAATGATGGAAGAAATGTAAACAAAAAATTTTAAACTAAACTAACCTACAATTTATCGTAAAATAATATAATATTGTCTAACGACTAAACAAAACGAGGTAACATAAAACATTACTATATAAAATTTCGAAATAAATAAAAAAATGTAAATATATAAAATATAAATTTAATTTAAATAAAAATAAAAACAAGAAATAATTAAAAAATAAAAATCTACAAAATCCATTGCTGTACATATACTAAACCAAATTAAAAAAAAAGAAAATAGTAATAATACATGTAATAGCAAAAATAGTATCACTCATTAAATTGCCTTCCCTTTGTTGAATTTTTCAATATCTTAAAGCAATAACTTACAACACCAATAATATAATATGTAAAGTTATCACACAACAATATTTTAACATTAACAAAGTAAAGTAAACAATAAAAGGTACTGGATATGTAATGGATGTATTCATAAATTGTATATCCAAACAACAAGTGAGCATTTTTCAATAGCATTATACGCGTGAGATTTGTAAGAATTTCTGTATAACAACACACTCTCTCCTACAACTATTTTTCCCCACAGTGCTTTTATATACGAGCAATCTACTATCAAATTTTCCATACTTCCACAGCATTTATACAAACATATTTGTATAATAAATTTTTATTAAAACACTAGCTTCTTCACACCAAATCATGTCATCAATTATTAACTTAGAACAGTAAAAAAAAAAACTAACCGATTTGTATGCCCAAAATATTAAAAAAAATATACTTATGTGTACATACATATATATTAGCAAAATTTATTGTTAATAAACTACTGCACTTATACATAGTCGCCGAAATGTAACCATTTTAAAACATAAATCAGCATAAATAATTAGTAAAAGGCAGCAGTCATAAAATGTGGCAAACGGATAAATAAAAATTTAACAATAAATTGTTAACATTTTATGGAAACATTACAAAGAAAAAAAAATAAATAAACCGAAAATGTGTAGTTGAAGCAAAAATGTGTAGTTAATTTGAGTGGCGGAGATTCCTTAAGGTTAAATTGTAGGTGCTATAACCATAGCATAACCTTTACGATGAACTTACAAATATACGAGTATTTATAAACGACTTTTTGTATAAACCTTAATTTTGGTAAATTATTTGTCTACAAATATAATTTATTTAGCCATACAACCATTAAGTTAAAGAAATAAACACATTTTTTATTCGCTTTATTTATCCATTAATTTTTATTTGCTAATTTTTTTACAAGCGTAAGCCAACTTTGAACCCGTAGTGGAGCACATGCCTAATTCCTACATACATACTTATTACGTGCCAATACAAACTAATGACTATCTGGTCACCCACTAATGAAGCTAATTTGCAATTTTTGATATTTTAAGAAATTAAAAAAAGTGTGAGCAAGTGCTTAACAAATATTTTGTTAATTTAGAATAAAATTTTAGAATTTTTGCAATTTCTGTATTCCAATATCGTTTATCATAAGCCATAAAACATTTCTTATTTACGTACTCTCCTCGCCTACATAACAGCAGATTTGTAAACAAACTTTATGTTTACTCAAGCGAATAAGTATGTGTTGAAGAACGAATATAAGTACCAAAAGGCAGAAGTGATAAACATATTTATAATTGTGGACTTTTGACACAAACTACCTTTGATATTTTCTTTTTAATACCACCAGCAGTGCAAAACAATTACATAAATATTTATATATGTTCATCTATTGGTATATACGTGTAGTGGTTATCGCAGTTAAACTTAAATTAATGTTATCAGCTTTTTACTTAATCTAATCTGTCTAAGCTCTTACATTACTGTTGAGCATCTCGCGCTAAACAGCTGCAGCAGAGTGTATAGAAGAATGCAAACTTCTACATCATTTCTAAACTGGAATCACTATTTTTGGTAACCACTTCTGTTTCTGATGAACCCGAACCAGAGCCAGCGTCATCCACTTTCTCATTATCATCTAATTGTGAGAGGCGAGCATGATGATGATGTGTAGTGGCCGCCAGCTGCCAAGCGGGTATTGAGGGCGGACCGCCTATCACTGGCGTAACAAATTGTTTACTAAAGATAAAATATTGATAACAAAGATAAATTATATACTTTACGTTTGGATATTAAGTACATTTTTACATTTACTCCAACTTACCGATTAAGTAGTAATCCTTTGATGGCCTCTAAATCACTACGAAATTCTTGGTTGAGACTTTGACGTTGATCACGCTGTTGTTCTTGCAGTTGTACCTTGATATTGGTAAGTTCAGCGTTTACAGCATCCAGCCGTGTGTCGACTTTCTTATAAATATCATCAAGCAAGTCCTCCACAGGTTTCTTCTTTTTCTTACCAAAAAGGAAGGGTTCTACATATTTCTGCATATGTACATAAAATAAAAATTTATTTATTCCTCTAACTATAAGTTGATTACAAATGCTTATTAACCTTCCAAAATAGATAAATAGCATACGCCACACCGCTAATAAGCGCTAAATTATGCAAAACCTCTTTGATGCGTCCGTAAGCGCTTTGTCTTGGCTGCAAAACCAATTGTGGTTGTTCCGCACCGCTGCTGCTTATATTAATCAAAGTGGGCATGTTGGGGTCGTCTGTAAAAATACCCGCACGTTGGCAGGCGAGCTCTATTTCATCGTTGGTTAAACCTTTGGATTGCAGAAACTGTCGTTTTTGCATAAGAGTTGTATGCCGTACCTTAGCATTTTGTAAAAAGTTCACCGCAGTTGTTATCTACACACGATTATAGATTTATTAAGAGATCGGAGTATCACACAATTTCAATACAAATATAATTGAACTTTGAGCCTATTTTAATTTGCCTACTTACAAGTGCCTCGCGGGGGGTCACTACGCCAAATTTGTCTGGTTGCCCATTTTGAATTTCTGTAGTAGACGCTATAATTGTGGTGTCACCCGTGTCCGTATTGCTGGTAGACATTATTTCGACTTGCAATTTAATCTTGAAAATATGTTTACTACACTCTCGATTGTATCAAAAAATGTCTTATCGCCTCTCCTTATGAAGCAGAATCTTCGTTTATTCTAAAGTCTCTTTAAAGATGTAGAATGATAAGTAAATATTGAAATAAAACACCAAAATTATAGAACGAGGGGTTGGAAATTTATCGCGGCGATGTTGGTGTAGGTAATTTTTTAGATGGACTAAGGAAATACAAGTTAAAAGAAATGGCTAAATAAAGAAAATGTAAAAGATAATATACAAATGATTTTTAACAAAACAGATGAGAGCAGTGTTGTAGATTTTAGGGTAATTTTCATTATCTTTACCATAGTTCTAATTCGCTACTTTGCTCTTTATCTTCATATAGTGCACTTGGTATTAATAATTATATTAAATATTAAATTTAGTGTCATACATGCTTTCATAATTTTTTTAAATTTAATTTTTAATTTGTTCAATTACTACAAACACCTGTTAAAGAAAATTTAAATTATGTTACATATAGTGCACCCTATGTCACAATCAAAACAATGCAAATAGATGAAGTTGTCAAAGACAGAAAAACTAATAAAAAAGTAATATAGGGAAAACTGGTAAACGATTGTAGATAGAAGAAACTGCAACACAAAAATTTCACAAGAGAAATTTACAGAAAACTGCATTTAAAAGTTTGTTAAGTCTCTAAAAACTATAAAAAGGTTTATTTTTATAGAAATATTTGAAAGGTGAAATAGTAGAGAGGATTAAGAGTTTAAAAGCGCTGCTTGCAAACACTGCAAAGGCAAGCAGAAATACGAAGTGAAAAAAATATGGCTTGTGCAGCAACTTCTGGCAAAGAAACGAAGACTGCAGTGAATACTTCAAATGGTAATACAAGTGTAATTGGATCGAGCGGTGTTGGAAATACAAATACTGTTGGTGCAGCCGGATTAGTGAATAGTGCAGGGGGCGGCGGTACGGTAGCTGGTGCCACGACAGGTGCTGGCGTAGCGGGAGGAACGGGTGCTGGCAGTTCCGTAGGCGGGGCGGGCAATGGTGGCGGTGTTAGTGGCAGTAGTGGCGTTGCGGGAGCCAACGGTTCTTCCGGTGGAGCTACGGGCAATTCGAATGCTAATCGACAGGCACGTTTCGCCATGGAAGGTGTTGGTGCACGTGTAATACGTGGCCCGGATTGGAAGTGGGGCAAGCAGGTATGTCACACATTTTAAGTAAAATTTTAAACTCCTTTTTCTGAAGTCTGCGTTTTTAATGTTTAAAATATAATGCATAAAATGTAAACAAAAATGTTTAAATTGTGTTTCGTGTGCCATAAAGAAATTACCACTGACAACCTAAGAAATTATAATACAAACTACAGTTCGTATATGTTAAAATAGCTAAATTAATCGATTAACGATAATTAGCTTATTCACTCAAATTTTAAAGTTGTCTGTTAATTACTCATGATTTGTAGCGCCAGCGGCAAACATCCGCTTGTTTTGTGCATCAAATTTTAGGTCACTTCATTAATATTATGTTTTTTGTAAAATGATGTAACTTTAAGCAACATTGATGACTTATACAGCTGAGTTGATAAAAGTTAGTATAACATTCTATTTTGTTTAATTTTACAACAAATAGACATATCTACACAACGTGAACGACGTATATTTTATAGAACCTTATCTTTACAAAAATCTATTTATTAATTAGTGATTTCAATCTGAAGTTTTTTTTTAGTAATAATCACTTTAATTAGAAACCATAATGTTTTGTGCGTAATTTACATTTTTTTAAATTAATATAATAATCCCCGTAAATTAAATTATATGTATAAAAGTCAAATATGTATATGCTTTATCAGGCGATGAGATTCATTCCGTATTCCATATTAAATCAATTTGCTTTCATGTTATTTAATATATTTGTTTTACTGACATTTAATAAATAACGGTATCAGTAGATGCTGGATGCTTCTCACGAAATAAATATTTTAAATGCCATAATCTTTATAAAACAAAAATAAGAAAATAAAAATAAAAAAAAACAACGCTACCGGCACGCGGAGCTGTCTAGCTTACAACGCCATCGTCGTAAAGCTTTATTATCTCTCTATAAGCAGACTTGTGGATTGAGTTACGTGCTGCTTGTTGTTGATACGACAATGTCAGCTACAACTCATTAAATTTTCATTTCCATTTCAATTTTCGCTATCGCCCAGCGTCAAGTGCTCCTCAGTTGACTACGGTGTTGACGAGATGCACAACAACGCGAATATTCGCTGATGTGTCTTAATATTTTATAAGTTGAATATCGCTGCACTGTACTACGCGCTATAAAGTTGAAAAAAAAAATTTACGGAAAATCCGGTAGTGTTTTTTTTTTTTTGAATCGCTGCAATATGCGTAATTACAACTATCGTGTTATAATATCTGTAGGTTAAAAGCTCTGCTATTTATATCTCTATAATTAGAATCATTTAAAAAATCATAACACAATTATCATTTCAAAACAGGATGGTGGTGAAGGTCACGTAGGCACCGTACGCAATTTTGAATCTTCCGAAGAGGTCGTTGTCGTTTGGGACAATGGCACTGCGGCCAATTATCGCTGTGCCGGCGCCTATGATCTACGCATTTTGGATAGCGCACCGACCGGCATCAAGCATGATGGCACTATGTGCGATACCTGTCGTCAGCAGCCCATTTTCGGTATACGTTGGAAGTGTGCCGAATGTATTAATTACGATCTGTGTTCGATCTGTTATCACGGGGATAAGCATCATTTGCGTCATCGCTTCTATCGTATCGCCACACCAGGTGGCGAGCGTATCATGTTAGAGCCACGACGCAAATCGAAGAAAGTGGCAGTGCGCGGCATATTTCCGGGTGCACGTGTAGTACGTGGCGTCGACTGGCAGTGGGAGGATCAAGATGGTGGTGTGCTGCGACGTGGCAAAGTGAATGAAATACAAGATTGGTCCTCAGCATCGCCGCGTTCAGCCGCCTATGTGGTGTGGGATAATGGCGCAAAGAATTTGTATCGTGTTGGTTTCGAGGGCATGGCGGATTTGAAGGTATAAAATGATAATAATATTATCCAACGGTATACTGACATTTATTTTAATTTTTCCCTAAAGGTCGTTAACGATGCCAAAGGCAATACGGTTTATCGCGATCACTTACCGTTATTGGGTGAAAATGGCCCTGGCAAGGGACCACATGGTTTTCAGATTGGTGATAAAGTCACCGTTGATTTGGATTTAGAAATTGTGCAGTCATTGCAACATGGTCACGGCGGTTGGACTGATGGCATGTTCGAGTGTCTCAATAATCCCGGCATTGTGGTCGGTATCGACGAAGATCACGATATTGTGGTTGCCTATAATTCGGGCAATCGTTGGACTTTCAATCCCGCAGTATTGACAAAAGTATCCTCACCCACAACAGCGCCACCAGAGTTCCAAGTGGGTGATATAGTGAAGATCTGCTCCGATGTGGAGAGTATTAAGATGTTGCAACGCGGCCATGGTGAATGGGCAGATGCTATGCAGTTGGTGAGTTTTCAAATTATTAATTTTCTTTTAGTTTTTTTTTATTATTTTTTAAATTTTTAATTATTATTTAATTTTTATTATTATTATTTTTTAAATTTTTAATTATTTTTATTTTTATTAATATTATTTTTTAAATTTTTAATTATTTTTATTTTTATTAATATTATTTTTTAAATTTTTAATTATTTTTATTTTTATTATTATTATTTTTTAAATTTTTAATTATTTTTATTATTATTATTATTATTATTAATTATTACATAAATATAACTTTTTTTTTTAATTATATTGGATTTTTTTGATACAAATATATGTAATTATTATGAATTATATATATTTAAAAAAATTTATGGATTTTGAATTAATTGCAATTTAATTTTGTTTAATTTTTGTTAGACACTTGGCAAATTGGGCCGCGTACAACAAGTTTATCACGATAATGATTTGAAGGTGGAAGTGGGCAACACCTCATGGACATATAATCCGTTAGCCGTCACTAAAGTGGTGCGTGCATAAACAAACAAAAGCAATAATATAAACTGAAAATAAACATTACTCTCCTTCAATACATTTCAGGCTTCTGCATCTGCTGATGGCAGCTGTGTGCCAGTCATTTCGAGCGGCGAACGCTTGTCAGCTATATTAAAGAAACTTTTCGAACCGAATGTGTCCGGTGATGCCACCGAGGAATTTGTTAAAGCCGCCGCAAATGGTTATGCAGTGAGTTTGCCTATAAAATTTCCAAAATTTTTGTGAAAACCTAACCTCTTTTAATCGACAGTCACGCTGTGAGGAGTACCTCGCTGGCAATGTGCAGGCGGCTACATCCACCGCGGCCGGTGCAGCCGCTGCTGCCACACAAGCCACCGTACCCGATGTGAATGGTGTATTCGCCGGTCACACAGCACTGCAGGCCGCCAGTCAAAACGGCCACACCGATGTCATACAAGTGTTGTTGCGTCACAATGTCGATGTTGAGATCGAGGATAAAGATGGCGATCGCGCCGTACATCATGCTGCTTTCGGCGATGAGCCAGCAGTGATTGAAATACTCTCCAAGGCAGGCGCTGATTTGAATGCGCGCAATAAACGCCGTCAGACAGCGCTGCATATTGCGGTCAATAAGGGGCACTTGAATGTGGTCAAGACTTTACTCTCCTTGGGCTGTCATCCGAGTTTGCAGGATTCCGAAGGTGATACACCACTGCACGATGCCATATCAAAGGAACATGATGAAATGCTTTCGCTATTGCTTGACTATGGCGCAGACATAACGCTCACCAACAATAACGGTTTCAATGCGCTGCACCATGCCGCACTCAAGGGTAATCCGAGCGCTATGAAAATATTACTCACCAAAACGAATCGTCCGTGGATTGTGGAGGAGAAAAAGGATGACGGCTATACGGCGCTGCATTTGGCCGCCTTGAATAATCACGTCGAAATCGCTGAGTTGCTCGTGCACATGGGCAAGGCGAATATGGATCGGCAAAATGTGAACTTGCAGACCGCTTTGCATTTGGCCGTCGAGCGTCAGCATGTGCAAATTGTTAAGCTGCTTGTGCAGGAGGGTGCCAATTTGAACATACCAGATAAAGATGGCGATACGCCACTACATGAGGCATTGCGTCATCATACACTGTCGCAGCTGAAGCAGTTGCAAGATGTCGAAGGTTTTGGCAAGCTATTGATGGGGCTACGTAATCCGAATAATAAAAAGGCCTCTGCATCGATTGCCTGCTTCCTCGCAGCGAATGGCGCTGATTTAACGCTGAAGAATCGTAAATTACAAACACCACTTGATCTGTGTCCCGATCCGAATTTGTGTAAAACACTCGTCAAATGCTACAATGATCGTAAAACCGATGATCCCGAATTGCCAGGCAATGTGGCCGGCACCAGCTTGAATGCGCGCGCACGCGCACTCGCTACACCAGCCAGCGTTATGGGTGGCGCTAACAGTGGCGTTGGCAGTTTGAACTCTTTGGCGGTGTCTGTGGTGGGCGCTGCTGGCGGTGTTGGTGGTGGTGGTGGTGCTGGTGGCGGCGTTGGTGTTGCCGCCATAACGTCCAGTATGCACCAATCCGTTGCAGCTAATCTGCCATTGGGCACGGTAATGAAGGGTGGCGCTGTAAGCGGTGTTGGTATGAACAGCGTTGCGGCTGATGTGCGCAATAGCAATACAAGTGGTGGCTTAAATAGTTTGGCTAATGATCTGTCGCAATCGTTGCATGCCGCCAGTGATGCCGTGAAGCAGTCCACCTTGGAGGAGTGTCTTGTTTGCTCGGATGCCAAGCGCGATACGGTGTTTAAGGTATACTTTTTGAAACTAAATATTTATTGTCAGATATCATTTTATTAAAATAATTTTTTTTTTGTTCCAAACAGCCCTGCGGCCATGTGTGTTGCTGTGACACTTGTGCACCGCGCGTCAAAAAGTGTCTCATTTGTCGCGAAACCGTTACATCACGTGAGAAAATCGACGAATGCTTGGTGTGCTCCGATCGACGTGCTTCCATATTCTTCCGTCCATGCGGTCATATGGTCGCATGCGAAAATTGCTCGGGTCTCATGAAGAAATGCGTGCTTTGTCGCACACAAATCGAAGAGATGCTGCCGTTCTCACTATGCTGTGGCGGCGCTGGCATTGCCGAGAAGGTAAGGCAACAAATTAAGATTTCTTCTTCATTCAATGTGGAATTTCTTCATTGATTATATGTTCACTCACTTTTTTTTTCTCATTACACACAGGTACATGGCGTTGGTCATTGCTTAACCGATGACAAGTCCAATGAAATGCATTGCGTCAATACTTCAGGTCATGGTGTGGCCATGAATAATACCGTGCCTGGCGCTATGAGCACACCCGTCGCCAGCGCCAATCAACTGAACAGTCAAAACAATATTTTGGCTGCTGGCAATGCTGCTGCTGCTGGCGCCACAGCAAGCGCCGCCAGTGTGCTGTTGGCACCATCCAATGTCAATAACTTTCAAATGGACGATGTGCAGAAACTCAAGCAGCAATTGCAGGATATCAAGGAGCAGGTACGCTTTAGAATTATAATTTATACTCTTTTTTATACTCTCGCGACTCTCCCATTTTTGTACATATCTCGCACACCAATAAAGATATATAGACCGACAACATACAAATAGGTAAAATCGGTTAATAATAACGCCCTCCTCCCATACTGAGGTTATGTTGAAAATTACTAAAGTGTGTTAACTCACTAACGAAAACACTAAATTTTGCAAAAGAAATGCCAGAAAGAATGAAAAATGGAAAATGGGCGTGGCGTCGCCCACTTATGGGCGACAAATCATATTTTAGAAACTACTCGACCGATTTTAATGAAATTCGATATATAGAATTTTCTTAACATCGTGCTGGCACGGATGAAAAATGTGCGAAATCGGTTCACAACTACGCCTACTTCTCATATATCTCAATTTTGAATTCCATCTGATTCATTAACTTTATAAGGTTCTTTTTTATACCGATGATGATAGTGGAATAAAACTTTATACAAATACTGTATTTTAATTGTGACATCACTTGTGAAAAAATGATCAAAATCGGACTATAAATTTTCAAGACCCCGACTATCGAACATGAAGAACTAAGTGTCTAAGGGTAATTTTTCAGCGAAAATATCAGTAAAAGTTTAAGATATTTTAATTTAATTCAGAGGGAATCTTTTTTCTGCTAATAGTGCGCGTCTGTACCAAAAATGTTTAAAATCGGGTCATAACTTCGCCTAGCTCCCATATACCTAATTGTAGGTTTTTCAAAATTACGCTGGGCTTTATTCCGCATATATTGGTTAGTATGTGAGATATCTTTGCCAAATTATGTGAGCGAATAGTTTTGCATATAGTGTGGTGAAATTGAGTCAAATCGGTTCAGGAATGATCTCAGCCCTCATATGCTATATATGATGATTTTCGTTATTCTATCGGAGTTAATGCCGAATATATAGGTCAAATTGTGTGTTATCTTAATAAAAATATAGCAATAAATTGCGAGAGTATAAAATGTTTGGTTGCGCCCGAACTTAGTCTTTCCTTACTTGTTTTTTTTTTTTTTTTTTAATTTTATATAATATATTTAAATTTTCGTGCTTTTTTATTGCAGACAATGTGTCCCGTTTGCTTTGATCGCATCAAGAATATGGTATTTCTTTGTGGTCATGGCACTTGCCAAATGTGCGGCGATCAGATTGATGGTTGTCCGATTTGCCGTAAAACTGTGGAGAAGCGTATATTGCTCTTTTAAGCAAACAAACAACAACAACAACAAAATATTATATTATTATTCTCATATATATATATCATCTTTAACTGCGCTTCGAAATTCACCACTCCTCCTCTGTATATCAAGCGTCTACTCAGCTATTTTTCCAAACCCTGCAACATTTACCACCAACAATTGCATTACATATGCATGCGTTGTGTACTCTATACAACTGAAATTTTCTGTATTTGCCACTCAATACGCGAATACTATATGCTATAAATCGTCTGTATTTCTATAAACTCGTATAAACTTTATATGCATAATGGATAAATGTATTAAAAACGTACATAAAAGGTTAATTTCTTGTGCAATTTATACACAAAATGTACTAATATTTTATACTCACCACATCATCAGCTCATGCGTATTATTACAAATTACATACATACATATATATTTTACTAAACACGTAATTAGTTGCTACATAGCGCTTAGAAAGTTAAAAATTCTAATAAACCACACTTGCACACACTCATATACATATGTACATTTGTATGTATATTTTGTGTAGCACAACTGCCTTAGTATTTGTTGCTTCCAGCATATTTAGTTGCTTACGTTTAGTTCTACATTAAATATGATACATTACATATAATACATAATATATGTGCCTTATATGTATTTAGATGCATAAAAAAACATATATATATACATCCTCGAGATACTCCTTTATTTTTACTAATTGATACATTCCTTTATTTCGCTTTTAGTATTTAAGCACGATTTTTTAAATGTAATGATTTTAATATACCAATATACCTTACGAATTAGTTTGCTTCCTTTTATAACTGTACACGCATTTACTGACGTAGTGAATAAACTGAATGCAAAGTAAACAAAAAAAATACACAAAAATAATTATTTTTCTCAATTTTTGGTTTGAAAATGTACGTAGAAGTGTTTGTAGCACTGCACAACAGCCTAAAGGTAGGCAACACTTATTTTGTAAGTGAAATTACCATCAACTGAGTAAGTATATAAGCGAGAAGGAATTTTTATACATACACCAACGTTAATTTGAACTGAAAAAGTACCAAGACAATTATAAAAGTCAGCCTAAAGGTAGGCAACACTTATTTTTTATATAAAATTTCCGTCAATTGAATGTGTGTATAAACGAAAAGGAATTTATATACATACTATTATGCTAGTTTGGATCGAAAAAGGTTCAAAAAACATTAGGTTTGTGAGAATTATAAAAGCCAGCCTAGAGATAGGCAACACGTATTTTTCATGTGAAATTACCATAAACTAAGTAAGTGTATTAAGGAATGGAATTTATATATGTACTCTGATGTTAGTTTGAACTGAAAAAGGGTTCAAGAAACATTAGTTTTTGTGACAATTATAAAAGTCAGCCTAAATGTAGGCAACATTTATTTTTTATGTGAAATTACCGTCAACTGAGTACGTATATAAAAGAAAAGGAATTTATATATATACTATGATGCTAGTTTTGACCGAAAAAGGTTTAAAAGACATTAGTTTTACCGATAACTAAAATTTATCCTAAATATAGGCAAAACTAATTTTTATGTGAAGTCATCAACTGGGTATGTACATATATAAGCGAGAAGGAATTTATATACGTACTCCCATGTTAGTTGGAACTGAAAAAGGATCAAGAAACATTAGATTTTGTGACAATTATAAAAAGCCAGCCTAAAAGTAGGCAACACTTATAGTTTTTCTATGTAATTACCGTAAAATGAGTAAGTATATAAACGAGAATGAATTTATATACATATTCCGACGTTAATTAGACTGAAAGAAATTCAAGAAACCTTCGATTTTATGACATTTACAAAAATTAGCCTAAATATAGGCAACACTTTTTTTTCGAAATTAACGTAAAATGAGTACGTATATAAACGAGGTTTTTAGATATATTCTGGCATTAGTTTGGACTGAAAGAAGATCAAGAAACTTTAGGTTTTGTGACAATTATAAAAATTTGCCTAAAGGTAGGCAACATTTTTTTTTATGTGAAAAAATAAAAATCAATCACAAAATAGTTTATACATATATAAGTCGTATATATTTATTTCACTTACAAATTACAAACATTTATACAATACATTTACATAATAACTTGTTGCATGGAGGGAATTTTTTTTATTTTTACAGAAATAATAGTGCTTAAAGCCGAATGAATACTTTTTTTCTTATTGTGTGTGTCTTTTTTTACTGTAACTTTTAAATTTATATAAATATAGTGTGCACTTCATATCAATTTACAGTTTCCAATTTCAAGCAAATCTTTAAATCCATATTCAAATCAGGTTTGTATTTATTGATTAGCCGCAGTAAATTTAGCTTTTTATGCTTGGAATTATTCGACTCCAACTCATAAAGTGTGGATAAATTTACCAATAAGCTCTCATTCAGCGATTTTTGCGGATTCAAATTGATGGCGTGTTCGAATAGTTTGATAGCATCTTTTAGTTTGCCCTCATATAGCAGGCAAACACCCATGTTATTTAGTATCATTGTGTTGCCGGATTCTAAGTGTAAAGCCTTTTGGAAAATCGCATAAGCGCCACGGAAATCATTTTCGGCTACGGTAATTAGACCTTTGTCGACCAAGTCACGTAAGTCCGCTGTGGAATTGCTGTAAGCATAAAATTATTTAAAAGTTTTATTGTAAATACACTTTTTTAATTACATTTCGCGCATGCGACGCGCCTCGGCAAATTTTTGTTCAGCACCAAATATGTCACCAATTTGCAGGTAAATGCGTCCCCATGCCGAATACAAGGCGCGACGTTCTTCTTTACTTAAATCATTCTTTTCCAATATCATGCCGCGTATGATGTCATCAATTAAATTGAACTTTTTCATCTAGTAGTAACATAATTATTGATGTTTTTAAATTACAACAACAAAAATATTATTTCCAAAACTTACTATCAGCGCACAATTGACTATGGCATGTAGCACACGCATCTCACGACGCCACCAAAATTGCTCAGCTTCTTTAGGCTCACGTCCGCTGAAATATCTACGTATTTCATTACATATCACATACAGTTCGGAGAGTCGATCTAAACCCAAGTGTGGATTATTCAAATAAATGGGCAACTCAGCGAGTAGTAAACGAAATGAGAAGCAAGCTATCGAACCCGTTTTGCCATTATACATTTCGGGGTAGAACTAAGAAAGGCAAAAAAATTGCATAAACAATAAAAACTTATTAAAAATATTTTTTGTACCTCATAGTAAACATCCGGACGATTGAGCTGTTCGAATGGTTCTGCTTCCGCCTGTAAAAGTTCGAATTCACCCAGTTTAGCTAACAAGGCCAAGCGTGTGAACCATAACTGCAGTGAGTGTGGTGAATGTTTGGCCGGTTGTCCTGCACGTCCATAACCCTGTCCATAAATTGTCAATAAACGTCCAGTTAGATTTACTGCCGCACGGTAGCAACCTGCGCTGATTAAGGTACGCAAACCACGCTCATCCTGTGTAACACTGTCTATGCCGAGTATATCGCGTTGTGACAACTCAGCTTCGCCTAAATGTTTCAGCACTGCCTCGGCTATTAAGTCCGGCTGCAGAAAGAATAATATATAGCATTAAATTACATATTACATATCATTTGCATTTTATTTACCAAATCATTTGGCGTTTGTATGCCCGGTGTTGTTAGCAATGGCGGACGTACACCACCATGCTCACTAGTTGCTGGCTCCCAGAAATTTCGTACATACTCTGAAACTTTGAGATCATCTTCACCGTCCAAAGCGTTCTCTACATATTCCGGCGCTTTAAAAGCACCGCTAAATGTATGCGCTGTCAAATTGCTCGGTGCTGGTTGCGGTTTTTGATTTGTACGTGGCGGTGCTACTGGTGCTGTGCCGGTAACGTTGTCTACTATGTATTTGAAATATACAAATACAATTTGATATTACATTTATTGTATTTATTGTACTTACCACTATCCTTCTGTGTGCTGTTGTTTGCCAATTCATCAAAAAAGCTTGGCGGATCATCTGCGAAATATTGGCTAAGACTAGGATTTGATTGCATTGCACTTTTGGAATCCATTTCACTGTCTTAAATTTTAATTAATTAAATTAAATTTTAGTATATTCTTTTATATTGAGGATATATCCAACTATAATCGAGTTAAAATTGCGTTTTCTATTTTCAATGCAAACAAATAACAGCTGCCAACGCTGTATTAGCTGCTACGATTTGAGCTTCTTATTATGCAGACATTCACTATAAAATCAAGTATTTATTTGTTTTTGCTTTTGAGAATTAGAAGTCAAAAATGAATTAATAAGATATTGAAAATAATTATTTCTATAAAAATGGATTTATTACAAATTTTTATAAAAATGTATAAAAATTATCGATAATTTGCATATTTACTCGAACTTTGTATATCGATTTGCTTTCTATCGCTTTTGTGTATAAACAGCTGTTCGGAAGAAGTTTGTGAAATAAAGGTAAACGGAATTGATTGCATATACCATTGGATTGCAATTTTGAATTTGAGTGCAGTGATATTTTTGTTTTCTTCTACAATTATATATATAAATATTTTTATAATTGTAATAGTTAATAATAAATCAGCGTTAAAATGGAAGGTGATCGACGGGTACATACTAAATTGCTTGATTTAAATTTGGATTGCATGCTGCGTATTCTAAATTATTGTACTGAAGAGGATTTATTAAATTTGTGTCGTGTACACCGTCATCTACGAAATATAATCGACAAGTATATATTCTATGTGAAAACACTGGATGTACTTATGTGTGGACATCGGGATTGTACGCGTATAAATAAAAGGTATTCAGTAGTTCTAATAAGTACAATTTGGACATAAGTATAATTTTTATATAAATATTATAGGTCATACTATTCCTCAATTTCCTATGTAACACGCTTTCACATAGCGCGAAATTGGTTACATGGCCGATATAGAGAGTACGAGTATTATAATCATAGGCAAATGTTTCCCACTAAAATACTGCTGGAACGGGATTTACTATATGTAAGCCATTTGGATTATTTGCGTGTATATGCGCGTGCCAACCACGAACCAGTGCAACGTAGGTACTTACAAGAAATATCTACTGGTTCACGTGGTGATATATCAAGTTTCGCAAAAAAGGGAGATACAATATTTGGTGGTCGTGTTACGGGTAATTGTTATATTTGGGAAGATGGTATTGTACATGAACAACAATTGCATCGCGTTAAGGAATATTTACACTGTGTAGACTTCGAAGATGACATATATGTGACCAGTACAAATGTTTGCGCCAAACTCTGGCGTCGCACAAACGAATTGGGCCTAATTTATTTAGAACCATTCGCAGAGATGCCGCAGGAATATAAAGTCTTAAGATTAGCTGAAGGTGGCGAACGTCTATATGGCGGCCTATACACCGATGTAGACAGATATGCATTGCGTGAATTCGATGTGGAAAGGTAACTTGACAAATAGTATATTCCCTGAACATATTACTTATTTATTTCAATCAATGTTTGTAGCGGCAAGGAAACTGTGTTAAACTCAAATACACTTTCTATATATGATTTACTCATTAAGGATGAGCACGTTATATTCACAGCCAATTTTGATACCACCTGCCGCATGTACGATCGCCGTTCGAATAGAGATGAAGCCGTATTTGAAGATCCCTTTGATTCGTCCTTCTACTGTTTAGAATATGATGGTGTGTATGGGCTGCTGTGTGGCGCCAAATATCATGCGCGTGTCAATTTGTATGATATACGTATGCCAAAAACATACCAACAACTGTACTTTCCACGTCGCAGTAAAAGGGCGAGAAATCTAAGTTCGCCCGTATATAGCTTAGCCTGTGATAATCGTTACCTCTTTATTGCAACTGATCAAAACATACGTGTGTTTGACTTTAAAGAGAATTGTGCTGAAAGCCGGGACTATCGTAATATATTCGATGACAAACGTAGTTTTCGTTCACTGCAATAGTAATCTAATGTAAACTATATCTAATACGAATATTGAATTGAAGTCGCTCTTTTTGTACTCAAATAAGTTGCTTCAGTTGTATTTTTAATTTATAATTTATTTATAATATTTTTTGAGCCAAGTATTCTTTGCCATTTCATTCTTTTAGTCTGATTTATAACCAGTCCATTATTATTTGCTTAAGTATGAAGCATATTAAATATAAATGTTTATTGCACAAAGTGCCACAAAAATAGTTTTAATAGTTTATACTAGCCGTTACAACAACATAGATAGTATTAAATATTTTTTTTATACATTCAAAGACTTAAAAAGTTAATAAAGCTTATGCACTCAAGTCATAAACAATGAAATTTAATATATATATATACGTATATGCCTATGTGTATGTAGAAATAGTGTAGAATTTTGAAATTTTATGAAAATATATACTTAAAAGATATAGTCATATGTTTTGTATAGTTGCAACAAATTTAAATGAAATTGATTGTAAATAAACAATAAATATATGCATATGTATAAAGCACAGTGATGCAATTACTGATAACCTTTTAAAAGTTTAAGTAAAAAACATATTGCTTTCAAATGTTAATAAATGCAAATAAGTTTCCAAAATAAATTTTTTAACTGTGTTTTATTTTCCACAAATATTTATTTTAATTTTGAAAAAAGAAATTCCACAGTACACAAAAAAAATATATATTTTTTTTAACATAAAACATTTAATTTGTTACTACTGACGCATAACAAATATTTTTAATAATATTTAAGCATATCTTGATAAAAATTTTAATTAATTTTTTTATTATTATTTAATTTTCATACTTAATTTTTTTATTTTTAAATCATGCCTATCTATGTAATTTTCATTGAATTTCATAATAACAATATAAAATAATAATTATGAAACCTTATTTTAAGCATATTTATGCATTTACTTGTCTGTATATTTGTAACTCTGTATATTTAGATCGAACGTTAAATATATGATATCCAGTATGCTTTCTCAATATAAATTAGAAATATTATCATTTTAAGTATATTTTTTATATCTTAAAATTTTCTTGTTACAAAGCAAATTTAATAATCCCACATTTTATCTTTTGTTCGGTAAAATAATGCGTGAGATATCAATACAGCAATATGTAGACTGGATGGTCAAACAATTATAGCAATTTGTATATTAAAATTGGCTATGGATTTCCGAAAAATACAGTGTACCTACCTTAAACAGGTTTGGTCTGCGTAGAAAATAGTCTATCACTGAAGTTCTAATTAACACTAAAAAATATTTTAAACATATGCTACGCTGCAATAAATATTAAGGCAGTAGTCTGCTTTAGAAGCAGAAAAAAAAGCGTTTTTTTAGAATTTTTTTTTTGAAAGGGAAGGAAATGATTGCGGTAAATGGAATTTTAAGCAATAGTGTACTATATTTAAGGCTTAAAAAAACAATATTTATTATTAAAAAAATATTGAATTTTTTTCAAAGTTGTAAGTATTTTTCTGGAGCGCCTGGAGTCTGCACTTGTAAATCGTTGCCGGTGTTGGATGGCGTGCGATGCATCTGAAACAGTCGAACCAATTTTTTTTTTTTAATTTTTATAAGTTACTTTTCTTTATGAACTAAAAAAATACCGAAGAAAGAAGTTATAAATTCCAAATTTTTTCGAAGTTTGAAAAAAAAATCACTTTTTTAAGAAAAAAAACTTGACTTTAAGTTGCAAAACAAGTAGTTTAAATAATACTTGTGTCCAACTTTTTTAGTTCAATTAGAAGATAATTTAATACTGAAGCTAGATCACTTTGGTTTTTTTCGATCGGACATATATTCTTTTTGCTATCGCCGTCACCGTTTTCTAACACTTGTGAAAATGAAAACTCAAGAAAACGTGCTTTAAAGGTCTGCCTGAGCATTCGCACCTGCTCGACGCTCGGCCACTAAAGCTGCTCTAGCTTCGAAAATAAGTCGAATTGGTCTCTGGTATTTTAAAGACATATTCTTGGATAGTTTTGGAAGAGATTTAAAACAAAACAAAAAAATCGATTTTTTGATGCCTGTAAAGCAGACTACTGCCTTAATATTGAAGCATCAGTTAAATATGAAATTAATAAAAAATAGCAAAACTCTTGATTTTGTATAGTATATAAAATAATTTTATTGAAAAATTTAAATATTATTCTTTTTGAAAACATTTAAATATTAGCGTGACTTCAACATGAATTTTCTTGCGTTTAAAGTCTGCTAATTACTAAACCAACCATTTTAAGACTACACAAATATTTTCTTCCTCCTTTTAATTTATTAAATTAACTAAAATAATTAATTTTAATCTTTTTAATGTCACTTAATAATTTTTTTATAAGCTTATATATGATATTTGTGCAATTAAATTTTGTATTATTTTATATATATTTTTTGTTTTTTATCATTAATTACTTCAAGTTTAAGAGTTGTGTGCAGTTAATAAGCGAAAAAACACTTATTTTAATTAAAATTAAAAATACTCTGAAAACCCAGCCCCTGTATTACACAAAGCACGTGCTTTTTTTTTAATAACAACAATAAATGTTTGCGCATTTTAGCTGCAGTATAAGTGCTTAAATATTGTTAATTCGTTGAAAATTTATTTAATTCTTTTTTTCTTCCTTTTCCTGACAGTTCAAAAAGACGCACCGCGTCAAATGTTTGGACTATGCGCCTCAATTGTAATCTATATACAATACATACATACAAATTAAGTATTCAGTTTATGGACGTTTGTGTTTGCTCTTTACCAACTTATTTTTTATTTGATTTATTTGTTGTTGTTGTTTTGTTTTCTTTTATTAATTAAATTACATACATAGGTAAAAACTACATACATACTTTTGCCTTTTGCTGCTAACACATAAAAAATGTATTTTATTAATTTAACTTTATTTTGATTATGATTTCGCTTGCTTTGTCTGTGTCTGTCTGTCTGTCTTTTTTGTTAGTATTTTTTCAATTTTAATTTCTTTTTTATTTTCAAGCACTTCTTATATTATTAGTTAGTTATTATTTAGTTCTTTTTTCTATTAAATTTCTTTGAGCTACGAACTAATAAAAGTACACATTAGAAACAGTCCCTGTACTTCAACTATCACTATTGTTAGTGTTGTTACTGTGTGGCGTTTGTGGAATTATGGTATTTGCAATATTATCAGCTGTTGTTGTTTCGGTTTTTTGTTGTTGTGACGTTTCCGCTGTCTCATTTAAAGCGGCCGCAATTTCACCATTGAACTGCAGCAGACAACCTAATGCGCCGAAATAGCCTTCGTGCTCGAGGAAGAGCGCCTTGAGTGTGCCGTTCGACCAGAATTCCATGGCGTAGGCAAGTAGCTTCATTGAAATCGGATTTACACGTAAAAAGTTGCCGACAAAAACGACCTAAAGGCAAAGCATAGTTGAAAATTAATTGCATTTGAGGTTAGTTATACATTTACTATAATAACTATAAATAAAAATTCAAAAATCAACTTACCTTGTCCATTTTCTCATTCAGCGCACACATGCGTGCAATTGAGCCTATATTATTGGTAATTGTTACCAATGTGGCATTGGCCAAATCCTCACGCGACACGGACGAGCGTTTATCCTTAATATGCATTTGTCCAAAACTAGAAATAAATGGCATTCGAGTTGTATATTAGTATTGTCTAGCAAAGCGTGTATTGTTTTTTAAATTCTTTTACCTCGACGCCACTAAATCGCCCGTTAAGCCAAAACGATCATAATCGCCGCCGTAAATATCACGCACGAGTTTATCCACCTTACGATTGTCACCTTTTGTTGCGAGCTGTATTGCCTCCTCGAATGAATTGCAGCCGGTTAGCAGGCAACAGAGGCCAAGGAATGTACCACCACCCAAACTGTAAACAAAAATAATAATAAATAGCAATTATTAATAATGTTTTTATTTAAAACAAATAATAAATAAATATAAAAGTTGTCAAAAGATATTATAGTTTTGTTCACATAACGGTTGTTTGTAAGTCATAAAACTAAACGAGTTAGATATACGGTCATATATGTATATCAAAATGAGCAGGCATATCTGGATGCAATTTTTTTAAGTGAGCGTGGCCCCACCCTTAAATAAATAAATAGGTTTTTGTACATATCTCGCAAACCAATAAAGCTATATAAACCAAACTTTCAGCAGTGGTTTCCCTCTCATTTTACATTATGAAAATTGATATAATCGGATAATAACCACACCCAACTTCCATACAAAGGTTAAGTTGAAAATTACTAAAAGTGCTGTTACTCACTAACGAAAAACGTCAGAAACACAAAATTTTACAGAAAAAATGGAAAATGAGCGTGGCGTCACCCACTCAGGAACTACTCGACCGATTTCAATGAAATTCGGTACATAATATTTTCGGAACGCTGATGAAACGGGCGCAATATGGACGAAATCGGTTCACAACCACGCCTACTTCCCATATAACTCAATTTTGTATTACATTTGATTGTTTCGCTTTAGATAGCGAAATAAAACTTTAATAAAATACTGTATTTGAGTTGAGGTATCCTTGTGGAAAAATTGTCGAGTTCGAGATATAACTTTTCAAGGTCCCTGATATCGAACATGAAGGACTCAGTGCCAAAGGGTAATTTTTCACCGAAATTATTGTTAAATCTCTCAGATATTTTAATGTAATTCAGAGGAAATCTTTTTCTTTTAAGGGGTTATATACAGTTAGAATTTTCAAAAAATCGATTTTTTTCTTAATGTACATATATTTAAGAATACACACAGAAAACTTCATATCGTTCCGGTGAATATTTTCAAAGTTACAAGCAAATGAAAAATTTGAAAAGGCGTTTCAGAGTGCTTGGAAGTACAAGGTCCAAACTTTAAACGCGTTTTTCTCAAAATGGTGTTTTCAAAGTCGGTGACCAACAGAGACCGATTAGTCTCAAATTTTAACACGACCTTCTTAAATATATTTTTTAGTAATTGATCGAAGATTTTTTCTCTCCGATAAATATTTTTTTTTTTTTTATAAACAATTTAAGGCCGAAATTTCGGTGAAAAATCGTTTTTTTTTTTTGAGAAACCGCCATTTTGTCAAAAAATTTTATTTTGTTTATTCCTTCGATTAATTACTAGATTTAACATTATTTTAACGAAATCTGTTTGGTTTTTTAATTTTGGATGATCCAGTTCCGAGATATAGTGGTCACCGCAAAACGTCTTTTTTAAGAGGAGCTCCTGGAGATCAGCTGTAGCTCTTTTTCAAATAAATATTTTTACTAGTACTAAGTCTTAAAATACAGTTAAAAGATACCATAATATGTGTATACATTTTTGAATCTATAAATTAAAAAGTTTTCTCAGAAAAAATTCTGAAAAATTCACTTTTTTTTGGCCGTCTAACTGTGTATAACCCCTTAATAGTGCGTCTCTGTACCAAAAATAATTAAAATTGTGTCATAACTTTCCCTAGCTCCCATATAACTAATTATAGGTTTTTCAAAAATACGCTGGGCTTTATTCCGCATATATCGGTTAATATGTGAGCTATCTTAACAAAATTAAGTGAGCGTATATAGTCGTTGATATAGTGTACCTTGGTGGTGAAAATGAGTGAAATCGGTTCAGGAATTATTATATCATGATTTTCGTTATTCTATTGGACTTTATGCCGAATATATGGACCGAATTGTGTATTTTCTTAATAAAATTACATCAATAAATTGCGAGAGTATAAAATTTTCGGTTGCACCTGAACTATTAATTCTGTTTATATAGATTTTATGTGAAAAAATAAAAAAATAAATTATAAAATTATTAATTAAATTAAAAATAAAATATATAATGAATAACCTTATGGTGTTTCTAATAATATTATTAAATAAAGGTAAATAAATAAAAAATTAAATTTGCCTGATTTACATACATACTCGTAGAAATAAATACAAAATGATTTTAATTTAAAATATTACAATTGACCCGTCGTTTGCTAATTTCAAAGATTATCTTATATTTTAACTTAAAAATATGAAAAGATTTATGCAACAATTTCCATGAATAGCAATGCAGATAAAAGTGAATTGATGACGCGCTTCTCATTAGACACAAAGACGTCTATTTTCAAGATTATTAAAGTAATTTATATGGTAATATTGATAAAGTTAAAAAAAAAACAATTTAGTCTAGCATCTACAACAATACAAGTAAAGAAGTGCGACAACATGCATTTGAAAATTATAAATTTAATTAATAAATAAAACATGTCCTAACGTGTAACTAAGTCGTATAGACTAGAAATATATCTATATATAACATACATAAATATTTTGTGCATATACTAAATTTCAGACAATTCAATATATAATATTACAAAAAATAAAAATAATAATTATAACGCAATTACCTTGTGCCGGAGACACGCTTATAATTGTCTGGCCCATATACGGCCAATATCGACACACCCGAGCCGACATTAACCAAAATGAAGGGATACGGTTTGGAGAAATCAAAAGCACGTTTCTCACTCTTCCTGTAAGGTCGCAAAATAAATAAGAAAATCATTAATATAAAGTAAACAAAGCGGAAATAATAACGACTACTTACATAATATCACGTGCATTCTCATAGAAATAGCACTCTGTGGGATTTTGTACCTCGGCGAAGAGTATGCCTTTGATGAGCGTATCGAGTTCATCGAATTTGGCGAGTTTCATGTTGACTTGCTGCATTGAGGGAATACAAATTTAAATAAAAATATTAAATTATTGTAAAAAAAGTTAAAAAAGACAAATAAATGTAGTTATTGCACACTCACCTGTCGGAATTCATTCTCAAATTTGAATGCACCACCACCCGTTGCACAAACAGTGGTCACCAGTTCGGCCATGCCCTTTTGTTTGGCCAATAGGAGGAAATTGCTCATGTCAGTGGTTTGGAAGCGGATGAAATGCAATGAGCCACGGCGTTTGCGTATCTCAACGTTGTCCATCTAAAAAAAAAAATAAAAAAGAAAAGGAAATTGTTTTTTTTTTTTTTATTTTTTTTTCTTGTGATAAGTGTTCATTCATTTTTTCTCACTCTTCTCTTTTTTTTAGTTTTCTTTTATAAGAGTTGTGTAAAGTGTCATTCGGTTGCAGCGTGCAAGGTCAAGTGCTGACATTGGACCAGAAATACAAAAACAAATAAAAAAGCAAAAATGTGTGTTGACAAATTTACATACATCCTACACGCGTTTGGACACAAACATACATAGAAACCTACATACATGTACAATACTTACGTATGTACATTGTTTGTCGTTTCGTATCTGCGCTAAGCTGAACATTCAATTCAAATTAATGCAATGCATAAATCAATAAGAGATTGTGAATTATGATTAGCTAAGAGCTGAGCTTTTTCTTTTTACGCTTTAAATAGTTATGTACAACATCGAGCGACGGAAGGTGAGCGATATAAATCGGGCGATTGTATTGCGGTTACAAACATGTTCCGTAAAGGTGGGAATGTCAGACAAAATGTATTTATGAATATAGTATATACACATTTATATATGCAAATTTAACGGTACAAAGCTTTATTTAAATAAATATGGTTTGTTGAAATAGCAT
Source organism: Zeugodacus cucurbitae (assembly GCF_028554725.1). Lineage (NCBI taxonomy): Eukaryota > Metazoa > Arthropoda > Insecta > Diptera > Tephritidae > Zeugodacus > Zeugodacus cucurbitae. The sequence continues at coordinate 11,002,616 of NC_071669.1, forward strand.
TTGCAGTGAAATAGGATTTCAAAATATTTATTTTTACTCAAGATGAAGCTGAAGAAAAAATTAGGTTAAAATATGTAACCTTAGAATTCCAGAATATTTGAACATTTCGGAATGAGTTCTATGTGATTATCAATTTGCTTTTGTTACTAAATTTAAAAACAAAAATCTGAAGATTACAGTCACAAAAAACAAAAAATGTTGGTTCTCACTTGGAGGTTTTACTATGTGTATTTTGTGTTTTTGGGGTCACTGAATTCGAATCCGAGATCCATGGGGTTAGATAAGGGTTTTGACTAAAACCCAATATGGCGGGACAGCTTTTGTAAAAATTCATCGGATTCATTTGAAACTCACTACTCGGGTGTTTTCAGAGTCACTGATTACGAATCCAGTGTTGGTTGTTTTTAAATTCAAAGTGGCGGATCCAAAATGGCGGATGCTTCTTTGAAAAAGTCATGGTATTCGCTTAAAACTCGGTGCTCGGGGGTTTTTGGCGGTCGCTGATTACGAATTTGACGTTACTTTTCAAAAATTGAATACACGAGGTTAGCACTACTTCATAAACTCTCACCAGAAAAAACGAACAGTTTTTCTGTAGGACCAAAATTTTTAACACTACTAGATAGATGAGAGAACAGAGAGCTTGGATCAGAATTTTAAAATTGAGTCTCAAAAATAATAAAAAATAAATATAAAAAATATGCTGTAATTTTAGTAAGGGGGGTGGAAGAACAACTCCCACCGCAGCCGGTTCTACGCCACCGGAGTTGACCCGGATTTTATCCGGTCAAGGGCTGACCTTTCGGAGGTCTAACCCTGTTTGGATCGATTAGTTTTAAGTCTAGTTGTACGTCATTGGAGCAACGCCTTGCAGCAGGGTTACTCCATATCCTCCATAGGGAGTGGACCACACGGTCCACGACAGCAACACCAAGTCACACCCGACTCTTACAATTCAACTGCAACGGGCTCCAGAGCAAGATCGAGGCCAGACTGCGGACGCAAACAGTTTTAGACACACTCTAAACGCCATTCATAGTGGAGCTATCAACACCTTCATTGACTCCCTTCCAGTGAATGGCGCCCTTGGAACCAAACCACCACCTATAGCAGACGAAGAGCTCGAGTTGCCACGTGAAACCAGAGTGACCCTTGCGCAATTTCGATCTGGATATTGTAGCAGGTTAAACTCCAACTTATCCAGACTGAACCCCGACATACAAAATACATGTCCCGCATGCAACGAGTCCCCGCATGATTTTAACCACCTCTTTGCATGCCCAACGCACCCAACTTATCTAACACTCCTTTCCATTTGGTCCAACCCTGTCGAAACAGCACGTTTCCTGGGCCTCCCGTTAGATGATTTCGACGACAACTAGATTTATGCTCTTCTGTTCAGGCAGGGATAGATAACCGCTACAACAACAACTAAACTATAATTATAAAAAAATTCTGATTTTTCTCCTCCCATATGTTCAGAGCCAACTAAAATATTTTAAATTACATTTATATTTCCATTTAGTATATGATCTATAACTTTAAGCTCAAAAAACCACAACAAGTTACGCTAAACTATTGTGTGTGTGTGTGCTTTTAAATATATACGGACATCAGAAAAGTCACAAATGTTAATTAAAACATTTAATTACGTTAATTGTGGATAAGCTAACGTAACTAAGACACAAAAGAAATGTAAAAAAAAAATTATTTGGCTGGTAACAGTGAAATTTCATGCACGTATGTATATACATACATATGTATGTAAGCTCGAATTCATAAAAATGTATGCAAATGTGGTAGACACATTTTAAATTCCATGACGGTACATACTTCAATATTTGCATTTAGTATAGATTTATGTACATGTGAAATTACATAACGATTGTACAGTTCAAAAAAGTACGCATAAAAAATATATGTACATGTGTATATAATGACCTCAAAGAGTATACTTATTGGCAGGTGCTTAAACTGGAGCGGACTCGGATTTTCAAGTTAATAAAAGTTGTATATAGTAATAAGCTGACTATAGATACTGAAAAAATATAATTTAAAAATAATTACATTTGGCTTTAAAATTTTTTAAATATCAAGTTTGTATTCAAACTAAGTTAAAAATTAATAATAAAACAAACCTGAAAGTATGCTTCTTATTCTAACGTTATTATACCCTGAACAGGATATATTAAGTTTGTCACGAAGTTTGTAACACCCAGAAGGAAGCGTTAGAGGCCCTATAAAGTATACATAAATGATAAGTTGGTTGAACTAAGTCGATTTAGCCATGTCCGTCTGTCTGTCCGTCCGTCTGTATATATACGAACTCGTCCTTCAGTTTTTAAGATATCGTTTTGAAATTTTGCAGATATTATTTTCTCTTCAAGAAGCTGCTCATTTGTCGGAACTGCCGATATCGAACCACTATATCATATAGCTGCCATACAAACTGAACGATCGGAATCAATGGCTTGTATGGAAAACTTCCGCATTTTACTACATATCTTCAGAAAATTTGGTGTGAGTTATTGTTCATAGAAATAATTCAATCTCCGAAAAAATTGTTCAGATCGGTTCACTATAGCATATAGCTGCCTCGGAATCAATGGCTTGTATGGAAAATTTTCGCATTTGACATGGTATCTTCACGAAATTTGACATGGATTAGTGCTTTAGGTAATAATATAATCTCCGAAGAAATTGTTCAGATCGGTTAACTATATAACCTTAATGTTTCTAGCAAACAACCCGGCTAAAAAGTATTAGTAAAATGTTTTCTTTTTTTTACTTACTTTTTCTTACGTCTTTAGATTTGCTTAAACACATAGTTACTAAAAGAAATGCACCTGTGAAGGGTATATTAGCTTCGGTACAGCCGAAGTTAACGTTTTTTCTTGTTTTTAACTGTAAACCATTGTTTATTAGCAGCGATTTGGGCAATTCACACGACAGCCGGTTCTGTGGTACCGAAATTGACTCGGATTTAATACGACCTATTATAAAGGGTTGTGCTTTCGACAATCTACATATATCTGTTTGAATCGGTAAGCTATATAGACGCTATTTGCACAGTTCAAAACTGCGAAGTTTCTTGCACTATAGACTTGCTAGATCCATATTCCATACATCACAAGACAGTTGAGTCTATGTAATCGGTATGGAAAGGAAAATAGTTTCACAGTAGTTTGTTCCGAAACGGTTTTGCTAATGTTTTATACTTCTAAAATAACAAAAAAGAATTTTTGGTAATATTTTATAATTCTAAAACCACAACAACTATCACAAAAGGTGTCAATATAACGTCACTATATAATAAGAACCGACATTTTTGTTTGGAAAAATATCGAAAAAAAATTATAAAGAACCTATTTCAGTGTGGCAATAAGAAATATTTTAAGAAAATAACGTTAAATATAAAATATATATTCAATTTGAAATATAACACTGCAAGGATGACCAACAACTTTGTCATAACCTCAATTTTTAAAGAAAATCGTTAAAATTTTGCTGCTATGACGTACATAATTTAATTGCATTAGCTACAAACCCATTAACAAACCTAAAAAAGCACATTAAATAATTCAAAAAAAGCTAGTGCACTTAAAGTTTAGTTTAAATAAATAAAATTTAAAAGCAACTGAACCTAAGGGTTATGCGGGTAAATACACTTTTGTCTAGGCAAATACAATGTGTGCAATTAAGTGTTGACATTTTTTTATTTGTGTAGTTATGTTAGGCGCGTTTTCCCTCCCCTCTTCTAAGTGGGCATGGCATATAAGGTGTGTACAAAAAAAATACTTCCACGTGCGTCACAGCAACAACAACGAAAAAACAAATAATAGTCGTAATAATAATGCAATGTAAATGTCAATAGACCAAGTAATAATCACAAAAACAACAAAAACGAGATTGACTAATACGCGTGTAGTGAGTGTAAATAAAATAAACAAATACATACATATATTACAAAAAAAATTGTTATGAAACTTATTGCGACGAATTTAAAGCCGTACCAAGAAAATTTATTATATTATGTATTTTTAATTGAGGAATTAGAGTTTAAGTTAAATTAAGTTATTAATTTTTTTTTTTGTCATTTCGCGGAAGCAGTTAAGTTTTTGTTTTTTTAGAGGAATAGATTTCCATACAAAGTATATATTTACAAGTGTATAAAGCCATTATAGCGTACTAATAATAAAACAGGGTGCGCTATTATTTATAACGGTATGTAAACCTTGAATTACTTGATTACTTTGACTTTTACTAGGTGATTTGAGATGGATTATCAAAATACTTTTATAAAAAAAATATATAAATTTTTTGATTTTTAGGTAATTTCTAAAACGTTTTTTTTTAATAAATTTTTTTTTTTTATTTTTAGGTAATTTCTAAAAATATTTTTTTTTTGATTTTTAGGTAATTTCTAAAACGATTATTTTAATAAAAAAATCTACATTTTTTTGATTTTTAGGTAATTTCTAAAACCGATTTTTTAATAACAATTTTTTTATTTTGATTTTTAGGCAATTTCTAAAACGATTTTTTTTAATAAAAAAATATTGTTTTTTTGATTTTAAGGAAATTTCTAAAACGATTTTTTTTATAAAAAAAAAAAATATTTTTTTTTGATTTTTAGGTAATTTTTAAAACAATTTTTTTTTAATATTAATTTTTTTTTTTGGATTTTTAGGTAATTTCCAAAACGATTTTTTTTAATAAAAAAATATTTTTTTTTGATTTTCAGGTAATTTCTAAAACGATTTTTTTTAATATTTTTTTTTTTTATTTTTAGGTAATTTCCAAAACGATTTTTTTTAATAAAAAAAATATTTTTTTTTATTTTTAGGTAATTTCTAAAACGATTTTTTTTTTCTTTTTTTTTTTGATTTTCAGGTAATTTCTAAAACGATTTTTTTTAATAAATTTTTTTTTTGATTTTTAGGTACTTTCTAAAACGATTTCTTTAATAAAAAAAATATATTTTTTTGAGTTTCAGGTAATTTCTAAAACGATTTTGTTTCAATAAATTTTTTTTTTTGATTTTTAGGTAATTTCTAAAACGATTTAAAAAAAAAAATATTTTTTTTGTTTTTTATGTAATTTCTAAAACGATTTTTTTATTAAAAAAAATTAATTTTTTTTTGTATTATTTTTTGTTTGATTTTTATGTAATTTCTAAAACGATTTTTTTATATTTTTTTTTTGATTTTTAGGTAATTTCTAAAACGATTTTTTAATAAAAAAATATTTTTTTTTTGTTTTTTTATGCAATTTCTAAAACGATTTTTTTTATTAAAAAAATTAATTTTTTTTTGTATTAGTTTTTGTTTGATTTTTAAGTAATTTCTAAAACGATTTTTTTAATAATAAAATATATATTTTTTTGATTTTTAGGTAATTTCTAAAACGATTTTTTTTATTAAAAACGATATTTTTTTTATTAAAAAAAAAAGGTAATTCTAAAAACAATGTTTTCTTATTTAAATTTTTTTTTTGTTATTTTATTTTTATGTTATTTCTAAAACGATTTTTTTTAATAAAAAATATATATTTTTTTATTTTTAGGTAATTTCTAAAAACGATTTCTCAAATATTTGTATTACTATTTTTTTCAATTTCATTGTTTTCATTTTCATTATAAACAATTTTATTTATTTTTCTAATAAAGGGTACGAAGTACGAATTTATATTGCCATGCGATTGCAAAGAGAAACCTTCAAAATAATGTTAACACTTAATCAGCAAGGAAATTCCTTGTTTTTACCACAGACCTCTAAAATAAACCCACTTTAGCTTTTCTAAGCAAATCTAACGTGCCTACAATATTGGTCAATGACTTCAAATACTACAATAGAAAGTAATATTTTTAGCCACAAGCGGAAGCAACCAACCATTTTTGACTGTAATATGACGCTAATTACTAAGTAAACACTATTTAAACGTGCAATTTGGTGTGTTCAAAAATACCAAAGTAACTCCCTTACTCACTCACTCACCTGTAGATGTGTATCACGATGTCCCGTTTTGCCATAGGCGGAATTTTTGGTCAAATAGCGACGTATATTTCGTAAAATTTCAGCCTCTTGATCTTGCTCATCGGGTGTTATATCCTTTGGTTCAAAGTAGACTAGCTTTGTGAGTGTACCGCCGATATCCATGCCGAACCAAGGCATTGCTGTAATTAGAAGATAATATTGTATTGAAGTTAGTAACGGTATTTAAGTGTATATTTATAGAAATAAGACATTAAAGTTAATAATTAATGGTAATTTTTTATTAATATGGAATTATATTGATTTTTAGGTTTGACAGATTTGACAGCAGGTTGACAACATGTCATTTATTTGACAGCTGGAATGACGCAACGTCAACATATTGTTATTTTTAGCATTTTGTTAGGAGAATTTAAACATTTTATGACAATTATGGAATATTTGGGGAATTTATGTATTATTGTCATAAAAAATGTTAGCGTATATAACATTACTCATATTCAAAATGAAATTTTAGTACAACATAAAGTAGTACGTATGTGTTATTTGAGGTTGGAACTGCTTAAATTGCCATTTGAGGTTAGAAGTGAGCAATTATATATTCATTTATGTATTTCACAAAAAAATATATATTATATAACAGTTTTTTAATGCACTAAAAACTGTTTGTAAACTTTTTTACGGATATTTTTTTGTTATTGCAATTTACTCTAGATTTAAATTTCTTTCGAGAAGTTTTTAATTATACATAGTTAGTATTATTACTACACAATACTAATGCCAGCAACTAAAATAATTACAATTTATATGGTGATTTTATTATTATTAAATTTAATTTTCAGACAACAGAGCAGAGTTCGAAAACTTCTCTTCTACTGGTACTAATGGCTCGTAATTATTCTATACACATACGATATGATCTCTATGTAATATATATACTAGGGCTCTTAAAATTATTCGAATAACCTGAAACCGATTATTCGAATATCCGGTATTCGAATAGTCGTTCTACTTCGCTTATTCGAGAAGTCGTCCTACTACGACTATTCGAATAGTTCCTCTGCTGTGAGTATTTGAATAAATGAAAATTGTTTGAAATCCAAGCAGCCTTTGATTTTTTGTTATTTTTACTTGTGAAAATGTCAATTGTGGGCACTTTTTGACTGAGTTTCACTTTTTTCAATAAAAATAGAATTTGAACTTGAACTATTCGCATAGTCGACAACGAAAGGATAATCGGATAGTCGGAAATGAGTGGTTAAACGGTTAGTCGACAACTTACAACTATCCGGATACTGCAAACCGAATATTATAATTCGAATAATGACCTATCCGGTTAATTCTGTTAGTCGAATACCACGAGCTCTACAGCATACATATGTATTAGGGCTCTTAAAATTATTCGATTAACCTGAAAACCGATTATTCGAATATCCGGTTTGTAACCGTGCGTACGAATATTAACCGGTTAGTACTATTCGATTAGTCGCAATGTTACGACTATTCGAATAATTGTTCTACTACGGTTATTCGAATAGTTGTTCTGCTGCGACTATTCGAATAGTTGCTCTGCTGGGAGCATTTGAATAAATGGAAATTTTTTGAAATCCAAGCAGCCTTTGATTTTTGTTTGTTTTTATTTGTAAAAATGTCAATTGTTCGCATTTTTCATGAGTTTCATATTTTTCAATGAACAAAGAAATTTAATGAACTTTCACTATTTGAATAGTCGACAACGAACGTTTAACTGAATAGTCAAAAATGAGCTGTTAATCGAATAGTCGATGACTGACGATTATCCGAATAGTGCAAACCGAATATTATTATTCGAATAATGACCTATCCGGTTAATTCGGTTAGTCGAATATCAAGAGCTCTACTGCATACTTATATGATTATAAACATCGTATGTGATCGCTGATATACTGTACATAGCTCGGTTAGATAGTTTTAGTAAACAAAGATCTGTGCGATCGTTAGCTATCTTTAATGCTGAGAAAACAGCTGACATTGTCAAATCACTGAGAGCCGTTTAGTAATACTGAGTTGAGTATAACGTCACTTGTAATAAATTACTTATCTGCTAAGAGTGAGGTACTTCTAAAATTGAATCAGTACTCCCGTTAATAAATATTTATAAATATTTGCATGACATTGAGTACTTTTATTTGATAAAAGGCATGTCTTGTATTAGGCAACATTTAAAAATATGAAATCAGATTTTTTTATTTTATTTTAGTAGTTAAATTGATAAGTGAAAAGTAAAATATTAGCTGATATGATTAACGTAACATCTGCAATGCTAGTTTATCGCTGAGTATGTTTTATAAACTGTGCTCTTGAAGTAAATGATATGAATATACAAAAATAGCACAGTGATTACTGCAGAAAAATAATTTAAATTTTTGAATAAAATATTATTGAAATTTAAAATAAATTCTGTTAAGCGAACCGTATAATTTAATGAAAATTAAATTCTTTTATTGTTTTTTCTTCTATCATCTCGGAACTCAGCACTCGAAAGCAGTACTTTTGAGACATAATTTACGGAAAATGAATATTTATACAAATTCTAGGACACCTGTGAGACAATAGTCAGCAGTATCGCAGAAAATATAGTAAAAAATACAGACATAACCTCAAAATTTATAATTTTTGTAATAAATATATTAATTATGATTTGTTTAGTTATATTTCACTATCACTACTAATAACAAACAATACTAACTACAATCACCTGTGCGTAAAAGTTCCAAAGCGGCTTCTAAATGCATTTTGTAGGCGTACACTTGTCTATTTTATTAAAAATTTCAATATTTATTTCACTTATGCATCAATATATTAATATTTAGGGAAATTCCGCAAAACACTTCCCTCACAATTTACGCAAACAGTCGTTGCGGTTGAGCGCGCAAAATACTCTAGTATATTGCTTATCAATAGATGATCGTTAGATTAACACAACTGGTGATCGTAAAACGTAGACGGAAAATGCGCGGATTTATAGAAATTAAATTTATAATTACAATAAAAGCAACGCATATGCAATGCGCCGACAACAACAATAACAACAATAAACAACGTTTCGCGAGTGAACTAATATTTGAGGTTAGCGAGCGCTTTATATTTCAATATTGATATAAATATTTCACACAAATACAACAATTTCCAACCAGTCAATAACTTAAAACAAATCACAGACGCACTTCAATAAAAAAAAGTTAGTTCAAATTGACATTTATTTTGTTTTTAGGTTATAAACATATAAAACAAAAAAAAACAACAACAACACTATTATATATGTATGTGGCACACGCCACAGCTTTTGTACGCGGTCAGCGACAATTGACAACTAAATGTGTTAGCAGTACGGCAAAAGCACCGCACTTGCTTTTTACTAAATACAGTGTTGAGCACAAAATTGATTAATGTGTGTGTGTGTGTGTGTGGTTATCGCGATCTCACATAAGGGCAATGGACAGTAAATATCAACTACGATATGTACATACCTATGTATATTACGTATGTATGTATATTGTCATTTTAATGGCCAACCCGTTAGCAATTAAAGAACACTATTAAGTACGGAATAAGGTAGGAAACCAGCAAACCGCACAATAGCGGAAAGTGCAGCACTTGGAGATATAATGGGTATACATACATACATATATATAATTATTATATATATATATACATATGTATCCATGTCAATATACATTGTTGTATCACAAGTGAATTGGCATTTTGATAATGAAATGTTGAAAAGGTTTCTTATCGAATCTTTGATTAAATTAGGAGAAGATAGAGACGTAACTAATAATTTGTAGCTACAAGTGGATACAAATTGTATATACAATAAAAGTATTATTGCTAAATGCGCAATGAAGGCTTCTCACAAATAAATAACGTAAAAATACGTATTTTTTCTTGTAATGTTATAAAATAGCGGTATTCATCCATTGGACGAATTTATGCAAAATGTGTAGTATTGTTTTAAATATATATTTGATAAATTTAATAAAATATAGGAATAAATATACGTCGTATCGACGTAATAAAATGGACGTATACATCTTTTGGATGAATTTACGTATTATGAAATTATATGCAAAATGATAATAATAAAAATTTTTAATAAACATAAGTCTCGGTTATGGAATAAAATGGAACTGTTCATCTATTGGATGAATTTATGGATTATGAAATTATTTGCGTAATGTCTACATAAAAGCTTTTAATATATGAATCTACCGATTATGAAATTATAGGTGTAATGTCTACATAAGAGGTTGTAATAAATAAATATACGTATCACTTGTGTAATAAAATAGAGGTGTTCATCTTTTGGATGAAATTATGCAAAATCAAATTATATGAGTATTGTTAACATAAGATGTTTTACCGTTTATGTAATAAAATGGGCGTATTCATCGTTTGTATGAATTTACGGATTATGAAATTATATGCGAAATGTCTACATAAGAAATTTTAATAAATATATGTATGTCCATATAATAAAATGTAGGATGAATTTATGTTAAAAGATTTCGATGCTTTAAATTTCGTCTCCTGATAAAAAAAAATCGTAATAATATATGGATAGTGCTCTTCCTTCACCAATCTATCGAATAAAAATATTCCTGAAAACAAAATTGAGATTTTCAGTAGTTTAGGTTTTTCTAAATAAACTAAATCGGAAATAAGAACTAATTCACGGAGGCATATTTGTAACTATTGTTCACCTTAGATCATACAACAACAACAACACTCATAATAATTATGAATGAATCTTCCAGTTTTAGACATTGAAGATGCAGCAAATAATTGTTTGTTCCCAAATATCTTCAATTTTTTTCAGAAATAAAAGTTTTTAAGCCAAAAATGTATTGTCGGCTGTGATAATGCATTTATTTTTATCAACACTGTATTTCGCGCATAACAACAGTTAACAAACACATCCGTATTGATATTAGACATATCAGCATTTGTCAGCAGAATTCAATAAACAAATATTATTTAATTAGACAAAAAAAGGAAGGAAGTGTCAAAGTGCAGTTGGCGGTTTGCGATTTCGATTTAATTAATTCATATACTCTATATGAATGTACGGAGTATTTATTTTAATATCAGTGTACTTAATACGCCCCATCCAAAATCCATTTCTTTGGTTATCTGGCTGTTTGATTTCGTTATAGGGTGGCGTTTTGTGAGGTGAACTTAACTTGAATTATAATTCAAGTTAATAATTATTAATAAATATATCTATGTTTTATCAATATTAAAAATAGAGGTATTCATCCATTGGATGAAATTATGTGAATCAAAATCTATTTAAAAGGTTTTGAATATATATATATAATAATACTTTATAAATGTAATAAAACATAGGGATAAATATACGTCTTATTAACGTATTCATCTTTTCGATGAATTTGCGAATTATGAAATTATATGCCGCACATAAGAGATTCTAATTAATATACGTCTCGTTTATGTATAAAATTGAGGTTTCATCTTTTGGATGAATTTTCCGATTATGAAAATATAAAGGGACCCACCAAAGATTTCTTGCATCCATACATCCATTTGTATAAAATGAATGAAGGAAAGTCCTTTTTGACTTAAATAATTGTTCATACTAATTCAACCACATTTTAGAATAATATTAATCACCACAACATTGAAAAAGAAAGTATGCAGCCAAGGGTCTAAGTAAAAACGTCGCTTTTGGTTTTCAAAAGGATCATTCATTTCTGAGTGAGAAACCGGCGAAGAGTGCTACAGGCATCCATCGAGAAATTTCGGTTCACATAGAAAATACAATAAGAAAAGGAACAGTTGCACTTCGATTCGAAGATGCTGGCTTTAACTGTAGATTGGTACGGAAAAAAACCGAAACGTCGTATTGAATTTGCTCAAGACACAGGTTTTTGACTCAAAATCAGAGACGTTATATATTATTCAGGAGTGAAACAAATATAAAAAGAGTGGATCAGATGTTAAAAAGTACATGCGGTACATTCGCCCCATAATTCGTCTCACCATACCAACTACCAGTTGTAAAGTTCGGTCGGTGGCTCAATAATCGTGTGCGGCTGATTTTCATGGTACGCTGTGGAGTCAATTTATAGTATTGAGGGTAATATGGATTCAATAAAGATCGTTTTGATAACCCAAAATGTAATGCTGCCGAATTATGATCAGTGTTGTGGTAATTTCAACAAAATAATGATCCGAAGCATACTTCTCGGGTTGAAAAAAAGTTTTTTTGAAGAAAATCTGCCACTGTTATGGACCGGCAATCGTCGAGAGCAGACTTAAATCCAATATAATAGCGTTTTTAGACATTCAAATTAATTGATCAATTAAAATTTTTATTGAGAAACCCTTTTTTGACTTTGTTACTGCCGGCTACTCGATAACCGATCAGCTGTTATACATTTTTGTTTTTTACTTTTCATAAGAAGTTGGTAAGTTTCATCAGCTGATTGCTATTTTTCAGCAGCGACATCTACCGCAGCTTTCTTATACCAAAAAATTCAGCCAATCGCAGACAAAGAACGTACATATATCGTACGTATTTGTCGGAGAGTTGCATTCGATTTTCAAATCGATTAAGATTTAATTACAAATAATTATTTTGTATGTTAAATCGATCTTAATAAGCGTTTTAATCGAGCAGAGACCGGTTAATTGATCAATTAGCTCCTGCCTAAAAACGCTATAATATGTTTTAAACGACTTCGACACTTTCTGTCGAACGTTATAGAAGTTTATTACTTTATATTAATACTGTATGACTTTGCATTTGTAATTTTTATGTTTTAATAATTTTTTTGCTTCGTTTTCATTGAATTAGTATTATATGCTGAAAACATCTTCAGTTTATGAAAGAAAGCTTTTTATTCTTGGGTATGTCATACACTCAACATCGTTCTTAATTTTCAAAGGCCTATAGAGTAAATACGTCTTTATAAATGTTGTAATACTTCTAACGTCATTCTCTGACTTATATAAATATGGTTCCAGGGCTACGAATTACCAGGAACAAATCAATTATGTACACTTTGTAAATATATTTTTGTTATACAATAACCGTTATCATCATATGTACACAGTTATAACACACCTCTGTGCAAATAATTATACATGGGTATACAAATACATATTATAGACAAATGTACATATAATGAAATTACTAATAAATACTTAACGACCGCAATGTACTTTGATACAGAGAGCAATAAATATTTTTGCATAATTAAAATTTTTCTTCAATGTACTTTAATATTTATTCACATTTTTTAAAATAACAAAAAAAAAATACACTAATGATCATAGAAATAGAAACACTGTGTAAGTTATCAAAATTAAACCAAGAAAAAATTCAATCTCGATTATTACTAAAATCCGCCATTATAAACAATGTATTAATTTTGCGAAATTCGCCAAAAATCAAATTCGCTCGAAATTCTATGTTTACAAACATACTCAGAGACTCTGGTTGCTGATGATAATCAAATGAAGTGTTGGATAAAATAAACAGGCGAGTTGGAAAATTTCATTCACCAAGCAACAAATTGTATGTAGTAAGTACGTAGCAATTCAAAGCTTCCGCAAGTGCAGTGATTCATATTGATTTTTGTTTAAATTATCATTGAGGCAGCACACGCGTTCAGGCGGTGGCTGCGTGCCGCTGTGAATACAAATAAATAATCATACGATTATTGGAAGTGCACTCATAAGCTTGGTGAGTTTATTTAGGCGAATTTTAATGAATCAATTATGAATGGAGAGGTGTCTGTGTAAATAAGTCTGAGTGGAATTGAACTTTAGTCATAGGAAGCATGCTTTCGCCAATTCGAAACAATACAATTTTTTTTAACTTTTTTATATTTAAAATCATTTCTAGCAGCCTTCACTAGTCTACAAACAGATATCAGAATCTTGAATTTCGTCAAAGAAATACGATTTTTTGGCATAATTCGGGTTTAGCGCCTAGTGGTATGCTATAAAAATTAAACTTTTAGCTATAGCTTTGACAACGAAGAAGTCTCTTAACTTGCTTCAAGACTGACAGAACTAAGCTCATAGTGCCAAAGAAGAAAGATTTTCGAAAACTATTATGGAACTAGTGTATGATACTACAACTACAACACATTTTATACTTCCGCGTATATTTTTATGGCGAATTGTACGGTCAATTAGAGCAATCGATCCTTTGTCAAAGTTTATTGCCACTGATAGTTTTTAAAAATGCTGATACAGGCCTGTGCTTGTGTTGAATTTTTATTCGAATTTTTCGAAATCGGAATGAAAGAAATTCAAATTCGAATTATTTCGAAATTTAAATGATGAAAGAAATTCAAAAAGTGTTTCGAAACTGGTATGATGAAGAAATTCGAATTTTTTTCGAAATCGAAATAATGAATGAGATACGCAAATTATTTCGATATCCCTATTTTTTCGATGTTAAAAAGGTAATTTTTCAATTTTAATTAGCAAATCGAATGGGAACAGCAGACTTCTGAAGATTTTCATCACTTCAATTCCGACAAAAGTGCCTGTTAATGAATGAAATTCGAAAACTATTTCGAAATTGAAATGATGAATGAAGTTCAAAAATTATTTCCAAATCGAAATAATGAAAGAAATTCGAAATTTAAAAAGAAATTCGAAAACTATTTCGAAATTGAAATAATGAAGAAATTCGATTTTTATTCGAAAACGAAATAATGAATGAAACTCGAAACACTTTTTTCGATGTGAAAAATGTGTGAAATTATTAATTTTTAATTAGCAAACCGTATAGGAACAGAATACTGAATGAAAATCATTGCAATTTCGCCTAAAAGTAGTTGTTAATTAATAAAATTCGAAAATTATTACGAAATCGAAATGATGAATGAAATTCGAATAATATTTCGAATCGAAATGATAAATTAAATTCCAAAAGTAATTCGAAATCGAAATGACGAATGATTCGAAAAATTGTCAAAATCGAACTGATAAATGAAATTCGAAATCACTTTTTAAAGGACTAGAAATTATTCATTCTGTTTTAATTAGTAAACCGACAAGACTAAAATGATGCATGATGAATGAAATTCGAATAAAAGTTTCGAAAGTGTTAAAAGGAGTTCTTGGGACAGGAGTTTTATTTGCTAACTTTTCAAACAGTATAGAAATAAAGAACAGAATTGAAGAGAAAATCAATTCCGACGATTAAAATTGCAAAATTTCATGAAAATAAAATTCAAAACACATATTTAAGTTTTTTGAAAAAAAAAAAAATTAGAAATACGCTTTAATTTCACACTGCTATTGATTAAATTTAGTTTTTAATATTTCCACGATCAAGTTCAAACAGGTTATAGCATAGTTGTAGACACTAAGTCGATGTCTTATCAACAACGGCTGACCTTTGTTCGACGGGGGAAAGGCACACTTCGCTCGTGCGCCATGCAGTGTACACATGAAAATTGGAATTGGAATTTCATGAGAGACAAAATGAATTTTTAAAACATACAAATATATGCATTACAAAAGATTATGAATTAAGTGCAGTGGACCTTTGAATTTGAATGCCCTTCAAACAAAGCGGACACAAAGCGAAGCGACGGTTCAACGCCACAAAGTAGGCGCAAGTTGTTGTAATTGCTTTCATTTTCATTTTTATTATTATTTTTTTTTTGTTTTTGGTTTTTTTAACAATTTCAAAACTTACACATAAATTCATCAAGTTCACGATTCAGCTGCTGCGCTGTCACACCATTGGGACACACAACATTTTGCGTTGAAATGCGTTCCAAGGCGTCCGCCCAATGTTGTGCGCGACTATCAGTGGCCGCTGATGAGTCATTGTTGCTATCCAAATGTTTGCGATTGCGCTTATCAGCCGGCAATTCAGCGTCGCCGCATTCTTGTTGTTGTTGTTCTTGTTCTTGTTGCGTAGTTTCGGCCAGCTGTTGTTTCTGTTGTTGTTTGGCAGCTGAAAATTTCCATGAAGCGCGCCAAGAGTTGCGTTTGGTGAGCACGGCGGGCGCTGTGCCATTTGTGGGTGATGGTGATTTTTTATCACCACCGCTGCCGTTGCTCATTTTCGGCGCATTGCTGTAGTTGTGCAATTTGAAAATTTTCAAATTTATGGAATATTTCGAATCTTTCGCGGGCACTTTCATTTTTGTGGTGTTTTTTTTAATAAAATTTAATAAAATATTTTAAATATAAAAAGCGAGTAGCCAAAATGGTAGTTGAAAAAATATCACAGTCAAAATATTTGGAATTAATTTTGATTAATTTTAATTTTTTAAATTATATTTTTTTTTTAATTTCTAAAATTATGTTTTTTTTTTTAATTTTTTAAATTTTAATTTAATGCTTTTTTGTTGGTAAGTATTTTTTACACATTTTAAATGCAACTTTGCGTTGTGGAAATAATATGTTTACAGTTTTTTATTTATTAAAAAAAAATATTTAATTTTTATTTAATTTATTTTAATTTTTATTTTTTATATTTATTGCGCCAAATGAAAAACATTGCTTTCTTTCACTTGCTTTTCAATTATCCTTGCTTGTAAATCCTTTTTCACGAACTTTGTTGTTTTTGTATTTTTTTTTGTTGTTGTAATTTTCCACACTTTAGACTTTCACAAAATATCATATAAGAAAAAGGAAAAATTTCGCCAACGTTTCTCGCGATCTATGCTATTCCATCCAGCGTTTCTAATGCCACTTAGTATTTATACACGCTTACATGTTGTGTTAGCGTTTAAGCGTAGCGCGATTTCTTTTATTTTTAATTTTTATTTTTTTTTTCCAATTTCTTTCACTCAAAGTCACACCGTTTGAAACACGTTTGTTGTCGATCAACCAAATGGCCAAAGTGGTAAAGCAAAAGACGACTGTTCGCGAGCGCGCGTGCTGAACATTTGAATGCGCAACGATCATGGCATGCCTGGGTAAGCCGGGCACGCTCGCACCAAACTATATATATATATATATATGTATATGTATAAACAACTTACATATTTATATATATATACATGGAAATATATACATTAGCTTATATACATTTTTAGTTATTCAAATAAGTACACAGCGTCAAAATGCTTACAAGCACACATACACATATATACAACAGACACACGGTAAAAGTGAGAGATTAAGCAAAATAGCCGAAAGAGCGTGAGCGCGCCCAAGCAAATAGTCAGACGATTTTACATGTCGCTTTAACGAGTGATATGCACTGGATATTTGTTGGCTGCTTGCTGTATCGTTGGTTCTTCCTTAAAAAAATGAAAAAAAAATTGTGTATATCGCTTTTCCACAGCTATGTAGACAACATTTTCCTCATACATATACCCATACATACATATGTACATACAAATATGTATGTAAGTACTCAAAAAATGTTATGTATGCATGTTTACATTTCTACTTGCTCACCTTTGAGGTGATCGGGTTTGGCAAAAGTTGTTGTTGTCTAAACAATGAAGATATCAGAGTTAATGACACAATTGTGCACTGGTTTGGTTGGAACTGAGCTAGTTGTTTGTTACGTTGTTGTTTCCAGAGGGAAACGAAACGTGAGTAACGAAGAAATATCAAAACATGAAAAAGAGTGTCGGCATGGTTAAAGGAAAAATGGTATTTGGGGTTATAACATACATTTTTGAGGGTATATCGAGTGGTGTGCGTGCACTTGTTGTTGAGTGAGATACCAGCTGCTTGGATATGGTTAGAAAATTTTGATGTCTCAATAATACATATTTTCTTAAAAAAATGCAGGTGGCTGGATCAAAGCAGGTTTTGTGACGTTTCAATAGTTTTCATACATATTTGTATGAAGTGATTTATTTGTATATTTGTAATGAAAAAAATATAAAAAAAAAATGAAAATCATACAAATGAGTGTAGTTCATTTTTTTAAGGTTAGAAAAAAATCTAAACAGTTGGATGCAGGTGATGAGGATGTGGATATACAATATTGTGCAAAACATATGCAACTGGCAAGAATACAGGTTGTTTTCTCAGTTGGTTTATGGAAAAATTTTAAAAGAATATAATTTTTTTATTATATAATATAACTTTTATAAACTTTATTTTTGCATATAACATAAATTTTCAAATCAACTATAATTTTAAAATTACAAAAATCTCAAAAGCAATTCCGAAAAACCAAAATTATTCAGTAAAATTTTTTTATTTAATTTAAATTAATAAAAAATATAATTTAAATTAAAAGAAATAATTAAAAAATAGTAATTAAACAAAATTAATTAAAAAATAATAAAGAAAAAAAAATAAAAAATAATAATTAAAAATATATTAAAAAAATAATAATAATAATAAAATAATAAAAAAAAATAATAATAACAAAATAATTAAAAAAATTCATTTTAATAAAAAAATAATATATAATTTAAAAATATTCATGTCAATAAAAAAAAATTAAAAATAATAAGTAATTTTTTTTTAATAATAATATTTTTTTTTATTATTTTTGGCAACTTTTTCTCTTATTTATTCATTTAGTGCTCACACAGACAAAAATTCACTTTGCATAGTGGTTCCGCCCATAGGCCAAAAATCAAAAAATCCGTCTCACGATTTTTTATCAAAATGTATACAGATGTCTTCTAAATTGTCCAAACTTCCGATTTACAAACAAGATTTTCCTAAAAATCTAACGGTACTTTGTAAAAATAGAATTAAACGCATGAATACCTGTATTTTTTTAAAGCACATCAAAATTTTTTTTTAATTTCGCAGCAAAAACGAACTTCCATTTGTTCTGGTAATTGTTCAGGTTAACGACTCAAGATTATTTTTAATGGATTTTGAAGTTAAAGATAATTATTTTAACTCGTGAAATTAATTAAGACTAACATGATTTGTGTTTTTAGTGAAATAAGTGTTTTATATCAACTATTCTTTTTGTATCTTTTTTGATGCGTCTTCTATTTGTTTATATAAAGTTTTAATTGTGTTCCACCGCGATCCCCCTTAAATTATATTTTATATAGTATTTAGCAGAGTCTTAAGGTAATTAAAGTGTTGAAGTCGGGTGCGGAAAGTTGCGGATATATTAAATTGTATTTGAATTAACTATTTTTAAGTTAAAATTCATTATAATTTGGCTAAAAAAGCTTGGGAAAAAAGGATAAATCGTCATTAATTCAATCTGTGTACGGTTTACTAGAGATGACATTATAAGTTTTGGTTCTAATTATAATGGCTGTTGAATGGCAGTGAAAAATTGAACTCTATTAAATTGGTTGATAATTTGCTTTTTCCATACATGATTTTTTTTATATGATATTATTCTTATAGGTTGAATGTGGGGGTTGGATGGGGGAAACTATAACGACAAATCATGTTCAGCTTGTTTATCGTTTTCTTAAATATTTTTACAAAGCCTTACTGAAAGTTTTGACACTCCAACTATAACCATGAGAAGTATTTTTGCGCATCATTGCCATATAATGGCAATTACTGTTCTATGGGAGCTATAGGACCTAGTAGTCCGATGGGGCCAATTTTTTTATTATAAATTTAAAATATTTTTCTAGATTTTTGGTGAAAATTTCATAGCGATATCTCAACGGGAAGTATTTATGACCGCGCCTTCATACAAGCCGAACCACTGTGTTTTGTCATTGTTGTAGCAACTACAAATTCCAAATACAGTGGAATTTCCATAACTCGAACTCTTGATGGCAATAACATTTAGAAATCACATTTAATACAATTTTCCTACCATAACTGAAATTTCCTTAACTCGAACTCTTGAACTGGCAATCTAAGCCAAATTTCATAAAAATTTCCTTCCATAAATCGAACTTTTCGACCAGGGCATAATACAAAATTTAAAATTTTACTATCGAGGCAAAATTCTAAAAGAGTCCTCTATATCGTATGGAGGCGAACAAAAAATACGAAAATTACAGAATAAATGTACATAAAACTGTTTGCGAAGTAAATAATTAAAATTAGGTATAAATCTATATTTTACAGCTTTTTGAAAAATTGTATGTTTTAATGAAACTTTCAATAACTCGAATTCTCTCTAACTCGAAGTTTTTTTTGTGGATTATGGTGATTCGAGTTAGGGAAGTCCAACTGTAGTTTTATGGAATATTGCTAAGTTGACAAACGTTGTTTGTTTGTTTATAAAAATGCGTTCCAATTAAGTAGATATGACTTTTGTAAGCACGAATTTTATGGAAACTGAAATATTAATAATATTTGCGCGCACAAACATGCTGTAAATTTCAATTGCTAAATGACCTATATGCATATTTTATGAACAATACTGTATGAGGATTGAGTGATATCATAACACACTCCCTAAATGATATAAACAAAGATCTGCGACAATATGGAAATATATAAGCACTACATTAAAAATAAAATAATATAAAAAATATGATAAAGTACACTTAAATTTTTTTTACTTTATATTTAAGAGCAGTGATAAGTTGGCTTTTTAAATCATGCACCTATAATCCAACATTAATTAGGCACAAATGTTTAACATCCGCATGCACATTTTGAACTCTAATACTTTAGCAAGATAAGAAGGATAGATCATAGCCGAAATGTTTGCCATTCATGCAAGCAAAATAGCAATTCACGTGAAAATCAGCCAAAATAATTGCATTGTTTTGAACTCTGCCATTGGGGCTTATCAAGAGCATGAAGCACATGGTAATTGGTGCTCGGTTGTAGGTGTTGAATAAAGACTAATTAAAATAAAATATTTGTTGCTAAGCATGATATAAAAATTAAATTTAAAAGTAATGATTTTAAACAAAATTATTTAATATGAAAAAAAAGTTTCTAACGGTACATACAGGGTATATGTAAATGTAACTACTAGGGCTCTTAAAATTATTCGAACCACCTGAAAATGAATTTTAACCGATTAATACGATTCAAATTGTTGTAACATTGCGGTAATTCAAATAAAAAACAATAACGGTAAACCTGCGCCGGTTTATTTTGGCACTCGACTCGTCAAAGAAAATAATATTGTTCAAATCTAAATTTGTAAATTAAATAAAAATAAAAAAAATTAAAATATAATTAATAAAAATTAATTTTCTTATCTAATGATGGAGAGTGTAAAACCATAGATAAGCAATTACATAGCTCTGGGTACTCAAGTACCTAGATATGTTTTATGAAGGCTAATTACTTTGCTTTTATTTCATTTTTAAGCTTTTTTTATACCCTGAACAGGGCATATTAAGTTTGTCACGAAGTTTGTAACACTCAGAAGGAAGCATCGGAGGCCCTATAAAGTATATATATAAATGATCAGTATGTTGAACTGAGTCGATTTAGCCATGTCCGTCTGTTAGTAATGAAAATTTTTGGAAAAACTCGACGTCATTCGAGAGCTATATATATGTAGAATATTTGTTCAAAATTTCAAAACGATCGATGCAGTAGTTTTTTCAGTAGGCTGGTCACCAACTTTAAAAATGACATTTGGGAAAATCGATTCAAAGTTTTGTACACTCAGCGCAGTTAGCTGGAGGTACCGTTATTCAACCGGCTGTAACTTCGTTAGTTTTTCTCCGAATGACCTAAAACTTTCACACAATATTCTTGAGATGTTGATGGTTCAGAAAAAAAAATGAAAAAAAAGTTGTCTGTATATTTACGAACTAGTCCTTCAGTTTTTAAGATATCGTTTTGAAATTTTGCAGATGTTATTTTCTCTCCAAGAAGCTGCTCATTTGTCGGAACTGCCGATATCGGACCACTATATCATATAGCTGCCATACAAACTGAACGATCGGAATCAAGGGCTTGTATGGAAAACTTCCGCATTTGACGTGGTATCTTCACGAAATTTGGTGTGAGTTATTGTTCATAGAAATAATTTAATCTCCGAAAAAATTGTTCAGATCGGTTCACTATAGCATATAGCTGCCTTACAAACCTAACGATCGGTATCAATGGCTTGTATGGAAAGTCTTCGCATTTGACGTGGTATCTTCACGAAATTTACATGAATTACTGCTTAAGGTAATAATATAATCTCCGAAGAAATTGTTCAGATCGGTTAAATATATAACCTTAATGTTTCTAGCAAACAACCCGGCTAAAAAGAATTAGTAAAATGTTTTCTTTTTTTTACTTACTTTTTCTTACGTCTTTAGATTTGCTTAAACACATAGTTACTAAAGTAAATGCACCTGTGAAGGGTATATTAACTTCGGTACTGCCGAAGTTAAGGTTTTTTCTTGTTAAGCTTTTTTTTGGAATAGACATTGCACGGACACATGATAAAGTTGGATGGCTATACGATAAATCAAAAAACTATTTTCAACAATACTTTGTCGGACTATTCGTGTAAAAATTAGGATAATTGAGTTTTAACCTGTCTTTTATGTATTAATAATGTTCTTTTATTATTTAATTTTATAATTATTTTTTAATATTGTTATTATTTTTCAATATTTGGTTATCTATAAAATATTTACTGAACCAGCTCAAAATTGCTGAGTTATTGTTTATAATAAATGTGTCTGGTAAAATTCTGTTGATACGAAATAATCACAATGGTCAGCAATGTTGATTTTATTATTAATTGCATTTTTTTGTGCACAAAAATTATTATAAAAAAAACAAATTTTTGCAAAAATGAAAATTTGCGTGACTTTCATATTTGAATTTTGAATTTCACGCATTTCACACAGTTACTGTAATTGGAATAAAAATTGTAAAATTTACTATTATTTATTTTATCTAAACGTCGTTGAGTACCGCCAATATGAGCTGTAGGGTGATAAAATCATACGATACGGCGGCTCATTTTAATATGTTTACATACGAACAACGCGAACGCAGATTTCTATACACACACACACACATGAACAAACAAATTAATACGATTGAGTGTTGGCTAATCAACGAAAGTGGCTCGCATGATACTGAACGTCTATAGGTTTGCTCTCTTTAGCCTTCTACGCATATTACTGCATTGATGGTCGATAGTTTATTTTACGCGTGTTTCGAGGTACTGTATTACGGAATTTACAAGGGTTTAGAGGGTAAATATTTAAATTAAATAACTTTAATGATATTCAGCTATGCAGGTGTGTAGATTTGTAAAGATGCCCAGGTTTCTATAAAATAGCTTTGTTTATGTGTTAGAGTTTTTTTTTAACGAATAACAGATAGCACATTTGCTATCCCGACACATAAATTATATAAACAAACTATAGTTGATCATAAGAAAACACTTTCCAATCGGAAGCATCCCTAAAGTGAAAACTTATATTTCAAATTAATTGTGAGAATGGATTCTGATCAATTTAGAAATTACCATTATTTAAATATTTAAATCACATTGTAAGCGCATCTATACAAATGCTCAAGAGTATCTCGAATTCCCCAATTGTATATGTAAATTTACTTTTATTTACAGTTTCTGTAATTTTTGAGCAGAGCTTTATTGTATCCTTGATGAAAAGTGTCATTCACAAATTTTCGTTGCCTGCATTTAGGCGCATATGAATATAAATTATGCATTCGAAGTTATACACATGTCTGCATGAATGCAACGAATGCACATAACAAATTTATTTATCATTATTTGTATCTGAATATTTCTATACTATAAACGTTTGTATTAATGAATATTGAAAATTTGAAAACAATGTGTTGATACATACTTTTTAAATGCTTACCTTTAGCTAATTGCGATCTTAGCATCTTTTCGTCTTGCATTTCGTTGCAATTAACTTGGTTAACAAGCTTGTTGATCTACCAGTCCAAGCCTTTTACAGAACCGGCGTGTGTTAATGTTTATATTGCAAACGCAACAATGCTTTGTAGGCATGCAATATGTAACCGCACAGATGACGTCGTTGCTTTATACTTGATTTGTTTTCGTATTATGTATGTACGTACGTTGGTAATGACTAAAGTTTTCACAAAACAAATCACAATAATCACAAGCTCAATGAACAAGTCTTGTATGTAAATAAACGCGCACAATACACTTGCAGTACGTTGTACACAAAAGCTATTTTTCTGCTTTTAGCTGGAATGGCATACATTCGATACTAATATGTGTATGCATAAATATGACGCCAGTTTCTTATCAGTCGTAATAAAATGATTCAGCGCGGTTTATTATGGCTTTTATGTAGCCGGAGCACAAGTAGTTTTCTATTTGCGTTTATGTGGTTTTCTTGTTGCTTCACATTGATCGTCTTGGCGGTGACAGGCCTTCGTAGTGTGTCTGTTTACTTGCGAAAAACAAGGAATGAATAGATCACTGCTGGTAGACAGGTAATGTTTCAAGGTTATGTCCTTCTGCGGGAAATCGACTAACGAATGCAACAATTTATTGAAACAATTTTATATGCTGATTTTGCTACGCATATATGTAACGTTTTTCTTATTTGTTGGTGGAAAACTTTCACACAAATTTTACGTTTTCACTCGCACCCACGAATTTTCCAATGAAAGTAAGAAACACGATGACAATTGACCCTATAATTGACAGTAATCAGTTGGACGGACTTTTGTTTGTATCGTTATTTTTATTTTGTTAGGCTGTGTTCACTGCACTTGGTTTTTTTCTATCTAATCTTTAAAATGATAAAATATTTTTAATGTTGTGCAAATACATCTTTTTTATTAAAACTTTATTTATTTTTTTTCGAATATTTATTTTTAATATTATACTGGAATATATTTAAGAAATTAAAAATATTTATTATGGTTGCTATTTCTTTATTTTGATTTTAATAATCTTCAGAAACCTTTAAAATAGTAATTAATGCTAATTAATATATTTTTAATATATATATAATATTCTTTTAAAACTATACCAACATATTAAAAGTCAGAAATATTAAAATTGATTTAAAAAATATTACAAATTTAAGTACTTACAAAACAACCCTGCTATTTCAAACAAACGTCATTTGAGAAACATTAAAAATAGTTCTATGAGTACGCAATTGGACAAAATAATAAACAAAGCGCAATTAATAACATAAAACTAAACTAAATTATTAAAACAAATTGTCATTATACCAATTAAATGTTTTCCGCAACCTCCACACCTTTAAGGACACCAACTAAGGATCAAAATGCCAATAACAGCAGCTCGAGTAAAGAGCATGACAATTCTTCAGAAAGCAGTAATACCTTTCCATATCCAGCTTGCTGGAAGGATGATGCCCGCATGATTGTGCTATTATCACAATTTCGTGTGCGTGAAGTGAATCCAGAAAACTACGATTCAAAATTAAAATTTTGGCAAGATATGATTGCGCTGTATTGCGAACACACAGGCACTGGCTGCTTTTGCAAACGCGATCTGCAACACACATTTGCGCGCGGTGATCGCATACCCTCTGGGCTGGACACAGTTTTTAGCGAGATGCTGCATGCCAAGAAAATACGTACACGTGCTGACTTTGAATATGATCCTGAGAATACATGGAGCGGTTGGGCAATGAATAGTTTTGTAAAGCGTCCAATATCGTGGGGTTGGCAAACCTTGAAGAGCAAAGTGGGACTGCAGGCAGTGCGCGATGCAGGCTTATTGGAATATGTGCACTTAGAGGTTATGAAGGTTGGTGTTTGGAAACAAATATCATATGTATATGCATATTTAAAGAATTTTATTATAGAAATTTTGCAAAGAATTGCAACAAAATGTGCTGCTAAAGCATGAGGGCGAACTGCTGCATTATGAAAACTTCAGAGAACTTTCGAATGCAGTTTTGGCACTTAAAGAAGATTGCCTACTTTTATGTCTGCACGTGCTGCATTGTCAACGCAAAATTGGACTAGAGTATAAAACAGAGGATAAAGAACAACAACTACACTTGATCAAAATACCTGGTGAGTAAAATATACAAATATGATTCAAAGTTTTCATTGAAGCGACCATTTTCAGCAAAAACTGATACAAGCATTGAAATCACTGAGACTGATCGTGCCATACACAACCTTAAAATGACACAAGCCAGCCTGCGCACACAATTGGAAAACTTGGAGGAGGATTTAAAGGAAAATGATGAGAAAGCACGTCAATATATAAAAGAGAACAAA
This sequence comes from Zeugodacus cucurbitae, assembly GCF_028554725.1. Taxonomy (NCBI): domain Eukaryota; kingdom Metazoa; phylum Arthropoda; class Insecta; order Diptera; family Tephritidae; genus Zeugodacus; species Zeugodacus cucurbitae. The sequence continues at coordinate 11,028,703 of NC_071669.1, forward strand.
CGTCAATTGGCTAAGACTTATTTGCGCAAGAAACATTTAATCGAGAAAAATCATGGTGGGTTATATAGAAATTATTATTATAACAAATTTTTAAAACAATTTTTGCAATATTTTATACTTTAGAAAAACGTAGCATAGCTTTACACAATATCGAAACGCTCATCACTAGCGTCGATGAGGCACAAAGTCATGGCCAAATACTGGATGCTTATAAGATTGGCTCCAAGGCATTACAACAGGCGCTTAACGATTCTGGTTTGAAATACGATAATGTCGATGAAGTTATTGCCGATGTGCGTGATACCATGGAAACACACCAAGAGTTACAGGATACACTGGCCAATGTCGGTATATCAGATATTGCCGCGGGTGGCGCCGAACTCAATGACAATGATGCTTTGGAACGTGAATTACAACAAATACTCGGGCAAACGGGTCAAACGCCTGTCAAACCCATAATTACAAGTGATAATAACAGGTTAAGCAAGTCAACACCCAGCAGTGCACCGAAAACTCAAATAACCGATGCAGAACTTTTGGCTATGTTGGAGGGGCTGGAAGTTGAAGAAGGTTCACCGCATAAAAGCGTGGCGAGCGTACGCACTGCTGTTGGTGAATGAGTGACCCAACAACAATACGTTGCTATTATAGTAGGAAGTTTTTAGAAAAAAAATATATTTGATTTAAAATAAGGGGGAATGTTTTTAAATTGTTTATGTTGTAGAAAAATAAATGTCAAAATTAAAACAAATTTATTGTAATTTTTACTTTATGTTTATTTGCTCTCAATGTTGTTTACATAAAAACTCTTGCCGGATTTGAAATTTTTATTTGTATACAAAAGACATACGCCATCAACTCCTTTCTTTTAATACTTGCTTTAATTTAATTTTAAGTTACATAATAATTGATATTCGAAATTATTAATTTAAATTTTTGTTTTAAATATATTTTTCTATTGTAAGATTTATTATGTTCAAAATTATTTTTTTATTAAATCGTTTTTAACAAAATTCATTAAAAAATTCATATTTTTTATTTACTTCAAAATTTAACTTATTTATTTGCTGTTGCTGCAAAAAAATATAATTTGATGTCGGAGAATATGAATGTTGAATTATTGATAAATAATTGAATGGTCAGAGAAAAGTAGTTGTAAATAATTTATATAAAAAATATTATATTTATATAAAAATTGGTATTTACCTGCTTGATTTAATAATTTTTTTTCTTAATTTCAAGTAGTGTTCCAAAAGTAAGGTTAGGTGTTACGATTCATATTAAAGCTTCAGGGGGAAATATTATAATAGGAAATATGTAAGTATGTTTTTTATTGGTTTATATATTACTTTTTATGACGATTGGATCAACTTCAAGCTTTCCAACTTCCTTAAGGGGTTAGGGGTAGTCAGAGACACGAAATAAGCAGAATTTTCAGTAATTTTTTTTTGCTATTAAATCATATTATTTTACAAATGTAGTAATATGGCATTATTACACAATGTTTTGACTTGAAGACACGAAAATTAAAAAAAAAATAATAATTTATAATTTCCAAAATAATGGCTGCTTGTGTTGATCCAGTTAGAAACAAAGGTCCTTGCGGTGATTATCATAAGGCATTGGAAATTCATCTAAAATCAATCGGATAAGAAAAATTAGTTTTATAAATAGATAATTGTGAGCCTTGTCGATGTTTTTTTGTTTTTTTTTTCCAAAAATTAACAAATTGGCGACCTTAGGAAATTTTTTCTAGATTTTAGGTCTAAAAAATCGAAATTTTGAAAAAAAAATTCTTCGATCAGACCTGACTTTATTATGTACATATTCTAAAAGCTGTATAAATTTTATTAAAATTTACTGAGTGGTTTTCGATTTACAATTGTCACCAGTTCAAAAAACAAAGTTTTGAGAAAAACATATTAAAAGTTTCACACTAGCGTTTTGGAGTACCCGAGCGCTCTTCGTTATTTGTCGAATAACTCAAAAAGTAATTATCGGATCAAATTTTCAGAGAATATTTTAAAGATAATGCAACGAAAATACTAAAAAAACTTGATTTTTTTGAAAGTCCTGACTACCCCTAACCACTTAAATTGTATGAGAAGTATTTTTGCAGCTCTCACATACACTTATCCTTATGCTTAGCGATCATAAATATATAAAAGTATATATAAAACTAAAAAAATGCTATATTTTTGATAGGAATTTAAATGATAGGTTTATTAATCGAAAAACCCGTTATTGGTAATAAGAAATAGTTAATAAAAAAAAATTAAATAATAATTGCTGTTTTCAGATAAATTTATTTAACTCCAACAAAAACAATTTATTAAATATAAAAATAAACACTATATTATACGAAATACAGCTACGTTGAAGCTTACAGAAGAAGAAAAAAAAATTATAGCAGACTTTTTTGGTAGTGGGAATTTTTGATTCAGCAGAGTTCTTACTTGCAATATAGCCAATAATTACGATTGTTTAAAAAAAGGTTGCAAAAAATCGTTTTCGAAAAAGTTTTGAGTAACGAAAAACTCAGAATTTCCAAAAAAAAAATTAAATATAAAAAAATGTTTTTTGTAAAATTAATTCAAAATCTGTTTGTATTTAAATTGTTAAAATGCAATTGTTGCATACTTTTAGGCGGAAAAGCAATAGCGGCGCAATAAACCAAATAAATGTTATTAAGTATGTAAATAATTAATATAATATTATATTTAACATGAACCCACGTTGAGGCCTACAGAAGAAGAAGTAGTCATAGCAGACTTTGTTGGTAGGGGTAATTTTTGATCTAGTAAATTTCTGTTATCTAAATTTAAAATAAGAAAATTTAATATTATTAATATTTTTTATATTATTTAATAATTTATTAGGTCTACAACTTTGTTTCCGCCGTTTTCCAATAGATGTCTCTAGGGTCAAGCACTGGTCGATTAAATCGATTTTTTTGTATTGATTTTGGACATTTGTGTCAACATTAACCTAACAAAATATTTGTAGAGATCTGTTTGCATCCCAAACTTATTCTCAACTGAAAATGTCACTTTTTGAGCCGAATTCTCGACATTTGCGGGAAATTTTGCTTTTCAATTCCAAAAAAAATGCGGCTGAGGCTCATCGACATTTGTAAACGTTTTTATACAAAAAAAAACTTAAACTTGTTAGAAAAAAGCTGAAAAAAATCGTTTTCGAAAAAGTTTCGAATATCGAAAAAATTTCGATTTCCAAAAAAATACAATATTTATAAAAAAAAATATTATTTTGTTCAAATTATTTCAAAAAAGAATTTCGAAAAAGTTTCGAATATCGAAAAAATGTCGATTTCCGAAATAAATCCAATATTTATAAAAAATAATATTTTGTTCAAGTTATTTCAAAAACTGTTTGTATTTAATCTGTTCTTTTAAAATTTCGAATTTGGAAGAAATTTCCAATATCGAAAAAAATCGATTTCCAAAGAAATCCAATATTTATAAAGAAAAAATTATTTTGTTCAAATTATTAAAAAAAAGAATATCGAAAAAGTTTCGAATACTTACAAAAAACGGCGGAAGCAAAGTTGGAGACCTTAAATCACCATAAATAAAAATAAAAAAATATCACTCCTTACTATACACATATAAAAATTAAGTCAAATTATTCCAATCTTTTTTCATCATATTATCCATTTTTATTCTTTATTGCACATGTACATAATTTCACGTTATTACCTTTTCATACTGCAAAATTGTATTATTACATTTTATTTATTTATATTATTTATTCAACTTATTTGCAAGAGTTCAAAGTTCAATTTATTTACGTAGTAATTAAGAAAAATAATAATTATAATTTTATACAAATACAAAAATATGCGCTAAAAATATTTTTCAATTTTATTTGTTATATATATATGTATGTATCACTATGTTTATACATATATTATTTATTATATTAATTGTATGCATGTATATATACTAAATATTTGAATTTTTCAGTAATTTAAAACTAATCCTAATATAGTATATGTTTATAGCTAGGCCATATGAGTCGAACGTTGTGTGATGATGCGTACACTAGGTGTACATGTGTGTGTGTGTGTGTGTTTGTGTGCGAGTGAGTTTTCATAATTATAAACGATTGTAGTTTGAGTACTCGTATGTATGTATGTATGTTTACTCGTAAGCTTGATTTTTATACCGCTGATTGCTGACACAAGCATGAAAGCAGCGAAATTTACTTTTTATATTATTTTTTTAATTTTATTTTCTATAGCCGAAAGCAGTCTTCTTGTTAAACTTCAAACAATAATAGAGACCCCCGAATGTGTTTTAGCGAATTGTTTAGATTTCTATTAAAAATTTGTATTAATTAAAAAATATTTATTTTTGTGTCAGTAACCAGCCGTCTTGCAAATTATGTTTAATTATATATATATTTTTTATTTTTTGTTATTTTTTATTTCTATAATCTTTACTTATTTTTTATGTTTATTATGAAGTTGGTACTAAGTTTTGAGTTATATGATTATTTTTTGTTTTGAATTTTTCTGATTTCATATTGTTTTTTTATTTATTTATTAATTTCAGAATTTTTAATGAAACTTCTTTTTTACTATATAATTACAGATCACTTTTTTTTCTGTTTTTTATATGTTTTTATTCTTACTTTTGTAGCATACTATTTCATTAGCTATGTATGTACAACTATATTGGCATATGATTTTTATGTGTTTCAAAAAAATTTATTTTTGGGCAGATTGACTAGGTTCCGACAATTTTGCTTTGTGCTTTCACTTTAATGTTAATGACTCAGTTAGGTTTATTTGGTTTTATTTTTTTTTATAATTTTAAATGTTAGGGGTTCGAATCTTAGCGCTTTAATGTTGAAAAAAAATTGCAAAAATGAGTTTACTATATTTTTCGAAAAATTTATTTATTGAAATTGCAGTTTTTTATGCTTTAAGTGCTATATATATTCTTTTTTACTGGTATTTTCGAACATCGCCAGCGAGTTCTTAGCGTGAAATACAGCGTTAACTTAAGATTGTTAGAAAAAAGTTGCAAAAAAATCGTTTTCGAAAAAATTTCGAATTTCGAAAAAGTTTCGAATATCGGTAAATATTAAAAAAAAATATCATTTTGTTCAAGGAATTTCAAAGTTTCAAAATTTTCAAAGAATTTCAAAAAAATTGTCAAAGGAATTTCGAAAAAGTTTCGAATAACGAAAAAATGTCGATTTCCGAAAAAATCCAATATTTATAAAAAAAAATATTTTGTTCAAGTTATTTCGAAAACTGTTTGTATTTAATCTGTTCAAGTGCAGTTATTGCATACTCTTAGGCGCAAAAGAAGTTGTGTAGTAGAATTTCAACTCTTAGAATATGCTATTACTATTTTATGCAATCGGGCGCTTAATTATTAATTTATACAGAACATTTTACAAGAAAATCGTTTTCAAAAAAATTTCGAATTAAAAAAAAATAAATTTCGAAAAAATTGAGAATTTCAAAAAAAATTCCAATATTTCTAAAAAAATATATATTTTTTGGTGAAATTAGTTCAAAAACCGTTTTTATTTTAACAGTTCAAGTGCAGTTGTTGCATACTTTTAGGCGGTCAAGCTATTGTGTACTAGAATTTCAATTTCGAAAAACTGCTGCATTAATATTTTATGTAAATGGGATCTTAATTATTAATTTATGCCGAACATTTACAAGAAAATCGTTGTCGAAAAAAATTTCGAATTTCGAAAAAAATCCGATATTTCTAAAAAATATATTTTTTTTTGGGAAATTAGTTCAAAAACTGTTTTTATTTTAACAGTTCAAGTGCAGTTGTTGCATACTTTTAGGCGGTCAAGCTATTGTGTACTAGAATTTCAATTTCGAAAAACTGCTGCATTAATATTTTAAGTAAATGGGATCTTAATTATTAATTTATGCTCGAATTTCGAAAAATTTCGAATTAAAAAAAAAATCAAATTTCGAAAAAATTGAATTTCGAAAAAGGAAAATCCAATATTTCTGAAAACATATTTTTTTAGTGAAATTAGTTCCAAAACTGTTTGTATGAAAACTGTTCAAATGGAGTTGTTGCATAATTTTAGGCGTTAAAGCTGTTGTGTACTAGAATTTCAATTTCGAAAAACTGCTGCATTAATTTTTTATGCACTTCTTAATTAATTTATATCAAAAATTTCACGGCATAACCTCAAAAAAAATAATTGTATATCAATTTTACGTGAGATGCTTATATAAATAGTATTTTTGTTATAAAAAAAATCAAAAATCATTAGCCAAAATTTTAGAAACCCCTAACTTAATTTTTTTTTTAATTTTATTATTCTTTTTACACATACATACTATACATATGTATGTATGCATGTAAATACATATGCTATGGCATCTAAAATTAAGAATTGCTCCGTTTTTTGGCTTAGGCTGGCTGGCACTAAACTTAGTTTGCTATTATTTTGTTTATACGCTATACGCCTATTACAAGTTATAATTAGCGGGTTTCCTGTTAATTTAATATTTTTTTATATTTAAATTTTTTTTTATAAATATTTATTTTTTAATATTTTTTTATAAATATTTTTTTTTTTTTTAAATTTTATTTTTTATAAATATTATTTTATTTTAAGCATGTATGTACCTAGTTATGTGTGTTTATTATACCTTTGCTCGCTTAGAAATTTGTGTATCGCTTACATGACTAATGGCTAGACAATAGTTTCCCTATTTTTTAGCGCTTTTTTCACATTTGAATATTTTCAACTCTCTTCTCAACGGCGTGTTTGCATTGTTTGCTTTTTGTTGTTGTTGCCTTTTGTTTTTGTTGTTGGTTTTTGCTGTGTTTGTTGGTGTTTTTGTATTGCGATTTTATTGCACTGTAGGCATATATACATATATATTGCTTTTAATTTGCTGGTGTTTTCTTAGTAATTGATTTCGTTTTTTTTTGTATATTTTATTTCTATAATCTTGAAGAAAAAAAAAAATGATGAAAATTTTGTAAATTGTTATATAGCTTGATTTTGTATTCGCTATTTGGCTGAAAAAATAATATTGATTTCATATTTTATTTTTAAACTCTCGCAACCATCTTGCAAAGAGAGAGTAATATAGTTTTGTTTTAATTTATTTTTTTCTGGGACCTCGGATTAAGACCAGGAGAATTGCTTTTGCTTTCATATTTTTTCAATGAACATTTTTCTTTTTTTCTGCTGTTATTTGTTGTAGTGTTCATATTTGTTGTTGGTAATTAACGCTGATTTTTTCTTTTTGTTGTTGTGGTTAATCCAATAGCAAAATTATTTTTTTGTTGTTGTATTTCTTTTTTATTATTGTTGTTCTTCCATTTGTTGTTGTGTTTGCTGTTACTGTTTTTATTTGCATTTTACTCAGCTCTTAGCATACTTTTAAGCGCTTTTTCAAATACTTTCAACCTTCTACATAATAGATTAGACACATAAAATGTACCCACAAACATATTTCTAATAACTTTCCAGCAAAAAAAATATTAACACAGTTCAACAAAATATCATATTTGCACATATTTCCTTCAAAAGAAAAATAGAGTTTCCAATACAAAACCCAAGAAGTCCATACCTCAAAGTGCATAAAAAATCCTCCACCGTCAAGCATTACAAGCATGTAGCTCAAACAGCTCCAATCTTGAGTCACTTGTGGTTGAAAACTACATCAGCTCCCCCTTCAATGGCATTTAGACTTCGACACTTAAAACTAACTCAGTATGCAGTATGTACCGGTATGCGAATGGCCACTTTAATTTCATTACCTTACAGCTTAAATTACATTAATTGTGATTGTTGTAATTGGATTACGTTTAACAATTGAATAGAAAAAATACTTTCAGCATTAATCGCATTATGCTTATAACAATTTTGGTATTGTTATGTGTAAATTTGAAATAATATTAGAATACTTAAAATTGTACAAATGAAGCAGATCAGCACGGGCAGAATCACAATGAAACGCAGTGATCTGCAAATAAATTGTAAATAATTATCTATAATTTTGATAAAACACTAATAAAAAATGTCGCACCTTCTATGCCCGATGGCTGGATGTCAGAGATTCAAGTCGACCTCGGCCGCCTCCAGGTCAATGTGATTCATCGAATTCGCTGTGCTATTGAAGATTTGATTATCGGTTGTGCTATGCTCGGCGGTGCCGCCATTGCCATTGGGATCAGTGCCACGCTTCGATTTGCCACCATTGCTGCTGCCTAATAGCCAAGAGAATACTTTGTCCAAATTTCAATATTAATAAAACAGTGCATGATTTGCAGGGGTGGAGTGGCATGGTATGAATGTATGTAAGTTGGTATGTATGTATGTGTGTATGTATATATATGTATATGTAAGTGTTCGTGTTAAGTTTTTGAATGTTTTAGATGTACTTGAGTGTGTGTGTGTTCGGCGTTTTGGGGTCTTGTAGGAGTGCTTGCAGTGAGCTGCAAGCAGTTAGCTTATACTTGGCTTGGCTTTTATGAAATTGTGGCATGAATTTGAAATTGAAATTAATCATAAATTAATAAATAAATAAATTATTTAGGCAAACGAAAGTTAGTTGAAAGAAACGACCAACAAATTGAAAATAAAGTTCAAATTGTAGAAGTCAAAAATTTGAGTTGGTCAAAAGCGTGATAAGAATATTTAACGAAAGCAAGAAAAAGCGCACATAAATATCAAGCAAATTGAAGGAGAATAAGTGTATAAAAGAAAATGTTTAGAAATAATTAAAATATATAATAACAAAATAATAAAATATAATAATATATAATAAATAAAATATATAAAAAATAAACAAAAACAAAGTTTTTTTTTAAATTAAAAACAAAAAAATAAAAAACAATAATGAAAACAATAGAACATAAAACTATTGAGTATTAGAAAAATATAAATTGCAAACAAAAAATTATATAAAAAATATTTAAATAAAAATTAGAAAAACAAAAAAAAAACATATTTTCATAAAAAAAGAGTTTAAATATAAATAATAAAAATTTATAATAAAAATACATAAAAATAAATAAATATATAAAACTAAATAAATACAAAAAAGAAAAAAAAATAAAATAATTTCATAAAATTAAAAATCGTATAAAAACAAAAAAAAAATCAATTTAATGAAAAAAAAATGAAAATGAGAGTAAGTTCAAATAATTAAATAAAATATTAATAAATATGCATACATAATAAAAATAAATAAATTAAAAATAAAAATAAAAAAAGGAAAAATAAAATAATTTCATAAAATTAAAAATCTTATAAAAAACAAAAAAAAAATTAATTTACAAGAATAAAAAATAAATTAATAAAGGTATTAATAATACCATTTATTTATAACTTTTATAACTTTTTACTAAATCAAATGAAAAAAAAAATAAAAGATAATATGTACGGATTCTAACAAAATGTTAAATAAGACATAAGGAATTAAATAAATAAATTATATAAAAGAAAAATATGAATAAAAGTAATTCAATAAAAAAATAGTGTGAAAAAATAGTAAAAACAAGTAAGGAAAGGCTAAGTTCGGGTGCAACCGAACATTTTATACTCTCGCAAGTTATTTAGAGATTTACCTATATTTTCGGTGAAAATTTACCCTTAGGCACTGAGTTCTTCATGTTTGATATCAGGGGCCTTGAAAAGTCATGGTTCGATTTTGACAATTTTTCCACAAGTGATGTTACAGCTCAAATACAGTATTTGTGTAAAGTTTTATTTCGCTATCTTTATCGGTTCCTTATGTATACATTATAAAGTGAACGAATCAGAAGGATTCAAAATTGAGTTATATGGGAAGTAGACATAGTTGTGAACCGATTTCACCCATATCACCAATGTCATCAGGGTGTCAAGAAAATACTATATACCAAATTTCATTGAAATCTGTCGAGTAGTTCTTGAGATATGGTTTTTCACCCATAAGTGAGCGACGCCACGCCCAATTTCCATTTTGTAAAAAAAATCTCAGTGCAGCTTCCTTCTGTCATTTCTTATGTAAAATTTGGTGTTTCTGACGTTTCTTGTTAGTGAGTTAACGCACTTTTAGTAATTTTCAACATAACCTTTGTATGGGAGGTGGGCGTGGTTATTATCCGATTTCTTTCATTTTTGGACTGTATAAGGAAACGGCTAAAAGAAACGACTCCAAAAAGTTTGGTTTATATAGCTTTATTGGTTTGCAAGATATATACAAAAAACCTAGTTGGGGGCGGGGTCACGCCAACTTTTCCAAAAAAATTACATTCAATTGTGCTCCTCCCTAATGCGATCCTATGTTCCAAATTTGATTTTCATAACTTTATTCATGGCTTAGTTATAGCTCTTTATCGCCATTTTGTGTGCGTGCCAGTGGTCCGATTCCGCCCATCTTCGAACTTAACCTTCTTATGGTATCAAGGAACACGTGTTCCAAGTTTCATTAAGATATCTCAATTTTTACTCAAGTTACAGCTTGCACGGACGAACAGACGGACAGACGGATTTGAACTTTACTCGTCACCCTGATCACTTTGGTATATATAACCCTATATCTAACTCGTTTAGTTTTAGGACTTACAAACAACCGTTATGTGGACAAAACTATAATACTCTCTTGGCAACTTTTGTTGCGAGAGTATAAAAATTAGAAGGTACTTCGATTCTTGTACACCTTGATACTTGCAACAACGAAATATTTTACATTATGTACTCAGTACTTGCGACATTCATAAATATTGACCTCGATATTTGCGACAAGACCTTGTTATTTTTGGTAAAGGTTCCTTAGTTTGAATAAATTTCTGAGAAACCCAGATGCATGTTGAGAAATTTCGATTAGTTTTAACTGACGATTTGTGTAGATCGTTTTCATAATCACAAGAAAAAATTTACATTGCTAACAATAAAAGAGAAAGTTGGCATTTTAAGGAAACAATGGCATTACGGAAAGAACGGCAAAAATCAGTAAAGAAATATTAATTTGATAATCATAGTGTAAAATTAATGGTTATTGGGAAATCATTGAGTACACGCTCAAAGCGATTGGCTGTGTTTGGCTTTATTTGAAGAATGGTTTCACAAAACATTTGTTCCAGAGGCTTGTAGATTTTTTGTTTCAAAAAATTTCTCTATCAATAATATAAAATTATAAAATCCCTTAAAACTTCAGGTAAAAGAGTTTCTCCGTGGCGAAAATCTTCTCGAAAAGGCAATTTTAATTATTGATAGTGCCAAAGACCCCAAAAAGGAGAGTTAAAGAGTAATGATGGTCAAATATTGGTAATGTGCCTTAAAAATAATATTAATTCCACAAAAAAAATTAAATTAAATTAAAATTAATTGCATAACAAGCCACTTCGTTCAACGAGGAAAAATTGTCGATGAGCTCGATTTTCATTACGTACAAGAATCGCGGTAATGCTGTAGTATTTTTTACTATTTTCTTTATTATTTTACTTTCTATTTTTGTTTATTACTATTTTCTTTACATGAGTATAATTGTTAATAAATTTTAATTAAAAAAAAAATTAAAATATTTTACTTTAACAACAACTAAAATAAATAATTTAAATAATAATAAAACATTAAGATTAAAAGTACAGAAATTGTCGTAGCGATTATAAAAAAAAAATATTAAATAAAATACAAACAATTTAAAAATTAATTAATTAAAAGAAAAAGGTTATAAAAATTAGAAATTCATTTTATAATTAAAGAGAAAAAATCAAAATAAATAATAGAAAAAAAAATAGAAATTTTATAATTAAAGAGAAAAAAATCAAAATACATAATAGAAAAAAAATAGAAATTTTATAATTTAAGAGAAAAAAATCAAAATAAATAATAGAAAAAAATAGAAAAAATTATATCATGTAAATTAATTAAAAGAAAGAAAAAAATAATAGTAGTAACCAAATAAACCAAGAATAAAAAAAGTTGTAAACAAAAATAATAAAAAAATATTTTGAGTTAAAAAAAATTAAAATTTATTGTTTTTTAAATGAGCGCTTGAGTATTTTACAAGTTATGTTCATATGTATAACAACTGGGGGGTGTTGTGAAAATGGTGCTTTCATTCACGGCGAGTTTTCATTGTACATACAGAATATTTATTAGTGAAGTGGGAAGTATAATGACTGAGAGCGATGGCAAATACAAACCCAAGCTACACGAGTATGCAAGTAGAAAATTTATAAACGATAGTTATAACCTGCAAATGCAGTACGAAACTATGTTAAAACAAAAACAATAAAGAAAAATCCACAAGATTTTTTTCGATATACGACTAATGTGCGCATTTGTTGTAATTACGGCTTGAGAGCCACCACGTATGAGCGCTCTCGTAGCTCGATAACATTTATTTGCTTATGATTTATTTATTTATTTTTGTTTTATTGTTGTTTATCTAGCTGTGATGCCCATTTCATATACCACTGCACTTTTTGTTGCCAGTTGTTGCAACGATTTCGCTTATTTCCAGTTCGTACGTACAACACACAGTCAAATAGATTTGTTGTTGTTAATTAGAGTGCTTTGACACTTACCGCCGGTAAAACAGAGACAACCTTCATCATCGCTGCGCGAATCACGACGTGAATTCTTTAATTCTTTATTCATTTCATTTATGCAACGCTGGTAGTAATCGTAATCCTTTAAATACCACACGGGCGGCCAACGGTGCTCACGTAAATACTCTTGATTATCCTGATGCAGTGCTTTGAGGCCTTTGAGTGAGAATTTACAAATCTTATTGTAATTGACGCACAGGTAAGACATACACCATTCGGCCAATTGATGGGCATTATGCAGCTGGAGGGGGGATATAGAAGTGAGAAATACAATAATGATTGGAGATAACAAACATATTATGTAAGGCAACTGGTTATACTTCTAGTTGTCATACATAGTAGCTATGTTAGAAGTAGAAAGAGTCCCTCCTTCATACTCACCTTCACTGGCTCCAACAATTTGAGACAATGATCGACTGTCTCATTCGTTTCATTCTGCGATATCATCGTTAAGTCTTCAATCACACGACACTCAACCAAATTCAGTAATCTTGGCAAACACAGACGATTTGCTAATTCCAAAAGATTCAAACATTTATCTGCTGAAATTGGAGGTATTTCATCTGTGTACAAATAGCAGAGTAACTTGTGAAACGTATAGATCGTGACGCCGGGAAAGACGATCTGTGAAAAGGATAAAATTTTACATTTCTCTTCACTTAGATCGTTTTCACATGGGCATTTTTTGTCGCGGCAATTCTTAGTTTTATAGGAGAGGGGGCGACCAAGGGAAGCGAGAGAGAGAGAAATTCTCCTCTCTTCGTCGCCCCCTCTCCTATAAAACTAAGAATTACCGCGACAAAAATTGCCCGTGTGAAAACGGTCTTATATGACTATGCTCGTATACTCACCACACTTGAGTGCGCCTCACGAAAGTCGCCGGCCAACATGGCGCGCATAACATCACAGCGTGCAACTAAAATGGCGCGATGTGCTTTCATCTGGCCATCATCCAGCTCAAAGGTGACATCACTAAAACAGCCATCGCCAATACAATGCTTCTCCATATTCTCTTTAATGCTCTGTGGTGAATAAAAAGTGGTTTTATATGATACGAAGGGGTTTCAAGAGAAATAGAGAGTGATAGAGTGGGAGAGAGAGAGGGAGTGAAAAAGAGAGTAATAGAGATAGTTAGAGTGAGCGAGAGAGTGTGAGAGAGAAAGAGTGATACGAGATAGATAGAGTGGGAGTGAAAAAGAGAGTAATAGAGATAGTTAGAGTGAGCGAGAGAGTGTAATAGAGACAGAGAGTGAAAGAGAGAGATAGAGTGGGAGAAAGAGAGGGAGTGAAAAAGAGAGTAATAGAGATAGTTAGAGTGAGCGAGAGAGTGTGATAGAGACAGAGAGTGAAAGAGAGAGAGAGAGAGTGAGAAAATGAAAACGAGTGTGAGTAGGAAAGGGAGTGAAAAATAGAGTTAAACTTACAAGACAAAAATGTTGATTCGGTTCATCGTTTAAACTGGCTAAAAGTGTTTGTGGCTTGGAAAGTAATACAGTCAATTGAGGCAGTTCTAAGAAATCAGCAGCTTGTTTAACTTCCTGTAAATACATATAAGTAAAATCACTTTCCGCTTTCCTGCACTCAATTTACTTCAAAAATTACCTGCAAATTGTGAAATTCTCTTTCAATTGTGCCGGTATAAATGAATTGCAGACACTGTTGCAGCGCTTGTGGCGTTATCAGTTTTGTCAGTGTGACAATTGTTTGTGTAACATTAATGCCACGCGTATTTTCCATCTGCACTAAGCGTATATTTTGGAATATGGGATGATGCAGGTCCTTATAGAGATCACTGGGCTTTTTGGTTTCGATTAGCGGTAAGGCCTGATAGCTGGAACGTCGTTTCAGCTGTTCCCACATTCTAAAAATAACAAACGCAGAAGCTTAGTATATATTATAGCTAATGATATGATTATTAATACCTCTGTGTACGCGATTCATGCCTTATGAGGCACTCAGTGTCGTCATTAAAGTCCGCAGTGGTCGCTTCGCCAAATGTGGAACTCACCTAGGATGGTAAATAATTAATATGCTGTGTTAAATATACAGAGGAATGCTTTTAAAACAATTTTAAACTCGAATTAAAACTTGGAAATTATCAAGAGACTAGAAATAGACACAAAATAAAAACTCTTCCTACTCATGGAAGGGCTCAACAGATTGTACATACTTTACAAATTGTATAATATTATCAAAATTAAAACTGTTCCCACCTATGCGAGTTTAATTTGAGACTGTAATGGCTCAACAGATTGTATATACTTTACAAATTGTATAATATTGACAAAATAAAAACTGTTCCCACCTATGTGAGTTTAATTTGTGATTGTAATGGCTCAATGAATTTTATATACTTAACAAATTAAATAATATTGACAAAATAAAAACTGTTCCCACCTATGTGAACTTCAGTTGAGACTGCAATGGCGCATTAAATTGTATATACTTAACAAATTGCATAACACATTCTATATATGTAAAATTTACAATTATACCAAAGCGTATTATTGATTTTCAAGGCATTTATGGAGCATTTGAAAGGTAAAACTGTTCCTAGTTAATACAAGAATTATTTATTTGTTCAAATTTCTTTTTCTAATAGCATTAGCGTGTCAAACAAAATACATTAAAGTATTTTTTACAAACTTTCTTGGCTAAATTAACTGTTCCCAGTTATTCTACTTCGACACTAGAATAAAATTTTTTATGAAATTACAAACATTTTCTGAATTTTTCAGTCACCCGACCCGCCCCGAATTGATATTTTGAAGCTCCATATTCATAATTGAATTCATTACTTTCCAGTCTTACTCACCATACTCGATTCACTACTACTCCTACCACCCATATCGGTTAGTTCTGTATTGAGTAGCCGATAAAAGATGTTCGACGCAGCAGCGAGCATAAACCGATGCACCGGAAATTTACTCGCACCCACCACCAGTATGAGATCCGTGTGGGTTTGTGAAATCAACATGTTGTACATGTCTTGTCTGTAATTGCCCACCACAACGGTGACTTCGGGTGGTGGCGGTTTGGGTGGTCGGAATGGTGCCTGCAGCAATGGTTTTTGCACTTTCTTCAAATTCGTCATCCAGAAACGTTGCTGTCGGCGCGCAATCAACGCCGAACGTATGGCATTCTCGAACACCTCATTCACACCGAAATATGTGAAGACGCTCGTTTCATAGTAGGCAACGCCCAGCTCTTTTGCAACGGCACGCGCCTCATCCGGCATAACGAGGTCGCTTTTCAGTGCAGCGCTGTTACAAAAATTAGTGACTTATTCGAAAGTTTAAGCTTTAAATACAATTAATTTACCGTACGAAGGTACTACGTTCGCCAAAGTATGAGAGATACGTTTCGTCGCGATACATATAACGTAAATCGTTTTTGCAACCCACCAAAATGACGGGCACATCTGGACAGAAACGACGTATCTCCGGATACCACATTGCTTTGCAATTGCGTAACGATATGGGGCTGGCAATGGAGAAGCATAGCAGTACGACATCCGATCTATGGGAAGGGAAATGGGTACAGTTAGTAAGGTTTATAAACAAATTAGATTAATTTATCGCTTGATATTTTTTTTCTTTACCGCCCATAAGCAAATCTACGATCCTTGTCATGATCGCCAAATGTGTCCCAGAGGCGTAATGAAACATTTACGCCATCCACTACCTCCCACGAGCGTTCCAGTACCTATAAAATTGTAGGGTTTTATTAGAAATCGTTGATATTTATTTAAAAATAGTAGTAAGTATACATTCGTAGATTATATGTATTTCTAAATTTCCTACAACTTCTAAATGACAAATATTAACTATTGACCCTGTGGACGGAATGTTAGACCTAAAAGTGTGTCACTATTTTCAAAAATACATCTAAATAAGTTTACTACTATGTTTGGTTCGTATTTTAGTGCTTTAAAAAACTGTTCCCATTTTTAAATAAACTCTTTTCATGTTTTAATCTTTGAATTTTGATGTCAGTACAAGTTATGTAGACACTTTATGGCAAAATTATTTATTTTAAAACATAAGTAACTGTTCCCACCGAAAAATTACTTCCTAAAACTTTTAATTTTTAGTTCTGAATTTTAGCTAAAAGTGTCTTACTACTTTGAAAAAATACTTTTAAATAAGTCTACTACTATTTAAGATACAAGTTGAGATTGTAGTTTTATGCAATTAAGGGATAGAAGTATCAAAACTCATAAATTAAAATTTAGAAAAATTTATTTCAGTACTTTAAACTGCTTAGTATATACCATATTAATTTTTTTTAAGAAATGAATGTCTGCAGCGTATTTTAGTGCTTTAAAAAACTGTTCCCATTTTTAAATAAACTGTTCCCATGTGTCACTCACCGAATTTAGATGTCAGTACTAGTTATGGAGACAATTTATGGCAAAATAATTTGTTTTAAAACGTAAATAACTGTTCCCACTTTTGAAAATAATGATTCAACATTCTTTAAAATCACTTGGGAGTACTCTTTAAATTATTTCACACACAAAACGTTGAAAGTATTTAGCAAGGAACACTATACCAACTGTACTCAGCTCATATAAAAAAAGTTTCACTGAAATACACTATAAAGTGAAACCTCTCTTAGACGAACACTCATCGGCGAGAGATTTTTGTCTGTTCAAGAGAGGTGTCAGATCATTTATTCTAAAAATTTAACTTAGTGAGTGAAAAAATTTGACGAGTTGTTCGTCAAATAGAGCTGTCCGTTATGAGAGGTTTCCCTGTATATGCATAATAGTACATATTTTACTTACATCCTTGTAGATGCGATACTGATCGATTGCCCAAACAGTGGGCACATGTGTTGATAGTAATTGTGACAGCGAAACATGTTTATTGCATGCGCGGGCGCAAATTAAACGCGTCTTCCCCACGGCAGTATCACCGACCAGCACGCACTTGACTAATTCCTGATGTGGCTGCTCGTTGTCCATGTTGCCATTGCACGTTAAACGACAAACTGTGCGCAAAGAAACTGGCTAACGTTTGTAGAAGCCAAAGGTGCAGCACTAAATCAACTTAGAGCAGAGATCTGCTGCTCTCCACAACAATATAGGCGCTTAAATATGTACTCGTATGTGCATATGTGTGTATGTGCTAACAAATTGACGGCGACGACGACAACGACGACGATGAGGATGACGTCGACAGACTGCGTTCGAGTGTACTGTCGAGTACACTGTCTATGAATAGAGATGAATTGATGGTTGAATTGAATTGAATTGATTGAAATGCTGCTAAGTCGGTTGCTTGCTGTTGTTGTTGCTGTTGCTGTTACTGTTGCTATTGTAGTTTGAGTAGTTATTTGTTGACTATTTATATATCAGTGGCTTGTTTGTTGGTTTGTTATCTTTTAATTGTAGGCAGGCTAACGGGCAGGCAGGCAGGCAAACAGGAGGGCGAACGTATGCGCTTACACAGTTGAGTCTTGTAATTAGCAAAGCTGTAACGAGTAGAAAAACAAAAACGAAATGAGAACAAATTTAGTAAAAATAAAGATATATGATTATATTCAGCTGTGCGACAACTTGAAAGCCATCAAATAAATGTATGCAAATGTATGTCCATCATTAGTGAGATAAATGCGCGCATTAGTGGAATTATGCGCTCGCTTGTAACCAACTACCGGCAGCACCACATGACGTATGAGTAACAATTTAGTGGCAATCAAACATTTCATACTACGCGTAGTGTAGAGCCTCAAGCGCATTCACTTTGTATGTCAGTCACATGTAAGGCATTGCATTTGGTTGTAGAAATTTCTACGATTTGTGCTTTGTTTGTGTGACCTCTAATATGCAGCAGTGGGTGGCACAGGTGGGTGGACCAATTGTGGGCGTGTGTGACTGTGTGGTTCGTCGGGCGTAAACACTGTCAGGAATTGGGTTGTAAATCATTAAATTAATTGAAATTCAAACTTATGAATACCTAAAATAAAAAACGAGGTGAGTTGAGGTGAATTTTGAAATGTGCATAGTGGAAAATTCAAATGCTGAAATTTTTTTATTGGAACAATATAACGGTAGTATAAACTATAATTAAAAACATTGAATTTTTTTAGAGGTGAGTTAGGGTGAATGTTGAAATGTTCATGGTGGAAAATTTTGAGGTGAAATTTTCTTATTGTAACAAAATAACGGTAGTCTCAACTGAAATTAAAAATAATGAATGAGGTGAGTTGAGGTGAATTTTGAAATGTGCATGGTGGAAAATTTTGAGGTGAAATTTTCTTATTGTAACAAAATAACGGTAGTCTCAACTGGAATAAAAAATAATGAATTTTGAAGTGAGGTGAGTTGAGGTGAATTTTGAAATGTGCATGGTGGAAAATTTTGAGGTGAAATTTTCTTATTGTAACAAAATAACGGTAGTCTCAACTGGAATTAAAAATAATGAATTTTGAGGTGAGGTGAATTTTGAAATGTGCATGGTGGAAAATTCAAATGGTGATTTTCTTTATTGGAATAATATAATGGTAGTCTAAACTATAATTAAAAATATTGAACTTTCTTATAGGTGAGTTGGGGTGTATTTTGAAATATGCGTGGCATGCGAAACTAATAATTTAGCTCCTGTGGCAGTTAAAGTGCCTTAAATAATAAACATGTATTAAAAAAGTAATTATATCGAATTATGCATAACGGATCGTGGGATGTTCAAAAAATAACAGGAATTCTAAAATTTAAAATTTAACGTTTCCTCTCTCCAAACGTCTAAAGTTTTAAAAATGCCCGTTATTTTTTTAAAACAACTCGTATATAAAAGATTTTTGAAAAACCAACCCTAGCGCCATCTAGTGAGTTTATTTAATTTGTTATTCAAAACTTGTAGTAGGAATATCCAAGGATATTTTTGGAGATTGAGGATCGAAATTATTATTTTTTAACCAGTTCCAATTCGAAGCACACTGATTTTTTAAGTGGATTAAAATTCGACTTTTTATAAAATCCAGCCAGCGCTCTCTAGGCTTGATCATATCAACTCAAAATTTATTGTTATACTCAGAAGACTAGAAGACTATACATTTACTTCCTACTTTTCTTCGGTTTGCGCGCAAGTCATGAATGTTCGCAAATGTCATGAAAGTCAGCGATGAGATTTCGAAGTTGTTCATCTCTATTTCGAATATCGAAGGGGATTGCTAAGCTAATGCTGGTATGGAAAAAATAATTGAGGTTCGTCTGTAGCCTCTTCGACGATATGATTACTTTGAAAAAAGTATAAAGATTAGAAAAATTAATAATGAAATAATTTAAAATATAAAATAATAAGAAAAGAAAGAAAGTTCTGGATTTTAAGGCTTTCAGATGCACTAAAAAAAGTTCTAAAACTTTTTAAATTTCCATAAAATATTTCTCACAGTGCAATTCTTTAGACGTCTGTATACTTATGAGTGATTTATTACTTATCATTAATTATATTGTTTCAGTATACAATTTTACGAATTTTTATTTTTAGTTTTTTTCAAAAACCCTCTACCACAAAATGATATTTATAGCACTTTTTATTGGCCAAACGCAGTGCTAAAACGCTTTAAAACAAACAATAAATACCAGCTCGAAACACGAAAAGGTTAATAGTTGACCACCCTTAACGGTAACGGTATTGGCGCTGGCGTCGCAACGTTCAGCTAGTCGATTTTATGACTTTTTGTATTGCGCTTGTTTATTGGTTGTTTAATTTGATGTCTGACAGCCGAAATTCCGCTTACGTATGGCGCCAGTCTGTGCCATTGTGTACTTTCCTTAGTCTAGTATAATGCTTCCTACCACAAAAGTTGATCAGTTGCGCCTAGGTGAAATGGCTTTTAAGGAGGAGGGTTCGCAAATAAATTCTATTTAAAAATGGTAAAGAATATCCGAAAGCAAGGCTAAAGCTTTTACAAATATTACCAAATACTTAAATTAATAACTGTTAATTTGTTGTATCGTTTGTGCAAATAATATGTAGTGTTTTCACGCACAGAAATTTCCAGTTATTTCATCAAATAATAATAAAATAAAATAAAACTAAAAATATTATGTCCATTTAGCGCCGCCGTCAGCTGTTTCCAGCAAACGTTCTATAAATTGACTACTTTATGGTTCATTCTTTCATTCATTCAATCGTCTACTCATTCATTCAATAGCAGTAAATTTGCCGAAAGGCACGTGATATTTCTTCGGACGTCATTCGCGCCACAGTATACAGTTACATACAGCTGTATGTATGTCGTACCACTACAATATTTATCGAACATTCAAACTGATATTTTGTCTATCGTAATAGGTGTATGTATATATACAGTAGCGGTCTGGGAAGCTAACACCAATGAAAATGCGTATTTTTAGACAATTTTGCTTTTAACATACAGAGCAGGCTTTGCCTTTCCTTTGCCATCACTCTCGGCTGAATCGACAAATATATTTCTGATGGAGCTTTGAATTCAGATATGTTTATTGTTGTTGTTGTAGTGGGAGCAAAATTTTGCGCAAAAAATTTGGAGAACTCCATGCCATATTAATCGTCGTAGGTGCTCTCCATTCCATTGAAGTAGTTTGGAATACGTACCCCAAATGATATAATGGATTTTTGTCGCTGATCTATGTACATATATGAGGCTGACCCTCGTGAGGAATGCAGAATGTGTCAAGAGCGGGCACCAAGGTAACACTGGAGCAACTCTTGTGCGTTTGTACTGCGTTAGCAAGACAGCGTTGACAGCGTTTCAGGTATTTAGGGGCTCCACTATACGATAAGTTAGAGGAGATGACGTTAGTGAAGCCTCATAAACTATTAAAATTCAAGTCAAGCGCAGACATCCTAAACGATGACTAGTAATAAGGGAATACATGAAAGCACTCTATTCTGGTATCGCAAAGGACCATAACTGGTGTATATGAGGATCCCAAAGAAAAGTATGTAAAAATCATGGTTTTAGCATTTGCTGTATCGACAGCACACTTTCTCTCTTGGGTACTCCAGTGTTCCTCCTAATAATATGAATATTTCGAGGTCTTGGACGCAGGTGAGGTATCTGTAATTAAGATAAATTGTCATACCAGAGAATTGGTTCAAGGTGCTTAGTAGGCACATAAGATAAAATTAAAATCTACTGTTAAAGTATGCCCGTCTTCGAAAACATAGAGAGAACAGTATCCCTTCATTCTGACGGATGTGATTGTTTCTCAATTTCCTTCCAGATAATTAGAATTGCGACGCTCGCTCAAAGACGAATTCCGTGGAGGTCGTCCAAAAACAGCCGTTGTGCCTTACGTGAACTGATAATGCAAGACCGTCATGTAACATACCTTCAGATAGAGGCATGCCTATGCATTTCTCCCACCAGCATACATTCGATATTGCATGAACACCTGCCCGTAAAAAAGGTTTGTTCTCGTTGGATCCCGCACAATTTGACAATCGCTCAAAAAAAAATGCTCAAAAAAAGTGCTTCGAAAATTGGTTTGAGCGCATGCAAAAGTGTATAAATCTTGATGGAGAATATTTTGAAAAACAATAAAACCATTTTCGTTGATAAATATTCCTATTTTCATTATTAGGCCAGAAATATATATAGCAGCCCTCGTATCATAAGTGTCGAACCTATCTAATGACAAATATTTTGATATAAATAGTACAATCTAGAAGTCAAATCATGGTCGAGGAAAATTTTAAAATGTAGGATATTAACAAATGACCCTCAGAAGTTCGCATCCTCATTAAAACTGAACCATAATTTGTCATATAACATCCGGACGTAGTATCAATTTATTTCAGGAAAGTTCTTAAATTTTAGCATAACACTGTATTTAGCTTCTAAATTTTTGAGAAATCACTTTATGTCTAATATGAAATTATTTAATGAAGTAAATATGTGCTAAATATACACTAATGTACATATTTATCTCACATTAATGGCTGTAAGTATGTGCTAGGTGTAAATTATAAATTGCAGGACTTCTGCTTTTATAAATAACCCATGAAGTAATATTTGCATTGGCGTGCCAAGCTTTATGTATTCTTCCCAATGGCAAACTTATTGCGTAGCAGAATATTTCTGCAATTTCTAATAAGATACAATGTGCAAAAGTCAATTTAGTCATATGGTAAGGTACACAAACAATATATTACTATGTTAATTACAAAAATAAACAAAGCGAATGAAAGAGAAATGCATAAAAGATGTGTAACAACACAAAATGTTTAACGTTTTCAATACGTACTCATTGTGTTGTACATATAATTGATTTTTATTTATTTTAAATTATTAAAGTAATTAACTGGAAGTTATTGCAAATTAGATGTATGATGTAAAAACGAAAAAATGAATTTCGTTGTCATTTGATACATAAAGTAAGAATATATTATATATTGTTCTTATGCTCTCCTTCTTCCTAAATCTTCTACATTTTGTTATTGAAAAGGAATTATCAGTATTATAACTATCGTGCTACTCAGCAAAACTTCTAATGAAACTAGGGTAACTTTGACCTACAGGAATACCTGAGTCTTTCATAAATCTGTTGAAGGCTTCTTGAAAACTTAACGAAGACTCAGCAATAATTTTTCACTAATAGCGAAGGCAAGATCTGATCTTCTGTCATGAAACACACAGTCGGTGCTTTCATGACTTGACTCTCACGTCACTGTTGACAGTCATTACCTTGAAGTTGTAGATAATTTTGTCTATCCTGGAATCAGCGTTAAGGTGTTACATGGGTTTCAGAGGCTAAAAACAAGGGTTTTTAAAATTTAAAAGCTCTAAAAATTTAAGCTCTAAAATATAGATTTACCCACAGTTTTAGTTGTTTACTTCGTAAAAAGTTTAATTTAAATACAGTAAAAGCTCCTTATTCGCGCTTCCTTTATTCGCGTTTTCACTTTTCGCATTTTTTTATTCGCGGATCTAATAAGTACTTACATAATAATAAAATTATTCCAATAGGTATCCAAGAGCTTTTACTGTACATTAAAACATGTATTCAGTAATTATGTTTGTTGCAGTTTGCTATTGTTTGGCTCTTGACGTCTGTATCTCATGTCTTTGTTACTATAAGTGTAATATCATATTTTTTGTTCGTCTCCGTACGAATATAGGGACTCCTTTAAAAACATTCCCTGATAGTAAAATTTTAAATTTTATTATGTCCTGGTCGAAAAGTTCGATTTATGGAAGGAAATTTTTATGAAATTTGACTTCTATTGCCAATTTATGAGAAATTTATTGAAATTTTTTATGAAATCATCATATGATCATGATTGGTTCATCTTAATACAATAAACCAAAAATATTTCGATAGTATATGGATAAATGTAGTTAATGAACGAAGGTAAAAAGAAAATATTGAAATTTGAATTTTTGACAAAGTTTTAACCAAAAAACTCACTTTTTTGGTAAAATTTTCGGTATATGTATATTAGCCCGAAAAAATAACAATATAAAAAATCCTTCGTTCATTAACTAGTTAATGTTATTCCAAAGATGTGTGCAAAATTTTAGCAAAATCGCTTCATAACTTTTTGAGATATCGTGTCCGCCGACTTGAAAAATTGAGGTTTGAGATAAACGCGTTTAAAGTTTTACATTCGTACGGACGTGGCTCGATGGACGGAACTTCCAAAGGGTATATCTCTTAGAATATTACTCGGATTAGTTTGATATTTTTGGTCTCAATGGTCAAATGGTCCGTCTGAAAGACCAGGTGGAGAAGGACCGGCTGCAATTGGTAACACAACAAGAAGCAAGAAATATCTGACTGATTATATCACACTCCAAGATTTTCGATCTTATATTGAGAAAAGTTTCGTTTGTACAGATTATTCGGACTGGGAAGGATGGACTTTTTTGCAATTTGCTATCACTCGGTTAACTCCTCACGTATTTTGAGTAGTATAAATAGTTATAGAATATACATATATTTATGTACATACAAATTCTATCCCAATATCCTCCCCCATTCTTCTCATCAGTAAACAGAAAAACTCAACAAAAAAAAAAAGACTTTGCTTGGACTCAACAAGATTCACCTTTCCTTAGCATGAGAGATTTCAACAGAATATTCGCATCCATGAGGTGAGGTTAAAAATCATACCGGATAGTAGCTGTGGAATTTAAAATAACATCTGGTATTTTTAAGATTAAGGCTTAAACACATGGCATGAGGTATTTGGAATTAAGCCATAGAATTCAATACGTCCTAAAACAACTCACTGCCAAAACCCACTTTAATAAGAAAGCTTACATATTAAATTCATTGAGTTTATCGGAGAAAATAACGGTGTTCTGTTTTATTTGTCGAACTGTTCCATATGTATTGTTTGTATGCGTAGAATTGCTATGCATTTAAATTGTTCTTATTCCAGCTAAAGTCATGCCAATAAATGTAAAATGAACAAACAAATTATATATTTTTGCTTGCACGCACAATTGTTCACAATGCAGTAGCACTTTCTAAGGAAAATAGCCTTCTTACAGCTGCCAGACAAACTAAACAAACTATCACATCTTACAAATATTTGTTGTTGATTTTAGTTCAGCTGTGTTTTCATTAAAATATATGAAATTTATATACATACGTATGTACATATGTACATTACCGCAAAAAATATTCTTTGTATAGCCTTTATTGCTTTTGTAATAGATTTTTATCTTTATGTGTTGTTTTTGTTTTTATGTTTTATTTTTTATTTGAACTTAATAACTTTATCTTTCTACATTTCGCCCGCCATCTTCCATATGCTTTTATTTATTATTGTTTGCCAGAAGGTGGTCAGTTTATTTTAATTGTTTTTGTTGTTGTCAATTCATTCATTTCATGATTTACTTGCATATTTATTTACAAGCCCACACATACATTTGTGCATACACATGTATATATATGTATAATTATTCACGTGCCGCACTCAGTTTGACATCACAAGAGAAGAGTGGTGAGTGGCGAGTAGTGGGTGGTGCGGCGTGCGAGTGTGAATCTCACTCACAACGCTAGCGTGTGTTTCACAGAGAGCGAGTAACGAGTCAAAATTTATAGCGAATATTGCATTGCGTGCGCAAATTGTTTTCTTTGTTGTTTTTGCGTTTCTTTATTTTATTTTTATTTTTTTGCTTTTACTTGTGTTTTTTGCAATTTCATGTCTCTAGAGAGAGCGCATGTTGATTGTTGTGCTTTCGGCTTGCTTTTATTGTGTAAATTGTTCTATTTATTTATTTATCTGGAATTACTATTTGTTTAGGCTTGTTTTTGCGACGTTTTTTTTTTATTTTTTGCTATTATTATTATTATTTTGTTTTTGTTATTCAATTCGTTAGTTTCGTTTCGTTATTAGTTGGTGTGTGTGCATGCATGTGCATGTTGAGATGTTGTGAATAAATATTTCTGTGATTTAATTGCATTAAATTGGGTTACTCAATTCGACGGTCAAGGTCATTTGCTTGGGTAATGCGCTTGCTGTGTTGAACTGGACTGGCTGACATGGAAAAACGATGGCAGATACTTTGGTATGGTGAATTTTTGTGAAGAAATGCATTTACACTGGCAGTCAAGCAGAACTTATTGTGACATGTTTTTTCGTGCAAATGCATGCGTATGCATGAATTTTTGAAAAGAAAGAAAGTTTCATATTGCAGTTTAAATTGCATTAATTATATGTAATATGTTTGCTTTTCGCCGGGAAAAGTTTTAAAAGACTGCATGAAAAGTTGCAAGAATATTTTAAATAAAACAAGAAAAAACGTTAACTTCGGCTGTACCGAAGCTAATATACCTTTCACAGGTGCATTTCTTTTAGTAACTACATATGTATGTGTTTAAGCAAATCTAACGACGTAAGAAAAAGTAAGTAAAAAAACAGAAAACATTTTACTAATTCTTTTTAGCCGGGTTGTTTGCTAGAAATATTAAGGTTATATAGTTAACCGATCTGAACAATTTCTTCAGAGATTATATTATTATTTTAAACAGTAATCCATGACAAATTTCGTGAAGATATGCAGTAAAATGCGGAAGTTTTCCATACAAGTCATTGATTCTGATCGTTCAGTTTGTATGGCAGCTATAAGCTATAGTGAACCGATCTGAACAATTTTTTCGGAGATTAAATTATTTCTATGAACAATAACTCACACCAAATTTCGTGAAGATATGTAGTAAAATGCGGAAGTTTTCCATACAAGCTCTGGGTTCCGATCGTTCAGTTTGTATGGCAGCTATAAGCTATAGAGAACCGATCTGAACAATTTTTTCGGAGATTAAATTATTTCTATGAACAATAACTCACACCAAATTTCCTGAAGATATGTAGTAAAATACGGATGTTTTCCATACAAGCCCTTGATTCCGATCGTTCAGTTTGTATGGCAGCTATATGATATAGTGGTCAGATATCGGCAGTTCCGACAAATGAGCAGCTTCTTGAAGAGAAAATAACAACTGCAAAATTTCAAAACGATATCTTAAAAACTGAAGGACTAGTTCGTATATATACAGACAGACCGACGGACAGACGGACATGGCTAAATCGACTCAGTTCAACATACTGATCATTTATATATTTATATACTTTATAGGGCCTCCGACGCTTCCTTCTGGGTGTTACAAACTTCGTGGCAAACTTAATATACCCTGTTTATCGTATACTATATAGTATTTATTGTTTGATAAATAAGAAGCCACTGTATATAGGCCACAGTATCCCCCCATATTTTAACAACAATTATCCATATGCCATAAATTATGAAAAAACAATAAAAATCTCCTCGCATTTCCAAGCACAAGAAAAATTTTGCGTGTGTGACCTCATTTGCTATTTTATTTATACTTGCACTCGTAAAAATATTACGCGCCGCGTACATGACATGTTTCACTATTTTTTTGTTTTGAACAAGAAATAAGTTTCATCTGCATTCAATATGTTTTACTTCGCATTACCACAAAGTGGTGTTATATCGTGTTGAATCTGCAATGTCAACCTCATTTAAAATTAACAACAAATGCAATGCAATATTCATAAAGTGAATTATTTATGCAGGTTGTGGACGTTTTTGTTGGGTGAATGAATGTCGGTGGAAATTGTTGTCATTTCTACTTTATAACGTCCTCAATTGTGTTGTCTTGAATTCAAAAGGCCATGTACTTTATGTAGTAAAAGTATTTCTCTTGACATTATAAATAATTAATATACAGTGTCCACCAAAATTATGTATACCCCTTGAATGTAAACACTAACATGATCTGATATCTTCTAACCAGTGAAATTTATCGCTTTGATTGTTTTTCTATTTTGCATTAAAAAAATTACATTTAAATATTGTACATTTGAACTATTTGTTGCAAAACATGCCACAATCAGAAAAAAGGCAAATAATAACAACGACAAAAGTATGGATGAAAGGCTTTTGAATCTTGTAGGGGCTGGAATAACAATCTTCTCGGATTTTCCGGTGACTTGTTCACTCAGAAACATTGATCGAAAAGTTTTCTGAATAAATCGGGCTGAAACACGGGCATCTATGGCATTTCTATGATTATTTTGGTCTCTTGGCGAACTGTGGTTGCCCTTTGGGAGGCCTGATCTTGGCGCGCTCTCTAGTCCACTATTTACGCATTTATTTTGTATCACTTTTTGGATTGTGGTCTAGCTCCTGGCATATTTTTCATTTACCATTGTCCAATTAAATGATTCTGACTAATGAATTCTAACAAGTCAAAGATTTTACTGCTAATTTAGCATTTAACAAAAAAAAAATCTTATAAATATTGACCAAAACACTTGATTGAGTTTAAATTGATGAAATTTAACCTTTCTCAAGTTTATTTACCGATATCTATAAAAATTATTCACACACTCAATACTACGCGCAAATATTTCCACGGTATACATACTTTTGTCGTGTGTAAATCTTAGGTGATCTTCAAAAAGTCTTCATTCTGCAAGCGGAACAAAAGTTATCGGCAAATATCATACCATTATTAGTTGGTAGCTTACAGTACCTGGCCATCGAATTACGAACAATTACGAATTACAAAAAAAAAAATCCAGTTACAATAATTGTCAGCCGATAACTATCAAGTAGGCAAGCTTATTCTAATATTATACCGTTAATTATACAGTAGAAATATAGGCAAAGGATTCCACCCAGGTTGTAATTTTGTAACTTTCACCATAAATAAAAAACATTGTCAAAAAAATTTCGTTCGTAAGTCGATGGCCAGCAGCTGTATAGTATCTACCAATAGTATGGGCAATTATTTTTGTTGAGCTCTTGGAAGAAATATTCAAATAATAGTAAAAAATATGGTGGGCTATCCATAATTTTGTCAGATACTGTATCTATCTGTAAATATCTATATTTGCATGTTAGCAATGATTCCAGTACACTCTTCCATACTTAGATTTATCGATTAAAATTGCTGTGGCCAGACAATTACTTTGTGAATGCCATTCAGCTCACTTTTATGTGCCAGGAAGCTTTATCTAACATCAGTTACTATATAATAAGTAAAGACAAGTCCACAAGGAAAGCCCATCAGCGATTTGTTGTTGATTAAATTTTATATAAATTATAAAATTATAATAAATTTTAAACAAATACCTGTCATATTAAGGTGTTATGAAAATCTGGCCTCTCAAAAAATGCCAGGCTTTGTAATTTTTGGTTTTGAGTGGAAGGAAATCAGCGGGTACTGCATCGAACGCCAACCGCTGTCTTTTTATTCGCTACACTATATATGTCTACATTGTATAACTCATACAGCTCAACGTTCCATTGTCTGCGGTATTCGACATTGCCAATGCTCAAAGGACCATATATCTTCCGCAAAACTTTTCTCTCGAAAACTCCTAGTTCCATCGAATAGTTTGGTTTTGGTTCGTCAAGAGAGAACTTTACTTTTCAGTTGCTTACTCAGTCCAGCATAGCACCATTTGGTAAAAGTGTTTCTATGTTGGATTTCGCGGAATTATTGACATTGTTGGTGTTGTTGATGCTGGTCCCAAGATAGACGAAATAATCCACAACTTCAAAGTTATGGCTGTCAACAGTGACATGAGACCCAAGTCGCGAATGCGCCGACTGTTTGTGTGATGACAGGAGATTTTTCGTCCTTTGCTCATTCAACCCATACGTTTCGCTACTTCCTTATCTAGTTTGGCAAAAACAGAACAAACGGTGCGGTTGTGGAGGCCAATGATATCGATATTCTCTATTTAGCTCTGCAGCTCGTATTATTTTCTCCAGCAGTAGACTGAAGAAGTCGCACGACAGTGAAACCTAGTTTGGTATCGAAAGACTCGGAGAAGTTCTTCCCGATACTGACGGAGTTTTTGGTTGAGCAACACCAGTTCACACAGCCTTATTAGTTTTGTGGGGATACCTAATTCAGACATAGTGGCATATAGGCAGCTTTAAAATCGAGAAATAGGTGGTGTGTGTCAATTATATAAATACAAAAGTATAAAAGTATATGAAGCGAGGATAGTGAATTTTCAAATTGCTGAGTTTTTCATATGGGGTCCCCTTATTATTCTTATTGATATGCTTTTTTTAATTACCGCTAATTA
This sequence comes from Zeugodacus cucurbitae, assembly GCF_028554725.1. NCBI lineage: Eukaryota > Metazoa > Arthropoda > Insecta > Diptera > Tephritidae > Zeugodacus > Zeugodacus cucurbitae. The sequence continues at coordinate 11,058,851 of NC_071669.1, forward strand.
AAAACAGCTCTGAGAGGACATTCCTAAGGCAAATATGATACTTTCTTCATACTTCATCAATTTATTACATTTATGTATGTATATATATAATATATTTTTGAGCATGGTAAGTCTACAGTTGTAAGGAAACTAATTAACTTAAAAGCTCGATCAAAGTGAGCGGAAAATAACCATAATCGATTTTATAATCCCATTTTTAATACAATTAATATAGCTTATCGTAACTTTTATGAATTACGCTGTCTTAATACTAAATTTCTTAAAAGAACTGCTAATGTAACCTGCTGATTACAGAGATAAGCTCACAAGTTGAGGTAGAGTTCGCCATGCAACTATTCAAGCACTTTTTCCTCGGTGACTTCTGAGTTCAAGGCATCATTTGCACTTTTACTGTACATATGTAGCTAAAATCACCTGCAAAACCGTATTTATCTGTTGTAGGTAGATTTACATATGGAACTTTGCCTTTATTTACCTTAAATATTATCATGACATACAACGTAATTAAAATTCTGTTTACGATAAATACTGATTATTTATTCTATCAGCTTTAACCGTATACATATTCATATATATGTATATAGTATTTATTGTTATTATAGTATAAAACAACAAATAAGGTATTAAATTGCGTATGAGAAAATGTACTACGTTGAAAGTGCATACAGTAAGCACTTGATAAAAAAGAAACACTTTATTATTTCGTAATATAAGTTTCTCCTCATTTAATTGGAATTGAATTTTCAGCTGTTTGAACTGTATTTATTTTATTTATTTACGTCTACAACTTGGCTTCCGCCGTTTTTTTTGTAAATTTAAGACTTTTTTTCACTTAGGACAGCCTCACCGTCCGTATCCGAAAGCATTCCATGAGCCCCAGCCCCACTTTTCTTGGAATTAAAAAATAAAAGCAAAATTTCCCGCAATTATCGAGAATTCGGATCAAAAAGTGACATTTTCAGTTGAGAATAAGTTTGGGATGCAAACAGATCTATACAAATATTTTGTTGGGTTAATGTTGAATCAATTTAATCAACCAGTGCTTGACCTTAGAAACATCTATTGGAAAACGGCGGAAGCAAAGTTGCAGACCTAATATATAGTATGCCAAATATCATCCAATAGCTTGATAAAGAGACACCTTGTGCTTCTCGAGTACGAACTGTACCAGCATTTACATATGCAATTAGTTAAATATGGAGACAAGGTGTGAGAAATAAGTCGTCGTAGTAGTTTACTATGAGTCTTTACATTTGACTTAGCATATTTCTAAATCGTTTAATAAATAATATAAATTATTTACACCTTTAGCTTGTTTATAGCAATTGTGTGCTGGCGCCGGTTGTTTTGAATTAAACAGCGTTTGATGTGGCGCAGTTAAGCAGATGTTTTATGATACAGTGTTTTAATTATATATAGTATTACTCAGGAGTATCTTCCACTTTTTCCTGACAACATTAGAAACTTAAATCAATAAAATACAATGGAAGCTTAGCGCGATTATAGCGAGCTTACATAAATATATTTCTATCGTTATGTATTATTATAGTGCTTTGAAAAATGTGACATCTTCATTAAAATTATTCAATTCACCACAACAAATATCTGATATTATTCATAAAACCACAAAATAATAAATATATGTATATTGGCTTTCAATTCGTCGGCTTGTCTGAAGTATTTACAAGTTTCCACAATGACAACACGCTTTACGAAATTAACATATAAATTAATATTAAATAATAAATGTTATTACAAATACTATTTATTTGATACAGTGGAAATATTTCTAAAACCGGTATTGATAGTTTTTTATATGCTATCAAGTACTCATCTTAAGTTTGCTGTTTGATTTTACAAATCATTGTAGCACCTATAAATGTTTAATTTCGATTGATTTCTAAAGACGAGACGAGATTTTTTCCACAAAATTAGAAGTTGCTATAATTGAGTCTCCAAAAAGGAGCTTTATCAATACGAAATTCAAATATGGTTTAATTGAGGACTTCAAGTCGAAAACCTATTTGAAAGCGGCGATGTTAGAATTGTTGAAAATCTCCTCCATAAAAGTGAAAGCCGATGTCATTTATTTTGTCGTTCACTTAATAGTTTTTTAGTAAATTATAGAATCTCCATTTGGATTCAATATCTTTTGCCATCTTTCATGAAATAGATTGATTTCATGCTCAAACAATTTTTTATCCAACTTAAAATTTAACAATTTTTTTTACAAAATACTATTAGCTGTTTAAATATATAATGGCAAAGCGGTTAAGTGTGAAGTTGGCTGCAAAAAATGCACTAAGATCAGCTGTTGTCCTCAAACGATATTATTTAGAGAACGACCCAATACATATAATCTTCCAAGATTTTGTTCATATTTAGAATAAATTTTGTCATAAGTTCTATAATAAGTTCTTCTATATAGGATTATATATGTATACCAAAGTGATCAGGGTGAAGAGTGGAGTTCAAATCCGGATGTCTGTCTGTTCGTCCGTCCGTCTGCGCAAGTTGTAACTTGAGTAAAAATTAAGATATCTTGATGAAACTTGGCACACTTATTTCTTGACACCATAGGAAGGTTGCTTTCGAAGATGAGCAAATCGGACCGCTGCCACGCCCACAAAATGACGAAAACCGAAAACACATAAAGTGCCATAAATAAAGCTATGGAAATAGAATTTGGTGCAAATGATCGCACTATGAAGGGGCATATTTAGATGTAATTTTTTTGGAAAAGTGGGCGTGGCCCCGCCCTAAAATAGGTTTTTTGTATATATCTCGCAAACCAATACAGCTATATAAACCAAATTTTCTGCAGTCGTTTTTTTAGCCACTTCTTAACACAATCCAAAAATGAAAGAAATCGGATAATAACCACGCCCATCTCCCATACAAAGGTTAGGTTGAAAATTACTAAAAGTGGGTTAACTCACTAACGAGAAACACTAAATTTCACATAAGAAATGGCAGAAGGAAGCTGCACTCAGATTTTTTTACAAAATGGAAAATGGGCGTGGCATCGCCCACTTAGGGGTCAAAAACCATATCTCAGGAACTACTCGACCGATTTCAATGAAACTTGGTTTGTAATAGTTTCCTTACCTCCCAATAATATGTTGTGAAAATAGGTGAAGACGATCTAAATCGTTTACTTTACAATATATAAAGTAAGCACTAGTGAAGATATCGGTTCAGAACTTTGCACAAATATTACGTTTATAGTGTGGCAGCCCCATTCTAAAAATCGCCGCAATCGAACCATAGGTTTTCAAGGCCCCATTTATCGAACATGAGGACCTCGGTGCTTCTAACCTAATATTAGGGTTTCCAACTTTCAATGTACTTTATACAATATATATGACGAATATGTGGGTCAAATTGTGTATTATATAATATTAATAAAGTTAAATAAATAAATTGCGAGAGTATAAAATGTTCGGTTACACCCGAACTTAGCCCTTCCTTACTTGTTTAATATACATATGAGTCGTGTTCAATATACCGGTTTCGAAATGGATCTCAGTATAGCTTCCCAGAAATCGTTCAGATTGTAGCCAGGAAAACAGAATGACTGTAAAACGTAGTTATTGTTGATTGTTTCAAAGAGTCTCAAAAATCACCTCTTATTATTCATGTATCTGAGGAAGTCACGTATATGAATATTATGAAAATATTAAGCCAAAGTTTGGTCGTCGTTCTTATTTATTTGATTCAAAAGGTTGCTTATATATGTACATATTTCCTCAAAAATAGTACTGATACGGACACTTCAGTGAAGAAAACTAATATATCAAATCAATAATTAAGAAAGAAAGTTTATTTTCTTAGATAGGAAAGAGAAAACATGATTTGGTCCCTTAATCTTTGATATAATTAAAGAAGATTTGTAACAATTTTATGTTCAGAAGAAACATCGTAATGGTAACATTGAAGCGATTACATAGATGATCCAAAAGTGATCTGAAGGGTTTTTTAGTTATATTGTCGAAACCATAATTGTATTATTTTAAAGAACTCTGACAAAATCATTAAAATAGAAAAGAAGAATTCGGACTTTATATTTTATTTAAATACATATATTCAAAGCAGAGCTCATGCTAAGCATAACAACTGCACAGTGGAGAAATATTTAAGTCCAATTGTGCTACAATATATCATATACAATATATTACTGAAGGTCTTCTGGACTATTCTTTGCATACGTCTATACTCTATATTGAGCTTTAATTGAAAAATATTTGCGCTGTCATATTTCTATATGAGCCACTAATAAATACCACTTAATTAGACTATAAAAGGAAATGAGCACAGTTTTAGCCGGCAAAAAAGCATACAACAACAAAGAAATTGAGAGCAAAAGAAAATGATACAAATTGAGACACGGGAAATTAATTCAGCCAAAAGGCAGATAAATGAGATAGAGATAATATTAAAAAAAAATGGTAAAAAATTGGAAAAAAAGGATTGGAGATAGTTAAGGGGAGCTACATATGTATATGCTCATATATCATGACTTATATAAATGTAGATGGGGAAAAAATAAAAAGATTGTGATTGAACGCTGGTTTGCGACAACTATGCTGTCCGAATAAATAAAGTAACAACAATAAACTTAGTCATATGCATATACAAACACACACACACATATGCATGTATATGAGTACATATGGATTGATGGCACCACAAGCAGCAGCAATAAATAGCATATGATATATTATTGCTTGAAGTATGGGCATAAGCTTGCATGCTCGTGTTCGAGCTACAAATGCAGCGAACAGTCATTGGGGAATAAGCTGAAACAGCATGCTTACTACCAACTAAATATGGACTCGTTGAAGAGCAATTGAATAACAGCATCATGAAAAGACCGTTGAGACAAAGGCGAGCATAGTGGCCGCAGCAGAGATGCCGGCAAGAGAGAGAGTGGAGTAGAGGGGAGAAAACACTAAAAAAAAACTAAATAAACACAAGCAACGAGTAGTGGTAATAGCGGCAGAAGGTGAAGCTGAAGATGGAGCAGGAGCAGGAGCTGGAGATGCAAGGAAAGTAGGCAGCCATAACACAGCAATTTGGTGTATGCGTCAAAAACACGAAACACGAATTGAAAATAGCGCATAAAAGTGAAAAGAAAAAAAATAAAATCAATATGATAGCAAAAAAAAATTATAACAACAAAATGAATGTCTGAATGAGTATGCTGTCAAAACTGCAAAACAAAAGATATATATATTTACAGTTATAAACATATGTACATACATATAAGTGGTAACTGACAGACAGACAGTTAGTTGACAGTTAACTGCGGCATGAGCGCAGCGCAAGTGTATGACACACCGTCGTTTTAGGGGCGACAGGGCGTATGAGTAACGAATTTGCAGCAAGGAACAAAGGCAAACGAACGAACGAACCAGCGAGCCAACGCACAGCTGAAGTCGAGCAACGTACGAACGAGCGAGCATGCGAATAAACGAACAGGTGAACGAGTGAACGAACGAGGATGTTACAATGAGAAAAAAAAGCAAAAAAACGAAGTGCGCTTGCTTGGAAAATGCCAACTCATTCATTCATAGAAATGAAAATGCCGCAGTCAGCGTACGTTACGGAGACGCCAACGCCGACTGCATTAGCAGCAGCGTCAACTAAGTACACGTGTACGTGGAACTGAGTGATTTTCTTTTTTTTTCATTAATTCTCAGAGGCGAAGTGGTTGCCAGGATATGAAAGTGAGCTGTATGCGAGTGTTGCATGTAGGCAGCTTAGACACATGTGTTTGTTTATGAAAAGGTTGCTGCGCATTATACATTACAATAACAAAACATGATGAAAACCTGCGTGTGACGTAGGTTGTTAGAGTTTATAAGGTTATGAGGTTATGAGAAGGCAAGCAAAGCTGAGGCGAAGGATTATGAGTTGATATTGTGAAAAAAAAAATATTTTTGAAATAAAAAAATATATTAAAAGCGCTGAGGCAAGCCAATTGAAGCTAAAGCAACCATTTATAATGTCTTTCGCAACACACTTCCGCTCCACAGTACAACTCAACTTGAAGCCACATTTAACGCCAACGCAACGCTGCAAGAGCAACAGCAGTTCACCAGCAAAATCATTGACCCTTCATTGTGTGTGTGTAACAAGCACAAGCAAGCTGGAAGAAAGTGCAAGCAAATACATAAATTCTTGCTAAAATAAAACTGACATGAAAGAATCAATTGCAGTCAGAAGCAAGTGTAATAAAGCAGACAAATAAATATTAAAAAAACAAGAAAAAACGTTAACTTCGGCTGTACCGAAGCTAATATACCCTTCACAGGTACATTTCTTTTAGTAACTATGTGTTTAAGCAAATCTAAAGACGTAAGAAAAAGTAAGTAAAAAAAAGAAAACATTTTACTAATACTTTTGAGCCGGGTTGTTTGCTAGAAACATTAAGGTTATATAGTTAACCGATCTGAACAATTTCTTCGGAGATTATATTATTACCTTAAGCAGTAATTCATGTCAAATTTCGTGAAGATACCACGTCAAATGCGAAAATTTTCCATACAAGCCATTGATTCCGATCGTTCGGTTTGTATGGCAGCTATATGCTATAGTGAACCGATCTGAACAATTTTTTCGGAGATTAAATTATTTCTATGAGCAATAACTCACACCAAATTTCGTGAAGATACCACGTCAAATGCGAAAATTTTCCATACAAGCCATTGATTCCGATCGTTCGGTTTGTATGGCAGCTATATGCTATAGTGAACCGATCTGAACAATTTTTTCGGAGATTAAATGAACTATAACTCACACCAAATTTCGTGAAGATATGTAGTAAAATGCGGAAGTTTTCCATACAAGCTCTTGATTCCAATCGTTCAGTTTGTATGGAAGCTATATGATATAGTAGTCCGATATGGGCAGTTCTGACAAATGAGCAGCTTCTTGAAGAGAAAATAACATCTGCAAAATTTCAAAACGATATCTTAAAAACTGAAGGACTAGTTCGTATATATACAGACGGACAGACAGACGGACATGGCTAAATCGACTCAGCTCAACATACTGATCATTTATATATATACTTTAGAGGGTCTCCGACGCTTCCTTCTGGGTGTTACAAACATCGTGACAAACTTAATATACCCTGTCTGTTCAGGGTATAAAAACTAAAAAAGAACACATAAAGTGAAAAAACATAAAACGTTTCAACTGCATCGCCTCTCTGCCACCGCTCTAGCACATGCTCGTTTGCCCGCTTAAAGCACAGCGACCTTGCTGAAGTTCAAGTACCCTACAACCCTCATCGAAGTCACTGCTGTTCGCTGTTTGGCTGTTACTGTTGCCATTGATGCCTGCGGAACGTCCGCATGTACGTTAAGTGCAAGACAAGCCCCCCACTTGGTGTGTGGGCTAAGGTTTTGGGCGTTGTTATTTGCATAAAAGCGCAAGTTAAGCGCTTGTCGACAAGGGCGTATAAAAGCAACAATGCTGCCATATAATTATACACATATGTATTAGCTGATGAGTCCATATATACATATACATATATAACTAAATATATAGTCATATAAAAATGCTTTCTAGGCTTGTCAATTATACAGCGCTTGGTAATTGCATTACTGACATGACATTAGCGCAGCGTTGGCTGGTTGATAATGAGCAACTACTAGCTTTGTACACCACATTAGTTGGAATTTCAGTTAAACGCTTGAAGAGGTGGTAAATTGTGAGTTTCTGAAAATTTGTGGTATATTTTCCACATTAAGTGAACACCTATCAAAAGTCACCACTAAATGCTGGAAGGTCAACAAAGTGCTATGACGTCCTCAAAGTAGTTTTCTGATTCGGAAAAGTGGCGGACAAAGCAAATTTAATTGTGTTGCGGGAAACGGCAGAGCGAAGCAACGGTACTGTCTGTATTCATACTAATCAAAAGTGATATCAGGTGACAGTCAAGCGTATGGAAATGCTTTTGGTGTCATTAATTATAATGGAAGTCGGAGTAAATGATGTTTTCTTGCGGTGGAAATGGTTGCTTTTATTTATGGAGTGAAAAAAGACATAAGTGGAAGGGGCAGAGTGCGCTTCCGTTAGTAATTATTTTGAGAGATACTGAGAACACAAAATATTATTGAAAGATCAATCAGCTAAATTTGCTAAAATTATTTATTCTAAAATATATGACATCAAGCAATAATTTTCTTTCAAAAAAGGATAAACATAAAAGATTAGAGAAACAAATAGGAAAGGACCAGGTTCGGGTGTAACCGAATATTTTGTACTCTCGCAATTTATTTGTTTATTTAATATTATTAATATTACAAACAATTCGTGCCGTATATTTGGTATAAAATCCACTAGAATAACAAAAATTATTTATATAATTGAATCCGTTTTGATCGAAAAATTTTACGACGCAATCATTGAAACCGTATCGAAAATAAAATTTACGATCACATTGAACTCAGTTACTGACTCGAAAAACTATATTCCTAATAGATGTCGCTAATTACGAAATCATTGAATCCGCAAAATCGATTGGTCGAAATCTATCCGTTGGTAAATGAGTTGCGGAAATGTAAAAGAAATAAACCATTTGAAAGTTTTTACGTAAATAATTACTGATGACGGACTAAATTATGTTTTCAATGAGTATTTTGGAGACAAAAACAGACTAAAAAAAAAAAGTGATATAAAGTTGCCCCCTCGAAATAGCGATAGAATTCTCTCAAAAAGCCTCAGGTGAATTAAATAATTAATTTTCGGAAGAAATTTCACAATAGTTAAAGGTCAGTTTTAATTTTTTTAAAATCCTAATATTTGTTATATGGGAGCTAGGGAAAGTATGACCCGATTTCATTAATTTTTGGCACAGAGACACATTATTAGAAAAAAAAAGATTCTTTCTGAATTAAATTACAATAATTATGAGATTTACCGTTATTTTTGGAAAAAAAATTATCCATTATCTCTAAGGTCTTCATGTTCGCTATCTGGGGCATTAAAATTGTATGGTCCGATTTTGATAATTTTTAAATAAGTGGAGCCACAACCTAAAAGCAATATTTATGCAACGTTTCGTGCCGTATCTTCATAGGTTATTGATGTAGGAATCAAATGGAATTCAAAATTGTGTTATGTGAGAAGTGGGCGTGGTTGTTAACAATTTTCCATCGGTAACATCAGGATGTCAAGAAAATCTTATGTACTGATATACTGAATTTTGTTGAAATTTGTCGAGTGGATGCAGCTCTTTTCTGCAATTTCTTCTGTAGAATTTAGTTTCTGACAAATTCGTCTCGTCATCCTGATCATTTTGATATGTATAACCCCATATCTAAATAGTTTAGTTTTAGGACTTATAAACAAACGTTATGTGAACAAAACTATTACACTCTCTTAGCATCTTTGTTGCGAGAGTATAAACATCTCACATTAAGCAATAATTTATTTGAACAGGTTCGAGAAAAGTAAAGGATAAGAAAAAAAATTAGAAGATGCTTCCAAAACTTTCTTTCATTCCATTTTTACTACACTAATAGATCGCAATTTAATATGTAAATAATTCTACACGCTACCAATAGATCGCGATATAAGTTAATAATTCTACTCGCTGGGAGTTACCACTCGTTATAACAACTTTACTCGTACAAAAACTAATTTCTTTTGCCATACAATAATTGATTTAATTTTTAAAACAAAAACCTATACGCAATAAAACAACAAACCAATGAAAAGTAAAAAAACAACAAAAAGAAAATAAATAAAATTGTAATAAAAAGCGAATGTTCGCTGTCAACGTTGACGTCGACGTTGAACTCAAATGATTGAGTACAAGACTTTTGTATATACATTAAGCCGAGTTGTAAGCACATAAATACAAAATGTAGCAAACAAAAATAAGATGAGAAACATTAAAAACATATTCACATAAAAATATTTTTGTGTTTTTTTGGTATAAGACTTTCAATTGATTGCTCAGCTGATCTTAACTATATTTTTTTTGATTGAAGATGCTATTTAAATTATAAGACGAGTGCACAAAAATAACACAATTATTAAAATATTTATGTACATACATACATATATACGAGTACAATGACTATTTTTAGTTACACGCAACTTAAATGCGCAGCACAGCAAGCTTTCAGTGCATAAATTACGACACAAAAACACGACGGAAGTGCGTAATTTAAACTGTTCGCCGCTTACAATCATAATAAAATACCGCTTAAGTGGACCATTGCGGGTTTACGAGCGCGGACACATACAAAATTGCATAGCTATGTAAGTACATACATATATACAAACATATATACCAGTATTAATAATGATCAGATCTTGTTTTTCTGTCATTTTTATATATCTATCGTATAACGATAAGTTTTTAAATGAAAATGAAAATTTTGGCAAGCTTTGTGTGAATTATTATTGTAGCATTATAAACCATTTTCAATAAATAGTTTTCGAAAAGACTGCTGATCTGACAATCCTTTGCTGTATATAATTCTCGAATCACTCTCGTGAAGTGGTTTCAGCAATTATCGCAAATATTCAACTGAGGAAATAACTAGAGGAAAGGAACTTCCGACTTTTTCATAACCTTTCAACAGTTTACAACTTTTTTTGATCTAATTAAGGCTAGTGGCGTCTTCTTTTTCAGAAGAATATCAGAATTAATCTATTGTAAGATATATTGTTCCAGATTTTGCTGTGTTTTATATACCTAAACACTAATAGTCGGATCTTCTAGTTGTTACAATATGTAGTAGCTCTTACTTCCGCCCGACAAAACATCTAGTGGCTAAGTAAGAGAAACACTTTTTAGGATCATCTGAAGTAATCAAGCACAATTTAAACAAAATTTATAAGTGAAGAAACTCATCGGCGTATTCCCAGCTCGCCGCACACACCATAAATGCAGACAGAAACCCATCCAAGGCCCTAGTAGAAGAGGATACTACTATATGACAGCTTGAGAGAGTTCATAATAACAAAAGTAGGCTTGGTCATAGTTATTCTTGGTAGAAACAAATATTGTGACGAAACTTACTCCTTCAATGAAACATTATGGTCCGCAACTTAAAATTTTAGCAAAAAATTAGTCTTTCATGAACTTTTGAAAAAAAAAAACTGGAAAAATATAAATTTATTTTTAAAACTTTTCCGCCTAATTGGTCCGCCATTTTGGATTTTTGAAAAGTAACGTCAAATTTGTAATCAGCAAACCCGAAATCCCCCGAGTAACGAGTTTCAAGCGAATCCGATTAATTTTTCAAAAATGATCCGTAATTTTGAAAAAAAAACCGGCACCTGAATCGCAGAGACCACGAAATTCCCGACACACAACTTTCAAGCGAATCCGAAGAATTTTTCAAAGATCCGTCCGACGTATTGGATTCGCCATTTTAAATTTTGAAAAACCTACACCGGGTTCGTAATCAGCGAACCCAAAAACCCCCGAGTAGAGAGTTTCAAGCGAAACTGATGAATTTTTCAAAAAAGCGTCCTCCATATTGAATCCGCCATTTTTGATTTAGGAAAAATCGACACCGGATTCGTAAGCAGAGACCCCGAAAACCCCCGAGTAGAGAGTTTCAAGCGAATCCAAAGAAATTTTACAAAAGCTTTCAGCCATATTCATTTTTTTGGGTTCGGATTCAGCGATCCCAAAAAATATAAGTCACACATACTAAGAACCGCAGGTCTCAATCGATTTTTTTTTGTAGCAGTGTTATTGTAATCGTAAGCCTTCCCATGTCCACATACAACTCAAAATCAAGTAATTATACACCGCCTCTTATCTACGAATGCATCATTCATATTATTGCCTAGTTTTTAATACAACAACAACACCTAGCACAAAGTTAAAAATAGCACCAACTGTTATATTAATAAATTGTAATCACAAAAGCCATTCGTCATAAATTACAACAACTTATCTAACAAAATAAATACAAAACAATTAATATTTACATGTAAATGCACACTACACAAATAATTAAACAAGCACTTACTAGTCTCTATGTATGCGTGTATATTACAGTGCAAGTAAATAAATTACATATTTTAATCTCGTGAGAAAGTACAAACATTTTCCCCGAGTCTCTATTTGATATTCACAGCAATGGAAAATTTTGCAAACTGATTGCATTATTTGTCAACAGCTCACCACAGCTCCATTGCATTGCAAGAGATACTACGAGAGCATAAACACACACATACAAGTGCATAAATCATAGTTGCTGGGGATAAGCAGTGGACGGAGGGCGAAGAGAAATTAGTATGGAAAAAGCGAGAGTAAATAAAATGTATAAAATCGCGAGTGAGTGAACTGGAAGTGTAAGCAATTAATTGCTGCTTCATTAGATGATGCCACAAACTGCAGTATGTAGCTAAGTATGTCTTACATACATGCACTGAGCATGACGTGATATACACTTTTAGTATAGTTCATACCCTAAAAGTTTGTTTAAAAATCAATTGAATCATAAAGTTTATTTTCGAGCTTACATTTAATATACTAATTTTATAGATAAAAACAATTTTAATATTAGCTGTCTGAGATTGTTCTAATATACGTAAGTAGATGGCCAGTGAAACAAACCACTAGCATAAATCATACTCGTATAAACTGTCATAATCGAATTGGCATAGAATAGCTATCGGAACGGTCCTTACTTTTTATCCGGCCAAAGCCTTTTATTCTTTCTCAATATCGTTTGGTGAATATTTTTTGTCGCTACAACAACAATTTTTTCAAATATTGGCTAGTCATTGAACTAGTATTAGGTATCGCATTATTCTGGTGGAACCCTACTACCTTTTCTATTGATCAATAGATCAATTTTGACCCCTTTTGTTGGAGTGCATCACTCAATTTGACCAGCTAATCACAATACACTTCGGAATTAATCATGTTATTGTCGAGCAAAAGTTCCAAAGAAACGATCGCTTTGAAATCCTAACAAGTCAACATGGTCAGCCTTCGAATGGATTTGTGCTGGTTCATCCCTTTTAGATCATGATCTTTTGCGCTTTACATTCTCTTTACAACTTAAAGAATGGTTCACTTCTTTGACCTTTCATTAGCAAAACCCCGTTGTTAATGCGAAGAAGCAATGTTTTTGATCTCAAGATTGAAATTCCCGGAACGATATTTTGCAATTAATTTGGGCATTGGCTTTCGGTCAACATATCGCATAATTCTCGCATTCCTTGGCTGTATTTTTACCCGTTTTATAGTAAAACAGTAAAATATACCTAAAATGATGTTTTCGATTTTCCATCTTCGATAAACTCGAATAAAAACTATTCCAAAAATTCAAAAATTTTTTTACAAAAAAAAAACTTACTATAATAGCTTTTCAAATGTATAACGGTAAAAAGCGGTTAAATGTGAAGTTGGCTGCGAAAACCTTCAAAAAGTTGTTGCCATTAAGCAAAATTACTTAGTGAAAGACCTATTATATAATATTTTGGTTAAAATCGGGTATATCGCTTAATACAAAGGAAATACCAGATTCAAGCTTTACAATTATTTTAATACTCTGTTTTATCTACATTTTCGTTGGTCGCTCCTCCAACGCAGAATCATTCTTGCCAACAGGTGCTCCTTTGGACTGAGTAGGCAATTGAAAAGTAGAATCCTCTCTCGACGAACAAAGTCCAAACTCTACAAGTCTCTCATCATTCCCGTCCTGCTTTATGGTGCAGTAGCGTGGACGGTGTCAACATCCGGTGAGACGGTACTAGAAGCTTTCGATAGAAAGGTTTTGCTGATTTTGAAGATTTACGGTCCCTTAAACATTGGCAACGGCGAATACTGCAGACGATGGAATAATGAGCTGTACGATGTATTCGACGACATAGACATAATTCAACGAGAGCGACTGCGCTGGATAGGTTACGTTGTTCGAATGGACGAAAGCACTCCAGCTTTGAAAGTGTTCGATGCAGTACCCGCTGCTGGAAGGACCAGGTGCAGAAGGACTTGGCTTCACTTGGTATTACCAATTGGAGCCAAACTGCCGAAGGGAAGAATGAATGACGCGCTGTGGTAAACTCGGCTATAACCACGTCTTCAAAACGAAGATATGCATATTTTCTTTGATCTTTAATGGAATATCTTGTCGGGTGTGTCTTGATCATCTTAGAATATTATTAATTGGATTTTATGAATTGCTAAATTGCACGCTGCTGGTTAATATTTCTTATAAAGAACAAATTTTCTAATAACACTGTCCAACAAATGAAGACTTTTTGAATGGAACAGAATAGCGACCCCATAATTCTGAAACGGTATGTTGAGTAGATCATTTTTGTAGAACAAACTTATGGTCCAGCACGTCTGAGTTTTTTTTTTACAGTGGGTCAAAGTTTTCATTTTTTGGTCGACGCGAGCATTATACTATATGAAAAAAATGTTGTAAGTTAATGTCTGAGAAAATTCTTATGGTCAGAGTTGTATTGTGGAATTGTATGAGGATTATTTTTGTGGAAGCTCTTAACCCTCTAACTGGTTTCTTTATGGGTCAATTTGACCCTTTTTTCGAGAAAATCAAAAAATATCCTTTAAAAAAGGACATTTAAAGATTAAAATATTCTACGAAAATGTTTGGCGGAAAATTTCAGTGGGGGTCACCAAAGACATCATTGTTGTAAATAAGTTATTTATTTGGATTTGGAAAGTTATTTTAAAAAATCAGAAGAACTTGTATACCTTTGCAATATTGAAGAGGTTCTAAAATATCGAAAGCTTCCACTGGTCTCTTCCGCTTGGCGACTATTTATAGATAGTTCAAAACACAGCTTAAAAGCAGTTTTACTGCACAATGGAAATCAGCATCCATCAATACCGGTTGCGTATTCCATAAAAAAGGAGGATACGCAAATATTTCAAATCTCTTAAATAAAATTTAATACTATAAATATAAATGGGAAGTATGCGCAGACTTCAAAATGATTGCAATATTGACTGGAATGCAAACAGGATACACAAAATATATGTGCTTTCTTTGTAAATGGGATTCATTTGCTACCAGCAGCCATTATCATATTAAATATTTCGAAGAACGTAAAGAAAATATTATTGGTGACTTAAATGTAATCCATGAATCTCTTGTCCCAAAAGATAAGGTCATACTTCCACCGCTGCATATTAAGTTAGGCGTGGTAAAAATTTTATTAAAAGCTTAAATACACAAGGAAATGCTTTCAAACGCATTCAAACAATTTTCGCCAGATTATCTGCAGCAAAATTAAAAGAAGGTAAAATACGGTTTTAAGAAATAATTTATTACATTTAATGTAAACTACCTTTTCTAGGAATGCTCGTTGGACCCGATATAAGAAAATTATTACAAGATGAAGAATTTTATGGTCATCCGTCGGATATGCAAAAGACAGCATTTGACTTTATGCAGCTGGTTATATCAGAATTCCTTGGAAACTCAAAAGCACAAAACTATGCAGAAAATATTGAAAGCATGCTAATCGGTTTTAACAATATTGGCGTTAAGATGTCACTAAAGCTGCATTTTCTACACTCTCATCTCAATTTTTTTAAAGAAAACCTTGAAGCGGTTTCAGATGAACACGGTGAAAGGTTTCATCAGGATATAAAGGTATTGGAAGAAAGATTCAAAGGGAAATCCCAAACTTTAATGCTTGCTGAATACGTATGGGGCTTGTACAGAAACCTTGACACATCGGAACATTCACGTCAAGCTAAATACAGGAAAGCATATTAGGTTTAATCTTTAATCCATTGTCCTACTAAAACAAAATTATAATTTTTTTATCAATCGTAAAGAGCTTTATTTACAACAATGGTGTCTTTGGTAACCCCCACTGAAATTTTCCGCCAAACATTTTCGTAGAATATTTTAATCCTTAAATGTCCTTTTTTAAAGGATATTTTTTGATTTTCTCGAAAAAAGGGTCAAATTGACCCATAAAGAAACCAGTTAGAGGATTAAGATCTTCCACAAAAATAATCCTCGTACAATTCCACAATACAACTCTGACCATAAGAATTCTCTCAGACATTAACTTACAACATTTTTTTCATATATAAAAACTCAGACGTGCTGGACCATAAGTTTGTTCTACAAAAATGATCTACTCAACATACCCTATCAGAATTATAGGGTCGCTATTCTGTTCCAAAAATGCTGTTGGACAGTGTAATTATATATTCTATGTATATCACAAACCGAAACCATGCAACAATTAGGCTTTATTTCCTTTAGGTAAATGTATTCATGTATAGGTATAGGCATAATATTCCAAAAGAAGAGGTATGTTCTAATTTCAATTCAAAGAGATTATGCACCATATAAACTAAAAATAGGCTTTCCAGCTTAATTTCTCAGAGCAATTACCTATTTATGTACACATTTTGAAATGACAATTGACGACAATAATAACATAATCAGCAAACAAAAAAGCAATTCAACGATAGTGAGAGAAAGTAAATGCATGTACCACAGATGTATTCCCATAAAACTGCAGCAACATAAAGAATTGTAATGAAAATATTTCAAAAGTAATAAAGACGGACAACGTGCTGAAACACACATATGTTGGTCCGTCCAGGCAGCAGCGTCACTGCAACCACGACAAAGGAAAACATACTAGACATTTCATTTGATTGTAAAAGTATAAGTTTACATTAGTTTTTAGCTGATTCACATTTCTACGTGGCGACAATTTCAACAAACGCCAACTTTTTAATTTCGCTCTTTGAAAAGGGCACAAAATGCAATCAACAATTTGCAATAAGTACGTTCGTACGACTACGTATATAGTAGCTTTGTTTTTGTTGCTACTAATGAACAATCGCTATTTTCTTCTATGTGCTATAAACGCTGCATATTATAAATGACACTTTAGGCGAGAAACAAAAGCTAATATTGAAATTGAAAAAAAAATATATATATATAATAATGCAATAGCGGAGGCGTTGCGGGGGCTACTTGGAGCGTAACAACTGAATGAATTTATATGTACATAAAATGGTACTCATAAATTTACTATAAGATAGCCCATCACTTCTAAGTAGCTATTAATTAAATTAAGTATGATTTCATAAATAACTTTAGTTTCTAGCGCTTTGATTGCGTCTATGTTATATGGCAATTGCAATTTTGTCGTGTCACTCGGCAGGTATTTACTTAGACACATGTACATATGCACATCTCACTGCATATTTAAATGAAAATATACATATATACTGCTGCTGGAACTGCCTGGTTGTGCTGACTTGCATGCATGCCACTTGGCATATTGATTTTCTACACACGCCACCACACCGCCGCCACTCTAAACCCTTTAACTGCCTTTGCTACGCTTCAGAGCATATGTGCATGGAGGCATGCATGTGCTTGTATTGCAGCACGTCACTGCACTGCATTCACTTTTTCCAATTATAATTTTTTACAGCCGGCTTGGCAGCGTTTCTTTGGGGCTCGACTCGACTGTATGGCGGAATTTACTATTCTATTATCTATTGCGATTTTTTGCCATTTTTTTGTTATTAATTTAAATATTACTTAAATTCCTAGAGTATACGTTGAAAGTTTTTGGAAAATAGGTGCACAACCCTTTTAGTAGGTTTGCATTCACATACATATATACGTGTATGTATGTATGTTAGTTGGTAGTAGGGAGATCGCCAGAAAATTGATTTTTCTTGTGCCTTTTCATTTTCATGAAAAAAAAAACGGCTGCAGCAGTAGTAACTACACAAAATTTACACAATTGCACTAGTTGATTTCTCAATGGATCCTTGTTACAATAAAATAATTTTACAATTAATATGTAGTTGTTTCAAAGTGATTTTCATTATGCTTACCTCGCTTTACACTTTAAATTCTTTTATTTATAGTTACATACATACACTTAGTGCTTATTAAATTTTTATATGCACTTTTCCATTTTATTTATCTCTATTCTTTTTTATGGCACTTTGGTTCTAGCTGCGCACAGATTTTTTTGTTTTACATCTATTCTACTACGCTCCAATAACTTTTTTTATTGTTCACATTGCAGCGAATACTGCATTTTCTTTAAATTTCAAGCACTTCGTAGCATCACTCCGTCGTAATATGCACTTTTAACGCTAATTTCTTATAGGAATGTATAAACTTTTCAAATATTTATACTTTATGCTCACAGTTAAATTCTTTCACTTTATGCAAAATATTCAAAGTGGCTCTGCATTTGTTCTCTTTATCCGCTATTTGTCAAGTAACCGCTTGTGTTCATTATTTAATGCGCTCTCGCGGAATTTTTGTTTTTGACTGCTGTCAATTTGCTTGCCGATAACGGTGTTGTTCTTGTGCGAATCGGAAGTGGAACGTTGAAGTTCGTTGCGTTAAATGAAAATATAAAACACAGGGTGACGTATTGGATAATTTCTTTGTTATTGAATAAATTTTTGTAGTGCAAATGCTGATAAAACTTTAACTTCACAGCAAATATAACTCAAATACCGTTTTAAGAATTTGGTATTTTTTTATACAAAGTTACAGTTTAAAGTTTAAATTATAGTTGAAAAATTTATTGTGTAATATAATAAAATTTTAAAACATTTTTCCCTTACTTTTAAACACCCTGTAAAACATCAAACACTACTTGCAACTAATTAACGTGTTTTTTTTCATTAATGATGTATAAATATCCGCTTTATTCTTTCAATATAATTAAAATTCGATTTCTTTCCCGCCATTTCATTTCCTTCCCTTCCAACAGCTGTTTGCACTTCATCTAGCAAATGTCACATTTGACAGCTTTCAAAAACAACTGATTGTCACTTGCTAATTGCAAATTTATAAAATCCAATTTGCTGCACGAATTTGTGTGAGGGGAGCGATTAAGTAAGCAAAATTTTCCACGATTCCAATAGCGTTGGAGCAGGAGAAGTTTGTGTTGTGGCAGCAGTTTGTTAGAAAATGCAAAATTTGCCAACAAACGTTTAAGTGGTGTTTTCCAAAAAAAAAAAAACAAATTTTACCGAAACAATAGTACAAACCTAGGGGTTATTATTAGAGTACATAGGAAGTGTAGCCAACAACAATACAATAAAAGATTAATGTTTATTAGACAAGCCTTAGTATTATGCTGTAGACAACAACTGCAGACACGATCAATAATAAGCGCAAACAACACAAAAAGGTTTGTATGTACATATGTATGTAAAAAAAGCGATTAAGTGTAGTGCAAAAGTGTGCCGCATGGCATTGTAATTATCATTGCAAGAATGTAGATAGATATACAAATGCACATTTATTATATACCAATTGCTATTGAATTTCACAACAATTGCAGCATTTGGGCAAACTCCAGTTTTTTGTTAACGCGTGCCGAATCAAACACATACATATACAAGCGTAAAATGAGCGCATCAAGCACTACGGCGGCTGGGGAATCCGGTGGCATTAATAAGATGCCGCTAAAAAAACCACAAGAGTTAGAAGCTATATTACGGTGAGTAAGCATAAATGCAAATTTTTTTCTTGACTAGACACTTGCGCAAACGCAATGAGTCAATGCATATTGTTTACTACAACAAAAACCTATAATTATGGCTTTGCACGCACAAACCAGTTATGCTTACGTGCTAAATTATTTGTTTTTATGCATTTCCACAGTTTAAATGATATCACCAAATCCGAGCAAGATACAAGGGACTATCGCGGCTTGCAGCTGGAGAATGGCTTGAAGGTGTTACTGATTAGTGATCCAAAAACCGATGTTTCGGCTGCAGCGCTGGCAGTGCAAGTGGGGTGAGTGAAGTTATGAAGGGTGGATGAATATTTTTTTCTTTAATTTGTTGTTTATTTATATGTAAATATATATCGCACACAGCCATATGTCAGATCCCGATAATCTACCCGGTTTAGCGCATTTTCTCGAGCATATGCTGTTCTTGGGCACTGAAAAGTATCCACATGAGAATGGCTATACCACATTTTTATCGCAAAGCGGCGGTAACAGCAATGCTGCCACATATCCGCTAATGACCAAGTATCACTTTCATGTGGCGCCCGATCATTTGGATGGTGCACTCGATCGTTTTGCGCAATTTTTCATAGGACCCTTGTTCACGGCTAGCGCTACGGAGCGTGAAATTAATGCGGTGAGTTTCTTTATTACAAAAATTAAAATTTCAAAAAATTTTCAATTAAATTATTTCTCTTTTCAGGTCAATTCGGAGCATGAGAAGAACATACCGAGCGATGTTTGGCGCATCAAGCAAGTGCATAAGCATTTAGCAAAGCCGGATCATCCGTATTGCAAATTTGGTAGTGGTAAGTAGTGGTATTTTTGACATATTTATATTTTTATTATTATTTATTTAAATTTTATTAAATTATTATTATTTATTTAATTCCCTAACTCCTGACAGGCAACAAGGCAACATTGCATGACATACCTAAATCGAAGAATATTGATGTGCGTGAGGAACTCTTGAAGTTCCATAAGAAATGGTATTCCGCGAATATTATGAGCTTAGCAGTACTAGGCAAAGGTAAAAATCGTAAAAAAAATATCACAAAAGAAATTTTTACTATACTTTCTTTTACAGAGTCGCTCAACGAGCTCGAAGAAATGGTCATTGAAAAGTTCGCCACCATTGAGAATAAAAATGTTGAAATACCAACATTTCCACCCGAACCCTTCTCGGAGGATAAGTACGCGCAGAAAGTGCATATTATACCAATAAAAGATTTGCGCTCACTAACAATCAGCTTCACCACAGCCGATCTAACGGAATACTATAAATCAGCGGTTGGTGGAATGTGTTTTTTTTCATAATTCAAATGCTTTATATTTTTATTTTTTTTATACAACTCCAGCCCGATAGCTACCTCTCGCATTTGCTTGGACATGAGGGCAAGGGTAGTATACTCTCTGAACTGCGCAAATTGGGTTGGTGTAATGAGTAAGTTATTTTAATTAAACTTATTAAATACTAGATTCCATAATTTTAATATTTTCATTTTATAATTTAGCGTAATGGCTGGTCATCATAATACACTAAATGGTTTTGGTTTCTTCGAAATCGTTGTTGATCTCACGCAGGAGGGTATGGAGCATGTTGATGACATTGTTAATATTATTTTCCAAGTAAGTAATGATTTCCTTATATATTTAAATATTTTTTGAAATTATTAAATGTTATAATCTCCCAGTATCTAACAATGCTGCGTAAAGAGGGTCCAAAGAAATGGATTTTTGATGAATATGTTAAAATAAATGAGATACGTTTCCGTTTCAAGGACAAAGAGCAGCCAGAAAATATGGTAACGAATGCAGTGTCCGCTATGCAGGTGCGTAAATGTCGTGAAATTAAAAATTAAAAATCAAATTGAACAATTTTAAATTAAAAATTAAAAAAAAAATTAAAAAAAAAATTAAAAATTTGAAGAAATTTATCCACAAAAATAATAAAACTTATTTTTAAAATTCAAATAGATTTATCCACTTGATGAAGTGCTCACCGCACCGTATTTAAGCAATGAATGGCGTCCAGATTTGATTACGAAACTACTCGATGAGCTTGTGCCTGAAAAGTGTCGCATTGTGCTTATTGGTCAAAGCTATGATGCATTGTGTAACGAAGTCGAGCCGTATTACAAAACTAAATATGGCGCATACAAAATCGATGGTGAGACATTGAAGGTAAGTAAAAAAATAATAATTTCTTAACCTCAAAATTTCCTAACCTCCAAACTCTACACAGCTCTGGGAAAGTTGCGGTCTCAACGAGCATGTTGCGCTCCCACTACCAAACGCTTTTATACCCACAAATCTAGAATTAGCGCCAGAAGATGCTGATTTGTCCAAACATCCTAACATTATAAAGGACACGCCCATCTTACGTGTGTGGCATAAACAGGACAACCACTTTTTGAAGCCAAAAGCCTGCATGACATTTGACATGTCCAATCCAATTGCCTATCTTGATCCGCTTAATTGTAATTTGAATCAGTTGATGGTTTCATTGTTGAAGGATCAGTTGAATGAATATTTGTATGATGCGGCTTTGGCGGGCTTGAAATTGCAAGTGAACACTAAGTCATCGGGCATTGAGGTTTGTGCACACCCATAAAAATTTTTGTAATAAAATATTTATAATTTTCCATTTTTTCGGCAGTTTTCTATACGAGGCTATAACGACAAGCAGCTGGTACTTTTGGAAAAGGTGTTGGATCATCTATTCGATTTTAAAATCGATGAAAAACGTTTTGATATTCTACGCGAGGAATTTATACGCTCGTTAAAGAATTTCAAGGCAGAGCAACCGTATCAGCATGCCATTTATTATCTGGCTTTAATACTTACCGAGAATGCTTGGTCTAACAGTGAGTTGTTGGATGCGATGGAATGTAAGTTAAATTCTTTCTTTACTGGAAAAATAATGAATTATTAGTATGAGGCTTGAGTTACTTAATTTAATTTTTTTTTTGTTAAATACTTGCATTTTTTGTGCACTTATTAAATATTTTTTTATTTATTTAGTTGGATATTTTTTAATAATATATATTTTTAATTTTTTAATATTTTTTTATTTAATGAATTTTATATTTTTTAATAAATTATTTAATAATTTCTATTTTAATTTTAATAAATTTATTTTTATTTTTTTATATATTATTTTATTGTTTTTAAATATTTTATTTTATAATTGTTATATGTATTTTTAATATTTTTGAATATATTTTTAATTTTTTTTTGATATTTAAATATTTTTTATTTAATTAATTTTATATTTTTTAATAATTGTGTAATAATTTTTATTTTAATTTTATTACTTTTATTTTTATGTTTTATATTTTTATTTTTTATTTTTTTTTATATTATTTTATTATATATTATTTTATTGTTTTTAAATATTTTATTTCATAAACATAAAACACTTTTTTTTATTTTTTTTTATTATATATTATTGTATAGTTTTTCAATATTTTGTTTAATAGTTCTTAACACTTTTTTTATTTTATTATTATTATTTTTATATGTTTTTTTTTAATATTTTAATATATTTTTTTCACAAAATTTTTGTTATAACTTTTATAACACTTTTCTTTATTTCATTAGTGTTTTTTTTATATTTTCTTTTAAATATTTATTTAATATTTTAATAATTTTGAAATATATTTTTAATTTTTTTAAATTGTTTTTTCTATTATTTTTTAAATATTTTAATATATTTTTTTGATATTATTTTTAATAATTTTTATAACACTTTCTTTTTATATATTTTTTAATATATTTATAAATATTTTTTTATGTTTTTTAATATATTAATATTTTTTAAATTTTTTTTTAGTATTTCAATATATTTTTTTCACAATATTTTTTATGTTTTTTTATATATTTATTTAATATTTTAATATTTTTTCCTAATATTATTTTTTAAATATTTTAATATATTTTTTTGATATTATTTTTTATAATTTTTATAACACTTTCTTTTTATATATTTTTTAATATATTTATATATATTTTTTTATGGTTTTTAATATTTTAATATTTTTAAAATTTTTTTTTAGTATTTTAATATATTTTTTTCACAATATTTTTTATGTTTTTTTATATATTTATTTAATATTTTAATATTTTTTCCTAATATTATTTTTTAAATATTTTAATATATTTTTTTGATATTATTTTTTATAATTTTTATAACACTTTCTTTTTATATATTTTTTAATATATTTATATATATTTTTTTATGTTTTTTAATATTTTAATATTTTTTAAATTTTTTTGTAGTATTTTAATATATTTTTTTCACAATATTTTTTATGTTTTTTTATATATTTATTTAATATTTTAATATTTTTTCCTAATATTATTTTTTAAATATTTTAATATATTTTTTTGATATTATTTTTTATAATTTTTATAACACTTTCTTTTTATATATTTTTTAATATATTTATATATATTTTTTTATATTTTAATATTTTTTAAATTTTTTTTTAGTATTTTAATATATTTTTTTCACAATATTTTTTATGTTTTTTTATATATTTATTTAATATTTTAATATTTTTTCCTAATATTATTTTTTATATATTTTAATATATTTTTTTGATTTTATTTTTTATAATATTTATAACAATTATTTTGATTGTATTACTATTATTTTTATATATTTTTGGATATTTTATATTATATATTTTTTTTTTTTAATTTTTTATCTATTTTTATATTATTTTTTAATATTTTATTTTATAATTTTTATTAATATTTTTTTAAATTAAATTTTTATTTCTTTTTAATTTTTTATCTAATTTTATATAGTTTTTTATTTTTTATTTTATTGTTTTTTTAATATTTTGTTTTTTTTTTTAATATATTTTTTTTAATATATTATTTTTTTAAATACTTTTATATTATTTTAATATATTTTTATTTTTTTTAATATTTTCAAATTTTATTACCCACAGTGGTCACCTACGATCGTGTCGTGAATTTTGCGCGTGAATTTTTCCAACGCCTCCACACGGAATGTTTCATTTATGGCAATGTAACCAAGGCGCAAGCGCTGGATATTGCGGGACGTGTCAATAAACGTTTGGAGAAAACAAATTCGATTGTGCTGCCACTGTTGGCACGACAGATGCTTAAGAAACGCGAGTACAAATTGTGTAGCGGTGCGTAGGCAGTCAAAATATTATATGCTTAAGCATATCTTAAAAGTATATGTATCTCTTACATATGTCCTTTCAGGCGACAGCTATTTGTTTGAGAATCAAAATAATTTCCATAAAAGTTCTTGTTCGCAATTGTATTTCCAATATGGCCCACAATCGGATCGTTCCAACATTATGTTGAATTTAATTGCGCAAGTTTTATCGGAGCCATGCTATGATGTGCTGCGTACAAAGGTGAGTGATAAAACAATTTTTCAAAATTATATTTTTATGAGTACAGTGAAGTGGGTAATAAAATTAGGTGTGTTCAAAAAAATTTTAAAACAAATAAAAAACAAAAACCAAATATTGTGAATTAATATCGGTGCTTAGTAAACTTTTTATCTGCCAAATTTATACATGTTTGTCATTTTATTAGCTGAATTTCATTTTTTTGAAAATATTAATTGAATTGGTTGCTTGCGAAATAATATAATTTTTTTATTTTATGAAATTTGTATTAAAATGTCATTCTTCCTTCTATTAAATGCTTTAAAACACACAACTTTGATCTGCGCCTAAATGTAGACAATAGTTTTGTTCATATGATTCGTGTATCAATCCACAAGCAGATGAAGTATTCACTGATATTCTTCAACCATGTCTGCTACCATACAGTCTAGTTTCATTTCAACGTTCTTCATGTACGTTCGACAGTTGGTCGGTATTAAATTCTCTAGGATTTGGACTTAAAGAAGGCATTTATGGTATATTTTGAGCGCTTATCAAATGCTATAAAGGTATTATATTAGTAAATAGAAATTAAAATAAAATTTTTTTAGGTTAGTAAATTTTTTTAACTGCAAAATGAGGTAATTTTTGAAAAACATTTTGTTAACATTTTAAATGTTTTATATGTAACATTTTACTATATTTTGTTCAGATTGTTCACTTTTACCTATCAACATCAGCGCTAATGTACCAAAAATAAAAGCTATTGGAGTTAGAATTCTCATTTCAATAATTTTCAATAAATCTTTCTCCAAATTTTATTAATTTGCTACTAATTCCTAAGTTCCTGATCAAGATATGCCACAATCAGCTCTTTTATAGATCATCTTTTATATACAAAATATGTTTTTTTATGTTATAATTTAATAATATAATTCCTTCCCCCGACAGAGTTTTACAAAATTCGTTGAATTTTCGTTAAGTTAGGTCCATATCGCCTCTGTAGCTGATTGGGTTTGAAAGTTGCTCAAATAAACATCTGAAGTCTATATAGGTTCAATTTTT
The DNA here is from genome assembly GCF_028554725.1 of Zeugodacus cucurbitae. NCBI lineage: Eukaryota > Metazoa > Arthropoda > Insecta > Diptera > Tephritidae > Zeugodacus > Zeugodacus cucurbitae. The sequence goes on from NC_071669.1 coordinate 11,084,794, forward strand.
ATTTTCAAAAGTTAATCAACCCCTTACGAATAGACTTCGTCCGGACTGTTCCTGCTATTTCAATATAGCTTTTCTTTGAAGTATTTAGCCTAGAAGACACTTCGGAAAATCCATATTACCTTAAAATTATAAGTTATTTTCTATGTATATCTCGTTAAAACTGTTACAGAAAAATTTGACCCATAGAAATGCATCACTGTTAAAATAATATCAAGGGTTTACGCCAGGACCAATTTCTAATGTGTACTTTAAAAAAAACCTCAAAAATCATAACAGATATTTCTCTTAAAAGAATATAATAAAGATTTGATTTTTTAATGCATTGCCATTTTTAATTACCATTCAATATTATATCACAATATTATCCATTCGTTTTGATGAACTATTGCTCACCACCTTGAGCACCGCCACCACCTTGTGCTCCTGCGACTGCACCAAAACTGAATCCAATGCCAGCACCCATCATACCACCCATACCGCCAGCACCACCTCCTTGTGGTGGTCCTTGAGCTTGGCGACGTGAACGTCCTTCTATAGCTGGTTTTTGAGGGGACTGGGGTGGTTGTTGAGCCGCACGACGTGATCGACCTTCTACAGCAGACTTTTGAGGGGACTGCGGGGGTCCTTGAGCGGCACGACGTGAGCGACTTTCTAGAGCGGGCTTTTGAGGAGCCGACTGCGGTGGTTGTTGAGCCGCACGACGTGAGCGACCTTCTACAGCAGGCTTTGGTGGTGATTGCGGTACGGCCTGAGCATTTGTTGAGTGCTAGAAAGCGAATTAGGACTTCATGTTTATGATTTGTTAATTATTAAAAGGACCTAGAGGGTACTGCATACCACCAACACTGCCAGCACACAGCAAGCCAAAGCGATCAAAATTAGTGAGCGCATTTTTGCTTCAAAAACCTCTCTAAACTTGTTTGAACTATCGTTAGTTGTATACTAATTGGCAAGCTAAAGCTCAAAACCACTTTTTATAGTCCAACTACCCTACAATAATTTCCCACAATAATAGATCCTATCTTATTATAACAGTATATTTGTTTTTTAAAATCGACATGCAATGTCGCAACGTTTGAAAAGTAATTATTGGTATATAATTTATTACAAATTATGTGAACAAAGTTTTAAAAGTTGATTAAAAGATAATAAACATGATATTTGTTTAATTGCCACAAGTTTTCATGGACATCATTTTAAATAATTAATCGTAATATACATATTTTGAGATAATATTTCAGATAAGTTTTTAAAACACTTTCTACACATATTTTCGAAAAAATATTTGTAGTGCTTTCAAAACTGTTTCGTACAATTTTTGAGATCATCAGAGGGGTATAGTTCTACAGATCATTCACGGATATTAATTACCTATTGGAGCGGTTTTCAAACTGAGCGGTTTCAAAGTAATACTATCGTGGCTCATACAGAAGTTTCTGAGATTGGTGACTATATTTCTGAAACACATATTTCGCCTCATGACAGCATCACAACAGACACCTATTTTAGGTTTTATTGTGGTCGCATGAAATATTCTTCAAGTAGATTTCAGTGATTTCGATAAAGAGACATCCTGCTGTCTCGATAGCGAGCTCCCAATCCCTCGACAATATTTTATCCTTTTTGGGATCAATAAAAAATATTCATGGTTTTGAAAAAATTTTAGTTGTTATTTTGGCTATAGAAAATATGCCCCAGATAAAGTTTGAGAAATGCTGTCGAATTGATAGTCCTTATCCCGGTCCGTTATGGTTACATAGACCTGACTATGGTGTGGGCAGATGAAGTCCAAGATCAAGAGTCTCTTTATTTACATTGTATTAAAATCGTTTATTAATACTATACGATAATAATAGTACTTCTAAAAATACGGACTCAACCATTGTGGATGAGTGAAAGTATCCTCAACACGTAACCACTAACGTTGCCACGAAACACTGTACTAATTTTTTATATAAATCTAGAAGACTTTTGCGACTTGAAATTGATAGAGTCCTCAACTCAACTTTAAATAAAAAAAACATAAGTTAGACTTTTCTCTAGACTAAACTCCTTTATCTGAGACTGTACCTTATAAAATCACTCATTGAGGCTTAAATTTATTTAGTTGGTTCCTACATGCTAAATTTATCAAGCATTTTACGGGTTCCATTTAAGTGAACCCATGGAATCATTGACTGGATTAATTAAATCTTCCTAAGCACCTAGCCAAAATTGTTTTAATTGTGGGATTTCTATGCTTTCAATATTATTTATTATCAAAATTTGGATATTTGATGAGGACTTAAATAGAATATCCTTAATTGTTTCTGCACTGCTCTGTTTTATTCCTTTATAACTACAAATTAAATAACAGTTTTAGCTATAAGCGCCACTAATGACCACCTTGTCCACCACCAGATCCTTGTGCGCCTCCTCCCATGTTAGCACCCATACCAAATCCCATTCCGCCACTAGCACCAGCACCACCACTGCCACCACCTTGTCCACCGCCTTGTGCAGCACGACGCGAGCGTTCGATTAGTCCATTATTGCCACCGGGCATCTGTGGCATCTGAGGCATTTGCGGCTTTTGAGCATATGTGGTATGCTGAAAATAATGAAAAAAAGTTTAATAAGTATACCAATGAAGGAGTCCTACGAATCCTTCCGCTCACCATCATTGCTGCCAATACAGCGCATATGAAAGCTAGCAATACAATGCACTTCATGTCTCCAGTAGAAGTTTAAAACTATTCATTGTCGCTGTCTCCACACTCACTTTTTATAGTTTCATGTGCTGAAATGAAATGAGTTCGAATTGTGAAGATGCAATCTTATTTTGATTCAAATAAACATGTAATTACATGATTTGTTTACGTTTTGTCAAGAATTAATTGTATGAGATTTTGGCACTAGCATGCAATATAATATCTTGATCAAGGTAATAGAGAATAATTACTTTAAAGAGCTTTTGATATATTTTCTCCCATAAAAAATTATGGAAAATTAAAAAAATCATTATTTAGACAAAAATAAGCGAAATATCCCATATTTAAGCAGATCTTACTAAAAGTCGAATATATGGTACAGTAATTGAGTTGAGAGGTCCTATACTATATAACAGTAAACGACAAAATCGAAATTTTTCTGGGTATTCGACAAAATTAATTTATTCCGGGAGATTAAGTCATAAATAAAAAAGTGTATTCTCGGAAATATGACTATAATATACATTTTCCATTTGTCTTTTATCCCAAAAAATGTCCATACTAATTACCATTCTTTGAGATCTGAGGACTGAAAAATGTCAGTTTGTTTTCAACCGCTAGAACTGAACGATAAATCTATAGAAATTCATAAAACCAGCCCTCTTTTGCAACTTTATAATACTCTACTGTTTTGATCAATAATGTCGGACAATATATAATAGATATCTTCCGATGTTGAAAAAGATACTATCCTATGCAGGAATAAGTTTGAATTCTGATGTTCTTTTGCGATTTTCTGCTGAAGTCCTGGCCATATTTGAGTTCGCAGAACGCTGTCCAATGAGTCGAGCAGATTAGTATGGTATATATATATGCTTTCAATTCTTTATAAAAAGTGTTATAGTGATCGGATTTAGTTCAAATATGCGCTGTTTCGTTCGATAATCTGTTGCCATCTAGACGGCAACGTCATAATACCGCCTCATGGAAGCCCCACTCCTTATTTGCGAAGAACTCGGACAGCCACTTTCACAAGCCTCTTTCGAGTTCATCTTTACACCACCAAGGGCGTTCGCCATGGACAGGAACAAGTGGTAATCACTTAGCGCTATGTCCAGGCTACATGGTGGATGCGATAAAACCTCCATTCGAACTCCCCTAGCTTCTGACGAGTCATCAACGATGTGTGGTGGTCTGGTGTTGTCCTGATGGAACACCACACCCTTCCTGTTGGCCAATTCTGAATGCTTTTGGATGATTCCAATCCCACCAAACACACAGCAAAACCTTCCTGGCCGTCAATCCCGGCTTGGCCTGTTGGGTCATCGTCCTTCGACCACGACCGTTTTCGCTTGATATTGTCGTATGTGATCCATTTTGCGTCGCTAGTCACCATCCGCTTCAAAAATGAGTCGAGTTCCTTCCGTTTCAACAGCTGTACCAGGAGTTGATTCGGTCCAGAAGCGGTCAAGTTTTTTTGGATGGTTTAAAATGGTTTGGTGACTAACTCCCATCTCCAATTTTTATATGCCATATGATGAATCAGTAAAAAAAAATAACGATAATTCTAATCCTTTTCAGCATCTTATTGTACTACTTCAGGGGCGTTTTGATAATTGGACTCTCCAAACACGTGAAATTTTAAAATCAACACTTCCCATTATTTTTTTTAACACACCACTTATTTTATTGAGAATCTTCAGATGTACCTTTATTGTGTTCCTAGATCTACGAAATAAATGAAAATCTCTCCATTTTATTCTGTACTTCTCTGTTTTATTGCATTAAATATTTGAAAACAACAATTATTGACCACCTTGTCCACCACCTTGTGCGCGTCCTCCCATATTAGCACCCATACCAAATCCCATGCCGCCACCAGCGCCACCACCTGCACCTCCACCACCGCCACCACCTTGTGCAGCGCGACGCGAACGTTCGATTAGACCGTTATTGCCACCGGGCATCTGTGGCATCTGAGGCATTTGTGGCATTTGCGGCATTTGAGCGCTTGCTGAGTACTGCCAAATAAATATTTCATTAAAATTATGAAAAGTTAATAATTCACAGTTTTATTGGATATTTGAAAAAAATCTTTTTTTAGAATCCTTTGACTCACCATAATCACAGTCAGTACGGTACAAATGAAAGCTATTAATACCGTACACTTCATGTTTCCGGAAAAACTCGTAGACAGTTTTGGACAGTAGTGTATTGAAAACTACATTATTTCGCGTTCATCGCACCCTCCTTTTATAGTTTAGCTGTTAGAAATTCTATTGCAGTTTAGGCTATACAAAGTATAGATATAATCTCTGTGATTTAAATAGACATGAAAATATTAAATTGTTTGCGATTTGTCAATGAATAATTGTTTGTGATTCTTACTTCAACATGCAACACTGATTTTGTCTCTTAGAAATATCTTGATATAAAATGTTTAAAATGGCGTCCATTATTCGGAATATATTTATTCTCTAATGTAGTAATCACTTCCCTCCAACCTAAGCGTACTATACTGGTCTACTCTTCTCTTCTTTAGTTGATCTCAATTCATAACAGAAGAGGTCTTCATTTCATCACTCTAGCATATAAAATACTATCACAGCTAAAAGCTCCGTATAGATTCGATCGACATATTTTCCATTTCTAACAACATGATCGACTTGGTTACAGCCTACGATCCTTAAATTTATGCAATATACCCTTTATTTATGGAATCTAACCCTTAAAGCGGTTATCTTGGTCGGGTCGTTCGACGTAGTGGACGCCCCGCTAAAAATTTAATTAATACGATCCCTTCGATCCAACACAAAGGACCGTATTCCCATATAAGCTCCAGCATATTCATAAACTGAATATCTTAAAAAGACCCGACTAATGCTTCCCACAACCAAAGGCTCGTTTATTGATAACATACCCTTTATCGACCGGAATATATTGAATGTAGGGTCCTAAAATATTGATTCGCTACTGAACATCGAAATACATCTAATATGGAACTATACATTCATGAAAAGCTTTTTCTTGAAATAATTATGTTATGAAGAAGCTTGTAGAACTGTAGAACAGTAATTTAAATAGGTGTAAGTGAAGAGTAGTAAATACTATATTTTGCCGAGATATTTTACGTGATTTATTATTCATCATATTCTTGTATGAATTTTTAAAATTTTATGTATTTAAGTCGGAGAACTCAGATGATGCGTTTTATTATTGATGGTTATGATTCGAGTGTAGAATTATTTAAAACTTCATTGTCCTTTTCAATATTCCTTTCTTGTCAAAGGTACCGTTATATTTTTTTGCTTTAAATATTCAACGGCCACCTTGTCCATCTGCTTGTCCACCACCTTGGCCACCTATATTAACGCCGAAACCAAACTCCATGCCACCGCTTGCACCAGCACCACCACTTGCACCGCCACTGCCACCGCCTCCTTGGGCAGCTCGACGGCTCATATATCTAACGGGTTGGATAAATATTTCGGGATTTTCAGATGTCGATGGTATTTCAGCGTTACAAGAGTACTATAGAAAAGGAGTTTCAGTTAGTTAGGAGCTGCTATCTGTAATTGTTATTGTTTTATTTACCAGCATGATGCAAAATATGATGCTCATCAAAGCTATAGAAATTAGACTACGCATATTTTTTGAAGAAACTTGTATTACTTTGTAGTCCTGTACACAATTCGATACTACAATCTCCATGAGGTCACTCAAACATTTTATAGTTTGGCTTTAGATTTAGTATTTGCCACAGTTTGTGCTGATGGTAATGTATCGCTAGGTTTTTTTTTAATATTTAATGAAATTTGCTATAATTTTTATGTAATTTGTATGCTAGCATGCAATACCGCTTTGCTTAATTACTTGATTAATTAGATTAAATGTAAATTTTAATATTTTATGACATCGTTCATTTTACAATGTTGAGAAATTTATCTACAAAAAATGTGTATTACCGCTATTTGAATAAGCAATATTTAAAATTGCTATAGACGAAGGATAAAAGATGAGCTAATGGTACCACTTCACGACTCATGGGTTCAGGTTAAGTGTTGTTGCAGGAAATATATTTATGAAAGGTCATTTGCAAGATGTTTTTCACGGCAAGAAATAAACCGATATTGAAAGGTATCGAAAAAAGTTAAACAAGTGCTCAAAACCTTTACTTGTCTGTTATAACGTCCCATAAATAGATCAAGAAACACGAACAAACATCCGGTAAGGTCGTTTCTACTCATTTCAAAAGTTCACTTTTTCACTTTGATAGGTTATAGTGTGTCATTAATAGTTTTAAGTCCAACAGAATGTCTCAAATTTATTTTTTTAGGTCTTTATCGGCCTCTTGCAGATCTATCGTTAAACCCGGGAAAATATCAATATTCTTTTGATAGTCGCTTATATGTAAGAGAACGATACCCCATCTCTACAAAGCTTGGGTGACTTTTTAGGAAAAAATCTAATTTATATGAACATATATATATTTCAGTCGAACTTCCATAACTCGTACTTCTATAACTCGAAGTTCTTCATAACTTGAAATCTTTAATTTGGGAATAGAAGTCAAATTTCATACAAATTACCTTCCGTAACTCGGGTGCCTCTCTAAGTCGAAGTTTTTTGGTGATTCGTGTTAGAGAAGTTCTACTGTACTTTCAATATTCGATCTCTAATCTTGAACGGAATTTGAAAAAAAGTGTGTTCACAAATATTATAATACTAATTACTTCGTCAATTACTCATGTGAATCACATTCCCATTTTTAAATAATAAACTAATTTCTACACTATTTTTTTTTATTCAAAACATTTGAAGGTGTCGCTGGTACATAAAGAATATTTATTTTACTATTGTTTCTAAAACAATTTTGTGTACAAATTGTATTAAGTAATGATGCGATATAAATCTGTTTGACAAAACACTGGATGACGCCAAAACACGCCATAAAGTCATTTGAGGTTATATATTATGTTTAAAACTGTATAATTACTATATACATGGGAATATTGGAAGCTTAAAGCAATTTTTAATTTAACTTTTTAATTTAAAACTACAACAAAATTAAGCTCACTATAATACTGTAGTCATGTTATTAAAACTAATTAATAATTATAGCATTTCATTTAAAACAATTATTTCAACTTTCAGGAACAACTCGGCTACATTGTCTTCAGTGGCATACGCAAAGTGAACGGCGCCAATGGCATACGCATTATAGTACAATCCTCAAAGCATCCCTCATTTGTTGAGGATCGCATAGAAAGTTTCTTGGAGAATTTTTTGGTAAGCTCTCAAAAACACATTAAAATATACAAAAATATATTTTAATAATAATATAATTTCCTCTTGGACAGAAAACCATGGAGGAAATGCCGCTGGATGAATTTGAACGGCATAAAGATGCTTTGGCATTGAAAAAGTTGGAGAAACCCAAAAATGTTTCACAACAGTTCCATCAATTCTATAATGAGATTTCTGTGGGGCAATATCATTTCGAACGCGATGAAGCAGAAGTGGCGATTTTGCGTAAAATTACGAAGGAGGAATTTTTGGAGTGCTTCAAGGTGGGTATTTTTTAAATTATTTTTAATATAAAAATATATTTAATTATCGCCCTCATTCCTTAACAGAGTTTCATTACACGTGATGGGCCCGAACGCCGTGTACTCTCCGTACATATTATCTCCACACAACCAAAGGAGGCGGACAATGAAACTGAGCAGGCCGAAGAGGAAATCACAAATATGGAAAGACATGAGAAAATCACCGATTTGGAAACGTTCAAATCGAGCAAAGAATTATATCCGATTTGCTTGCCAGTATTGGATATTAAAGCGAAAGGCGCGCGTAGTAAATTATAAATATTTTAACAAAAACAAAAAAAAAAAATAAATAACATGCTTACATAATTAACACCAGCACTTTAACGACTAAATTATGCGCTTTTAATTATTAAGAAAAAGGAATAACAAGAAAATTGAGAAGAAAAAAACAACAACAAGAAATTTTGGTTTAAACTAAAGCTAACTGTTGATTTTGGTGAGTTGCATTATTATTATTTTTTTTATTTTTCAATTTTATTTTTATTTGCAAATTTCTACAAACATATACATAAATACAAATATATACATACATACAAATATATATATACATATATGTATATAAATATTAATATATTTGAAAATTTCTATGGAAAATACACATATAAATAATAAACAATCCCCAGTGATTATTTAGCTATCAATGCATAGCTTTCAACAATTTTAACACCTCATATCCGCTTGCTATAATTAAATTTAATAAATTAATAAAAATATTTATAATGCAAATTTTCATCAAGTTACCCGTTAGAAATCATAAAAAATATATATATAAAATCGACAAAAAAAAATTAAATAATAAACATTTTATTAAAAGGTACACACATACATACATATTTGTTTAGTGCAAAAATATAGCAAATTTTAAGTAAACAGTTATAAATAAAGAAAAATTTGTATTAGCAATGAATCGTTTTTGATGAATGGACTGTTGAGTAGCGCGCTGTTCGGTATGATAAAGCCCGTCTCAAGATTGTGTAATTCTTGTGAAGTTAAATCCTTTGAGCGTTGATTGTGCTAGGTAAAAAAAAGTAATAGAAGTAAGTGTAAGAGAAATATTGAAAATTAATTATTTAAAAAAAAACTTTAATTTGAAATATTTTTTTAAACTTATTTTATATATTTTGAAAAAATTTAATTTGATATATTTTTTTTTAACTTTCATTTGAAATATCTTTTTAAATTTTTTTTAAAAAACTTTACTTTTAATTTTTTTTTTGGAAAACTTTTTTTAATTTCTGTTTTTTGAAAACTTTAATTTTTTTTGTAATTTTTTTTAAACCTTTATTTGAAATATTTTTATATACATTTCTTTTTAATCTTTACTTTGAATATTTTCTAAAGTTTTGAATATATTTTTTTTAATATTTTTTAAATTTTTGTATTTTTTTTTTTAAATATTTGCTTTAATTTTATTTTATATTTTTTTCTTAAAACTTTAATTTTTTTTGGAAAAGCTTGATTTTGAAATTTTTTAAAATTTATTTTGAATTTGTTTGATATTTTGAAAAGCTTTAATTTGAAATATTTTTTATATTTTTTTTTTTTGAAAAACTTTAGTTTGAAATATTTTTTTAATCTATGTATATATATTTTTTTAACATTAATTTGAAATATTTCTTTTAATTTTTTTTTTAATTTTTTTTTTTGAAAAACTTTAATTATTTTGGAAAAACTTGATTTTGAAATATTTTAAAAATTTTTTAAACTAAATTTTGAAAATTTTTTTGATATATTTTTTTTATTTAATTTTTTTTAATATTCTTTTAAATTCCTTTTTTTATTTTCTTTTATATTTATTTTTATTTTTTTATGTTTTCCATATTTTTATTTAATTATGTGGCAACACTTTTTGCAATACTTATATATATATATATATTACATACCTGATTGAGTACCGATATTTTATGTTTAAAACTAATTTTATCATTAGCAATTTCCTTGAATAATCCACCCATATCGATGAAGATATTATTCGGATTGCTGGATTTTTTCAGCGCCTGCGTCAGTTGTAGATAGAGAAAATCGCGATGTAAGTGTTGGAAGTAGGCTATGAGATGCAATGGTTTGCCTAGTAAATAGAATAATATTTAAATTTTAATTAATATATATTTTATTTTAATTATAAATCAGCTGATATTATCCCAAATCAATTAATTTTTGTATAATCTCTCATATGGAAATAACTGTTCCTTTGAAAATCGGTCTAAATATATCACAAGTTCTTGTATTATGTTCCACATAGTGATTTAGCCGAATGGATCTTCTTCTTTCATCTCATCTTTTAGACCTCTCCTATCATCATCTATTTCCTCTTCTCATATGTTAATAGATGATAACGAAGATATGATTTTATTTCAATTATTTGTGGAACATATTGGCGGACCATGGTTCGTGATTTGTGGAATATATTTTAACTTTAAAAGTTGGCGGTGCCACGCCCTAGTTCTGTTTTATGAAATAGAAGCTTCATACTACATTTGAGATTTATAAAATTATCCCATTGGCATTTATTGAATTTTTAATAGTCTTTAATAATGACGTTAAATGGAAAGTGGGCGTGGCTTCAGCAGAATTTTTATGTTCCTGAATATATGTATGTATAAGGTGACCAAATGGAAAATAATTTCAACGAGTTTTACACATAAAGCTCCCTAAAAGTGGTCAGGGCCATATCCAATTAAAACTTAGACTAAATAATAACTCACTTCATGTGACCACATGACCTTTTTGAATTATTCTCATATATATATACATTTATGATATTATTATTATATTTACCTTTTATCGAAAACACCGGACTCTCCACCATTGAACTGCGGCCGCTCTCAATGCGTTCGGTGAAATTCTCCAGCTTCCAATAGTAGGTGAAGACCTTCAGCTCGCGATCGCTTAACATTGTGTTATTGAATTTCCGCACTTCTTGCAACAATTCGCTAGATATGGGCGCCAACGGTTGACTCTTTGTATGAAACGACTTCAGTTGTGGCAATTTTCTGGGCAAGAGATCGTCAGCAGCTTCCACAGCCGCTGAAGATTCCTCATATTCGTAGCTGACTTCAGCGGACGATGTGTCCACAGCATTATTAGCTTTGGACTCTACGATCGGTTGGAATTTCGGTTTATTGGCTGTTGTGGGTTTGACGCGCTGCGTTGGTTTGTGTTGTTGTGCGTGCTGTGTTGTTGTTGTTTGCGTAGTTGGAGACGGTGTTGTCGATGTCGCGGCTGCATATGATGTTGTCGGTATGTTCGTGCGTTGTTGTGCATGTGACACAGCGGGCGGTGTAATTGTTGTTGTTGCGAAGGTCATTGGTGCCAGCAACTGTTGTGGCATATTTATGCCTTGCTGTTGCGCTATGTGTTGCAATAAAATTTTAATGTCTTGCAATTCTTTATAGAGCTTCGCTTCCAAATCACTAAAGGCCAACTTCAGTTCAGCTGGAAATAATTATTATTATTTCAATTTGCAATCAAAGCATTTTAATTCATATAATTTTAGTGTTTATATATTCGTATATTTACCTGAACCACATACGCCTTTCAGTTTCTTCGTGGTCACTGCCTCTGCGCTTGCGCGCACTTCACCAGCGGTCACAGTGCATACAGCCTTTTGTATTTCGCTCGGCAGCTTTTCATCGTCCTCACTCACGGTTTCGTCAGTATAGCCCACAGTTTCGTTTGAGTAATCTAGAAATTACAACAATTCAAGTTGTAAGAGCAATAAAGTAGATTAGGTTAGGTCAAGTGATAGATCTCCGCAACTGCAGAGATTCTCACTTAGACAGCTTAGACTGTCCTTGGTGGCACCCAAAGACTCCTAAAGAATCGCCAAGACCCTTATGATTCGACAAAGCGCTTAGACTCCATTACAAAGTTCTCAAGTCGGCTAATGTCGATTCCAGCCACTTCCTTCGGTGAAGGCGTGTTTACCGAGGAATTTCAATCTTAGTCTGGCGAATGCTGGACATTGAAAAAGGAAATGTTTGAATGATTCCTCTTGGCCTTCCTCCAAGAAGCTTTGGTAACTAGCGTCTGGCTTGATACCTAATCTCAACTCACCTAAAGTAGGGGGTACTGAGACTTGTTTCAGTTAATAATCAATATGAATCACAGCGCCGTGTCTGCAGAAAACTCGTTAAGCGAATTCTAATAAAAATGATGATTAAAGGATCAACGCTTTTAGAAAAAATATCCAATTGAAGATCCTTGTAGAAAAGTCTCTTTCACAAAGAAAACTATTCAAACTCGTTATTGTCCCTAAACATAAATAAATGTTTACTACATGGCCTGAAACGAAACTAAAAATATTTATTCGAGACTAAGATTCTCATGACGAGACCGAGATGAAAACAAACCTCTATTTCGAAGGTTTCAAAGTTGCATACTATGGAACCGACATTATAGTATTTAAGGACAATTACAAAAACAGCTGTTTCAACATCATCTAGACTAGACTGCTTATAAACTTTGAAGCATTCTTCAATACTGCCATACTCGTCGAAGGAAGGAACACGAGCTCAGTCAGGCACAGAATATATAATAAATCGATAAAATGTACGAAGGTCGTCCAATATACAAAAAACACTTTCTTTCGATTATGTTCTAAGAAATTAAACCATTTCCTGTGATTCTTTCAACTATAGATATAGGTAAATTGACCTTTGGCCTAACCAAACAAAATCCAGTATAGTGTTGGGAATAAGGGCGTGGATGAGCTACTCAATTGGATATGAAAGGCCCTAAGTTCTATTTCAGCTCTTGCCAATTGATACACTCTCCAGCAGCAATTGTAGAGGAGTTTCCGCTTCCGTATCACAGAAGCGGTAGCTGTCTGATGAGACTAAGCTCAAGCAATATAGGTATTTATAGAGCTTACAGTATTCTGTATAGAGTCCCACCAGTATCCAGAGCGTACTCTTTGTGAGATTTATTAGAATCCTAAAAGGTTTAGGTATTGTATCCTCTCAGTAATTTTTTAGCATGTCGCAATGAGTGTACCCGCTGTCAGTGTCTTTCTCGTTCCGATCTCTCCTACACTCGGAACGTCTCTTTGATCGTATGCGGTCCAACTGCCAGAAACAGTTCGGGACCCGGCAGTCCTGTTACTGCTGCCGATCGGGCTGATTCGTCGGCTAGATACTGAGGGGACTTAAGACCTGTAGAATCTCCAATTTTACTATAATAGACCATAAGCTATGAAAAGGTTGATTTTTTTATATTTTTTAACCCATAACAGCTAATTTATAGAATTAATCGAGCGGGGGTAATAGAAAGCGGTAACAATAACTCATAAAAGATGCCTTTTGGGTCGCATAAAATACTAAATCCGGTTATTTTATCAGGAAATGCATCGAAGAACAAATTTTTATAAAAAGATATAAATAAATATATATTTATGCTGTTGAATTACACCCACCAACACTGGAGTGAATTACAACCAAATTGCTCGAAACAACAAAAAATAAATGGTTAATTGATTGCATTATCTTTAGTATAATTTCATTGCGACTTTCGCATTACTTTCATATGGGTTCTCAACTGCGTTTACCTACTCCATTTGGTAGCGTTGAGGTTGTAAAATTGTCAGCTGCCGTTGTTTTAGACGCCTCAGCAGGCAGCTGGGCGATGGTAGCTGGTGTGGGTGCTGATAGCGATATAGCGGGTTGTTTTTGTTGTTGCTGTAATTGCTGATGATACCATGCGGGTTGTTGTTGTTGCTGTGGTGCAAATAATGCTTCCTGCTGTTGTTGCTGCTGCTGCTGTTGTAGTTGTCGCTGACTTATTGGCATCCCGATTGCAGCGACAAAGTTGACAATACAATTGCTAGCCATAAATAATAGCCATGGCAATAATAATAAACGGACATATTTTACAACACTTATCATGATGGTGACGCGGACATGTGAACAATGTGGCTTGGTGTGTGTGTGTGTTTCTGGTGACTGTGTTTATATGTGAAAGACACTTTCTATATATAATTTTTTTTTTATTATTTATTTATATTTTTATGTTACTTCTATTACTACTAACGACTACCGTTATCGTCGTCCTTGGCTTAGAGTTGAGTTAAATACTCACTGCCTATAGCCAATGTGTCTGTGTGGAGAGATACTTTCTTTTATTTTTTAATATCGGATTAATGCGAACACTTGTGGAAATCTTTTATTTGCAATTTTTATTTTTATTTGAAATTCGTAGAATTTCTTTTTTTTTAATTTCGCTTATCAACCTCAGCACTTGCTAGCACGTATCTCGAACTTTCTTAATCACACTTAATTTATAGTTACTGATTTAATTTCCGCTGATAAATGCAGTTAATCTTAATAAACATTTAATAGTGACACATTAACGGTATACACTGCATTTCACAAATTCATTTCATACGTGTATTTTTCCACACCGGCATATGAAATTTTAATATAAATATATTCAAATATCCATAATTCTTATATATATGGCTCACTATAAGCACACTTTTGTCAACCGTCTGCGATTTGTCACCTTCACACGCGTCGCTTTCTGTTTGAACACTAAAATATCGCTCGAGATTTCGTCCAACATCCTCCACGTACACATTGTCTGTCTGTTTGCGTACGCATCCACCCACAACAATTCAACAGGCAGGCCGCAGACATGTTGCTGATATTTTAGGCCTGTTTCCGAGATTTATGCTTGACGTTAAAAATAGTCCAAACATTTATATTTAATGGGTTGAGGAATGAGCGAATGTCAACGGAATTTCACATGTTTCATATTTATTGTAAAGCCATGTATAAAAAACTTTGTATATATACAGGGTGGGAGAACAATGTTTGTGGGAGTTTTTAAAGTATTTTTTTCTAATAATTTATTTAACACATTAATTAATTATCAATCTCTTCAACCAGACAAACCTACGTTGCTTCCTCTTTCTTAATATTAACACAACTTGATTTTCCAAACCCATACTCTCGAACGGAATCAGATCTTTAAGTAATTCTATAAAAAATCCCCATACTTTTCCTCGAGCTCGTCCGCTCCGCACCGCTCCTTATCACTTTACAGCTGGTAGGTCCCTTTAGGTGAAATAGTACCTTTTTCGTTGACTTTCGTCACATTATAATCCGTAGTAACGCATTCAAACAGTGTGGCTAAGTACTTTTCCGACCACATTCATAAGCATTTCGGTCTAGAGATCTAACAGTGATTTCTAAACATTTCGCTTTCAGTGATCCAACAGCTATTTCTCAGCATTTCTGTCCTACTAATCAAACAGTTATTTCTAAGCATTTCGGTTCCACTGATTCAACAGTAATTTCTATGCATTTCGGTCTCAGAGATCCAACAATGGTATCTCAGCCTTTCGGTTTCAGAGATCCAACAATGGTATCTCAGCTTTTCGGTTTCAGCGATCCAACAGTTGTTTCTCACCATTTCGGTTCCACTGATCCAACAGTAATTTCTAAGCATTTCGGTCTCAGAGATCCAACAGTGAATACTAAACATTTCAGTTTCAGAGATTCAACAATGGTTTCTCAGCATTTCGGTTTCAGCGATTCAACAGTGATTTCTCAGCATTTCGGTTCCACTGATCCAACAGTGATTTGTAAGCATTTCGGTTTCACAGATCCAACAGTAATTTCTAAGCATTTCGGTCTCAGAGATCCAACAGTGATTACTATCGGTGTCAGAGATCCAACAATGGTTTCTAAGCATTTCGGTTTCACAGATTCAACAGTGATTTCTATGCATTTCAGTTTGAGAGATCGCACAGTGTTCTCAAATCATTTCGGTTTCAGAGATTCAACAGTGATATCTAAATATCTCGGTTTCAGAGTTCCAAAAGTGATTTATATTGTTAAATTTAGGGTATGCCATAACATACTGCCATTTCAATTTCACCCTTGGTAGCTAAATGACTCAGCGCCATTATCTACCGTACAATTTTCATACAGTATATAGGTCTAAATTCTTACTGATAAGAAAAAAATCCCCATACATATTGCAATTAACTTTTCTAATTTCATAATGAAAAACCATAGCAATTCATTGGTAGTCTGATTTACTACCCCGCTTGCTGCCTAGAATATAAACTTTCTTACTAAAATACAAATTTTCGTTCACACTGTTTTTATAAGTTTCGTAAAAATTTATTCGGAATCTAATATCTCTTACATACATACATACTTACAAAAATAAATAAATATATTGCAAAAATTGATTGCTGCCACATACGTCAACCCACCGAGAAGAATGACAGACGAAAAGCCATCTCCACCATATTCTGTGGCACATCGGGCTTATGACATACGTAGACCTCCTTCAGCGGTGAGTTAAATAAACGTCCGACGACCACAAAACGTCCCTTAACAACACTCTCCGCCTCCGATGTACCAGTTGCCGCGGCATCAGTGAACTCACGCACTTGTATTGTCATGCCGTGTTCTTTAATGGCCAACATACCTTTGCCAGCCGCCGGTTTGGAGTTCTCTTGCGCCAGCAGACGGCGGTAATGCTTGGTATTCTGTAAAACGGCGCGTATTGTATGGCAAGCTTTACGCATTTCGGCAAGAAAGGGAAATGATTCCGAGTTCGCTTTGAGCGGACAGAAAACCGAACCATTAGTATTGTCCACATATACATAATAGAAGACCGCGTTCTTCCAGCCGGCAGAGATTTTAACCGGCACCACATTATTGATTTCCTTCCACAGTGATTCGGTCATTGGCGACTGGAGCTCCGAGTCGCAGCTATAATGTAAGGGATTCTGCTCACCAAAGTTATCCCAATCTGAGCCGCCGCTATCAGAGTCATCATTATTACCGACGGTGCTACTCGTGGCATTTGTAACACTGCTGGCGGTTAGACGTTTGCGGCTCGAGTCATCTTCGCTCGGTGTGAGACTATGTATGGACGAACCGCCAAGCGACGAGCAGAGATGAGTCTCCTCATCGAAACCTAGAGTACGCTGATTGCCTGCACGCTCCTGTGTTGTAGGTGCACCAGTAGCGGTCGAAGTGGCGGCGGAGAATTTTTGCTTGATGAAATTCTCTATTTTACGCGATTCCTTCTCTGCGCTAGCATCATCAGGCTGCTCAACTTTGTCCAACACCTCGGGACGCTTATTGGAGATGGACCAGAAAATGGCTAAGGATTCAATGCCACATTGTATGAGATGATCGAGTGTTTCTTGTATCTCCTCGATGTAGAACAGCGACGGCGGAACAGTGTCGTCGGGCGACAAGTCGGGCGCATCGAAAATTTTCAAAATCACCGCCAGTATGAGATGACTGCGACTGCATATTGTGAGAAAATAACGACCGGTGGCCTGCGGCAAGGCGACTTCCTCCCACACATACAACTCCTTAACGCTCTGCTCGCTGATAAACTCAAATATGCCACGGCAACGCATGAATAGCTCCACACTGGCGCGCACCTCCAACGGCATCTGCGAGGCGAGCAAGTAATGATCATAGTACAAAGCGCTGCCGTGTATGAAAAACTCACGATGCGTATTCAAGGGCTCATCATTCCAATTTCTATAATCCATGGCTTCCATTTCGCTCAACGCATCGAATATGCGCAACTGTGCCTCCTTCGGCAACGGCATATGGCGCGACTCTTTCAGCAGCTCCTCGAAGAGTACCGGCTGTTTGCGGTGTGCGCGCAATATGCGCACACGTTGAATGCCACAGAAATGATGTAGAAAACTACGTAGCGCCGCGGTTGTTGCATTGCCATTCGTGAAGTTCTCCAAATTGAGCGTGGGAAAGGCGAAACGTATATAACCGATGAGTTCATCGGCGCGTAGGCCAGCCTCCGGTTGTGTATGATAAGCGGCGGCATAAGCGAAGAGCACAAGCAGCCCGTTGAGTGAGCGATAGCACACGTAGTAGGTGACATTGTTGACTTGCAGACGTGAGATGAGTGGTTTCGTTTGCAACTCCTCGGTGAGCACGGCGTTCAGCGTGAGAAAACTGCCACGCGCCTTATAAAGGAAATTCGTTTGCGCATCTTCGGGATAATAGTACAAAGAGTCTTTGTATTGATCATTTTGATAACACTCCGGCGGCAGTATGAGTAGCGCGAATGGCAAAGCGGCATCTGGCGTAACATCAGTAGCGGCGACCGGCTGCGCAGTTGTGCTCTTATCAGCATCTATAGGTGTGACCGCGCGCATTTGTAGCTTTTCAAATATTTGCGCAAACATTGCGAAATTCTCCACCTTCTGCAGTTCACCAGCGCCACCCACAGCGCCCGCATTGCCATTTGCATGTGCAGCACTGCCAGCGGTGTCTAGTTGACGCGCTGCGCCCTGAAACTTTAGACACACTTTAGTGGGTTCAACGAACTGCAGCAACAGTTCGTCAACATTGCTGGTGCGCACTTCGATGTCATCCAGAGACTTAAACCAATCGCCACGCTCGATTTCCGCGGTCTCGCTTGGTGATTGTGTAGATTGCTGTTGTTGCTGCTGCTGCTGTTGTTGGTATTGCTGTTGCAGCATGGTGGGCATGGCATGCACGAAGCTGTCAACCATCAGACACTCCGGTTGGTCTGGGAACGGCACCACACGGAAGCCAAGTATCGACTCGACGGCGGTCGAACGTCGTCCAAAGCGAAAACGATCCGCCGCCGTAATTACCAATTCCAATTGCTTGTAGCATGGCGTTTCGTGTGACTTGCTAATGTGTGAGAAACGGTGCTCATGCGCGGGTGTCTGTGCAGCTGTCTGCGGCTGCGACCGACCGCTACCCTGCCGTCCGTTGCCCTGCTGCGCTGGCTGCTGTTGTCGATTTGTTTGTTTCTGTTCTTGCTGTTGCTGTTGTTGTTGTTGCCGTCTTGCTGTCTTCTTACCCATGCGCAGCGAACTGCTACGCGCAAATTCAATGCGCTTCTCATGCAGCGGTCGTCGCGCTTGCGGCAAATACTCGGCATAGAAGAGTGTTCCATCATCGGCTACATATTCCTCCCAATTGGCCAAATCACTGCTATCGGTGTACGAGTCGCTGAATGAAGATTCGGATGAGTAGCTTTCGGAGCCACCTTCTGCGCTGTGCAGCCCTAAACGTGCGCTATTGTGTTGTTCATGCGACAGCAGTGGCTGTGATTTGCGCATCACGCCAAATATATTGTTGGAGAAAATCACTAACAAATATATATATATATATTTTATATATATAAACACACAAACTGCCTGTTTAACTTATTTTGTTTTCTTTTGCAAGCCACATCGACACCAAAATCAAACGCTTATTAGCCGAAGCATTGATCCAAACAAAACGCCATTCACTTCACAACTGAACTCTCGGTTTCTGAGCTAAACAAAAGTCAGCGCTTGCTCAGGTGCTAAGCGCGCACAGAGTTGGCTAAAACGTCTAAACAGACTCTCTTTCTATGTTCGCTCTCCGCTTTGTGGCTCATCAACTCGATACAACTGCGTCCAGCCCTTCTTTTCTTCTTTTCTGTTGTTGTCTGCCGTTTACCTCTTACCGCTTACCCGCTGTGTCATCCTCACCTCCATCGACGATCTGTTGTTCTCATGCAACTGGTTTATCTTCTCAGCATTGCCAGACAATCACTTATTGGCTATAATACTCAACTCAACTTTGCCGCAAAAATGTGCCCCAAATGCTAGGTAGTCGCCGCCAGCTTGCCTTCGACTTGCCTTCCACTTGGCAATGTCTTTAAAATATTTCTGTTAACCTACAGTTCAGACGGCTGTGATCCGCACATGATCGGCTGGGTGCAGAAGGAATGTGAGTGTGTAGGGCAAACATGAAAAAGGTTTGGCAAGCCGGAATTGTTGGTTGTGTTGTTGGTGTGGTATGTAAACAATAAGTAAAAATATATATATAGCTGTACATAATGTATTATATAACTTTATTGATCACTGTAAGCCACGCTCAACAGTTGTGATACTCTCTAGACAGCAACGATATAGATTTAGCTCTCCAATTTACACACTGAAGGTGTAGTGAATATACATAGATTTATTGCTAGTTAGGGAAAGAGTAGATCTAACAGTATTTTAATACTCTTTTATATGTGCCACAATGTGAAGTTATTAGCGGTTTAGTAAGATTATTGCTTGAATAGCTATGAACTGTTTGCAAGTCTTACCTACTTTTCGTGTTGCATCTGACGAGATAGTAGTCTTTAAAAGTATGTCAACACTGTCGTTAAATATCAATTGTCTGCAGTGCCAAAATAAAGAGAAATCTTCTAAACTATTTTATTTTAATTTTTGCTTTATTTGCAAAAAAGTCGTCAAATATGGGCACTTATGGACTAAGCTGTTCTCAAACATTGTAATGATGTCACACTTTGTACATTAGAAAGTTTTATGAATACTACAGGTTTGCAAGATTTCGAAAATATGTAACAGAACGTAATTCATAACGGCTTTGTTCGAAAATGTTTTGTAGTATTACGTATAAATTCTTGAGGAATGAGGAATGAGGAAATTATATAACTAATGTTGAAATTTACATTTGTTTCTTACTGTGAGAGCCCCACAAGAGAGAACAATAAAGGGAATAATTATTTTTGATTAAATTGTCCAGTGTAATAATCGGATAATATCATACAAAATGAAAGTTAGAAGATTGACACCTATTGGTGGTCAGTTACTAGCACTTACGCAGTCGCCAGATCCTTCTGGCCTAAGGTGAATCGCAAGAGGTCTGCCGAGGTCTTCGCCCTTAGTCAAGTTTACCTCTCTTTAATCGTAGGGGTTTTAACTGACCATTGTCCCATCGAGATCCACGCTGTTAGGTTAAACATTTTATAAGATACTAGGTGAAGAAGCTTCTTCTGTAATGTCCGGCCTTTGCAAGATCAAGACAAAGATGTCTCGGATCTCACTTGTAACGGAAAGTTAGTCTTAGTTCGAAAATGTTACGTAGTATTACATAGAAAATCTTTAGGAATGAGAAAATTATGTAACTAATGGGGAAATTTACATTTGTTTCGTACTCATAGAGCCTCACTAGACAGAATAATGAAGCGAATAATTATTTTGTACTAGTTTGCCCAGTGTTCCAATGTAATAATCGGATAATTTCAAGCAAAAAAAGTTATAAGGTTGTCTCTTGCGAAGTCGTCAGGTCCTTCTGGTCTAAGGTGAATCGCAAGTGGTCTGCCAAGGTATTCGCCCTTAGTCAAGTTTACCTCTCTTTAATCGTATGGGTTCTAACTGACCATTCTCCCATCGGGATCGGGATCGGCCGTTAGTTATAAGGTTGTCTCTAGCGCAGTCGTCAGATCCTTCTGGTCTAAGGTGAATCGAAAGTGGTCTGCCGAGGTTTTCGCCCTTAGTCAAGTTTACCTCTCTTTAATCGTAGGGGTTCTAACTGACCATTGTCCCATAGAGATTGGGATCGGCCGTTAGTTTAAAAATGTTACCGAATGCTAGCTGTAGAAGCTGCCTGAAGACGGACGAGGTGGAATCATCTCATCACTTTCTTCTGGAATGCACCGCCTTTGCCAGATCAAGACAAAGATGTCTTGGATCTCACTTTTTCGAACAACCGCGCGAAATATAGAAGAGTCTGCAGATTTGTAGAATGGACAGAACACTTTGTCGAATCCTAATACCTAATCAACGGGGTGATCCTGGCTTGACAAACAACTGTCTTTCATAGTCTATGTGTGTTTCTCACTGGGGAACAGTCATACAACCTAACCTATTGGAAAATTCGAAAACACAAAAAATTCAATTCAGAAACAATGTCAGAGGTTACCACATTTTCAAAACAAAACTCAATAAAATATTCTTGATGAATAATTTATAACAAAATCGGTGTCAAACTAAACCTGTTAACCATATTACCTTCCTTCTCAACATTTCCAAAAAATCCCCAAAACATAACATATGATCTCAGGTGATTTTAATTGGATTCTCAAGAACTACCTTCATTTATGGTAATTCCTGATTTATGATAATTCCTAATTTATGGTATTTTCCTAATTCATGTTAATGAGACCACGAGTAGAACCGGTTGGACACGAGGTATGCATGCAGTCTTCAGTAGACGCCATTCAGTAAACATAAACAACACCAGTCACCTGGAAACCAAACATTTTCCTATAATCAATTTAATTCTATTATTAGTTTTCCCACAAAAATTTTGAAAGCCTTAAGCCTGTCAAAAATCCCCTAACATTTTTTTGTGTGTATATAGTTATATTTAAATAGCCTATATATGAATGAAAAATTATTTGAAAAATCAGTAAAAAATAATCCTCGAATTTACCAAAGATTTATCAATAAAAAATAATAAAAGCAAAAAAGTTAATAACAAATTGAAATCACGCAAATCAATAATTACCATGCACCCATGACAAAGTTTACCAATAAAGGACTTAAGCTATTAAGCCAAGAGATAGAGAAAGTTGTTGGGCACGTATATTTGATTGTAGACACATATCTTTCTTTCATATCTACCTTTCATATATGTATATTCATATCTTTGCCTTAAGTGTCGTTGGCAAAGAGTTATTGACTTCCGTTTTGGCACCTCATGCTTAATTCAGTTTGTATAAGTAATTTCTAATATCTACTCATGTAAGACCAAATACAATATTTACTCACTACTTGCACTACTTTTAAGTCATTGCATTATCTACGATTAATTGGTGTAAATATTCTTATGTTTTTCATTCACTATTTACATTAGAACTTAGACAAGTTGCCCTGTAAGCGCCACAAGTTTTGAACACGCCATCAAATCCCTTAAAACAATATATTTAAAATTGTACTTATATTTACCGTTAAGCAGACATTTTCTGTAGAATGTAGAGCAGGTTTATAAATCTTTTACCATTTTTATGGGAGCACTTGGAGGTTAGATGTAGGATAGGTTAGGTTAGGTGGTTGTCTGTCGATACACATAGGCCTTTGGGAGGTCCATTGTGACACACTCTGAACTGGAATCACCTCACACTATAATGTTCTCTTTGAATCACCCGCATAGTTTGATATAAGCAACTTCCGCCACATTGTCGAGGAAACCGCGTCCGATAATTGCGATTATTTTTCTATACAGAGCCTTACATCCGCATAGAAGGTGGGTTAGAATCACTTCTTTTTCTACTTCTTAGCGGCTTCTCAGTAACTATTTTAAGGTATTCCCAGTATTCTGGTTATACCTTTTTGGTAGCTTCTACAGTAATAAATCCCAGTTTGCTAGCGTGTCTCCCAATCATACAGGGACCTGTTAACACCCCTAGGGTTCTTATGTCATTCCTTTTAAATTTCAATAGTCGACATGTGCGTCTCTTAGTCCACTCAAGCCACGTTTGTCTGCTTGTTGAGCAAGTCAGGGGGGGGATTGTTTTCATCGAGTTTCAGCTATGCTGTATCTGATTGTCGTTGCTAGAGGTACTGTGTGCCCAAAAAATAAGGTGACATTTGAATTTAACTGCGCGCGTCGAAGGATTTGAAGAATTATTTTTTTTTAGGTTGGTAGTACTGTCAGTCACATTTATGTCAAATTTCATGTCAAAATATTCATTAGAGTTTGAGATACGTGTCGTTTTGTGAACTGCTAAAAGTAAGTTTTTCGTTTTTTGCGATGTCGAAATTTGTTGAGCAAAGAATTTGCATTAAATTTTGTTTACGGAATCAATTTTCTGCTGCGGAAACGTTGAGGATGGTGCAGAAAGCCTTTGGTGATGAGGCTATGTCTAAAAAAAATGTTTACAAGTGTTTTGTGAGTTCCAAGCCGTGTCGAAGACGAAGAGCGTCCAGGGCGATCATCAACATCAAACGACGAAGCTCACGTTCAACAAATCAAAGATTTGGTGTTGAAAAATCGTCGATTAACAATTAGAGACCTTTCTAATGAAGTTGGCATATCGAAAGGCTCAGCCAATACCATTTTGAAGGATGTTTTGGGCCTCAAGCGTGTCAAATCTCGACTGGTACCGAAAATTCATTCGTAATTCGCGATCATGATCGCCAAACACTCAACCCATATCGTTCCGCAACCACCGTATTCACCTGATCTGGCGCCGAACGACTTCTGGCTGTTCACCAAGCTCAAAAGACCGCTCCGGGGACACCGTTTTTATACGATAGAGGAGATTCAAGCCGCAGCGAAGACGGAACTGAAGGCCATCCCAAAAAGTGACTACAACCAGTGTTTCTAAGATTGGAAAATCCGTTGGCATAAGTGCATTGCATCGGGATGGGATTATAGTCTGTATGTAACACTACTGAATTTTTTTCGAACAAGTTAAATTTTCATTCCAAGCAAAAATTCCAATTAATATTGGTGTTGTTGTATAGTGGCGCCAGGCTCGGGTACCCCTGGTCCACATCCGATACATCGTCATGGAATATTGTACGTCTTATCCTTGTTCAATAGAAGACCTCAATAAATTTCAAAGGGGTTATGAAGTAAGGACGACAAACGTAATCAAAATATAAGCAATGAGAGCTTTGATTAGTTTTCTGGGATATTGCCGATTTTATATTGAGTAAGTCTGTCTCTGTTTGTCTTTGCTGGGATTAGGGTTAAGACTTTTGGGAATTCTCAACTTCTAATTCTGATCTATTTAATTATTGCAGATTCCTACAAGAGATATGAGAAGCAGAAAGTAAGTAATACATGAGCTATAGTAACTCTTGATTATTGGAACCTTTGTTCAGCGATCGCCTGATTTCCTACTGGGTTAATTTTCAAACAATTTATTTGCACATGCTACATATATATTTGAATATATTTCTAGATGTCAAAGAGAAATTAAAATATTATAAATTTTAGTCGTCTACAGATATTAAAAGACAGAAAATAACAATTTTTATATGAAGAACAAAAAAAATATATAAATAAATATATAGATAACAAAAAACCTGATTTTCGCTACTGATTTTTATTTCAAATTTTTTATAATTTAATTTTTTTTATTTTCAATATCTTGAAACACCTGTGCGCAATTTCGTTGTTGTTTCAAAAATAAAGCAAAACAAGTGCTGATAACGATATGCAGACATGCCCAGCAATAATGTAGATAACGGTAAAGAAAGCTTTGGAGCAAAGCAAATTTGATATTTTACATACACAAACCAAATCCAGAACGAAAGCATAACCATTTGGACATTTTCATTCAGGAATCATGTGGAAATTCAAAAAGTGACGAATCGATTGCACGAGTACACACGATAATAACCGAACGCTTGTTTAGGTGTTGCTTTGAGCCGCAATTGGCGTGCTTACCAAAGCAATAAAAATATATGCGCACGTCTGTAAAAAAGATTTATAGATCAGGTGGTAGAGCAGCGGCAATGTAATCAGGTTCAGCTGCTACAGCCGAAATTGGTCGTACGGACGGACATGGGTATGCACAAGAATAGTTCAACGTACAACGAAACGACTGATAGCCAAATGTAATAACAGTTGATAGTGTAGTGCCGCATACCGAGCTGATATGAAACTAGAAATACATTACAAAAACAAAATTAAAAAAAAACTAGAAAAAATAGCGGTAATAATTGCCGAAATTGATAAGCGCTTTGCGCTTTGCGCTACTGATACACCGATAAATTGGCAACAAATCAGCCAAACTACGGCCCTAGCACCTTGGCCATTGACCATTTGCAGAAATCTAACAAATTTGGTGCGGTTTTTGGTTTAGTGCTTCGACACCTTTGATTCGAGACGGACGTTTCAGCTAGAGTGTACGGGTGTGAAAAACTCTTAAACGGTATATATAAAGATTTATATATATATAAATGTTTGATTGACAACAACAAAAAACATGACAAAAATACGGTATACAATTTTTTATGAAAATAAATAAATACAAAATTTCAACGCGTGCAGGCGATTACGTTTGTTAAGAATGCCATACAGTACAAAAAAGTGTGCGGTTTTGAAGTGAAAGTATAAATACTCTTATGTGCTTTATCGATTAAGAGTTATCGTCTGTGATTAAATGTTTTAAAATATATTTTATAAATAAATAATAAAATATCATATCAATATATATTTTTTTTGCGATGTCACCTCCAAAGTTTTACTAGTTTTTGGTAAAATCATTCAAAACTGAATTATCACCATGAGTATCATATAATGAGGATTCAAAAATGTTTATAGAATCCTTGCAATTTATGAGTCCAAAACAGATAAATATTTTATAAAAACTAAAAAAAAATACATAAATAAAAAAAATAGATAAGGTACTGATTAGCAGATTTTCGAAGAACTGCGATTAGTTGAGTCAAATAATTATGTCCACAGAACACTGTTTATATGAAATGACTAATTTTAACTTCCGATTTGTGTTGTGGTATTTGTAGCATCCCTAAGAAAAAAATTAATATTCGACAACTTGACAACTTTTTTTTCATTTTTTTTTCTGAACCATCAACATCTCAAGAATATTGTGTTAAAGTTTTAGGTCATTCGGAGAAAAACTAACGAAGTTACAGCAGGATGAATAACGGTACCACTAACTTAGGTTTGCGCGCCTTCCAGCTACCTGCGCTGAGTGTACAAAACTTTGAATCGATTTTCCCAAATATATCATTTTTAAAGTCGGTGACCAGCCTACAGGAAAAACTACTGCATCGATCGTTTTGAAATTTTGAACAAATATTCTACATATATATAGCTCTCGAATGACGTCGAGGTTTTTAATTATTAACAATTTTACAATAACAAATAGGTCGATTTTTTCGTCTAAAATCGTCATTATGGCTTGAAAATAGTACCAAAAATTGAAAAATTGAAAAATTAAAAAAAACTCGATGTCAATTGAAAGATAAACTAATAAACTAAAGAAAGCATTTTGATTTTTTGGTTTCGGATGATCCAGTGATGCTGTAGGCTGGTCACCGCTCAAAAACTTCTTTTCGATGTGCCTGCAGAGATCGACGATAAATCCGTTATTCCTCGCTATTTTTCGATACAACTTTTTTTAAGTATCCTTCAAATGTTGTACTTTCATATAATAATAAGTAAAATAAACATACAGCAATAATTTTTTCTAAAAAAATTCATGAAAAAAGGTCTTTTTTCGACGAAAACTACATACGATTTTTCTTTTTTTATTGTCATTCTTTCATAATAAATTGACTGTTAATGTTTTCGATAAAAAATTGTATCTCTTTTTAAGTCCGAAATATTTAGTAGCAAGTGTTAAGTAGGCTTAAGATCGCCTTTTTTATTTGATTTCTTATAGCAGGAAGTTTTAGAATCACCAACGTCCGTGGAGACCATCTTGAAATAGCTGAATTCGAAGATTAGCGTAGGATTGAAGGTCATTCCATCTAAATATTTGTTTAATAAACAATAAAATAGATAAATTAGCTTCCTTTTTCTTACTCTCAGAACACTGTCTACGAGCTTCAAAAGCGTACTTATTAGTACTTTAGTGATTCTTTAGGCTCTTCTGTTTAAATATAATAAAGATCGACATTTCTTACTCGGAGGATGTGCGCATAAAACAATTATAGTATTTAACAAAAAAATACAGTGGAACTTCCATAACTCGAACTTCTATAACTCGAAGATCTACAGAACTCGAACTCTTGAAGAGGCAATAGAGTGAATCTTTCATACAAATTTCCTTCCATAAATCGAACTTTTGGACATGACATAATACAAAATTTAAAATTTTACTATCGAGGTAGAATTTTAAAAGAGTCCCTCTATATTGATCGGAGGCAAACAAAAAATATATTACACATATGGATTGCATAAATCATCTAACAAAGGCATGGGATATAGACGTCAAGAGCCAATAATAGCAAACTGCAACAAACAAAATTACAGAATACATGTTTTAAGCGAAGTAAATAAATAAAACTGTGTATAACTCTATATTTTCCAGCTTTTGGAAAAATGTATGTTTTAATGAAAATTCTATAACTCGAAGTCTCTCTAACTCGAAGTTTTTTTGAGGATTGTGGTGATTCGAGTTAGAGAAGTTCCACTGTATATGAAAATTAATGAATGTGAAAAATTGTTAGAAAAAATAATATATAAATAAATAAATTTAACTGTTATTTTTCGAATATCTAAATCTCAGACGTATCTGGAAATTTTAAACAAGCAAATGTAGTGTCGTTTCAAGTGAAAATGTTTCTTGAAAATAAAAAAAGTGTTAAAAAGTTAAGTGAAGAATAAAAATATATATTTTTTTAATTTTTTTTCCCTACTCCCCACACAGCACAAACAATGCCAAACAGAGTAGCTAAAGTGAGAAAATCTTATAAGACTACATATATCTTATAAAAACTCAAAAACCACGACACAAAAGTTCGTAAAACTATTGAAAGTAAAATCAGTTATCGTTCAAAAATTTATTGAAATAATAAATAATTAGTGAATCAATAAACACAACAATAGCAATAACACAAATAATTAAAAAAAATTATAAAAATAAAATTTG
The DNA here is from genome assembly GCF_028554725.1 of Zeugodacus cucurbitae. Taxonomy (NCBI): domain Eukaryota; kingdom Metazoa; phylum Arthropoda; class Insecta; order Diptera; family Tephritidae; genus Zeugodacus; species Zeugodacus cucurbitae. Next base: position 11,113,472 of record NC_071669.1, read on the forward strand.
AGTGCGTACATTATAAGCATAACACAATCTACATAGATTCGCCATCAGCTCACCAAAATACAGAAATACAAAGCAACCGTGTTGTGGAGGGTGGCGGGTAATTGAACTTTATCAAGCGCAAAAAAATGAGTTTCGCACTAAAATTGGCGCTTGTAATACTTATAATCCACTTGAAATTACACGGCCTAAACGCGGCAACAATAATCTATCGCTATAAAACGGTTATCACTGATAACGGCGGCAGCAGCAGCAACAGTGGCAGTGGCAGTGGCAGCGACAACAACAATGACAACAACTTAAGCAAAAACAATTATATGCCATTTAATGGCAATATTAATGATGTTTATAACAACAACAACAACAACAGTAATGAGTTAATTGATGAAACAACATTATCTACAACAACAATAACAAATACAACATATGATTGGCATATAAGTGATAAGCTGCTGCCGCACGCCACAAACAGTAGCAACAATATTAGTAAAAACAACGAAAACAACAACAAAAACGCTACACTATCAGACCAACAGACAAAACAGTTATGCGATAGTGAATATGGCGAATATGGTAGCAGTAACAGGTGTGGCAGTGGGCGCAATATTCTCAACGAAGATAATAACGTGAACGACAGTTACAAGCATGAAATCAGTAACGGTAATCAGATAAGTAATATTGAGAACAACAAAATAGCTGAGGGGCTGTCATGGCAATTTGTTTCCAACGATGAGCAGCAGGAGCAACAGAGAACAACAACGAATAATACACTGCAGCCTTTAACGCCGAGGTCAAAAGATTATTACCAATACGACGTGGGAAATGAGTACAATAACGCGACAACCACAAAATCGTACGAAGATCAGCAAGTAACGGTTCCCAGTAGTGTTACAACAGATCAAGATTTCAATGCAAGCACCTCAACTGTTTTCGAAAACCAAACCACTGAGATACCCACAACTGAAACAGACTTTGATGAATCGCCAGAACCCACTTTGACACATGGTCTGTTTAGCGGTTGGGATGATATTGTGACTGCACATGATATAGACGCTTTTCTAAAACAGTATAAAACTGATTTGAATAACACTTGTATTATGGACGGCGTTAAGGATTTAATTCAATGGTGGAGCTTCACGAATGGTTCACTCAACTTGGAACCGTTTCAAAATAAAAGTGAGTAAAGAACTTATCTCGTTAGAATATTTATGTTTTAAAATTTGAAATTACATTTGAAAAACATGTTTCGAACCTACAAACGCATTCTATTAACTCAAATCTCAGAGTTAACAGAGCATTTTGTGGTGTTTAAAGTGATTGTGGTATAAAATATTTTCTTCGAAAATCTCTAAACCTCTGTTGTAAACACATATTTTTCCTTATTTCTTATACTACTCTCAGCAGTACTGTCTACACAAAACTAGAAACATTTGCAAAACATAAATGTACTCGTACACCTTACCTTTGATCAATCATTATCAGCTTGTCCGCGACCAGATTTTGATCGTTTAAAATATTGATTGATTTGCCGATATGCGAAACTTAAGTACTTTTACGAAAATACCAGTTCTTGTTTAGAAAATATTCAATCTGATAAGATTATATATGCCTCATAATACAGTGTAATCAAAATCAAAACAAAATCGCTGAAATTTTTAAAATTTAACAAAACTTCCATAAATAACTATAATACTCTGACAACGTCATAAATAATACCGTTAGATTTAAACCAGTTTTCACGGGTTTGCCGTTTCTAAAGACGATTTCATTGGCTCAGAAGTCTTTTGTCCCATATTTCTTTTGAATATTATATTTCTAATATATATGTAAGTATATCTTGTATGAAACCGCCATCATGTACTATATATTTCTGATAAGCTCCAGTCGTTTATAACCGTTTGTGTTTTGTTCGTTGATTGAGCGAAATGCAATTCATGAAGTCTTTATAAATATTCTTAATGCTACTAGAATTCGCAATCAGTTGCAATTGTAAAAAAAAATTGCAAGCGATCTCTTCTCTTCTCTTCTGCTATCTAGGAATATGTGTTCTCAGAAAACACCGGTCTTCTTCGTGGGTTCGTGATCTTGATAGTAAATAAAGTTACGCCTAATAACATAAAACTATAACTTAGACCTATGAACTTAGACCTTTAAGTCTAGAGCATACATATAATAGATATCTACAGAGCCGCTTTCATGATACCGCACCTGGATACTTAAAATAAGTCTGTTAAATACTGAAAATTTTATATTGTGGATAATTTAATTTTTTCAAGTACTTCAACTATTTGTCGAATAGTTTCACTTTCACAAATACTCAGAAAACAAAACATAATTTCAAGGCTTATCTTCCACTTTTCGGTGACGAATATGTATTGGGTAAATTAGACAGATGATTCATAAACACATTAACACACAATTTTAGTTCAAGGTTAATGCCTATGTATTTTCAAAATTAGAAGTAGAGGTTGTTTTTAGAGACATACTACACAATATATTTCAAATATATTAAAAAAGTCAATACAGTTGAACTTCCATAACTCGAAATCTTGAATTGGCAATAGAGGTAAAATTTCATACAAATTGTCTTCCGTAACTCGGAAGTCTCTCTAACTCGAAGTTTTTTTGTGGATAATGAACATTCGAATTAGGGAAGTTGCACTATATTTTATGACATTTGGTTTCTCGGAAAAGATTCAGGATTGTTCACACTCCAAAAATAGCCATTTTGCCTATTTCCATCCATTATACTTGAAATTATATACCTATAAAAGAACATGATATATAAAGAATGTAAAGTGGGGTATGATATTCGACTAATAGACTAACCGAATTAACCGGATAGCGCATTATTCGAATAATAATATTCGGTTTGCTGTATCGAATAGTGAAAGTTAATTAAATTTATATTTTTATTGAAAAAAGAGAAACTCACGAAATAAAAACAAACAACAATCAAAGGCTGCTTGGATATCAAACAATTCGCATTTATACAAACACTCGCAGCAGAACAACTATTCGAATAGTCGTAGTAAGACGTAGTAAGACGACTATTCGAATAGTCGCAATGTTATTAATCGGTTAATATTCATACGAACGGTTACAAACTGGATATTCAAATAATCGGTTTTCGGGTTATTCGAATAATTTTAGGAGCCCTAAAGTGGGGTACTAACAGAAGATCGACATGTCGTATGAGTAATATTTTTATCATTTATCCGTGCGACTTTTTATTCTCATAAGTTAGCACACAAAAAACCGAAAGTGAATCACTTAAGATACAAATACACTTTTTAAATAATTAGTTCAATTTTAGTATACTCTTAAGAGTGAAAAGACACTAGGCTTTATTTCATATTTTATATGGATAACTTACTCTGATATTCTGAAGAAAAATCTGGGTTTCCGATGTATTAGACACGACCATAAATATTATAAAAATATTTTTTTAATTTATTTAATTATTTTTATATATCCACACAATAATATATGTAACTTTACTGCCTCGTTTTGTTGAAATTCTTAACTTTTCAATTAATGAGAAGTTTACTCATGGAGATTGATATGATAATGGCTGATCTGATAGTAAAAACGTGATTTTTGGCACTTGTATTATCTTAAACCAAACGGTACTTTTTATTTTCCATGATCATGGCATGTGTATCTAAAAACACGAGCAGTATTCACAACTAACCACAGATGAAGGTAAAGGTATTCGTTCGGCAGACTCGCCCGAAGTCGTTCGTGATCGTATACAAATCTTTGATTTTGCACAAAGCGAATAAACGTGGAACACAGAATATTAGGCTTATAAGTATGATGGAACGTGTTATGATTAAATATATTTCTCTACTGTTTTGACAGAATGTACCCAAGGGGGACTTATCAGAAAACCTTTGTTTAGAATATATAAAATAGAAAAAAATATATTTAAAGAAAATAAAAGGAGGAGGAAAAATTAAAAAAAAATAAAAAAATCTGAGGAAATTTAGACAAATGAGCTTCTACTCTCCAGAAGCCGCTCAGAGTCGTCGTAGATCATGCAGTAACCATAATTTAAATTATACCCAATGATTTTCTTTAATTATCAATAAACTATTATATTTATATTCAAAAACATTTAAATTTCATTTAAATTCATGTTATTAAATCTGATTTCAATTCCTCACCTAATTATAGAAAGTGAACCTTTTGCAGTGAGCTACAGTTGTATGGACTTCTCGTATCACAATCTCACCGACGATGATAAACTCTACAAAAAAACTTTGGAAAAACAATTGCGTGTGGGGCGAAATATTATTGTCTTCTCGGCGTCGCATAATAATCTTACAAAAATACCATTTCGCACGTTATCGACAATCAACAACACACTACAGTTTCTCACATTGAAAGGCAATTCTTTTAAATCTTGCGCACAGTCGAATCAAAGCGATGGTGAGTAAGAGAAATTATATTAAAAATTGAAAAAAAAATCATACCAACAAAATGGCGACTGTCAACAGAAAAACACTTTAATTCTTTTAAATTTATTTATCTCCAGCTGAAGCACTTCAAAAACAAAATGGTACCGTAGGCGCTGTAAACGGTAGTGGAACGTACGCAAGTGCCGAAGTGTTAGCTGGAGTTCCATCGTTTACTTATCGTGATTTCGTTAAGGGAATCGAAACGAAGCTACATGATAAGGAGGGTAAGTGATTTTGTTTATTTGAAGACGTGAAATGATTAAGAATTAAGTGAGGTTATTTTGGACTGATTTTGTTATTTATTTTGAAAACTAATAGTTTTACACTTCTATGGGGTAATGTTCTCAGTGGACAGACCAAAAAACTTCTTATTTTGAGTAAAAGAGAACTAAACTGTATCACAGGGGTTATCACGTGGAGGCACTTACCTCTAAAAGGACACCTGCAGAGACTTGATAGTAGAATCGGCAGAATGCAGGGCCTGCGCGGAGGATGACGAGAGACTAGAGCATTATATTTGTGAATGCCTAGCCTTCTTGCGGTTAAGAAGGGACACCTTACATGGCGCCCAATACGCAAACCTAAAATAATTTGGGCAGCTGGGATGGAAAAAACTTAGAAGCTTCGTCAAATCGACCGAGTTGTTTAGGTGATGCTTATCAGGGTACTCTCGGGGCGCACAATGTGCCTAATGATGGCCAAAGTGCGCGCGCTTGTGGTCAGGCTCTCTTTGTTGCCCTTTTCAACCAACCAACTAACCAATAATTTTATACTTATAGTAGAGACCTACTTAAAAACTCTTGGGTTCGTAAAGGTCGTGGTTCAATATGCAAATTGATAACTATTAACACGAAATCATGAGGCTCTTAGACAAGTTTATTGAGCTGAGAGCATATCGTATTGAACTCATCATGGTCCATTTCCGCAATAGTGAGGTTTAGGTAATCAAAATCAGACTTAAATCTACTCATAACACAACATATGAATCAGCATTTGAACTTCTCTGATCCCCAAGAGAAAATTCAAATTGTCGAGTTCTACGAAGAGAGAAAGCAATATATTTTGTCCTGTGTTTGGATATAAACTTCAAACTCACCGATTCTAAAAGGTTTAGAGGTAATGCTCGAAAATTTTATGAAAAAGTGAAGCGACTTAACGAAGGTTTCAAGACCGGAGCATCCTCATGTAGAGACCAAGGTGGTAATCTGGTAACCGATGTCCAGGGCATACTGGGATTATGGAGGGAACACTCCTCCGACCTGCTGAATGGCAGTGAAAGTACAACACCAGGAGATGGCGAACCCGATTCCCCAATCGATGACGATGGAACAGATGCTCCATTACCCGACCATGAAGAAATTGGAATAGCAATCACCGCCTGAAGAACAACAAAGCAGCGGGGGCCGATAGATTACCGGCCGAGCTATTCAAATACGGCTGCGAAGAACTGATAAGGTGCATGCATCAGCTTCTTTGCAAAATATGGTCGGAAGAAAGCATACCTGACGATTGGAATCTCAGTGTGCTCTGCCCAATCCATAAAAAGGGAGATCCCACAATATGTGCCAATTACCGTGGGATAAGCCTCCTAAATATCAGATATAAGGTTCTATCAAGCGTACTGTGTGAAAGACTAAAGCCCACCGTCAACAAACTGATTGGACCTTATCAGTGTGGCTTTAGACCTGGAAAATCCACAACTGACCAGATATTCACCATGCGCCAAATCTTGGAGAAGACCCGTGAAAAGACGATCGACACCCACCATCTATTTGTCGACTTGACTTCGTGTGACTTCTTTAACTTGATGCTGGAAAATTTTATACGAGCTGCAGAGCTAAATAGAGAAGGTACAATCTTCTATATGAGTGTACAGCTGATGGCGTACGTCGATGATATTGATATCATCGGAAGCAACTACCGCGCCGTTAGTTCTGCATTTTCCCGTATGGGTAAGGAGACGAAGCGAATGGGTCTGGAGGTAAATGAGGACAAGACGAAATAGCTCCTGTCATCAAGCAAACAGTCGGCGCACTCGCGTCTTGGCTCCCACGTCACTGTTGACAGTCATAACTTTGAAGTCCTAGATAATTTCGTCTACCTGGGAACCAGCATTAACAGCAATAACAATGTCAGCCTGGAAATCCAACGCAGAATCACTCTTGCCAACAGGTGCTACTTTGGACTGAGTAGGCAATTGAAAAGTAAAGTCCTCTCTCGGTGAACCAAAATCAGAATCCCGTCCTGCTTTATGGTGCAGAAGCTTAGACGATGTCAACATCAGATGAGACGACACTAAGAGTTTTCGAGAGGAAAATTTTGCGCAGGATTTATGGTCTTAAGAACATTGGCAACGGCGAATACCGCAGACGATGGAACGATGAGCTGTATGAGTTATACGACGACATTGACATAGTTCAGCGAATAAAAAGACAACGGCTACGCTGGCTAGGTCATGTTATCGGAATGAACGAAAACACTCCAGCTCTGAAAATGTTCGATGCAGTACACGCCGGAGGAAGCCGAGGAAGGGGAAGGCCTCCGCTCCGTTAGAGGGACCAGGTGGAGAGCGACCTGGTTACACTTGGAATCTCGAACTGGCGCCGAACTGCGAAGGAAAGAGAGGAGTGGCGCGCTCTCATCGATTCGGCTATAACCGGCTAAACGGTTCAACGCCAATCACATACATACAAACTAGAGTTCTCGAAGTAAAATATCAAAATTTCGAAAATTGAAGTGCAAAAATTTGAAAACAGAGATATATAATTCAATACGTAAGATACTCCCTTATATTCACATAAATATAAATACAGCAAAATCAAGTGAATAGCAAAAACATACTTGCTTATTTCCATATGCTCAAAGGCTGTATATTAAGCGCGAACACCTGATTAAATAATGATACGCAATAATTTATATATTAATTTGCAGTGGGTGTCTCGTTGTGTATTTATGTCAAGGTCAAGGTTTAATGTCTGGATTTAATTTGATCAGCAAATATAATTTTTTAAAACAGTACTATTATTTAATTTTTTTTCACTTTTTTTTTAATTCCTAACATTATGCGGCCCCTTACATTAAAAAAAATATTATTTTATTTCATTAAATATCTATCATACATTTCACTACTAACAACTACAATACATAACAAGTTATTAAACCTACTTTCCCTGCTGCACTTTCTCACACTTATTACACTTGGCCTTCTCCCAACGTGCTCTATGCGGTTTCGCAAATTTACCGTAAGGTGATTTGCGTTTCACTTGCACATAATAAATACCACGTTGTTGTTTATCCACCGCATAACCCATGGGTGTGGTGATGGTGGGTGTGCAATTTAGTTTCTTTAAATCTTTCCAATTCGCACACTTCAAACCAATGAAATTCTCTGCATTTCCCGGATAAACACTCTCGGCAAAATACTCCACGGAACGTATATGCGCACAGGATGCAGTCAAACAGCCCGGTGGCAGCGAATTAGCGCCACCGGGATAGAAATCAATATCACCGAGTGGCTTCTTCTTCGCCAATATCCCGATATTTGTGTGTATGATATCGACGAATTCGGCATCGCCCGTTTTTAGACTATTGAGTGTATCGTTTTTGAAAAAACATGGCTTAGCCGGATCCAAACCGGTGATGCGTGGTATTTTGAGACCAGTCAATTTGGTGAAAGTACGACCTGCATTGCCCATAATGTGGGCGCCAAGACTGTGTCCTAATTTTGTGGGAATTTAGAGAGTAAAATAGTTATCATTATGTATAACAACAGCTTCTTTTAAATCTTTAACTCACCTACTAAGTGTATATTTTTTAACGGTACTACTTTTATCAAATGTGTAAGCCCCTTAGCTATATGCTCGCCAATTTCCTCGGTATTCAATGCGGCCCATTTATACAAGGTGTCCACATAGTATGCGGCATCAACAATCTGAAATTATTCCAATATAAAAAAATAGCTTTATTAAATCAGAGACTGGAAATTAAGATGGGTTCGATTAAGTGGGTTCCTCTTCAGGATCATTGTTTAATCTAATTCGATCTTAGGGAATCCAGTAAAATCAATATAGCATTATTGAAAGAGGCCAAGGCACTTCGCTAGTTTTCGAAATTGGACTTTCAGATGATCCAATGGTCGTCGACAAATCTAACAAATTATAAGATCTATGGTCACAACTTGTCCAAAGCTCAGATGGTAAATTTCTCATATAGTAGATTTCCTTTACTCGAGCTCCTCCATGTTTTTATATTTGAAACCGGGAGGCATTCAAAAATACTCTACAAAAGCTCTTAATAATCAGTAAGCTTATGTCAAATGAAGTTCCATCTAGCTAAATCTACCAACGTCGAGGGTCTAGTCGTCCGATACTATTAATTTCGTTCACTCACAATGAAATTCACATCCTTTCGACAAAGAAAAGCCTTCGAAAGCAACGCTAACGTGGAAGAATCATTCACTGTATTAGTCCAACCTGTAGCCAGAATGACAACTTTCCGCAGCTTATTAAAGCTCATGTGATGCCAAAGTTGTTCCGCTTTCATGAGTGGTACGCTATAATTTTTGCAGCTGGTGATATATTGGAAATGCATATTTTCGATATCCGGTGTAAATTTGGCTGGCACATGATGCATGAAGAGAGTGTTGGAGCCTGTCGAAAATGTTAGAGGTTGTTGTTTTAAGAGCGTTCTTCAAAATTGTTATTTTTTTTTCAAAATTATAAAGTTTTCATAACGCTTACATACATAGCTTATCGATTAGTGTGGAGGCAAGTTGCAGTGGATATGCGGCGATAATGTTCTTCTTCACCACAAGTAGATCGGAAATTTTATCCGAAAATGTTGACCAACTGAAAGCGCGTGCATTTGCCGAGGCATTTTCAGCGAGAGGCTCACTGGATTGGGTTGGAGGGATAGTGGTTTGCGTCTGATATGTGTTCGAAAGTATTAGGCAGAAAACTAATATTATTGCGTGGCACATTTTCTTAAATATTTTTGGTCTATTGTTGGCTCAACTGAAATGGGTTTAAACAAAAAACATAATTATAAAAAATATATTTTTTCAACTTTGCTTCCGCCGTTTTCCAATAGATGTCTCTAGGGTCAAGCACTGGTCGATTAAATCGATTAAATCGTTTTATATCGATCTTGGACATTTGTGTCAACATTAACCCAACAAAATATTTGTAGAGATCTGTTTGCATCCCAAACTTATGTGCGGCTCATCCAATACTTTCGGATACGTATGGTGAGGCTGTCCTAAGTGAAAAAACATGTCGCGAATGGTTTCAACGTTTAAAGAATGGTGATTATGAAGTCGAAGACCGGCATGGTGGTGGAAGGGAGAAGATTTTCGAAGATGCTGAATTGGAAGCATTACTCGACTGAAACCATCACAGGAGATCGATACCGTACGCAATTGATGCGAGAGATCTTACCCCACCCGCCGTATTCCCCAGACGTTGCTCCAGCTGACTACCACTTGTTGCGATCGATGGCACACGGTCTAGCTAACGAGCACTTCAGTTCTTATAAAGAAGTCATTGAAAAATGGATTGATACTTGGATCGACTCGAAAGATGAGGAGTTCTTTCGTCACGAAATACGCATGCTGCCAGAAAGATGGTCAAAAGTAGTAGCTAGCGACGGCCAATATTTTGAATAACATTTTTGTAACCGTTTTTATACAATAAAGCCTTAAACGGCGGAAGCAAAGTTGTAGACCTAATAATATAATTTTAATTTATTCTTTAGATTATTTATTTATATTTTGAAGAGATTTTTCATGTATTATATTTTATTTTTATTTATTTATATATTTTTTTTCACCTTTATTTCTACTACTATTTAATATTTTAAATTATTAATTTTTGTTTTTATTTTAAAATTTATTTATTTTTTTTTATTTATGTATATATTTTTTATATATATAAATATATTTTAAATTACAGACTTTTTTTGCATATTTTTTTACACTTCCTCAACTCAACTACTTCCTCTCACTATCCAGTGTCAACTGATATTTTTCTCGAGCATATTATTAATTCAGACATTTTATCGAAAATTAATAAAAAACAAATAAGTGCTTTTGAACCTTGAAAATTTGTATAAATTCACACACCTCAAAATGAGGGAACTCCTACTTTAGAACTCACTTATATCAAGCAGTTTGTTAATATATATCAACACATATGTTTCTGGGTACATAAGGGCGAGTTTGATTATACAATGTTGACGTAAAATTTTTTTATTTTAGCACTATAAAATTTTCCAACCACATACATGTTTTTTTACAAACATTTATTTTCGGAGATTTCAAAAATAATATTGAAGGGCCTTAAGAAAGTACCAGCCATGATCGAATTTCTTTAGTACTAATATTTTTTACTTGAGATAAGAAGGGTTTATAAGTAATATAAAAACTCTCGATTGTGCAAAATCTTCAACGAAACCTATTGGATAGATACAAGAAATAAATTTAATATAATATTTATTGATATAAATTAATAATCACTGATCTTAAGTTTGTTTTTCAAACAATCTGTGGATATTATGTTACTTAGCGATTAAATTTGATAATATCTCAAAAAACAAACAAAATATATATATTTAGGTAAAAATATCAACCCATTTACTTATACTCATGTACTCATTCACGAAGTCCTATGACTCACTTCGTTTTCGATAGTACAACACAACAGTTAATTCCCGATTGATTGATGTGAATTTAATCATCGGGTATTAACATCGCTAAAATATATTATTTATAGAACAGCAAGTGGCACATGGCGTAAAATTGGTAAACACTTATGTTTACAATGTACTCGTGATACAAATTAACCCAATCTTCGGTATTGTTTTTAATGGACCCCGTATCAATTTTATGTACACTCTGATTTTAAGTGCAAACTTCTCTTTTTGTATGAGTACAGTACAGTCCGATTCGATCAAAAGAACGGCTACTAAATAATGCTTACGGTTGTTGGTTAATAAAGATTGCTTTAGGAGAAGAGTAATTTTCGGGCGAACCTAGACGCTATATGTATGATGAGATAAGAACGACTTTTTTTTTAAATCGAAAACACAATAGATCGGTCCTTATTCGGGTATAAATTCGAGATCATTCCTGATCCACTACCGTCGAAATGGGCTACAACCAGGGATATAGATGATAGTCTAGACCAGTGGCGGATCCAGAAAAATTTATTGGGGGGGTTTTACGAAAAGTTTTATTACTCAATGTATTTTTAAGGGAGGGGTCTGGGTTTTCACTTTCGAAAAATCGATTTTTTTTGTTTTATCTTATTGTTTAACATTTCAAGAATATTTCCCAAAATTTTAATCCGATCTAAGCAATATTCATGAAGTTATTGTTTAATTAGTCTCGGGGCCTTTAACGCTCTAACTCTAACAGCTACGGCTTTAAACGCGTTTTTCTCAAAACTACTTTTTTGAAGTCCGTGTTCACTGCCATTTGAAAACTACTCAACCGATTAATTTCAAACTTGGTACACATTTTCTTCACATAAAATACATCCCCCCTACGTTTAGTAAATTTTTTTTAACATTAAGGGTGTTTCCCACCCTGAAAATGGCGGAAATTTTAGTTGAAAATAACGGTTCACACTTTAGATGGCCGCCAAAAAATTTTAAATAAAAAAAATAATAATCAGAGAACGTTGGGGGGAAGATTTGTTTAAAATTTAACTAAATTTTTATGGTTTTTCATTTTCGGATAATTTCCGGCCGAGTTACAGTGAACACCGCAAATTGTTTTTTTTTTCAAGACGTCCTAGGGGAAGCTCTGTCACGGGCTAATGGTTTAATATTTTTGCATGAAAAATTTACAGAACATAGTCAAAACTATGCTCAATAATGTATTGAAGGTTTGAATAAAATTGCTTAATCGATATTTGAGATAAAAAATCACAAAAAAAGTGTTTTTTTGCGCTGAAACCTAGACCCCTCCCTTAATATAGCAGTTCCCTCGCGAAAATTCAGTTATTATAGGACACTTTTTTTTTTGTATATTTTTCCCCAAAGTACGAATTTGACGCTAAAAAAGCTCGAGAAATATTTTCTTTTTATGAAAGGGTGATCAACTGTTCAAAACAAAACTTTCTTGCGGAGGTGTAAATGTGGAAACAGCGAACTTCAGGCAAGCATTTTCGGAATGCTCTCGAAGCTTTAGAAGCAGTGAACAAAACGTCTTTTGGGAATATTTTCAAGATTTTACGCATATTGGCGTTATTGCCTGTTTCAATAGCATCACCGGAAAGAAGTTTTTCAAGTTTAAAGATAATTAAACTCTATTTAAGAAATACGACAGGTCACAAGATAGGCTTAATGGTCTAGCATCAATGAATATTCATAGGGATATTGATCTGTCAGTTGATGAAATACTAGAAGAATTCTTTCAAAAACCAAGGAAAATATAACATGGAATGTGAGATCCCGTGTAATCCTCAATTAATCACTGAGCTTCAGCGATACTGCTTGTGCAAATGTAGAGAAAGTTCGAATTATATGAATAACAACAAAAATCTTGTAACTTCTTATAATTGCTTATAATTTGATGTGATTTTTTTGATCAATAACCTCATTCCAAATCCATATCAACAAACATATATTTTTCTCTGAGTTTGGGGGGTGTTTTAACACCAAAAAACGTCCGCTCCCCCGTGGATCCGCCACTGGTCTGGACTTACGAATCTCTCCATATAAGCTATATTATACAAATACTTGTATCCACATACAAATTTCGTAGGTTACTGTGATAGGAGCCGATTTCTTGACTAATTTAGATAACATTACGCTCTTTATCAAATCTTTATTTTCAAACATTTAATTCAATTCTTTAAAGTAGTTATAATTTACAAAAACACTTACCCAGATCTTTATTCTTGTATTGTAATTCTATTGACCCACAGATAATGCCATCGCTTGGGCGTCCTTCCCGAAGATGCCACAGCTACTAGAGTTGGACATAAGCAACTGTAATATCGAACACATCGAACGTGATGTATTTCGTAACATCACCGGCATACGTAAACTTTTTTTGTCGCGCAACAAAATGATCACCATACCAAAAACCGCCTTCCATTACCTGTCCAAACTGGAATATCTCGATCTGTCCTTCACCAATTTGTTAGAATGTGACTACAAGCTGCCACATCCGACACTTGATGCTATCTGGAATTTAATCTATGGGGTTAACATACAGTCAGGCACTTTCAGAAGACTCAAGAAACTCAAGTTTCTCGACATGTCACACACGAAGCTGACACGCAACAGCGCCATGGCGTTCACACAGCTTGGACACAGTCTGGAATTTATGAGCTTGTGTTACACATCCTTTCCACTGATTGGCAATTCGTTATTCAAGAATACCCGCATGATTGGGCTCGATCTCTCGGGTAATCCTTATGCGGCATTCGTTGATGATGCATTCGAAAGTGTTGCGGAGACTTTGGAATACTTATTCTTCGAGCATTCCAATCTAAAAGAACTGAATTGGTTGAAAAATCTCAAGAATTTGCGTGTACTTGGTTTGGCCGGCAATAACATCAACTTATTAAATGGCGACTATTTCGGCTCATTGCAGAATTTGGAAGGTCTGGATTTGAGTTACAATACCATCGGCAATTGGTATCGGCAAGCATTCGCTAACAACACGAACTTGCGTGTTTTAAATCTACGCAACAACAACATAAATATTATCAACTACGAAATGTTGAAGGATTTCAAGTCTCTCGAGTTTCTCGGTTTAGGCGAGAATAATTTCGTTTGCGATTGCTTATTACGCGATTTGGTCGATGTCGCCGCGCTCAACAACAAAAAAGCCGAGTGCGAAAGCAATGTCTTCGACGATATTTCTAATATAATAGTGGAGAACGCCGATAATATGGCGATTCAGGGGCGTAATGCAACGGAAATTAAAAATTTACTATCGGCAATGCTAGAGAAACCGCCGGCGGAGAGCTTAAAACAAAATTACAAAAATCTATATAAATCCTATGTGCGTGGCTTGCCGCCACGCTTGCGTAAAGTCGCGCCAAAAGCTTACGCCGGCATGCGTTTAACCTTCCAAGCAACGGATGAATGTACCGCCTTGAACTCGGCTATATACAGTGATTTTTGGAATGAGTCAACGCCGCGTTTCCGTCTGATCGACTATGAGGACGATCACTATTGGTGCTTCAATGGCACACAACGCATGCAATTCGTGCAATTGAGTTGCCAGGCGGCGTCATTTGATGGCATGCTTGAGGACAGCATACATGAGTTAACGATTATTGTCGTCGCAGCGGTTTGTACATTTATGGGCGTAACATTGGTCGCCGTGTTGTTGTATCTGAAGCGTTGGCATATTTACTATTACTATTCATCGCTGAAGTCGGCCGCTTTGCTGTCCATGGCCACGAAGGATCAAGTGAAAAAGTTCAATGAGTTGGCCGAAAGTGATCCGCAAATGGTCTATGACATCTTCATTAGTTACTGTCAGAGTGATCGTGATTGGGTGCTGGAGGAATTGCTGCCGAATGTGGAAGAAGCTGGCAACATATCGATATGTCTGCACGAACGTGATTTTCAGGTGAGTGCGAAGAAAGGTGGTGAGTTTAATGTGTGTGCTGGAGGAGGTTGAAATTTGTATCAATATATGCGGTATAAAATTGAGGTAAAAATCCAAATTTATGAGGACTAGAAGCAGTTATGTACCGATCTATATTTATTTTTAACATCCCCTGTCGGTATATGATCCGTACAATTTCACTATCATGGAAGGACTGGTGACTTTTTTCAAGTTTAGAAGCCCTTTATCTACGTAGTTAATATAGATCCTATCTTGCGAACCCCATAAAACTTCTGGTCGATTTGATAGTCTTCAGAGGAAGTTCGCCGATTAAAGCACACGGCTTTTGTCCAGAGTGAGCAAACATAGGAATCATGGCGCCGACAGCTTTATTATGTCCGATATTGTCATCGAAGTGACAGGGGTTAACTAGGCATGCAGGACACATATTGGGACGAGGTTCAGTCTGGATAGGTAGTAATTCAATCTACTAAAATATCCAGAACGAAGTTTCGCAAGGGAACTCGAGCTCGGTGTCTGCAATTGGTGGTGATTTGACTCCAAGTAGACCATTCCGGGGAGGAGGTCAATGAAGGTGTTAATAACTCCTCTGTGAATGACGTTCAGTGCTTATCGGAAGTCAGTCGTGTCCAAAGTCCGTCGGTGTAGTTCTGTCGGTGTAGTCGTTGTCGTATATCAGGAAGATACTCATGATGACTCTGGGAAGCGGCTCAGCTTCTTTCTTTTCACTTTCGAACACATGTCATCGTCCATTCAATGTCCGACGTCATTATTGGATAATCACCAGCCTAAGAGGTGACTAATAACCACGCTAGTGGTTGGGGCAGTTTTGAGATGTTAATTAGAAACAAGTAAGGAAAGGCTAAGTTCGGGTGCAACCAAACATTTTATACACTCGCAATTTATTAATATATTTTTATTAAGATAACATTAGGTATATGAGAGCTAGGGGAAGTTATGACCCTCAAGTATTCTCTGAATTAAATTAAGATACCTGAGAGATTTACCGAAATTTTCGGTTAAAAATTACCATGGGACACTAAATTCCTCATATTCGATATTCGGGGCTTTGAAAAGATATTGTCCGATTTCGACATTATTTTCACAAGTGATGCCACAGATCAGTATTTGTGTAAGCTTTTATTTCGCTATCTTCATTGGTTCCTTATGCATATATTATAAAGTGAAGGATTCAGATGGTATTCAAAATTGAGTTACATGGGAAGTTGTCGTGGTTGTAAACCGATTTTATCCATTTTTCACACGTGTCATCAGGGTGTTAAGAAAATATTATATACCGAATTTCATTCGAATCGATCGAGTAGTTCCTGAGATATGGTTTTTGACCCATAAGTGGGCGATGCCACGCCCATTTTCCATTTTGTAAAAAAATCTGAGTGCAGCATCCTTCTGCAATTTCTTCTATAAAATTTAGTATTTCTGACGTTTTTCGTTAGTGAGATAACCCACTTTTAGTAATTTTAAATCTAACCTTTGTATGGGAGGTGGGCGTGGTTATTATCCGATTTCAACTAATTTCATGGTGTGTGGTGTGGTACGTAAGAGAATCGACTGCAGAAAGTTTGGCTTATATAGCTTTATTGGTTTGCGAGATATATACAAATAACCGATTTGGGGGCGGGGCCACGCCCACTTCCCCGAAAAAATTACATCCAAATATGCCCCTTCCTAGTGCGATCCTTTGTTCCAAATTTTATAACTTTATTTATGGCTTAGCTATGACACTTTACGTGTTTTCGGTTTTCACCATTTTGTGGGCGTGGCAGTGGTCCGATTTTGCCCATCGAAAGCAACCCTCTCACGGTTCCAAGGAAAATGTGCCCCAAGTTTCATCAAGATATCTAAATTTTTACTCAAGTTATCCGTTGCACGGACAGACAGACATTCGGATTTTGACTCGTCTCGTAACCCTGATCATTTTCATATATATAACCCTATATGTAACTCGTTTAGTTTTATGACTTACAAACAACCGTTATGTGAACAAAACTTTAATACTCTCTTAGCAACTTTTGTTGCGAGAGTATAAAAAGGAACCCTGTATAACCGCTGGCTTAGTTCCTGAAATTGATGACCGCTCAGATAACTCATGGTCCACCTCTTCAGACCTGGAAAAAGCGAAGATTGTTCGATGTCTTCTAGTAGCGTTGTGTGATTGACTGTGTCAAAAGTTTTTGACAAGTCCAACGCTCCTAGAATCATTCTCTGGCAGGGAGGTTTTTGATTTAGGATATGAGCTATTCAGACTCAAATGTTTTCACGCGGTAGCACATACATATAAAAAATTATAATACTAAAGAATCTTAAAAAAATTTTAATAATTTTATTTCCCCTTTCAGATCGGTGTCGCCATACTTGAGAACATTATATCTTGCATGGATCGATCGCGTGCCCTCATGTTAATTGTATCCTCAAACTTTCTACTGAGTCATTGGTGTCAATTTGAAATGCATTTGGCGCAACATCGGTAAGTTTTGAACTAAAAATAAATTTGAATATCTTCTATACAAAATCTCTATTTACTTCATTTACATTTACAGCATTTTCGAGGTGAGCAAGGAGCATCTAATTATCGTATTTCTCGAAGATATACCACGCAGTAAACGCCCGAAAACACTACAATATCTCATGGAAGTCAAAACATATATCAAATGGCCAGGCGCAAAGGGACGTGAAGTTAAACCGGAAGAACGTAAACATTTTTGGAAACGTTTTCGCCGTTCATTAGAGCATATTGGTATTGCACCCACCGAATCGCATGCCTAATACAGCCGAATAACATCCTTAACATAATTTAACAACAACAATATACGTGAATTACAACCTGAAATATGAAACGTGGGTGGAAAACGGCAAATTTAATAAAGAGATTATCAAAGCAAAAGTTTTAGCACAAGTACCTGATAGCGATTATTTTTAGATATAATATGGTATAGTACTCAGTACTTTTTTTTGATACTCATTATGGTTAAATTGTAGTTAATATGTAAGACAATATTAGTAAATTATAAGAAAATGAAGAAAAAATTGATGATGGAGAAATTAAAGTCTTTGATTTATTGTACATTTCATTTACTTTGCAACAAACGCTTCAATATGGACACGGGACGACTTTACAAATATTATAAATATATTATATATATTAAATTATTATATCGGAGATAAATTAAAAAATAATAATATTTTAAATGCTTACAGGAAACTTTTCAATTTGTAAGTTTTTTTTTATTGTTATAAATGTATAAAATATTTCAAATCGCTATTTTGTGAGTTGGAAAGTTGCTCACTTAGCTTACTTCACTTAATTTTTTAATTAAACATCATTGTTATTATTAACACTTAATATATTTTTGATATATCTTCATATTGTACTTTATCCACAATTCGTCCTTTGAGTGGCCCGCGTGATATCTCTATGCTAACACAGTAATTACGCTCATCTAAACGTTTTAATATAGCTTCACAGCCGCGATATGCACCATTTACAACCAATATCGGTTTGTCTAGCGCGGGTATAACGGTTTCCAAATGTGCCTAAAAAAAAAAATAAACAATTTATTATTAATTTATAATTTCAAATACTATAAACTTGAAAAATTTCCAACATACCTGATCAACTTTCAGCTTATCACCCGTATCTAAGAATTTGATTTTCGCACGATATTTGTCAATGACTTCTTGTACCACAGCTTTTTGTTTATAGAATTTTTCACCCATCGCCTTGTTAACGAATTTGACCACAATACCGTTGTGTAACCAATAATCCTTGCGATTGGCGCGTTCCTTCTTCGCTTCCTCCTCTTTAATTAGTTCATCTAATGCCGATTTACTGCCCTCTTTGCTACTATCTTTCCGCTTGTCCAACTTAGGTATTTTAGGTTTTTTGAACACTTTCTCTTCCACTTCATCTGATTCCTCGCCTTCTGAATCATTATCATTACGATTTTCAATTTTCGGTCGTTTTAGTACTAATGCGGATGGTCCTAATTTTGTATCTGGATTAAATTTCTTCTCCAATTTCATATCCAATTTCAGCGGTTGCTCTTCTTCTCGCCGCAGTTCGGTGTATTTTTCTGTTTCATCCTCTTGTGCGCCATCTTTACTTTTCGTCTTTTCGATTTGTTTTTCAATAAATTCCATCATACGTTCCTCATCATCCTTCTCCATTTTCTCTTTCTTTTCCGCCTTTGCTTGCCGCTCCATTGCTTCGGGACTGCGATCAATGTAGGTCACATACCAACCCTTCTCGGTTTCATCTGCTATCACTTGTCCAGAACGTCCTAACCATTTAACATAATCTGACAGCGTCAACCAACGTGTTGCGTTCATATGTATATGATCTTTAACGGAAATGTACTCCTGATACACTTTATTTGCATTGACGCGCTTCGTGCCGAAACGTCGTCGCAACAGCTCCATGTAGCCGTCAGAAAATTCCTTCGAGAAGCTGAATAAGAATTTTCCCGGTGAATCGGCGAACAGCAACAATTGCCGTTGATGTGATTCACTCATTGTGTGGCATTTGAAACCATTTTCATCACGACACTGTTTCTCACACATTTGGCAGTACCAGCGGAGCTTCTGCAGACCCTTCGCCTTCATTTTGTTGGCAAGGTACTTTGGCGTACCAACTTCAGCGCGGCCCATGTTGTTGAATTTTTATGATTTCTTTTGTGGAAATAAATTTACACAGTTTACAAGTTAAACGTTTAAATAATGCAAAACCAATTTGTATATCAACAACTTCACTACGGATATATATAAACACAAATCAGTTGTGTCAAAACGCACAGCTGTTTCTATTTACACAGAGTTGCTTACGTGCTTATCATACTTCAAACAGTTTGAGTGTAACTGTGTGACAGTTTGAAAGTTACTGCATGGACAAGTCAGGAAATCGAAATAATTTTCGTTGATTTCGAAATTCGGGATTTAAGCACTTTTGAAAATAATTAACCTCCATATAATAATAATATATACATACATAGAGCTTAATTAATAGGAGTGTCCTAGGCACTCCAACGAGATACCTGTGTTCCTTCAAATCCTTTAGCATTAACATTTTACTTTTGTCAAAAGTGACCTTGACAGCACCTGATAGTTTGATCAACCTACATAGTTAGAATTTAGCATATTGGAGCAATGAAATTAAATTCTCGTATACCCCGATTAATTGTTTTACGACAGTGATTTACAACAGCAACACTATGACAAGAACTCTACGATTATTGTACGCTATAGAAAGTTTTCCTTCGCCACTCATTAGAAGACCTTGACAACACCTGGCTTTATACCAAGCTATACATTCAGACTTCTATAAGAGTGTACAGCTGCTGGCGTACGCCGACGATATTGATATCATCGGAAACAACCGCGCCGTGAGTTCTGCTTTTTCCCGTCTGGATAACGAAAACGAAGTGAATGGGTCTGGAGGTGACTGAGGACAAGACGAAATATCTCCAGTCATCAAACAAACAGTCAGCGCACTCTCGTCTTGGCTCCCACGTCGCTGTTGACAGTCATAACTTTGAAGTCGTAGATAATTTCTTATACGTAGGAACCAGTATCAACAACACCTACAATGTCAGCCACGAAATCCAGCGCAGGATCACTCTTGCCAACAGGTGCTACTGTGAACTGAGTTTCCACACCGTTGAAAGACCAAAATCAAACTCTACAAGTAGCTTATCGTTCCCTGCTTTATGGTGCAAAAGCGTGGACGTTGGAAAGACCAGGTAGACAGCGAACTGGTTTCACTTGGGATTTCCAACTGGTGCTGAATTGCGATGGAAAGAGAAGAATGGTGCGCAATTATTGATTCAGCTATAACCAGATAAACGGTTTCTACGCCAATTACATAAATTCAGACTTCGAGAATGGCTACAGCAAAAACAAATTGCCGGCTATATAAAAGAATGAGCCGCGAGATGTGCACCGAACTGGTTAACACGGCCCGACAAGTTGTCAAAACCAACTATAGATGTTCATACAGCCACAATAAAAACAACAACAACAGTGATTACCCCTTACTACAATCCATACTTTGTTATAAAGTAAATTAAGTTAAATAAAAAATGGAATAAATCAACAACAACTTGACAGCTTTTTTTTGCTTTGTTTTTTAAACTTTATTAGCCGTTAAATTCTTGTTTATTTGTTGGTTCCTCATATATGTAGATGTTATTGGTAGCAGTTCTTTTTTTTATTTTACATGTTTTTGTTTTTTTTATTTTTGCCTTTTCTAATTCTGTATATTTCTATATTGTTGTATATGTGTATATATAAATTACATCAGTTTTCTGTTTTAATTAACAAAATTATTTTCTTCGCAAATGAAATTGTTAAACATTGTTTTTGTTTTGTTTTTTTAATTTTATTTGCATAGAATCCAAAATGCTGTTCGACGCAAAAAATGACGTCGCTGACGTCGAAAATGTGACGTCTGCTTGGCAGGCAGGCAGAGTAGACAGACAGACAGACAGAGTGTAGACGAAGCACAATGTAGTTGCGCGTGTGTATGTGAACGACAACAGCAGTATGCCACAGACAGTCGCAGTTGCATAAAATCACGACTTTTTACTACAATTGCTGTGTTTGTTGTTCCCGCTTTATAGACGCTAGTTTTGTTGACAATCCCGCGCTGTTGTTTGGTTGCACGCGCTACAATGTTATTTTACCGCTTTTGCTGGAATTATATACAACACGCTACTTCCATTTGAGGTATTGCTTGCTATGAGAGTCTTCTGGAATTCTGGGAATTTTTTCTTGTTTTTCTTCTTAGCTACATACATATATATATTACTATTTTTTCGATGATTTTTCTTTTTTTAACAATTATCCTTTGACATCAACAATTCGATGAATATTCGCACGCCGTTTCACTACGTGATGTCAGCGGAGTTACTCTTTTTATTGGAAGTGGGTGTTTTTGCTTTGCTTTGTTTTTTGTTTAATAGATTGTTTTTTAAATTTAAATATATTTTTCATTATTTTTGCAAATGGAAGAAAATTTTTTTTAAGTATAAAAAAAAACAAAAAACAATAATTGTCTAATAGTCATCTATGTCGTAGTAATCATTCTCATCATCTTCGAGTTGCATACTCTGGAAGTCCACTTTGTAGCGTAAAATACCTGCAGAGGAGAAAAAAGATTTCTATTAGCATTTCATTTCATAGTTAATAATGTGCAAATGAGCGCACAAAAGAAAATAATTATAATAATAAATGAAATAAATAAATAAATATAGAAAATAAAAATTGGACCGTGTGTGTTTAGCGACTAAATAAATATAATAAAATTAAAATAAATTACTAATTTATTTAATAAAAATTTTTTGTATTATTTTATTTACTTATAAATTTTGTAGCAACAACACAACAGTCCACTTATGTACATATGTACATAATACATATGTATATACAAATAAATAACAGTTCACACATACGAATTACATAAACAAATAATTTCAGAATTTACTTGAAAAAAGTAAAAAAAAAGAAAAGAAAATATTCAATTAATTGTATGCATTATCCTACAAATGATGAAATTATTTTATGATTTTTACGCAGCAATATTTACCTCTAAGACTTGTACATACATACATACATTATATGTATTTGGTTGCCTTAGCAGTCTAAACTAGCGGACTTGGCTAAACTTTACGTTTACAGGTTGTGGATTTCTAAGCCACGGGGAACACAAACGTAAAGGATAACGGACAATTTGAGGGAGTGTAAACGACAGGATAGTTGAAGGGTATTTAATTAAAATAGTTAAAATTATATTAATTAAGAAAAGTGTAGTTACGAAAGAAATTCATCGTATAAAATTTTTTTTGATGTAAGAGAAATCATATTTGAAAATTTGAAAAATAACAGCAAAATATATAAAGCTTTTACATAAAAAAATATTTAATTTTTACATAAAAAACAAAAATTAAAAAAAAAAATAGAAATTTTTGTATTGAAAAATATAAAATTTTTGTTTAAAAAAAATTTAAATTTTTAAATTTTTGTTTAAAAAAAATTTAAATTTTTAAATTTTTGTTTAAAAAAAATTTTAAATTTTTGCATAAAAAAATAGAAAATTTTTACATAAAAAAATAGAAATTTTTTACATTAAAAAAATGGAAATTTTTGCATTAAAAATTTAAAATTTTTTGCATTAAAAATTTAAAATTTGTATATAAAAAACTAAAATTAAAAAAAAAATGGAAATTTTTGCATTGAAAAATATAAAATTTTTGTTTAAAAAAAATTTAAATTTTTTGCATAAAAAAATAGAAAATTTTTACATAAAAAAATAGAAATTTTTTACATTAAAAAAATGGAAATTTTTGCATTAAAAAACTTGAAATTTTTGGATTTAAAAAATATTTTTTTATACGAAAAATAAACTATAAATTAAATTTCCTGAAATAGCAACGAATTGCAGCAAATTTTACGCCAACATGGTAATATAAAGGGTGCATAAAAAGTTATTTTAATTTATCATATTTCCCACATTAATTTTTTTTTCCAAAATTCATATAAGAAAACTAAAAATAATTTGAATGACCCCCCAAAAATCACGGCATATAACGTATAACATAAATTGTGTATTTCATCGAGATTCAATGAGGAAATTGCACAACGGTATCCGCAATGACGTCGATACGACTTTGACGTCACATCCAACGCAAATAATATTTGATTGTAGAGGATTTTGCTGAATGGCTGAGTGGTGATTTCAGAGAATAACATTAAAAAATCTGTTTTTAAAGCGTTATAGGATACAACAAATTCTAGACAACGTTGTTGTTGTAATATTAATTAATGTATCAATTTCTTTTTGTACCAATTACTTTTTGCAGCAATTAATTTTTGTGCCAATTACTTTTTGAACCAAATACTTTTTAAACCAAATACTTTTTATACCAATTACTTTTTAAACCAATTACTTTTTAAACCAAATATTTTTTGTACCAAATACTTTTTGTACCAATTACTTTTTGCAGCAATTAATTTTTGTACCAAATACTTTTTGTACCAATTAATTTTTGAGCCAAATACTTTTTGCAGCAATTAATTTTCGTGCCAAATATTTTTTGTACCTAATACTTTTTTATATCAATTCTTTTTGTATCAATACTTTTTGTACCAACTAATTTTTGAACCAAATACTTTTTTATACCAATTACTTTTTGCAGCAATTTCTTTTTGTACCAAATACTTTTTGTACCAAATACTTTTCTATACAAATAATTTTTTGTGCCAGATACTTTTGTACCAAATATTTTTTTATATCAATTATTTTTATACCAATTACTTTTTGCACCAACTACTTCTTGCACCAATTACTTTCTGTTTTCTATTGTAAGGAATTTTCCAGCATCAAAGTTTGAGTAAAAGTTCAAGAAATTTGTAGGCGTAAATTGTTTTGTTTTGTCTTTTTTAATTCATTCATCTTGTTTTTTATTTATGCTTGTTGAAATATATATATTTATGTATATATACTGTATATGTGTGTACGTATGGTTTTTTCTTTTAATTATTTATTTATTTTTTATGCATGTGTTTTTTTTTGTATTATTTACGTTGGTAGGTAATATAGGTGTTTTGTATGTATTTATAAATTACGTTTTTACGCACAGTTTTTGCTTTTATTATTATTTATTATTATTAAATGTTATTGATTTATATTTAAATTGAATTTGAACGTATGGCTCTCATTAACTATTTTCTGTTTTGTTTTGTTTTTTTTTTTTAGTATTTTATCATATAAATATAATTAGTATTATTGTTTGTTTCATTAAATCAACTGCTAGGCGGCATTTTTAACGCGACACAAAATAATTTACGAGGTCGTTGACTATTTTCTGATTTTACTTTTTTTTTTTGTTTATTTTTTCGATTTTGCGCGCCAATTGTAAAAAGTGAATTTAAGTGAATCGAATTTGTTATTGCGTTTCTACATTTAAAAAACAAAGAAATTTCGAAAATTTATAGAATATATGAGAAAAAAATTTTGCAATTGTTGCAGTCGCATTTTATATGTATTATATTTTAAAACTGAAATACTAACTTAACTGCTGATTTCGGGTTAGCATTTGATTTCTTACAGTGTATTAAAAATTAGTTTATGCGAAAAAGTCACAAAAAAACCTGCTCTACATATGATCACTACGGTAATATACTTTTTAAATTTTTGCTTTGCTGTTGTTGCCGTGTGTGTTGTTGCAAAAGAATTTATATATGAATAAGTTATATATAAATTGTAGCAACGTGAGAGATAGTTTGAGATGAAATGGAGGTGTTTCTTTTTTTTTTTGTTCTGTTTCGCTTAATAGTCATCAAGATCAACATCCTCCAATGGTTCGTCAGCCTGCAGTGATTGAAAGTCGACCTTATAGCGTAAAATCCCTAATAAACATTTTACAAAAAATGCACACGAAATTAAAATACGCATGTGGAACGGGAGTGCGAAATAGAAAAAAGGGTGGCACAAGTGAAAAAATTTACAAAAAAAAAATTGCACAAAAATAAAGTGAACAAATGAAAATTAGGAAAAAAAAAAAGATTTATTTTGGACAAAAAGGAACGTTGATAGGAGTAGAATAAATTGTGTTTGTTGCGCATAATGACACAATTAAATTTTTTGTATGGTTTTTATTTTAGCCATTTACATAAGCAGCGACAAGGAATAAAAAAGAGAGAAAGAGAAATTTCGTCATTTAGCCAAACTTTTCTTAATATTACAGTACATTATGATTTTTTTTTTTCATTTTTTTAAATAAGCAATATATTATAAGCGCTAATTGCACAGAAATTTCATACTAAGAAACATAAATGCATTTTAAATACTTCATAACAAAATGAGGTTATGTTATATGAAAAAATGTCGAAATATTAAAAATGTATTTTGAATGCTTGTCATCAAAATGAGGTTATGTTATATGAATGAATACTCGAAATTCAATTATGAGTAGTTGCATTCAAATTAAATAATATTAACAAATTTCGAAATATTAACAATTTATTTAACATATTTGACAACAAAAAGAGTTTATGTTGAAATGAAAGAGTTGATTTACTTAAAATTCACTTATGATTAGTTGCTTTCAAATTATATTAAAAAAATTGAAATTTTCAAAATGTGTTTTAAATACTTTATTGTCAAGTTATGAAAAGTTGAGTGTTATGTTATATGAAAGAGTTGATTTACTTAATACTCAATTCACTCAATATACACATATGACTAGTTGCTTTCAAATTATATTTAAAAACATTTCGAAATATTAAAATCGCAGGATTTCGAATAGTTATTTTCAAAATATATTGAAAACTTACGAAATATTCAAAATCACTAGTTTCCGCAGTGTAGTATGAAATTTCTGTGCGTTTTTCTTCACTTAGCAAATAAAAAGAATTAAAAATACTACATTTACAAAAAGCCGCATGACACTTACCACCAATGCCACCGAAACCGCGCACAAACTGACTGCCCTCTTGAGATTTGTCCGTAATAATCTCAAGTGTAGCACCGAACATTTTGTAGTTGTTCGCCAACCATTCGAGCAGCGGTTGAGACTCGATTAATTCCATTTCGACGCCGCTCTGGAAAATGCATGAAATGTGTTAAAAATAATGTACACAAAAAAAATAAAATAAAATAAAATATAAATATAAATAATAATAATAATAATAATAATAAAAAATTAAAAAAAAAAATAAAAGAAAAAATATTATAAACAAAACAGAAAAAAAAAACAAAAAATAATAATAAAATAAAAAAATTAAAAAAAATATAAATAATAATAAAATAAAAAAAATTTAAATAATAATAAAATAAAAAAAAAATATAAATAATAATAAAAAATTAAAAAATATACATAATAATAAAAAATATAAATAAAAACATAATAAAGAAATTAAAAAAAATAAAAAACATAAAAAAAGAATAAATAAAAACATAAAAAATAAAAACATAAAAACATAATAAAGAAATTAAAATAAATAAAATAAAAACAAAAAAGAAATAATAATACAATAATAAAAAAAATGAAATAAAAACAAAAAATGAAATAAAAACAAAAAAAATAATAACAAATTAAAAATATAATAAAAATATTTAAAAAATAAATAAGAAAATATAAAATAATAAAAAAATAATAAAAAAAAATTAAAAAATAAAAGAAAAAAATATAAACAAAACAGAAAAAAAATAATAATAAAATAAAAAATAAATAAAAGTATTAAAAAAATATAAATAATAATAAAAAATTAAAAAACAAAAAAAGAATAAATAAAAACATAAAAAAATAAAAACAATAAAGAAAAAAAAATAAATAAAAACATAATAAAGAAATTAAATTATAAAAAATTAATAAAAAAAATAAATAAAAAAAACAGAAAAAAATAATAATAAATTAATAAAAAATTAAAAAAATATAAATAATAATAAATAATTAAAAAAACATAAAAAAAGGATAAATAAAAAAAAAATAAAAGAAAGAAAGAAATAAAAAAAAAATAAAAGAAAGAAAGAAATAAAAAAAATAAATAAAAACATAATAAAGTTAAAAAAAAAAATAAAAAGAAACTAATAAAAAAATATACAAAATAAAACAAAAAAATAAAATAATAAAAAAATAAATTATAAAAATATAATAAAAATATTAAAAAATAAGTAAGAAAATATAAATAAATAAAAAACAAAAAAAAAACAAAAAAAAAAAACAAAAAAAAAACAAAAAAAAAATAAAAAAAATTATAAAAAAAAGAAAAACAAACAAAAAATAATAATAAAATAAAAAAAAAAATATTTTCATCTTATAGCAGATGCTTCTCTGCTTCCTGTACTGTTTTCCAACTCACTTCCTTATCGGTGAAATGTGACTTGTCCTTCTCTTGTTCGGGCGTCAAATGCAATACTGTGTTCGACGTCGAGTTCGCATGATTCTTCAACACATAACGTTGTATATCTAAGTTCTCCCAACAGATTAAAGTCTCAACGGAACCCAATTCCAAGGCGCGCAAGGTATCCTCAACACCAAAACAATATTTGCCAGTGTCCTAGAAAAAAAAGAATTAAAAATTAAATAAATAAATAATTTTAGCAAATTTGCGCAATATTTATATCATAATAAATATGACAATTAAATAAAAAAATGTTTCTACAACAACATTATGTACCTGAGAGATTTCATCAAAGTAACGACCAATGAGTTTCTTCTCCTGTATAAATTTGACATTCTGCAATGACTCGGCCGCCAGTTCTATCGCTTGATTAAAACCATTCTCACCGCCATATGAGACATCCACCAGCTTGATGACCTTGGATTGCAGTCTCTATAACAAAGCAAAAAATATTAAATTATAGTATTATATTACAAAATTATATCACATTCAAAACTCACAGGATCGAACATATCAGATTGACTCAACTCGGTCTTAAAGTCCGCACTACCGGCCAAAATTAGGCCCGCAATATTCGGTTTATCATTTGTTATGAACAATTGCGTTGCCACTTCGGCCACTTTACGCACATAATTGTGACGTTTCTCCATGCGCAGACGTGCGAAACGCAACGCTGACTGACCACCACGCCCGTGCTTCTTCGGCAGATCGACAGTGAATTTGTGCAGTACTTCACGTGTATTACCCTGAAGTGTACCAAAGAGTGCGCCATTACCGTCCATCACGATGAAACCGAATTTATTATCATCGGCCAGTAAAGCGGTCAACGCTTCAGTGTGGAACTTATTATCGCATAAATATAGCGACGTATTGATCGGCTTGAAGGGTTCAAAATCAATATTCACCTTCTTCTCTTTGCCCTCTTCTGTGACAATGGTGCCGCAGTAGATGACCAGACCATTTGGAGGCACTGTAATGAATGGAATTTGCAAAAATTTTTAATTTCGTTGAGGAATTTTGTTAAAAAAAAAATACAAAAAAATTTAAAAAGATTTATAAAAAAAAAATACAAAAAAATTTAAATGCTAAAAAAAAATATTTAAAAAAAATTATAAATAAATTAAAAAAAGAAAATTAAAAAATAAAAAAAATTAAAAAAATAAAAAAAATTAAAATTTAAATAAAAAAATAAAAAAAAAATTTAAATTAAAAAAAAATTAAAAAAAATGTAAATAAAAAAATTTATATAAAAAAATTTAAATTAAAAAAATTAAAAAAAAAAATTTAATTGAAAAAATAAAAAAAATTTAAATTAAAAAAAGGTTAAAAAAACTTAAAAGCAAAAACTCACCTTTGGTGTATAATTTAAGCCTATGTTGTACCGATGTAATGGCGCCCAAGACGGACAAACGATTGACACGTGACTTAATGTTCGACGCTGTGCCGAATTCATCGGCCAACATTTTGCTGACACGTGAGATTTGATCCTTTGGCGGTATGATTAATGAAATCATGCTTGTACCATTACTGTAATGAGAAAAAAGTAAAATTAGATTTTTAAAAAATTTGAAAAAAAAAAAATTAAATTAAAAAAAATATATATTTGAGTTAACAAGCGTTTCATACCGTAAATATTGTTGATAAAATTATTTTTTTCAATATTGCTTAGTTTTGACATTTCTACAACAATAACAACCCATTGGAGACACCAAAACTCCAATAACAATAACATTTCTTGTTGGCCCCCACAGCACTGATATCAATAAACATTACCAAGAAATGCAATGCAATAAATTCATTTCAAGGCAATTCCAGCATTGCTTTTGTTTTCGAAAAAAAAACAACAATTTTTTCTTGTCTTTCATGCATCGCTGGCTCGCCAAATACGAGTTGGCACAACTTCAAACCGGTGCAAATTGGCCGAACCGAGTTAGAAGCAACCAAGCAAGCCAGCCAGAGCAGCCAGCAAGCAAAACATATAGTCACGTTATCAGCACAGCGACTAGTGACGTACATATATTATGTGGAATTAAGAGCAAGTGCGTACGGAAAACAACAACAGCTGTTAAAACATATGGGAAGGTTATTTTTGGTAGCTCGATTGGTTGGACGACTGACTGGACTGGTTGGTTAGCAATTATGTAGCGCGTGTATGTAGCTGATATAGAGTGAGAACCGGCAATGTTGCAGAGCAGAGATAATGTCAGAGAGCGTTTGTAGAGAGAATAGAGCATAAAGCAAGGCAACTGTTTCCAGTTAAAACTGCTTTTTATGTGTAAATAAAAAAAATAAAAAATGACAAATGAAGGTTGCAACAGAAAGAAAATTTAAATTAAAAATATTAAAAAATAAATTAAAAAAAAAAAATAAAAAATAATTAAAAAATCATAAAATTAAAATAAAATATAATAGAATAAAATAATTAAAAAACTAAATTAAAATTAAAAAATATTTAAAAATAAAATAAAAAAAAAACAAAAAAAAAATAAATAAAAAAATAATAATAAAATAAAAAAAATAATAATAAAATAAAAAAATAAAATAAAATAAAAAACATAAAATTAAATAATAAAAAATAAAATTAAATAAAAAACATAAAATTAAATAATAAAAAATAAAATAAAAAATTTAACTAACTTAAAAAAAAAATTAAAATAAAATAAAAAATAACAAAAAAATAAAATATAAAAATGCAGGGTGACTGCAACGAAAGAAGCTGAAAAGACACGGTCATGTATCAGTCCTTTCATATTGGCAAAACCTTTAACAAAGTAACAATACAAAAAGGTGAGAGACGACACAGTGTTATTTGCAGCATTAGAGGTGAATTGCTGCACAACTTCAGCACCAACTTGGCGAAAGAAATAAAACAAAGAGAACTCTAATATGAGACTCTGTGCAAAAACGTGTGTGGTGCAAAAATTGCGCGAGCTGCAAAATAACTACTGCATGCTTGCTGTCACCAGTCGCAGCCAACAAAGTCCAGTTTAAACTGACGCAAAGCAGTAAACATTAGTTTGATGCCGAGCCGTAGCTGCTGACAGCTTTGGTAAGCAGCTGCTCTACAACAACAATAAAAACAAGTGGTAATGCTATTACTGCTACCGTTGTTGGCAAGTAGCTGGCAAGAAAATTGTTGCAACATAGTGCGAAAAAGGTAAGAAAGAAACACATAAAGCAATACAAGAAATATAAATAAGCAAAGACAAATGCGAAAAATTTAAATAAGAGCGTAACACAGTATTAAAAGTGGGCAAAGTGAAAATGAGAGATAAAACATAGTTATAGATTTAGTTAAATTTTTGAGTTATAAAATATTTAAATAAAAAATAAAAAATTAAAAAAAAAAACAAAAGTTAAAAAAATAATAATTAAAATTAAAAAAAATAAAAAATAAAATAAAATTAAAAAATAATTATATATTAAAAATTAAAAAATTATAATAAAAAAATAATTAAAATAAAAAAAAAAATTAAAAAATTAAAAAAAAAAATAAATAAATAAAAAAACAAAAATTAAAAAATTATAATAAAAAAAAATAATTACAAAATAAAATAAGTAAAAAAAAATGAAAAATATATTAAACATTAAAAAATATAAAAATAAATAAAAAAAATAGTAAAAATTAAAAACTTAAATAAAAAAATGGAATCTTATTTTTTGCCTTTGCATGTACATATCTACTATATTCGAACTTATATTAGAAAAACTAGCATTTAGCAAATGATAAGCTTGTGCTATTCTCTCTTGGATGAATTGCAAAAATGTACAAACAAATAAAACGTGCGCCAACATTCTCTACTTCCCACCTAACCAGCTGATGGTATGATGATTCATCGCTGCGGAAAGGCGAACAACGTCAAACTTTCTTTACTTTTACATACATACACTTCCTCCTTTAGCTGATTATCGCTGATGGCGTGTGCAGCAGCGCATAATTTGACAAATTAAATCATGGAATATGCACATACACAAATTATAATAATAAACACATAGCTTGCTCAGTTTATATATACAATTTTAGAAATTCCGCTGGAAAACATCTAATGAATCTTACAATATTTTAAACAATACTATAACCTTTGAATAAAAATATATTATGTATATAAATTAAAAAAAATAAACAAGTTAAACGAAATCAAAAAACAAAAATAAATAAATAAATAAATAAAAAATAAAAAGAATAAAAAAAAAATAAAAATAAAAATAATAAATAAAAAATAAAAATAATAAATAAAAAATAAAAATAAAAAGAATAAATAAAAAATAAAAATAAAAAAATAAATAAAAATAAAATAAAAAAATAAGTAAAAAATAAAATAAATACAAAAAAATTAAATAAATAAAAAATAAAATGATAAAAATTAAAAATTAAAAAAAAATATCTAAAATAAATAAAAACTAATGTCAAAATAGTAAAATTGCAAAACAAATAGCTTCGAATTAAATTTTATGTGTTGCACACGATTGCATGTTAATAAAATAGATAACAAATATGCACAAGCACATAGTGGAAGGACGTATGCACATACATATGTACACCTTGAACACACTGAATGCATATTAAACGAAATGAATAGAAAGCTTTGTCAGCTTACGAAGTATAAAGATAGGGAAAATAAAAAAATAAATAGAGTCATATGAACAAACATATTTAGAGCTGTCTATTAAACTGAGTTATATGGTATACTTTGTAAATTAGTTTACTTTTTGGACCATTTACTTACATATATATTTTACAAATAATTATGCAGATTATAATATATAATGAGCTACACACGGTTTCGTAGTTCAATTGCACAAATTAAAGTCAATATAATTTCACATTAAATACCGATTAAAGTATACCAAAAAATATTCGTTCCTAAAACAATTGTCGCAAAGCGAAAATAACAGCTTTCTTCAATATGCAACTTAATAGCCAACAGATGCTTTAATTCACAAACATTAAATTCAAATAAATCAATAATGTTAAATATATAATAACACAACACAATTAAAATAGTTAAAACTTCAAATACAGCCTTGGTACAAAAATCAAGTTTTATATGCGTTAAAAATGTTATGTATTATACATATACATAAAATAATGCATAAATTTATTATTTGTTATTGCCATTGTTGTTGGTACGTGGCAGCACGCACGACTCTTTACGCATATGTATATACACATAAGAAGTATGGTAATTATTAACAAATGCACACAGTGGAGCAAGTAAGTAGATAAGGGATCCACATGCTACAAATGAGAAGTGTAACGAGGAGTAATAATGGAGTTTTCTTCTAATATAATGAAACAACCCCCAAAGAAGAGTATTGCAAAAGCAAATAACCACCCTCTAACTCTACAATACAAAAAAAGAGTATATGAGGGCGCCACACAACAGCTGCCAATGTTAGGCAGTCAGCTAAGCTTATGATGCTGCTCAGAAACTAGCATTTGTGAGTGTGGGGGGGGGGGGGAGATACATACTAAGTATTGGTGTTGAGTGGGTGGTAAAATACATATTAGGTATTGGTGTTGAGTGGGTGGTAAAAATGCGCTTGTAGCGCCAACGTAAACAGTGGTTGCTTTTAAGTGGAACGAAAAATGTAACAACAGCAAGCTGCGCATAAACAATTTTGTGAGATGACATTACAATAGCTGACATGTACACAATAAACTTCATTTAACAAGAAAGAAAGCAAATAACATTCATTCCCAATATACACATTATAAATATACCAATTTACTTTAATTTCGCATTTTTACTCTTTTCAACAAATTCTTCAGACATTTTTCTTTCTTAGCATGTCACTGAAAGCTTAATTCACTTACCCGCGTGCCATCTCCAAACTCTTAATGAGTTTCTTGATTTTCCAAATTTCGACATTGCGATCAGCGGACGTTTCCTCACCAGACATTTTTGTTGTGTGATTTATTTACACTGACTTTTCGTTGACTTTACTTTGATACTTCAATTTCCTAATTGCGCTTGCTGCACCACTAGATTTCAAGTGTTAATTTTTGACTACGGATTTTCAATAGAAATTTTCGTGTTATCAAACGAAAGTTTTTGTGGGTTATGCTTTTCTTGGGGTTATGCGTGCGATTTCGAACACTTTCCGCTATGTAACAAAATCTTGGGGGGGAAATAGCTGGTTATATATATGTATGTATATATTCCCTATTAGTTCGTAAGTGGCCTTTATTTCAACTTCAACGTTGCACCTTCCTCGAAGTGTATGCTCTGCAAAAAAAAACAAAGAAAAATTTAAAAATTTATATAAATACATGTATGCATGTTAAAAGTTTTCACAATAAACAAAATAAAAACGTCAAATGACTAATTCAGTGACTTTACACAATTCTATTATCATTAAAACCAGAAAAAATAGCACAATTATTCACTTTTACTACTAAAAAATTTTCTTCGAAAGTCCCAAAGGTTTTTCTCCCTTTTGTATTATTTGTTACCCCTTTGCTTTCTCAATTGAAAAACAATGCTCTCTCAAATGACAAGAGAGCGCACAATAAACGTGTACGGCGTTTTTTTGCAACTGGAACGAAACGAAACAAGGTTGGGTTTTCTCTGTGATTTTTTTTTTTTAATTTTTTTAAATTTTCATTTATTTATTTTTTTGGTACAATCATTTATGTTTGTAATTTAAAACTTTCACTATTATCATAACACTTTCGACAAGTTGCTCACAGTTTGCAATTTTCAATAACTTTTTATTCAAACAAATACAGTTGAGAGTAAGTTACTTATGTTCGTTGTCACTCGCATCCACTTCGTGGCAATTTTCTTTTGTCTGTTCTGTTGCTTACACCGTTCTTCCCTTGTGTTGCCTTTTTACACACATTCTATTGACTTTCAGAATTTTTGTCACTCTTGTACATTTTTACACACACACACAAATGAAAAAATCGAGTTATTACATATTATATTTTTTAAGTTGCTATGATTAATCTTAAACGGTTGCTTTTGAAATACATTTCAACGCTTGAAATCTTCATTCACCTATTCTACTGCAGCCATAAATCGCACAAACTGAGGGACAATCGTGCACACAAATTAAAAAAAAACGTGTGATACGTCTTTTTCACTGTCTATCTGCCAGCCTGACTGTCGCACTGTTTTCTACTATTCCCAATGTTTCGCTACCAACACTTGACAACACAGGAGAAAATTTTCGTTTTCATTTGTTCCACTTGAATTTTTACACTGTTGCATTCTACCTATTCACACTTCTACTACCATGCTAACACATACCATTTTACAGGTAGATGTGCAACAAACTGAACGCATACTGCAAATCGTACTCATTTGTTAAACAAAAAAGTACTGTTTTGCGTTGACCTCGCGGCCGTACTATTGTACGTTGACGGTCGTCCAGGCTTTATGTATTTTTGGAAAGAGCAACGTATTATACAGTTTACGTATAATTATAGCAAAAGTACAGTTTCTCATATTCCGCAAAAAGATTTGATTTCATATTTTAATAAGATATTTTTAAATTATTTGTTTTTAATATCAAATTCGTTGTCATATATTGCTTTTAACACTTTTGTATATGAATGTATTTTATTAAACGATTAACATATGTACATATTATAACGAAAAATTCAACCAGTTCAAACATTTCGTTCCACTTTTTAGTATTTTATTTAATGTACTATTATTCCACATATTCACGCACACGTTCATAAATAAGAACGGAAAATACCGTCAACTATGTACATTTACATTACCGAAAATGTAAAAATTCCACAACAGCAACACTGTTTGTGACTCTCACTTTGTATGAGAATTGCATTCAATTACATACACATGTATATCGCAACCGTTCACGCAACGTCTGGTCAAACAGCAAACTGTGATGACGTACACGTACTTTTTGGAAATAAATACTACTAAATAAAAGCTGTCGTGCTTTTCGCGCACTCTTCTCTTCCTCTTATTTTAGCGCGCACACGTACACATTTCTACACATACACAAAAACACACACTGATTTTGTAACGTTATTTTTCTTCACATTTTTTCTGTAATTTCCCCAAACGTTACACACCGAATTTTTACTTACATGCGTTCGTAACCGTTTAACGTACGTTTCCACACAAAAATCTATTAAAAATAAACACTTGAAATGCAAGAAATTGTCATGAAATGGAGTCGTGCACTTGTGTGGACTTCAAGCCATGTGCAATTTTCGCAGGAGAAAGGACAGGGTTGTATTGTGATTGACGTACAATACTGTCAGCACTGCACCTTTTTTTATTCTGCTATTCAGCTGACGATAGCAAAGCCGATGACGATGACAAAACGCCAAAATACAAGTAGCGGCCGCTCCGTTGGCTGGTTCGTGTTGAAATGAGCACAAAATGGTACATATTGTACGCGTTGTACGGAATACGAAAATTGTAATAGATTATTATGGTACGATTACGTCATACTGTTCTAGTACTATATTAATGGTACGTTAAAATGAATAAGAAACATACTTTAGAAACATACATTATGAATACTTACATCTGTGCCTCGATTTTATGTTATATTAACCACAATAAAGGCAAAACAAAATTTTTCTAACATTTAACTAGCAAAATATACGTTCAAAATAAAAACAACATTTTGGTACGATAACTGAACACTATTAACAAAATGGCGGCTGTGATGAGTGTGCATGTTTTGCAGCAGTGTAATTGCGAACTTAGTAATAGATTGTGGAATGTTGTTAATTACTTAAGATATTGAAATATAATAATCATGAAATTAAGTTTTATTGTTTTTTTGTTAAAAAAATTTTGTTAAAATATTTATATATGTATCAAAAATTTAAATAAAATTAAAATATTTAATAGCTTTCATATTGAAATATATTTTCTGTATTGTCGTGAATTTTATCGATATGTGTTTTAAGACCCAAATAATGTTATATACAACATAAAATACTTAAATATTTAAAATTTAATAAAATTATTATTTAAAAAAAACTATATCAGTTGATAATAAGTTAAACACTAATCTTTGTCCATCACTATTGTTTTCCCCCACTACTGTCAAATGTTACAAAAATCAGCTGTTTTGCTATTTGTTGATAAGATTAAGCGGCGTCCATAATTTGATTGGAAATAATTGAAATTTTTAAAATCAACTTTAAACAATACAATCATTTCATTGTAGCACATAATTATTAGCAAAAATAGCGTAAAAAGTGAACAAATTATGACAATTTAATTTCAAATTATTGGCTAAAAGTTTTGTCAGCTTACACGTAGTAGCCCACCGGACAATTATTCAATAAATACTCACATATTGTTTTTCAGTATGAATTTAGAATTATTAGGTAAGTCAATATTTACAATGTTATTAGTAATGATAATGTCAACGTTAATATAACTACAAATCAACTACAGAATCTTTTGGACAGAACTATCCGGAGGAATTCGATGGCTCACTGGATTGCATATCACTGGCGGTAACTTGTGCTTTCAATAAATATGGCACTTTATTAGCAGTTGGCTGTAATGATGGTCGCATTGTTGTGTGGGATTTCTTAACGCGTGGAATTGCAAAAATTATATCCGCTCATGTGCATCCAGTGTGCAGTTTGAGTTGGACGCGTAATGGACATAAGGTAAACAATATAAATTAATGATTTATTTATATTATTTATTGCGCAAAAACTTTCCGCATTTTAGCTGCTATCTGCTTCAACAGACAACAACGTGTGCATATGGGATGTACTCACCGGCGACTGTGAGCATAAATATCGTTTTCCATCACCTGTGTTGAAAGTGCAATTTGATCCACGAAATGACAAACGTTTTCTTGTGTGTCCAATGCGTTATGCGGCCGTGCTAGTGCGAATTGGCGATACGCACAAATGTCTGCCTTTAGATTCAGATGTATGTTGACATGTGTAATAATACTTATAGATAATGCATAATAGATTTTTTTTTCAAACAGGGCGATTTAAATATTGTCGCTTCGTTTGATCGACGCGGCAAACATATTTACACCGGCAATGCAAAAGGCAAAATACTGGTTTTAAACGCAGAAACGTTGGAAATTGTGGCGAGTTTTCGTATTATTGTTGGTTCTTCAAGTGCGACGGCTGTAAAAAGCATAGAGTTTGCACGTAGAGGCGAGTAAGTCTATTTTTGTAGCTTAGAAACATAATTCTCTTTAATAAGTGAAGTTTATCCAACATTAATTTTCATTAATCGTTTAATAAAATATTTCAGCGCGTTCTTAATAAATACCTCCGATCGCGTCATACGTGTTTACGACTCAAAAGAGATTATAGCGCTGGGTAAGGATGGTGAGCCGGAGCCAATACAAAAACTACAAGATTTAGTGAACAAGTGAGTAAAGGCTAATTGGAATATTATTGCAAAAGTGCTTAGTATGAAAATTTTAAATTTTGTCAAAAAATTTCGTGTGCTACCAAAAATATCAACCCTAGTGTTGCGTGCAAATATAAACAAAAACAAACATAAATATTGTGAATTCACATAAAATAAGGAATTCCATTACAGGACCACATGGAAAAAGTGTTGTTTCTCCGGCGATGGTGAATACATATGTGCGGGCAGTGCACGTCAACACGCACTCTATATATGGGAAAAGTCGATCGGGAATTTGGTGAAAATTCTACACGGCACCAAAGGTGAATTGCTGCTCGATGTTGTGTGGCATCCAGTGCGCCCGATTATAGCTAGCATAAGTTCGGGACTCGTTTCGATTTGGGCACAAAATCAAGTGGAAAATTGGTCAGCATTTGCGCCCGATTTTAAAGAGCTCGATGAGAATGTGGAATATGAAGAACGTGAATCTGAATTCGATATTACGGATGAGGATAAATCGGTTGATTTGAATGCGGATGCAAAGCAGGATGAAGAAATCGAAGTGGATGTATTAAAAGTGGAACCAGTGGCAGCATTTTGCTCATCCGATGAGGAGGGCGAAGACGAAAATGCCTTACAATTTCTACCGATGGCGCCAGAAGTCGAAGATCCCGAAGATGGCTGGACCATGCAAGATGGTGTGGACACATCGCTCACCAAAGAAAGTGACACAGCGCCGCAAGACTATGAGGATACGGTGTCGACGAAAAAGCGTAAAGTTAACAATTATGATATAAGCCTGCCGGATGCGCCAGTCGATGGTAAGTAAACTATTCTCACTATTGAAATTTACAATGAACACGCTTTCTTTTCTTTCAAAACTCAACAGAAACACATCCATTAATTTCAAGTAAAACAAATAAAGATAAGCAACCAGTGGGCGGCAAGAAGGCAGCGGGTCGTCCGAAAAAATAACATATAAGGTTTTAAATCTTTCTTTTTTACATTTCATTAATTAGGTAAAAAATATTAAAATTCAAAAAAAATAATGACTTTATATAGCATACTTTTAATTTTTTTGTGGCAAAGTCGGTGACGAAATTTGCCCGGCGAATAATAACATATTGGAACCCTTTTCCGCAATCAAATATAAGAACGGACGATTGAAGTAGAATTTCGGTGGCGAAATTTTATTAGCCAAAATGGCGGCGGTGACTGCAGCTGCTTCAGTGCCCTCTTCATTTACAATTATTTTAGTGCTTTGCATGACGTCCTTCACGTACAAACTGTTGGCCAACGCGTCGAGGTCTACAGTTTTCGGATTGAAAATACTCTTTATGCCCAACTAGGAAGTATTTAGTAAAGAAAGTAATTAATATAAAAAAAACTACAGCTAAACTACAGTGGAACTTCACTAACTCGAATCACCATAATCCACAAAAAAACTTCGAGTTATAGAGAATTCGAGTTATGTAAGGTAATTTGTATGAAATTTGACTTCTAATTGCCAATACAAGAGTTCGAGTTATGGAAATTCAACTGTATTTACAACAATGAGCTTTATATATGTACATACTTTTTCTAGTGAGCCTCTTAGCGGTAATGTGACTGTTGTCTCGAAACGTGGCAAATACACCTCAACTTCTTGCTCACCGAAAGCTAAATCGTCCTCCTCCAGTTTATTGAATATCGGCCGTACACCGATTTTTTGCAAATTATGCACCACTTGATTGACGGAGATGCCTACAAAGGATACAAAAGATTTGAATTTAATTTTTCATTTGCAACTGTATGCATTTTCAACATGTTACGCCACCTTTATTCGGTAGTATAGCCAGCATACACAAGCGATTTTCATTGCCGTAAGGTAATTCGAGTACGTGCGCTTGCAGCTCCACCATTCGAGTGTAGTTGAAGGGTGTCATTTGGAACATCATCTCAACCTCACCCACCGGCTTGCCATTCATATCATAGAAGGTTTCTGTGCGTGTCTCACTTTTGTTGAATGGCGATTGCCATTGTCCTTTGAAATACAGCGTGGATGTTAGTAGTAATTTAGTGCCTTCTACAACATATTCATCGAAGGCATCCTTTATGAGTCCCTTGGTTTCTGTGTTTATGGCATTGTTAATGAAATTTAACGATGTTTGCGTATCGCTGAAATTCAAATTTTGCACTCTGGCATTGTAACAAGTTGTTAGTGTAGCTTTGTAATCGTCAGTGACCTTCTCGTAAGTGTCATAGTACATTGCTTGTAAACTCTCCACTTGTATTGTCGGTGTTTTACGCCTATAAATATGCATTTTGTAGTATTTAAAAAAAAAAAATTATTTAAAAAAATATATAATTATAAAAAATACTTCCAAACTCACAACAAAAATTGCTGCACCACATTGAATGCCTGACGTAGCACCTTAGGTTCCACATTTAAGTGTAGCGCTGTGTTCAACTCGTGCAATGTATTCTGCGATGCGGCTTCCACCAACAACAGTAAAAGCGCCCATACGGAAAATGGTGAAAAGACAAAGTCATTATCTCCCGCTAGACTGGATATCTCCGTAAAAAGTTCCAAACCAAATTTCTCTGCGCCATCCGCAATGCTGAGGAATTGTGCTCGATTTGTCTGCAGCACCGTACTTGCATTCTCTAATTTCGAACAATGTTCGCTGGCAGTTAAGTGCATTAGGATGCACAAGCTGAACGACAGCAATGCAAAGTATGCTGAAAGTGTAAGAAGAAAAAGAAACAAGTAAGTAAGGACTCGTTTTTGGTACAGAGAGACACATTTAGAAGAAAAGGATTCCCTGTGTGAATTGAATTAAAATAACTGACAGATTTATTTTCGGTGAAAAATTGCACTTAGTCACACGAGTTCTTCATGTTCGATATACGGGGCCTTGTAGAGTTATAGTCCGATTTCGATAATTCTTCCACAAGTGATACGTCAAGACAAATATAGTATTTGTGTAAAGTTTTATTCCGATGTATAGTTTATAAAAGGAACGAATCAGATGTCAAATTTGAGTTATATGAGTAGTAGGCGTTCTTGTGAACCTATTTCGCCCATTTCCCATCGGTAATATCAGTATGTAAAAAAAAGACGGTTATGAAACTCCTGACCATTATTTCAAAACGATATTTAAAACTGCAACTAACTATAAGCACTCTTTGCAGCAGTTAACCTCCTATGATTTACGAAGTACATCGGGAAATTTGCAACCAAGCTTTTGAATAAAGAAAGTCCAGTTCCTTTGACT
Source organism: Zeugodacus cucurbitae (assembly GCF_028554725.1). Taxonomy (NCBI): domain Eukaryota; kingdom Metazoa; phylum Arthropoda; class Insecta; order Diptera; family Tephritidae; genus Zeugodacus; species Zeugodacus cucurbitae. Next base: position 11,155,032 of record NC_071669.1, read on the forward strand.
AAAGACACTAGAGTATCTTTGATTAAACTCTTTAAGTCAATCTCTTTGACTAAATACTGAAAAATCTCTTGAGCTCCTAAGATATTAGATGATAAAATCTCAAGTTCTCTCTCGCTGAACCAAAACCAACTCTACAAGTTCCTCATCATATCAGTCCTACTTTATGGTGCAGAAGCGTGGACGATGTCAACATCTGATGAGGACGGCACTAGGAGTTTTCGCGAGAAAGGTTTTGCGGAAGATTTACGGTCCCTTAAATTTTGGGAACGGCGTATATCATGGTCAATAGAATGATGAGGTGTATGTGTTATTCGATGACGTACCCATATGTAGTTCAGTGAATAAAAAGACTGCAGCTACGCTGGCTAGATCATGTTGTTCGAATGGACGAAAGTACTCCAGCTCTGAAAGTGTTCGATGCAGTACCCGCTGGTGGAAGCAGAGGAGATGGAGACCTCCACTCCGTTGGAAGAACCAGTTGGAGAAGGACCTGGCTTCGCTTGGTATAACCAATTATTTTTGTGCAGTAGTATTTGGCATTTCATCGTGGAAAGATTTACGTCTGAACAACGTTTACAACTTGTTCAATTTTATTACGAAAATTCACGTTCTGTAAAGAATGTGTTTCGCGCACTTCGCCTAACTTATGGTCAACATAATCGGCCTACTGAGCGTACTACCATAACCCCACTCGAGACCTAGTATTCATTATTGAATAATATTCAACCAAATAGACCACGTGAACACGCAGTGAAGAAAATAAAGCAGACGTATCTGAGCGGGTACCGTGGATAGGCGATTCGGTGCCGTTCGTATCAACTCAGACTGCTGTATGGAACGACTCGGCCCATTTTATGTCGAGATCTTAAATTGGAAGCATACAAAATATAGCTTGTGTAAGAACTGAAGCCGCTCAACCTTCCCAAGCGACATTGCCTCGCTCTATGGGCTCTTGAAAAGTTCCAAAAACACCCAACGATTTCGAGCCAACTTCTGTTCAGCGATAAGGTCCATTTCTGGCTCAATGGGTTTGCAAAGAAGGAAAATTGCGGTATTTGGGACGAAGAGCAACCCGAAGAGATTAAAAAGCTGCTATTTAATTCAGAAAAAGCAACGGAGTTATAATCGGTTTATCTCTACTACTATTATAAAGAGGAAAGATTTGTATGTATTTTTGTAATGAATAAACTCGAAAACTACTGAGCCGATTTCTAAAGCTTTCACCATTGGAAAGCTACATTCACCCCGAGTAAAATAGGCTATATTTATTGCTAGAATCTCAACTTTCTGGAAATAGTTCCCAGGTGAGGGTATCAAAAAGACTCCGTGGTGGAGAATTTTAATCTGACTCTGAAAATCGTCCTGCAAGTCATTCTCTTCGCATCGCAATCGCGTGTCAGAGAGTCGAGTAACAAGGGCTCGCGGCTTCTTGAAAAAGCGTGAAATTTCAAAATCGTCCAAGTACGCGCTTGAGAAGCGAGTAGCGTGTGCAGCGGCTTGAAGAACAAAATATTAGAAATATACAAGCATACTAGAGCGTCGAACTCTGAGCGTTCATAATCAGAGAGAAAGACAACGGACACCAACGACTATAGGTCGAGGTCAAGTTTAGCTCATTGCAATTAAAATATAATTTAATGTTCGAATTTTCCTCATTTTACTTTTTTAAAAACCGGAAAGTACATACAAATGTATGGGGGTGTGTAATAACCACTTCCCTTACATGGCATCAGTCAATGGATTTATTGAGAGAACACAACTATTTCCAGTCGAGATATGTAAAGTCTAAAGTTTATGCCAACAAACCCCGCTTCGATTCAGGCCTTGGAGCAAAACACCAAACATGTTATTCGCCAGTTACCAGTCGAGATGCTCGAACGAGTCATAGAAAATTGGACTCAACGGATGTACCGTCTGAGATGTACGGTCAACGTTTGAAAGAGATAATCTTGAAAAAAAAAAATAAATTCCAAAGAATGCGGCTTTCGAATGATAATAAATATTCCCCATTAAATTTGAATTTTCTGTTTTGTTTTTGTTTCTTTAAAAAAGTGGGGAACCACGAAATGGATTTGGAAGAATACATTTGCTGGATACCAATAAAATTAAAAATATATGAACTATTTTTTTTTAACATTTAACTCTTATTTTATGCATAAAATATTGTTTAAAAACAACAACAATAAAACCAAACTCACCTTTACGTAATAACATAATGACGTTATTAATACTGTCGCACGAGTATTACAAAGTTTGTTGAGCGTTGTTTTGAAACGCGTGTAAATTTTCACTCGGTGCTTCCTACAAAATAATAATCTTATCAGTTAAAATTAAAAAAAAAATAATTAATTTTATTTGGAAATTCACTTGTAATACTTGTGATAATTAAGAGAGAGAGTTATTCCAAGTATTACTAATTGAATCACTTGTTAATATGAAATCGTAGTTATATATACATATATATCACATTTTATATATATCTACATATGGATCACATATTATATACACATTAATTTATTTGCGTATGTTGTTACGTTTATTCTACAGAACCAACAAATCTACAACACAGACCCAACACGAAAACCGGACTACGATTTAATCGTTGCTTGTTTAAAATATATATATTTTTATTATTTTGTATTTCTTGCTGGTTGTTGTTGTTGCTGTATTTATAATTCGCACGGCAAGCTAGGAATCTTTTTTAGTTGTTTTTCGTAGATAAGGCTATTAAACTTGTATATAATTAGCTGTAGCATAGCAGCGCTTTGTAGATTTGTTTACACAGTGTACATTTGGAAATCGAAAATAATGTCGTTTTAAAATTAATTTTGAATTTATACATATATATATATTTTTTTTTTATATATATTTTATATAGTATATACCTATATATCTATATAGATTACATATAGATATGCATATAGATTTGTATTTTCAAGATCACTGCACTGAACGTTCAACAAAAATACATACACACATCTGTGTATATTATATATAATTGTATGTACATATTTGATTAGCGACTAACTTATCGTTTTGCGAGCATCTGTAAATTAAATATGTTGCAGAACACAGTACCAATTCTAACCATTCACTGCGAGTAACGTTTGCAAACTGAATTAAAATTCAACAAAGCGCAGCTTTTGAACGCTCCAACGGCTCCGCTTGGAGATGTGATGCTCTCAAGCCGGTCTAATCGAGGCACAGTGGGTTGTGGGTGGACAAAACTGCGTTATTTATACTCTCGCAAAAAAGTCGCTAAGAGAGTATAATAGTTTTGTTCACATAGCGGTTGGTTGTGTCAAGCAGAAATAAAAGAGTTAGAAACCAAAGTCATCAGGCTGACGAGTAGAGTTGAAATCCGGTGTGGTCGGTGTAAGCTGTAACTTGGGTAAAAATTGAGTTATCTTAATGACATTTGGTACACATATTCCTTAACACACTGTGGAGGTTGGTATTGAAAATAGGCGAAATCGGTCAATTGCCACCCCTTCAAAATGGCGAAAACCGAAAACATATAAAGTGTCATAACTAAGACATAAATAAAAAAATAAGTAACATTTGGTACAAGGGATCGCACTAAGAAGGGGCACATTTTGATGTATTTTTTTAGGAAAGTGGTCGTGGCTTACTAAGTTTTTCGTAAACTACTAAAGCTATATAAACCAAGCTCTCTAGAGTCGTTTCTTTTAGCCACTTCATTATACAGTTCAAAAGTGGAAGAAATCGGCTTATAACCATGTCCACTTCATATACAAGGGTTATGTTGAAAACTATTAAAAATGCTTAAATTCACTTAGGAAAAACTTCAGAAACACTCAATTTCGCAGAAGAAATGTCAGAAGAAACTGCACTAAAATTTTTTTCCAATTGAAAATGAGCGTGACTTCGCTCACTTATGGGTCAAAAACCATATCTCCGAAAACACTTGACCAATCTTAAAGAAATTCGGCTCATAACATTTTCCTGGTGACCCAATGAAATTTTTTGAAAATGCGGAAAATCGGTTCACAACCACGCCTACTTTCTATGTACCAAAACTTAGAAGTCGATCTGAATCGTTTACTTTACAATATAAAAAGTAAGCACTAGTGCAGATATTGGAACAGAACTTTGCTGAAAATACTGCATTTATAGTGTGACATCGTCATTCTAAAAATCGTCGAAATTGGACCATAAGTTTTCAAGGCACCATATATCGAACACGAGGATCTCAGTGCTTCTAATAAATTTTTGAACGAAAATATAGGTCAGTCTCTCAGATATTTTGCAGAAAATCAGAGGTAATATTTTTTTTTAAAAATATGTCTAGAGCTCGATGAGAATGTGGAATATGAGGAATGCGAATCTGAAATCGATATTACGGATAAGGATAAATCGGTCGATTTTAACCCTAGAAGGGTACGGTTAAATTGTAGGCGCTTATAGGTACCGATGAGTAAATTTTATAAAACAATTAACACCATTCAATGCTTGCGGGAGCCGACTTATGACAGAGTGGGACAAGCACTGCTAGTGGCTTGACTTTCAGTGTGGCCAACCTGCTGATTTACGAACAAATCTATTCCGTATGTGAGTAAATTTTACTCACAGTACCCTTCTAGGGTTAATGCGAATGCAAAACAAAAGACAGAGGGACGTACGAAAAAAAAATAAAATATAAGGTTTTAAATCTTTTTTTGTTAAATATCATAAATTAGGTGAAATATATTAAAATTAAAAAACAATCACTTTCTAGCGTACTTTTAATTTTTTTGTGGCAAAGTCGGTGACGAAATTTGTCCGGCGAATAATAACATATTGGAACCCTTTTCCGCAATCAAATATAAGAACGGACGATTAAAGTAGAATTTCGGTGGCGAAATTTTATTAGCCAAAATGGCGGCGGTGACTGCGGCTGCTTCGGTGCCCTCTTCATTTACAATTATTTTAGTGCTTTGCATGACGTCCTTCACGTACAAACTATTAGACAACGCGTCGAGGTTTACAGTTTTCGGATCGAAAATACTCTTTATGCCCAACTAGGAAGTATTTAGTAAAGAAAGTAATTAATATAGGAAAAACTACAGCTCAACTACAGTGGAACTTCCCTAACTCGAATCACCATAATCCACAAAAAAACTTCGAGTTATAGAGAGTTCGAGTTATGGAAGGTGATTTGTATGAAATTTGACTTCTATTGCCAATACAAGAGTTCGAGTTATCGAAAAGATCGAATTATAGAAATTCGAGTTATGGAAATTCAACTGTATTTACAACAATGAGCTTTATATATGTACATACTTTTTCTAGTGAGCCTCTTAGCGGTAATGTGACTGTTGTCTCGAAACGTGGTAAAAACACCCCAACTTCTTGCTCACCAAAAGCTAAATCGTCCTCCTCCAGTTTATTGAATATAGGGCGTACACCAATTTTTTGCAAATTTTGCACCACTTGATTGACGGAGATGCCTACAAAGGACACAAAAGATTTGCATTTAATTTTTCATTTATAAATGTATGCATTTTCAACATGTTACACCACCTTTATTCGGTAGTATAGCCAGCATACACAAGCGATTTTCATTGCCGTAAGGCAATTCGAGTACGTGCGCTTGCAGCTCCACCATTCGAGTGTAGTTGAATGGTGTCATTTGGAACATCATCTCAACCTCACCCACCGGCTTGCCATTCATATCATAGAAGGTTTCTGTGCGTGTCTCGCTTTTGTTGAATGGCGACTGCCATTGTCCTTTGAAATACAGCGTGGATGTTAGTAGTAATTTAGTGCCTTCTACAACATATTCATCGAATGCATCCTTTATGAGACCCTTGGTTTCGGTGTTTATGGCATTGTTAATGAAATTTAACGATGTTTGCGTATCGTTGAAATTCAAAGATTGCACTCTGGCATTGTAACAAGTTGTTAGTGTAGTTTTATAATCGTCATTGACCTTCTCGTAAGTGTCATAGTACATTGCTTGTAAACTTTCCACTTGTATTGTCGGTGTTTTGCGCCTATAAGTATGCATTTTGTAGTTTTTAAAAAATTAAATTAAATTTATAAAAAAAAAATAAATAATTATAATAAATAACTCCAAACTCACAACAAAAATTGCTGCACCACATTGAATGCCTGTCGTAGCACCTTAGGTTCCACATTTAAGTGCAGCGCTGTGTTCAACTCGTGCAATGTATTCTGCGATGCGACTTCCACCAACAACAGTAAAAGCGCCCATACGGAAAATGGTGAAAAGACAAAGTCATTATCTCCCGCTAGACTGGATATCTCCGTAAAAAGTTCCAAACCAAATTTCTCTGCGCCATCCGCAATGCTGAGGAACTGTGCTCGATTTGTCTGCAGCACCGTACTTGCGTTCTCTAATTTCGAACAATGTTCGCTGGCAGTTAAATGCATTAGGATGCACAAGCTGAACGACAGCAATGCAATGTATGCTGAAAGTGTAAGAAAGAAGAAAATTAAAAATGTCAAGAAAGCTCGAATTCTCCTGCGATCAGTTGACATCGTGGTGAGTATGAAATTTCAAACACTGTCCAACAAAAAATACTGTAACGACTTAATATTGATATAGTATACGTTAACACCCTTGAATCTCTGTTTTCGTCGAAATTTTACAACCGTTAGGTTCGAAAAAAAAGCTACGAATGTGCTACGTTGCGGCTTGTGAAGTCGGTTGTGTGGACGACAAACTACAAAATTCATGTTTGCATATATTTTTACGACAATCGAGTCGACCGAGAACCGAAGTCGACTCGGATTTTGTTCCGACCGAGGACTGTAAACTCTAAATTATTCTACAAAATTATTTCAGAAATTTTTTCTACCACTACTACGTACAACTATAACGGTTATGAAATTCCTGACCGTTATTTCAAAACGATATTTAAAACAGCGACTAACTATAAGCACACTTTGCATCTGTTAACCTCCTAAGACTCACGAAGTACATCGAGAAAGTTTCATCCAAGGCTTGGAATAAAGAAAGTCGGGTTCCTTTGACTAAGGACTCTAGAGTCACTTTCAATAAAGTCTTTAAGGTATCTTTGACTAAATACAGAAGGGTCACTTGAACTCCGAACATGGTATGTGATAGGGAACAGTATTTATTATTATAATTGGCGCTTAAAAACGAATTTCGGTGAATGGGTGATGGAAGTTACATAGATATTCACTGGTAAGGTATTTCTTGTTGGTCGAAAATTGGGATCGAAGCGTCCGTTTTAATATGTTCCAATATCTATAATACCACATTGGTCACAGTTCGATGTTGAAGTAGTAACATATATGTTTACTTCTTAGTTAGTTTTAATTCCGAATATTTTTCATTGGGTCTCATTATATAACTATCGATGGTGGTTGAAGCTAACATTATAGACAAAGGAAGTGTCAGGCAGTCTAGAAGCAACTAAGGTTGGATAACAATAAAATTTTGGTTGATATTACTTTTCAACGGTTTCTTGTAATGATTTCTATACGAAATATATTTTAAACATTTAACTCTTTTTTTTAATAAATTAGTATTTGAAAAACAAAAACAACAAAACAAAACTCACCTTTACGTAATAACATAATGACGTTGTTATTACTGTCGCACGAGTATTACAAAGTTTGTTGAGCGTTGTTTTGAAACGCGAGTAAAATTTTCACTCGGTGGTTTCTACAAAATAATAAGCTTATCAGTTATAATAAAAATAATTAATTTTTTTTTTTTGTTTTTTTTAAATTGTGATAATTAAGAGAGTTATTCCAAGTATTACTAATCGAATCACTTGTTAATATGAAATTGTAGTATAGAAAATAATGTCGTTTCAAAATTAATTTTGAATTTATACATATATATATATACATATATATATATATATATTTGTTTTTTTATTTATTTATATATTAGGTCTACAACTTGCTTCCGGCTATCTATCCATCTATTGGAAAACGGCAGAAGCAAAGTTGTAGACCTAATATATACATATATATTATATATATTCAATATGTTGATATAATAATTTATGTTGTTTTCCATATAGATTTTCATTTTCAAGATCACTACACGATCAGCGCATTAAGCCTCAACGTTCAACAAAAAATACCGATGTCTATACATATATATTTATATTAAATATAATTATATATACAAATTTGGTTAGCGATTCTTATTGTAGACTAAATTATCATTTTGCGAGCAACTAAATATGAAGCAGAACACAGTACCAGTTCTAAACCACTTACGGCGAGTAACGTTTGAATGAAACTGAATTTAAATTCAACAAAGAGCAGCGGTTGAAGCTCCAACGGCTGTGCTTAATGATGCTCTCAACCCGGTCTAATCGGCGCACAGTGGGTTGTGGGTGGACAAAAACGTGATAAATTTATAAAAAAGTATTTTAAAATAAAGTGAATCTTCCCAAAAAAAAAATTGTAAAAATTAAAATAAATTAGTGAACAAAAACGGTGAAAAAACTCAATTGTGCTGATTGTTTTTTATTTGTGTGTAGAAAAGTAAAAATACTTAATATTTCGAAAATTAAAAAAAAATATTTAAAAAAAATTAAAAAAATATGTATATTAAACACACATGGCATAGTACATACTTGAAAATGTCCATTTTTTCGCCTTATTTTTTTTCAATAAATATAATTTCAAAAATAACACTGTTATCAAAAAACTTAAATTTTCCTTAATTTTTTTTTATATTTCAATAAAAATTGTTTTCGAAAGAAAACATTGTTTTCATTGTTTTCGAAAGAAAACATTGTTTTCAAAAACAATTTTACTTTCATTTTTTTTTTTAATTTTAATTTTTAAATTTTTTTAAATTTCAAAAAAATTCAATTTCAAAAACAACACTGTTTTCGAAAAATGTTTTTTTCTTGTTATTTTCTTTAAATTTTTTTCACATTTTGATTCAAATTTTTTTTTCGAAAACATTTTTCTTAAACATTTTTTTTACCTTTTTTTTAATTTCAAAAATTAAATATTAAATAAAATTCCAAAACAACACACTGTATGTGAAAAAATGAGCACTGAAAACGTGACGCAACCCATTGATAGCTTAATCGCGTATTAATTTTCACATTTCTTTTGTTCTTGTTGTTCTCAACAAAGTATATAAATTTATTGTTTATAAACAATATTCATAATTTGACACTTAATTTTATGTATAATTTTTCATGCTAAAACTTTCATTATGCAAATTAGTGTAAAGTGATTTCTAAGATTTTATTTATACTAATTTTGCGTAGACTTATCTTCAGCATCTTTAAATTTCTATATAACGCGGTTCAAAGGTCAAAATTGCTGATAATATACTAACCAAAAAGAATCGGTATATGACTGTAACCGATGATACAAATCCATGTAGTACTGTACTGAAGATGTCTGGTGAAACTTTGGTAATTGCAAGACAGTTAGTCGATCTTATGGTCAGAGAAGGTTGAACGAGGGTTTTTGTTTCTCAAATCTAATTAATGTAAACACGTAGTCCACCTTAGAATGCATTACATATATTGTATAAAGAATCTTAATAACGGGTGATTTTTTTGAGGTTAGGATTTTCATGCATTAGTATTTGACAGATCACGTGGGATTTCAGACATGGTGTCAAAGAGAAAGATGCTCAGTATGCTTTGACATTTCATCATGAATAGACTTACTAACGAGCAACGCTTGCAAATCATTGAATTTTATTACCAAAATCAGTGTTCGGTTCGAAATGTGTTTATCGACAAATTTTGTTCAGCGATGAGGCTCATTTCTGGTTGAATGGCTACGTAAATAAGCAAAATTGCCGCATTTGGGGTGAAGAGCAACCAGAAGCCGTTCAAGAACTGCCCATGCATCCCGAAAAATGCACTGTTTGGTGTGGTTTGTACGCTGGTGGAATCATTGGACCGTATTTTTTCAAAGATGCTGTTGGACGCAACGTTACGGTGAATGGCGATCGCTATCGTTCGATGCTAACAAACTTTTTGTTGCCAAAAATGGAAGAACTGAACTTGGTTGACATGTGGTTTCAACAAGATGGCGCTACATGCCACACAGCTCGCGATTCTATGGCCATTTTGAGGGAAAACTTCGGAGAACAATTCATCTCAAGAAATGGACCCGTAAGTTGGCCACCAAGATCATGCGATTTAACGCCTTTAGACTATTTTTTGTGGGGCTACGTCAAGTCTAAAGTCTACAGAAATAAGCCAGCAACTATTCCAGCTTTGAAAGACAACATTTCCGAAGAAATTCGGGCTATTCCGGCCGAAATGCTTGAAAAAGTTGCCCAAAATTGGACTTTCCGAATGGACCACCTAAGACGCAGCCGCGGTCAACATTTAAATGAAATTATCTTCAAAAAGTAAATGTCATGAACCAATCTAACGTTTCAAATAAAGAACCGATGAGATTTTGCAAATTTTATGCGTTTTTTTTTTAAAAAAAGTTATCAAGCTCTTAAAAAATCACCCTTTATTTATCTAAGATCCAGCAATAGAATTGCACCGACTTCGAAAAGATACTTTCGTTTCAATTTCTGGTTCCCCAAAATCAGTAAATGTAAATACGTAGAACAGCTTAGAATCTATCTATACTATAGAGAACCATCATATCTAAGTTCCAGATTTCAATAAGGTTCTTTAGTTAAAATTTTACAATAATATTCTAATAAAAAAGTGTCTGTTGCAATGACGAATTTTTCTTAACAAATTGTCATGAACTTAAGTTGATAATGTCGCAGAGAGTTATCGGTGTTCTTAAAATGCGGTTATTCTCGAGATTGGTACTCGGAATGATTCATTCATATAAATTCACCAAATTCCAAATAACTCAGTTTCTTAAAAAAAGGTTTTTCCTAAATTATTGAAGGACTTAACATCTAGATTATAAGTTCATACAGTTTGTGAACTCTCACTTTTATGAAGTCTAACAATTATTTATGTTTAAGAAGAAAATACGCTAATAAAAATTAGGAGCAGGTCTTTCCATACACACATGCTATCTTGAGAATGAAATACAATATATATTTGTAAGTACATATTATTGCTTTTGAATCAAGCTTTGAGTCACCGCAGTACAATCTCTTATTTAGTTGAATATTGAGTAATTTTCTGAACCGCGAAGAGCATACTAACTGTGAGAAGTTTTTGTATCTCAAGTTTATTCGCGAAGGGACGGGAAGGGGAAGGGGAATTGTTTACCTTTATTGTACAACTCTCAGCGAGGAATCTCTGAATGTATTCCTGAACTGATAAACATCCAGTGAAAAGCTTTCTTCCTTACGGCAGTGGCTTTGAACTTGTTTTAGTCATTGAAAAACAAAGCAGACAAACTGGAATAAAGATCAAAAGCCTAAAAAGATTATTGATAGGTTTAAAAACAACTTTGTCGAATTAAGAGGGCTTAGAATCATCCTCTAGAATATTTGGGTTTGTCTTGAGCTGCCCAAGGTTGTTCTATGAATCGAGTATAAGTCGATAACAATAATAATAATAAATAATTTAGTAAATATCTGAGCCTTTACAAAGATGAAGGAGTGCGTTTAAAGACATCTTAAATAATCTTTTTTTTGGTTCTACTTTTTCTCTGAAGAGGGTATATAGGGAATTGCGGTAGAACCAATTGCACTTATCAAGGGAATTTCCGAAGTGTTACTAACTTACTCAATCGCAGAATAAACATGTTTTATTACGAGAGCAGTTTGATAAACCACTGAATTTTTAAAGATAAGCACATGATCTTGAGCAAACGATTATGATTTTTCAATTGAAATATTGAGGTTTTAAGAAATGTCCGCTAAATGAAGTGATTCCTAGAAGAACGAATATTTCACTTGAAAAAATGTTGACAATTAATCCTAGCTTAAATTCTAACTTTCTTCAGTAAAATATGTATGACTTATCCAACGGCCCTCTCATGAAATAAGTATGAGGAAGGCATCAACAAACCGGTTAGAACTGTTCAATTTCACTTTTACAACTGTGATGATTTCAGTTGACAGATTACAAATTGCTGATTTATCAAGGGAATTCCCATTTGTGGACTCATTTAATATCGCGCACTTGCCGTAGAATAACAAGTTGTTGTGATTTGTTTGCGGTTGAGCGGCTGTACTAGTTATGTCTCTCACATCATTTGATATAGCTTAAAGTTCAATTGATACAATACATTTACATATATGAAAATAAAGTGATAGTGTTTTGATCAACAAGGGTAGTCATTCTTCTTCTTGACTGGCGTAGACACCGCTTACGCGGTTATAGCCGAGTCTCTACTTTTGGCAGTTTGCCGCCAATTGGTTATACCAAGTAAAGACAGGTCCTTATCCACCTGGTCCATCCATCGGAGTGGAGGTCTCCCTCTTCCTCGGCTTCCACCAGCGGGTACTGCATCGAAAACTTTCAGAGCTGGAACACTTTCGTCCATTCGAACAACATGACCCAGCCAGCGTAGCCGCTGTCTTTTTATTCGCTGGACTATGTCTATGCCGTCGAATAACACATACAGCTCATCATTCCATCGTCTGCGGTATTCGCCGTTGCCAATGTTTAAGGGACCATAAATCTTCCCCAAAACCTTTCTCTCGAAAATTCCTAGTGCCGTCTGATTGGATGTTGACACCGTCCACGCTTCTGCACCATTGTTCGTGTTGTTGATGCTGGTTCCCAGATATACGAAATTATCTACAACTTCAAAGTTATGACTGCCAATAGTGACGTAAGAGCCAAGACGCGATTGCGCTAACTGTTTGTTTGATGACAAGAGATATTTCGTCTTGTCCTCGTTCACCTCCAGACCCATACGCTTTGCTTCCTTATCTAGGCGGGAAAAAGCAGAACTAACGGCGCGGGTGTTGTTTCCAATGATATCGATAGTAGTGATAGTAGTCATTGATAACCTTTAATATTGCTCGAGTTATACCAAAATGGGATTGAAGAAAGTCTGATAAATCTGTTAAGCCCTTAAATTATGACTAGTAAATCGAGTTTAGAGCTTTTTAATATTTTATTCAGAGCTTACTAAGCTTCAAGAATTTAACTGAGACTAAGCTTTGTTTAAACTTTTTTACTCCAGCACCTCTGACGTTATTTTTCATATTGTCGCCAAGTCCACTTTGGAAGCTTAGTTTTCCGATTATGCATTCGTTGTCTTTTTATAAGTTATTCGAATTATTCCCTTACTTCTGTTTAGTTAGTCACCAAACCATTTTAAACCATCTGCAGAAGGCTGGATACACAAAAAACTTGATGTTTGGGTGCCGCATGATCAGACGCTAAAAAACATTCTGGACCGAATCAACGCCTGCGATATGCTGCTGAATCGGAACGAACTCGACCCATTTTTGAAGTGGATGATGACTGGCGACGAAAAATGGATCGCATACGAAAATATCAAGCGAAAACGGTCGTGGTCGAAGGTCTGTGAATCGTTCCAAACAGTGGCCAAGCCGAGATTGACGGCCAGGAAGGTTTTGCTGTGTGTTTTGTGCGATTGGAAGGGAATAATCCACTATGAGCTGCTCCCATATGACCAGGTGCTTAATTCTACCATCTACTGCGAACAATTGGACCGCTTGAAGCAGGCGATCGACCAGAAGCGTTCAGAATTGGCCAACAGGAAGTGTGTAGTGTTCCACCAGGACAACACCAGACCTCACACATCGTTGATGACTCGTCAGAAGCTGCGGGAGCTCGGATGGGAGGTTTTATCGCATTCACCATATAGCCCGGACATAGCGCCAAGTTATTACCACCTGTTCCTGTCCAAGGCGAACGCCCTTGGTGGTGTAAAGTTAAACTCAAAAGTGGCTTGTGAAAAGTGGCTGTCCGAGTTCTTCGCAAATAAGGATGGGGGCTTCTACGAGAGTGATATTGTGAAGTTGCCGTTTCGGACTATGGACGCCTACTTTTATATTAAAATCTATATCTTACAAACAACTTGATCAATCTCAAATGAATAACAGCTAATTGATAAAAGATAACTTCTAGTCGTAGTTTTAAAACTCAGTAAACTCGGCTGATAAAGAGGTGTATTTGATTGACCAAAAATATAGATTTCTACTTGATCGGATAAGTGAATAATAGCGATAGTTCTTCCATTAGGTCCGTACGACGAATGAGGCTAAACATGGAGGTTCGTTATCGAAAAAAAATGTACGACGATCCACTATAACCGTTATCAAGCTCATGTAATTTGATACTTCCTTTGAGAACAATAACGAAAAAAAATCTGAAACACTTTGAAATCATCAAATTTTAAGTGAGTACCGTTACTCCCACAATTACACGCCTCTCTGCCTTCTCAAGTTCCTACATAATGCCAAGTTGAACGCTTCCCAAGCGCACTCATTGTCATGCAATGAAATTAAAACAATTTTCCATTTTGTTTTGTTTTGTGTTTTTTTGTTTATTAACTTTTCATATTGTGTAAACGCAATTAAACGTTTGTTTTTTTGGGAAATTGAAATTTTTGCATAATTAACGCTACTTAATACTTGTAATGTACTTAAGTATATAACATATATGTATATATATATATGTACGCGCTATTGCTTTGCTTTGCTTATATACACGCTTGTAGGTTGGTAATGGCTTTCAATGCGCACATGCTGAGATTTTCTGCGATTTGCTGGCATGTCATTTTTTTCAACTTCATATTGCATGCAATTTTTTTTCAACTTCATATTGCATGCATTTTTTTTATTTTAATTTTTATTGCATAAAATGTTTGCTTGCAATTTTTTTGTTGCTTGCGATTTATTTTTTTTTTTATTTAAAATAAATTTGTTTTGCTTGCATTGTTTTTAATTCTATTGCTTGCAATTTTGTTTTGCTCTTTTTATTGCATGCAATTTTTTTGTTGCTTGCGATTTATTTTTTGTTATTTAAAATAAATTTTTTTCGCTTCCAATTTTTTTAAATTTTAATTTTTATTGGATAAAATTTTTGCTTGCAATCTTTTTATCAATTTTTATTGCATGCAATATTTTTTTTTTAATTTTTATCGCATGTAATTTTTTAAGTTACTTTTTGCCAATTTGTCTGTTTTATTTATTTCAAATCATTGCAGTTGCTATGTATGCATGTCATTTGATATCTAATTTTTCGTCACTTTTGTTTAGTTGGCAGCGTATAACATATTTGTTGTTGTAATTTAAAATGCTCATAAACGGCTTGTTGACATTATTTTTTAATTTTTTGTCATTTGAAGGGCAATTGTCTACAGTGTTTATATGCGTGTAGTGGTGTTTTAAGATGAGTGAAAGTTAAATTTAAGTTAATTTGATATTATTTTTTGTTTTCTTTAGAGCATTAGTGTTTGAATTATAGTAAAATTGTTGTATTTGGTTTTTTTTTCATTAGTTGTTTGCTTAACAATTAAGTATTTAATTGAGATTTATTTTATTACATTTGATTTTTTTTGTTTCTTTGCATTTTTGCATTTTAAATTTAATTTATTTCACTTCAACTCTTTTGCTATATTAATTTAATTTAATTTAATGCATTTGTTGCTTTTATTTTTTTTCTTTCACTTAAACATTACATTATATTTTTTTGTTTTTTGTTTTTTACTAATCAACAATTAATAGTAGTTGAGATGGAAATTTCGATATTTGTGACCCTCAAAGCAAATTTATAATTATCGGGCGGCGACAAAATGCCAACCCATTAACGCTTCTTAACGCTGTTTTTATGTTGTTGTTGTTTTTGTTCTTATACAACAGTTACATCGACATTGCTTAAACTGCAAATTCTTCAACATTTTATTTTCAATTTCTTTTTAGTTTTGTTTTTTGTCTTTTTTTTGGTTTTTTATGGTTGTTTATTTCAACATTACAATTCATACAATTCTCAAAAGGAAAATACTTTGCCGTGCAATTTTCGTATCGTTTCACTTAACGTGACGTTTGACTGGACTCATTCGATCTGAACACCACCAATTTAAATGCCATACATTAATCATTAATACATATTAATTAATTAAGTATTATTTATTATTTATTATTTGTTTTTTTGTTGTTTTTTTTTAATATACTTATACAATTCAACGGCGGTGACATAAAGATTTTCGTGTTTTTTTTCACTTCAATTTTACTAAATTTTGTTGCGCTACTGTTTTGGTTTTTGTTATTTTTTTTTTTAAATTACCATTTAATACTTCCTGATTTTTTTTAGTGGTCAGTGTAGTGTTCAATGTTGCAACTATTTGATTTCCAACGAATTACGCACACACAAATTTTTTAAGTTTTGAAAATTACTGAATTTTTATGAAGCAATGAAATTGAAATTGTATGTGTCGTTGTGTGTGATGCAGTTGTTGTTATTATTATTATTGTTTTTGTATTTTTGCATTTTTGTTGTATGTGTTGTTGCTGCGCTTTGGTGCAAGTTTCTACTACTTAATTTGACAAATTTCTATATTTAAATTGAATTAATACATATATATATATTTTGCTTTTTGTTTTTGTTTTCGTAATGTGCGTTGCACGTTTTTTTAATGATTCAAAGTTTAGTTTTGAAAGTTGCAGAGAATTATAGAATTTGAAAATTGTATAGTGTTTGTACATATATTTGCAACAATTGCCCTTTAGCTGCAGTGTTTTTCGAGTTGTTATTGTATTGTAATATGAAAAAATGCAGGGTTGTATTTTTAGTATATTTTTTGCTGTTGCAGTCAATGCAATTCACACTTTCCAATAAACAGCACAGCACAAAACAAGTCTAAGTTCTAGATCTAGTCTAAAATCTAGATCTTAGACTACTTTCGCACAATATTTGCATTGTTGTTGTTGTATTTCAAAAAATCGTCAGTGGCTACAGAGTGCTTCTGTGCATAAGTGAAATTTTAGCTATGGTACATAAGAGTGCGTGTTTTATAATGTGTTTTTGAAAATGTGCGGTTATGTAATTTGTTTTTATATTATGTATTTTTTATAAGCCGTTTACAAAGCATTTAATAAACTGTCCGTTTTTGTTGCGCTTTTGACATTTTTGCATATATGCATTGAGTTTCGAATGCGTTTTCGTGTAGCTCAAGTGCAGCTGAGTCAAATTTTTGTTTCAAATACACAGTTGCAAATACAATTTGCTTCATTGAATTACACAAATTTTGGTTTTTGAAAAGTTTTGAAAGATTTTTGACATGTTTCAAACGCATTCAAAAAGATTTTTTAGTTGTTAATTGTTATGAAATCATTGTGGCTGAGTTGCTTTTTAGTTTTTCGAAAATTATGAACTGTTTTGAGACATTTTAAACGCCATATTACGATTTTTACAATACTAGTAACATTTTTAGTTTTTTTTTCATGTTTTCAAAAAGTATTTAAAATCATTTGAAACGGTTTTGAAGCAATTGTCACTGTTTTAAGTAAAACAGCGTAAATATTTTTTTCAAAACCAATTATTTTTTGTTATTTTTTAGTTTTTCAACGTTTTCAAGCAGTTTTGTGCGCCAAGTTTGAGTTTTCAAATACTTATTTGGCTTTTGAAAACAACTTGAGCGTTTTTGAAAAACAACTTATATTGTTTTAAACGATTTTAAATACTTTTTAATCACTTTGAATGCTTCTAGTATATTTTTTGCAAGTACATAGCATTTTTTAATACTTTTTCGACAATTTTTAGCCTTTAAAAATGTCATATTTTTGTGTTTTTGCGTATTTTTTGAAAAGTTTTGAAAATCTATCTCGCATATCTCATCGCTACAAATTTGCATTTTTCATATAACATTTCCAAACGCATTTTCGACATTTTTTAACCATTACTAGTGTCACATTAAGTGTTTTTGCGTATTTTCGAAAAGTTTTGAAAATCTATCTCGCATATTTCGTTGCCAAAAATTTGCATTTTCCATACAGCATTTTTGAACGAAAATATTTAGCAATTACTAGTTACATATTCGGTATTTTTGCGTATTTTCGAAAAGTTTTGAAAATTTTCATTTTCCATATAACCTTTTTGTATGCTTTTCCGACATTTTTTAACCATTACTAGTGTTACATTACGTGTTTTTGCGTATTTTCGAAAAGTTTTGAAACTTGAAATGTTTTAAATCACATATTTCCTTGCTTAAAATTGCCTTTTACAAGTTTTAGTATTGTCTTGGCTGGTTAATGTCTTTGTTCGTATGTTATTACAATTTTTTATGTTGTATTCTTTAGGTTTTTGACATATTCTTTCGTCAATTATTTTTTTATTTTATTTTGCATAGTTTTGACCAGCTTTTAATTATTTTTTCGTCAATCATTTTAGGCTCTCTTTCTTCTTTACTTGTTGCATGCTTTAATTGTATTTTTGGTTTTTTTATTTCAATATTTTTCTGTTTCAAAATTGCTCTTATTAACTGCTGTGCCTCTTTTGCAAACTCCTGGCATATTTTACTTCTTTTTTTAGCTGACATGCATTACGCTGACCAATCCGCTCATTTCTATACTCTCCTGCTTCACTAATGTGGCAATGTGATTTTACAAATCTCGGTATTTCTTCAACGTTTTCCTACATTTCTTCGATTTGTTTTTGTTTTTATTTTGTAATTACAATAAATACTTATTTGTGTGTTTTCTGTTTTTGTTTACTTGAATGCATGCTTTTAAACATCTCTTATGTGTTATTAAATATAAGAACAATAAATCATTACATCTTCTCGGCATTAAATCTTTCATATTTTTGTTTTTTTGTTGTTATTATATTTTATATATATTTTGTTAGTATTTACTAATAAAGATTTTACTTTTTTTTCGCTACTAATTCACTACAAATGATTTTAATGTAACATTTATTGTGTTTTTTTGGCTTTTCAACAATTGAATTTGACGTTGTTGTTGTCAGTTGTTGTTTTCTTGTTGCAATTTAATGCTTGTTTTAGTTTTTTTTTTAGTAATTTCAGCATATATATTTGTTTATATATATATGCATAAATGTTGTTAGTTAAGTTTAAAGTAATTTGTTTTAGGTTAGGGTAATATGTTTTGGCATAAATATGTAATTCAAGCATAAAGTAAAATGTTGATTATGTTGTTGTTGTTTTTGTTTGGTATTTAATAATGATTATAGTAAACGTTTTTTTATTTTTTTTTTCAAAGAAATCAACAAACAATTACACATTGTTAATGTTTGTTGTGATAAAACATAAAATAATTAGTTTTTAATACGTCAAAGTTTACTCCCCAAAAATGTATTTTTTTTTTTAATAAATATGCTTTTATGCGCGTTGTTTTTAGTTAGTCAATGCGTTAAATATTTCTAGTTAAGTTTTTTTTGTAATTACTTTTAAATAGCATGCATTTTGTTGCAATTATTTATAATTATTTGGCGCTTATAAGTAAAATATGTTTCGTCAATTTTTTTTTTAATAAACATATAGTTTTTTACTAAACTAAGTTTTTGGTGCAGTTTATATATATATTTTCTTTTTTTTTTTTTTAAGAATCAGTGTATTCAGCTTAACTAATTATTGGCCAGCTTACCAAGTTTGCTTATAAATATTTTTTTTAATACATACATAAATATTAATTAATATGTATTTATATATATATATTTTTTTTTTTTAATAAACCATTACAGTTATGGTTATCTGCTTCATATTTATTTTAACTTCACTTTCTCCCCGCTTCACTACGCTTATAATCTGCTCACTTTTCTGCTTATCAATCATCAATCATCTACCAATCCTCTAACACACAGTTATTGTGTTGCTTTATTTGTTGTTGTTGTTGTTGTTGTTATATTTTGCTTTTATAACACATTTATATTTGAACTAAATAAATCCATTTACCAAGTTGTAGAATATATAAATTGCATTTTAACTAAATAAATCCATTAAATATGTGGTACATATACGTTTTTTTCTTTGTTGTTGTTGTTGTTAGTATACATATACATAAATATTTTATTGAATCTTTCATAATTTGATACAAAAAGTTACAGCTTTAACTTTTTTTTTCAAATTTTTGCAATTAACGCTTTATAACTTTGAATTAACATTTGAAACATGTAACATGAACCGCTACCACGAGTATAGTACATATATATGCATATAACTCTCTATATATATATATATTAATTTGGCAACACATATATATTTATGTATATATATATTTTGAAAGTTGTTAGCCTTGAGCAAAAAGTATATTTGAAAATAATATGAAAATTAGTCAATACAAAAGTTAATAAGAAAAACAACAAACAACAAGTAACTGTAATATAATAACAAATTAGTAAAAACCACAATAGTATAATATATAAAAAATATTTTTACAACAAACACAAATAGTGCGTGCATATAACATATTTTTTTTAATGTGAAAATAGTATATAAATGAAGAACTCATTTTAGTATATATATATATCAATGTAAAACAGTATATATATATATAGTATATAAGTAAAAAAACACAATTTAATTATACATAACAGCATATTTCAAGCATGTTTCTCATTTCCATACATTCAACCGTCGCATCGCATTCACCAATTAGTTTAGATTTCTACACTTCACTGCACTGCTTTCTCAGCGTTGCATGTCTATAAGTTGTTGTTTTTGTTGTATGCCACATAGCAGTCATAGTTAATAAGAGCAATTAATTATATTTCACACATTTATTATTTCATCAATTTTATTGTTGTTGTTTTAGCGCACTTTCCATTTAGCTTTTCATTAATTTCAATATTCACTTCTCTGCAATCTCCGCACTTAGCGCACTCTTGTTGTTTATGCAAAAATTTCAATTTCCATACATTTTATATTCCGCTAACTACATACATATTGTCGCAAGGCAATTCTTTTAGTGTAGCTGCTATACAACATTTCTAGCATTACACAATATGAAATTTTAAAATAAAATATGTTTATTTTTGTTTTTTTTTTTTGGTATTAAGAAGCTAGTATTGCTTCCATGCCATTATTGTTAATAATAGTAATAATGTTGGTTATTTTTCACGTTATGTTTTAATACGAAACATTAGCAATTTTGGTAACTGTCTGGCTGTTGTATATTGGTAACTGTTTGTCTGTCTCTATATTAAGTAAGTTGTGTGTGTGTATGTAGTGTTCTTGTTATTGTACTGTTTTGTAAAATAATAAGTGTGTTGAACTGTTTTTAGAAAATAAAATTATTTTGTTTCAATAAAATAAAATAAAGTCAATAAAATAAAATAAAAATTCTTTTCTTTTATATTTGGTTAATTAACTGGGGTTATGTTTAGTTGTTTGTTACAAAAATAAATTGTATATATATATGTGTGTATGTATAACTATTGAATATTCGGACAAGTGAATGTGGAATTTAAAAAGTTTACGTTTAAATTTTATGCTGCTTTTTATATACGTTTACTATTTGGAATAATTATTTGTTTCTTTTTCTTTTCCTTTTTGTGTATATAATTAATATTAATGATAAATTTATCGTAAATCGGGATCCTCATCGGCTGCTTTCTTAATTCTAAGCAATATTGTGGTGTACCACTGGTCCAGACGTGAAATGCTATCGTAATCTTTGACCGCTTCTGTGAAGCCTTCGATGTTTTGCTCCTCCAAGTGTTCGCAGAGCACCTAAAGATGGGGAAGACAAAACGTTAATAAAATGTATATAAAAAAATTTTTACAACACAAAATAAAAACAAATGTATATAATAAAAAAAAAACAGATTAAAACAAATAAAAAAAAATATTTAAAAAATATATAAAAAAAAATTCAAAAAAAATTAATTTAAAAAATTATAAAAATAATAAAAAAATATAAAAAAAATAAAAATAAACAAAAACTGATATTAAAAAAAATTAAAAAAAAAATATAAAAATAATAAAAAAATATAAAAATAATAAAAAAATATAAAAATAATAAAATAATATAAAAATAAACAAAAATTGATATAAAAAAATAAAAAAAAAATAATTTAAAAAATTATAAAAAAAATATAAAAATAATAAAAAAATATAATAAAAAATAAAAATAAACCGAAATTGATATAAAAAAATTAATTTAAAATATTAATAAATAAAATATAAAAAATTATAAAAAAAGTATAAAAAATGAAAATAAACAAAAATTGTTATAAAAAAAAATATAAAAATAAACAAAAATTGATAAAAAAAAAATTAAAAAAATTATAAAAAAACAAATTTATATAAAAAATAAAAAAAAAATTAAGTAACAAAAAAAAATAGTTTGACAGTTAACAAAATTATCTAATTTCCTCAACAGTTACTTTATAACAATTGTCTAACGATAACTAAACAAGTAAGGAAAGACTAAGTTCGGGTGCAACCGAATCTTTATACTCTCACAATTTATTGATATACTTTCCATTAAGATAACACACAATTCGTCCCGTATATACGGCATAAGTCCACGAGAATAACGAAAATCATCATATATAGTATTTGAGGGCTGAGGTAATTACTGAACAGATTTAACTCATTTTCACCAGAAAGGAACACAATATCCAAGACTATACGCTCACTTAATTTTGCTAAGATATCTCACTTCACAGATATATGCAGAACAGAGCCCACCGTATTTTTGAAAAACCTATAATTATATGTAGGTATATGAGAGCTAGGGGAAGTTATGACCCGAATTTAATCATTTTTGGTACAGAGGCACATTATTAGAAGAACAAGATTCTCTCTGATTTAAATTAAAATATCTGAGAGATTTACCGATATTTTCGGTGATATATTCTTCATGTACGATATTCGGGGGTCTTGAAAAGTTATAGTCCGATTTTGACAATTTTTCCACAAGTGATGCCACACCTCAAATACAGTATTTGTGTAAATTTGTATTCCGATATCTTCATTCGTTCCTAATGTTTATATTATAAAGTGAACGAATCAGATGGAGTTCAAAAATTTAGTTATATGGGAAGTAGGTGTGGTTGTGAACCGATTTTGCCTATTTTTCATCCGTGTCATCAGGGTTTTAGGAAAGTACAGAATTTCATTAAAATCGGTCGATAGTTCCTGGGATATGGTTTTTGACCCATAAGTAGGCGATGCCACGCCCATTTTCCATTTTGTAAAAAAATCTGAGTTCAGCTTCCTTCTGTCATTTCTTCTGTAAAATTTAGTGTTTCTCTTATTATTCGTTAGGGAGTTAACGCACTTTTAGTAATTGAACATAACCTTTACATTCTTCCATTTTTAGACTGTATAAAGAACTACATAAAAAATTACTCTAGAAAGTTTGGTTGCTATAACTTTAGTAGTTTACAAGATGTGCATCAAGTTTCGTCAATAAATCTTAATATTTACTCAAGTGTCCGTTGCACGGACAGACAGACGGACATTCGGATTTCAACTCATCTTATCATTCTAATCATTTTGATATATGTCTTACTCGTTTAGTTTTATGACTTACAAACAACCCTTATGTGAACAAAACTATAATACCTCTTAGCAACTTTGTTGTGAGAGTATAAAAATAGTTTGACAGTTATATGACAGTGAAAGTTATACGAAAATTTTCTACTTTCCTCAGTAACAAAGTTGCTTTATAACAATTATCAATGTAATAACTAAAAGCTAATATTTCAACACACCTTAATGAGCTTGAATTCACGCGAGTCCTGGAATGCTGGATATTGCTGTGCATATTTTTCAATAGCATGTTGAGCATTCAACAGATCCACACTCAGATGACATAATGCAGCACGGAAGAAATACTCTTTAGCGCTATATTTGAGCAGTGAACTCTCCAGTGATGAAGCTGCCACCTACACGACAAGCAAAAACAATAAATATTAAAATGTAAAAAAAAAATTAATAAACAAAAGCAACAACTAACCTGCTCATATATATTGATGGCCTTTTCGTAATCTTCCAGCTGTGCGGCATATTGCGCTACCTTCAACATACATTTATTGGCTGAACTCACCGATTCTTCGCCCTTAAAGTAATCAGCAGCTTGTTCATAGTGCTGTATAGCTTTGGCCTGTGAGGTTATGTTGAAGTCAGAAAATTTAAATATATTTGTTTTTAGTAATATTATATTGTTAGACATACCAGCGTGCCTGGGTCGGTCTCATACATTTCAGCAATGCTCTGGTGATGCTTTGCTGCCATGGTGAAACGACCCATATCGGTGTAGATGTCGATTGCCTTTAGTAGGCAAGACACAGCGCTCTCAACATCGATCTGTTGATTTAAATATAATTAAAAATTAGAAAAATTTTAATTTGCTTTTTCAATATGCACTTACCTTCTTGTAGCAATTGGAGGCATCAACATATGCCACACCGGCATCATGACGACTAGCTGCACGTGAATGCAAATTGGCTACCTCACAAAAGCATTCGCCAGCTTTAGCCCAATTTTTGGACATTTTGAACATATTGCCGGCGCGTTGATAGCACTCGATGGCATCTTCAACTTTGTTCGAACCACTTGAAATTAAAAGAAGAAAATAATTATAATATTTTGGAAAATACATATTTAAGTAGGGCAATTGTTAAACAAATGTTTTTTCGGACTAATCATAATGAATATTACTTTTCTTTTTTGCTGGTACTGTTCCCCTAAACTAAGCAAATTTTCTGTGTAGTTTATGCATAATGAAGTACTAATTAACTAGCTAATCAACAAAGCTCTGCATACCATAATTCCAGCATTTCAAATAAGTTAAAAGTCAGTATAAAGGGTTGGGTGTCATACCACCCTAAATTCCACACCGTATTACAACATCTCTGTATAACTATGTAGCACCACAATTGCTTTGTATGTTCGTAGACATTCCATTAAAGTGGCTTAAAATGCACAGATTTATACACACACACAAACTAAACCCATCAGCCCAATAGGCTGAGTCCAACCAACTGCAGGGTGAAAGGTGCTGCGACGTGAAGGCTTTGCTTCTGCGCCACAATTTTCAGTATACACAGGACTTAGCGCACAAAAACAAGGAACTTGTATGAAGTGTGAGCTGAATGTAGTGTAAACACCAACAAAGTGGGTGACAGGCGGGGCGTTGCGTACCAAGATAACTTGCGAAAAATCGAATTTGCTATGGACGACGACGATTACGACAGCCAAGCACTTGCTTCTATAGCGTATGACATCAGGCATATAAAGTGACCCCTTTCAACTTTCCAACTGCATGGAAATTGCGTTTTCTTAATTATAATTTTAAATTAAGTCATTACTGCAGCACTTTTATAGTTACGATTTATGATATACAAATTTCACGTTTCACTGCTTAGTCATCACTACTTGTTTTCACAGAAGTGTAAAAAATCGATAATCTTGCGACAGATTTTGCAATAAACACCTAGAATGGTATATATGTACAATGCACTTGTAATTTTACTGGAACAAAGAAAATCTTTGTTTATTTATTAATATTTCCACATATGTAATGTACTTAATATACAATACAATTAAAGGTTGCTGCTCCAATTGGAACATTATGTTGGCACACACTCACCCAAAAAGCGAACCGAGAAAACCTTTTTGCTGCGTTAATTTCTTCTCGGCCTCAGCCATCAATTGCAGCGCCTTTTGCTCATTGTCGCCCATAATTGCAAATTTTCCACAAATTTGCAATTAATTGCAACAATTTATGATGTTAGGGAATTTTATTTGAAAGACACAAAATTTTTTCACTGCCGTTTGCGGAACTGCGTTGGAAAAAATAAAAAATCAATGACGAACAACCTACGAAGACTCAGCTGCGATAACGACGACAGCGGCGACGACGGCTAGACAGCGAAATGTCAAAAACGGTGAAAAACAATTGTGACGACAACGTCTGCGCCGGCAGCAACAGCACAAAATGACAAGAGAAATTTGAAATTCAGTGGATTTGTATATGTGAGTTGAGGGATTTGGTAGGTAAAGTTGAAGAATTGTAAAAAAATGTTATAAAATAATTTAGAAATTTTAGTTAACTATTTACAATAAGATAAAAAAACTGAAAATAAAAAAATAATATAAAAGAAGAGCACATAAATATTTGTTGACAATATAATTTAATAAAAAAAAATATTGTTTAAAAAATTAGCAAATAAACAGTGTACATTGGTTATAATTATAATAACAGTAAAACAATTTTACTATGTTTTCATTATTTGTTTAATTCTTAAAAAAATTTTAATTAGTTCCACAACTTCCGTTAAAGTGGCATCTCGTTTTGATTACAATGCCAGTGTTGCATTGCATTTTTATTATTAAATATAAAAGTGTAGCATATATTACAGAAGTGTTTTGCTACATTTTTGCTCAGCTCCGTATCATTTGGCATTTATCAATCGCAAGAGATGGTTGCCGAGAACGCGTAAACGGACGGAAACGAAATGTACGCGAGTTTTAAATGATTGTAGTGTGTGTATGTTGCATAGGAAATTCTAGTGAAGCAGTGAGCAAAACAAAGATTGAAGTAAACAAAATAAGTAAATAACGGTAATTGTTATGAGTAATAAGAAGAATTGATATGAGTAAAGAATAATAAGAAAGCTGTGGCATTTCCGTTGCAAAGTGCTGTTACTTCCGTAAAGTTGTTGTTGCTGCAAAAAATGTTTAGCGAACATCCTTACTTCCGGTAGTACATTTGAATATGCATACAAACATACAACCATACGAATTGCCGTTTACTTAGCGCATATTAAAAGCAAAAAAGCAATCTCAGCGGCTCCTTTTTGATAGTTTGTCCATTTTGCAGTGTTTTTTTTGTGCCATTTTCTTGTAAACTGCAGTCAACGTTTGCGCGCGAAAATAAATGGGGACTTTGATGTAATGTCCCCTCACGACTGTTTGCTATTACCTCATACATACATACATACATAATTAATGCACTGACGAGTAATCGTTACCCCAACACGCTGTACCGCCGACGTCTTTCTCAAAGACCAACAAGCGCCCGCTCTTCTGCCACAAAAACCTTTGTGCGCGCTATTTTACCTTGTACGCGTACATTTTTTACCGTTACATCGGAAGTATCCCCACCGCGTAGTACATTCAGTGACAGTGTACGAATAGTTTTGTAATAGTGTGGAAGCGCATAACAAGAGCGCAAATGAGCTGTTTGGGGTTGGGTGGCAACTGTGCCAATTCGTGTGATGATGCGCCAAAGCGAGTGCTGGCGCGGTGGGCGTTGATGTTTAGTGGCTGCTGCCTGCCTCTGCAGGTAGCATATGACGTCGGCAACATCACAGCGGATTTCTTTGCTTGTTTTATCTGTCAACGAGTTGTGTGCACCGCACGGTTGCTTATATCCTTTGAAACGCGCTTGGCTTGTGTCTCGCGCGCGGTGTCCTTAAAAGTGTGCCTTTGTTGTACAGCTCTACATACATATATTTATTTGCTGAGAGTGTGCGACACAATAGCAGCATGTTTGCGCGCCTCAAAGTGTGCTATACAAACGTGCGCGCGTCTCCTCTAAAAACGGCTACACTTTGTCAGCGTTGCTATGCCGCTATTTGCATCTCCATGTAGTATTTTTACCGTCGTTATCCTTCGTGCATGCATGTAGTTGTTGTATTTTTTTTTTTTTTTTTTTGTTTTTTTCTTACTCGCTCACCGCTGAGTGCAATTTAGAAACATCAAAGTATGACATTTTTATTTATGTGTGGGAATTTTCGCTTTGATCTACTCGCAGGGGGTGGCTTCCGTGCGCTTTGTTGTTGTTGGCATGCATGTTGACAATCAGTATAGTTCGACACTCTCCACTCCTTTGCACTGTGTGCTGTGGGAAAAAGGTAATGTAATAGCATGCGTTTACCCATTTTTTCCCCATTTTCATAAAACATAAAAGCGTCGTCCGCCTAGACATGCCGGTAAAAGCATCTTCCTTAAGTGCGCTCAAATCTCGCTTACCACACGTCATAAACGGAAACTACAAACGAGCACAAACACGCGCTGTGCAACCACCCACCATACAACACAGCTTAGCATACATACATACATATGTATGAACGCTCGCACAAAGTGAAATTACTACTTGCCGCACGCTCGCACACATAAAGCGCATAATACACATTTCTTTGGCATTTGTTTGTCAGTGGTTGACTTTCTTTAACAAGCTAAAATGCCCCGCTTTTCAATGACTTTGCTTTTGGGCAGCTGTCGTCGGCTGCCTCATTTCATATACGTTTTCCACCTTTGCTGCATGCTTGTCTGTTTATTTGTATGTGCCTTGTACTTCATGCTTCTGCTTTGCCTTTGTGCTTTTACTATTGTGTTGTCTATCCGTATTCGCCGCTCACCCACTACTCGTTACTCATTCCGTGTGTCGTTTGTGCTTCGTTCATTTGTTGATTTCAAATTTTGACTTTCGAAATGGAGGTCAATTGGACTAATTAATGTTGTCGCGTATTGGAGCAGAAGTGGACGATGCGAAACTGCGCGATCACTTTAATATGGTTTTTGGTTGTGGGAGGATGCGCTGGGGGTTCTTTAGGTTATTGGTGGCATATGCAAAGGAAGTTAAAAAGAAATGTAAGCTGGGTACATATTAATGGAAGCACCCGCGTTAATTTGTTGATAATTCTATGAAGTTGCGAGTGACTCAGAAATAGTAGAACTGCCAGTGACAGTAAACGCTTTACTTGATCTAGTTTGTTTGATCTAGCTGCGCTGGTTGACCTTCAAATGGCATTGTCACCAACAGCCTGCTACTAGTTCAGCGCACTTCAACGAATTTTCACTTTTTTGAACTTTTCACTTGTAGTATTTGTAATATTGCATATTGCAATTCACATAAACTGCATTATTCAATTTTGTTTACATAAATGTACAATTATTTCGTATTTGTTCCAATAATAATCCTGATGATAACACACACACACAGCTGCGCCTAACTAAATCCACACAATAGTTATAGTTCAGCGAGATGAGTTCATCACCACAGCGAAATTAATCGCTATTTACTCATAAATACATTGCATATATGCTAAATCGTATGCCCGGCATTTTGTTCACACACACACACACACACACACGCACAAAATTTATTAGCTTGATGAAATAAATGTACACTCGTCGTTAAAACGGCACATAAATCCAAATGAATGCGAGCGTTTAATATGCCGCGACAAATTTCAATTAAAAATTTAATTGGGAAATGTGCTCAAAATGCCCAGCTTTTGTGTGTGTGTGTGCCGCCGGCACAGAAATAACTAATAATAATAACAACAAATACTTTGAATTGTAGCAAGTGTCAAACAACGCATATTCAACGTCACTCGTATGTGTGTTTTTGTATGCTGTATTGCGGGCATAACGAATTTAGATGTTATTAAAATATAAAATATGCCAACGAGTGCAAGCAAGCACACAAACAAAATGCGTAAAGCACTAGAAAGGGGAAAAACAACGAATATTAATTGCAACAGCGAACATGATGACACTGGCTAGTAAATTGCGCGAGAAGTGACAATTGAAATTCGTTGCAGCGGAAAATGTGTGCTATTGAATTTATAAAATTAAAAAATTACAAAATTGGTGAAGTGTTTTGTGGCATAATGCAGTAATATAAAGAATGGTGCAACAAACAACCGCCCAGTTAACGTTTGCATATTTTATATTTGTGATAAATGCTTATTTATTTAATATAAATTTTTTTTCCAATACTCAACAGCACAACTGATAGTGTGCGACATGAAGTAGCCAGCAATGCGAAAATCAACGCATATAAAGCGTCAGCAAATGCAATAAAGTGCGCTGAAGACGCGTTCTAGTGGAAATGTCTGCGTTTCCGGTGATAAATATTTAATGACATAAATGCATAAATACAATGAGTGCACAAGTGCGTAATTTATAAGTGAGTAGATAGCAGTATTGTAACCATAAAACACTCAATGCAGAGTCGCTGAAAAGTAAACGTAAATAAGACAGGAACTAACTAGCATATCCTGCATAATAACTTATCACGAAAGTCAGGTGTAGGAAATACCAAAACAAAAATATAAAACAACAATTAAGACAACACAACAACAACAAATGTATTGTCTGCAATTTTGCATTACGCTCAACGCAATCGTGCTGCTAACGCTACACTTGTCAGCACAAGCTGTGCACGCCAATGGCAACGATAACAGCTATGTTGGCAGCGCGCCTGCAGCGACTGATGTGGATAAATACACCGCAGCGCAGGCGTTGCCAATATTGGCGCATGAAACGCTTAGTCATTTGCCGCAGAATAGCGCCGACGCAGACGCTAACGCAGACGCAGTGCTCATGGATACGTTAGAGAAAATATTGTGGCAACAATTAGTTTTGAACAAGCAGCAACAGCAACAATATAAAATACCACAACAACAACACTCACGTCAACAACAACAACGTGTACGTCGTCAACAGCAGGAGCAACATCAACGCCAACATCGCCGTCGTCAGCGTCAAAATAACAAGAAATCACGCAACTCATCCGATGATCTATCGGCTGCTGACGGCTATAGCGTAGAAACGACCGACGATATTGTAATGCAGTTTACCGCAAATACAGCTGAGGAATCGAACGACGATGACGATGCGTCCTCAGCGGCGACATCGCTGGACGCTGATGATGACAACCAAGACGATAAGGTGCCCTACGGTGAGTTGACAAACTGCTTGTGTTAGCATAAAATTACGCGTACTAAGTGGCTGTCGATAGCAGTGAGTTATGTACTTATGTACGTAAATAACTAACTATTGGCATATATATTTGTCAGCTTTAGTACTTGCTTTTCCATACATACATACATCCGTCGATTTTCTAGAAAACTATTTTCATATATTTCTTTTTATGCAGTTTTGTAATTTATACACTTATCAGTCGCTGCAAAGTTTTGCGGTTTAATCATATGCATAGCATTAATAAGAATTCTTCTCACAATCTAATTTAGGGCTTGGGGTCGTGCCTTGTTATCAGTTCTTACTGCATATATGTATGGTATATAGTATATTTATACTGTGAATTTCATTTACAATTTCATACTTATTACTTAGTATTCATAAATATGCTATTGTGTAAACAGTACACTCATTGTTTCTAGTTGCGAGTTCGATTTTTATTACCTTGTCATCATTAAATGCACCCGGATTGCACATTTGTGGGTATTTCATTTCTCATACGAGTATATGTGTTTGTTGATAGCATTATAGCGTCTTTTCCACATTTCTTTGGTTTCTTAAAAACGATTCATATTGAATAAAACATTCTTGTTTAATAATTAGGTCAAATTTTTGAATGAGTTTTGATTCATTTGGACATTTTATTCTTTTTTCGATATGTTTAGTTTCTAACTATCAAAAACTGGGTTGCCGATTCTAATACCGAACTATATAAAGAACCGAAACAGTTTTAGAAATAATCTTTTTTGTACAATTCGCAATTGTCGTCTAGAAAAACGTACCCTAATATCGAATATATCTGAAGTTACAGTAAATCATTTCCTTTATGATTAAAGTACAGAATTGTTCTTCATGTAGTATTTTCAACGAAGAGGTCTTCCTCTCTGACTTGATGCCATTTTATATATTACTGACTCTCCATCCATTCGGATCAGTATTGTTTTTATTTAGGTCTTAAGCATTGGCTTTGAGATTGAATTAAATTTTTTTGGTATTAGTCAACTTATGTTTTACGTGAGTTGGAAACTGAGATCTATCGATATAGGTCGAGGATTAGAATCGAATTCAGCTTTTGTTTTATGTAAGTCGGAAACTGAGATCGATCCATATTGGTCGGGGACTAGGATCGAATTCAACTATTGTTTTATGTTGACGGAAACTGAGATCGATCAATTTTTTTCTATTGATCCGGGACTTTGATCGAATTCAACTTTTGTTTTATGTTGACGGAAACTGAGATCCATCCATTTCTTTCTATTGATCAGGGACTGGGATCGAATTCATCTTTTGTTTTATGTAAGTCGGAAACTGAGATCGATCCATATTGGTCGGGGACTGGGAACGAATTCAACTTTTGTTTTATGTAAGTCGGAAACTGAGATCGATCCATATTGGTCGGGGACTGGGATCGAATTCAACTATTGTTTTATGTTGACGGAAACTGAGATCCATCCATTTCTTTCTATTGATCAGGGACTGGGATCGAATTCAACTTTTGTTTTATGTAAGTCGGAAACTGAGATCGATCCATATTGGTCGGGGACTGGGAACGAATTCAACTTTTGTTTTATGTAAGTCGGAAACTGAGATCGATCCATATTGGTCGGGGACTGGGATCGAATTCAACTATTGTTTTATGTTGACGGAAACTGAGATCCATCCATTTCTTTCTATTGATCCGGGACTTGGATCGAATTCAACTTTTGTTTTATGTTATGGCCGGAAAACTGAGATCAAACTATATATTCTTCTAGTTCTTTACTGACGGGGACACCGCTCATGCGGTATTTTTTCCTCTGCTTCCACCAGCGGGTACTGCATTGAACACTTTCAAAGCAGGAGTAACATGACCTGGCTAGCGTAGTCGCTGTCTGCATATTCACTGAACCACGTAAAAGTCGTCGTATAACTCATCATCCAGCGTCTAAGGTATTCGCCTTTGGCAATATTCAAGGAACCTTGAACCTTTCTCTCGAAAGCTCCTAGTTGCCTTACTCAAAAACACCCGTTGATATATGTAGGTGATTCTGAATTGGCTTTCAAGTGTTTTTAGAATAGGCTTAAAGGCCAGAGATCTATCGATCTACTCGAACAAAAGTCACAAGAAACATTTTTAACATTTCCGACGTTAAGATCTCCACTAATTTGCCACACCATGTACCCTTTGAGTCTTCTAACATCTCCAATTGTTACCGTTTGCATTTACCTTTGTGGTTAATTTGCTCGCTTTTGCTTTGAACTTCAGTTAATCATGAAATAATTAGGCACACATGCAAAACAGCAGCAAAGTATTGTGTCGCGCCTCGTTGCAAACGTGTAGTGCACACAAACACACACTTATGACTCCACTGCTTAGCCTCGTTACGCGTTGCTGTGTGTGCGCTGATGATTCCCACTTTGCCACAGAGGGCACTGACAGCTTCCAAACGCCTCGCACTACTCGCCTACTTTCTCTTGGTTCTTTTTATTTGTTTATAAATACATATGTGTACGTTGTTTTGGAATGTCACTTTTGCGAGTGTGTGACAATTTCGAGATGTTCACAGCCACCCAATGTAGATTAGCTCGTTGCAACATACATACATATGTACATAAAGTGTCTCTGACACACATGCCGCCATATACTATATGGGATTATATTCGCATTATTATCAACGTCGCTCTTGTGTGATATATGGGAAACGCGGCAGTGGCGTGGGTTGACAAACTGACAGACAGTGACAGTGTTATCCGCTGCTGTACTTATTTGCGCCGGGGAGGGTGGCGGTGCTGCTGTTCGTTTGGTAGGGAAATTTGTTGTGCTACCAGGCCCTCTGACTGTCTGTCTGTCTATGTTGAGTTCCGCTTGATTTTTGCATTCAAAAAATGCAACAAGAACAAATAAAAAATTAAAAAAAAATTCTATATCACATGAAATATTCCAAAGAAATAGCTTTTTGTCACTTCATAATGTCCTCATTTATAGTGGCGGCTCTATAGCTCCAAATCTTTACATAGCAGTTCTGCAGCTCACTTCACTTTATTTGCCTTTATAGTGGTACTGCACGCTTAGATGGTTCTTTTTCGAGTTTCTGTAATATTTATTGCAGTTTTCTGCCGCAAATTATTGAATTAGTCTATACGAGGGTAGTTTGAGAAGTCGGTGAGATTTTTTTGGAGTACTTTACCCAGTTGTAACGGTAAATACAACGCTGACTCTATTCTTTACCGTGACTTTATGGAATAATATTAATTATTTTGGAACCGATGTCATTGCATAGTGTTGGAGAGTCAATGAAGCGAGGAAAGTTCATATTTCAGTTAATATAGAAACAATTGGATTTCGAGAGCTTATTTTTTGCTAGAAAAATAATATCAAAAGCAAAGAAGGTCTTGAGATTGCTGAATAGAAAGCATAAATCTTAAAGGCAAATAAGTTATTTGTTGAAGTCATCGTGAAACTACGAAACGATGATGCTACGGATCTCCTAAATGAAGCTAGAATTTATAGACAAAACTTATAAAAATGGATAAACAAATAATGTAATATTGGACCGATTTCGTACTGTGGACTTTGAGATTGCCAATGTGAAGGTCAAAAACACCATCTCGTGACCACTCTTGAGTAGAGTTCGAAGTAATCCCGATTATATTTTTGCTATTTGTACTCTTAAGAACACTTTTCCGAAATATTTTACGGAATTTTTTATAAAGATCTGGAAAATGTCAATAGAAAACTGACTTTTCCTAGTTAATTCTTCAAAAAAAGGAAGCTTGCCATATGGCAGTAAGGGTTTTGGGAAGCTCGTGTCTTTGAACTTGTGAGAATACAGCGTTAAGCAGCAAGCAGCATATTTCCCTCGAGACCACATCCATCACATTTTAGTTCAACTCTCTTGTATCAAGTATCATATTCGAATGCAATAACTCTTTTAACGTCATTTTTTGATATTCTTAGAAAAGGTACTCATGAAGCCTTACACTGACTTCCGCAGACTTCCTCGTATTTATACACGTATCTACTATATTTGAGCTCCATTTTATATGCCTGCATACTCGTTTGTATGAAAAAATAACTGAGCAAGATCAAAAACACTCATTAATTAAGTGTGTAATTCCTTGAGGCGTTTCTTTGTCGTTTCTCCTTTTTGAGATCCTCTGGCTGTTGGCATAAATTTATCTACATACATACACATATATCTTTGTGTATTATGTACTTTTTATTTATTTGTGTACGTGTATTTGCGCGAAATTCTCTACATCTCTCTATTTTTAGTGACTTTCTCACTTTGAAGTGATCTCAAGTGCCGTTTTTTTTATGCGTTGAATTTGTCGCAGTCATAGCATGGGCAATTATTCAAAAATATCATAAAAATTTCTTCCATCATATAGTGTGGTATTTAATATGCATTTTTAATACGAATTGGCTTAAAGTTGACAGTGCAGTGAATTATGATAGTTGGCGTGCAATGGGTTAAGGGGGAAATATGAGGCCCTTAACGTAAATTTTTAATTTGTGGATTTTTTTTTATGTCTTTATAAATGCATCTTAATCTTTTATTAGTGAATCGTTAAAAAATAATAAAAAACGATCGGGAACTATCTTTAGACATGTGAGTAAAGGGGTGAAAATATGGAGAAATCAGTGTATAAGGTAAAGGAAGGTTATCGGTATATCACAAACCTCAACTTCTCGAGTATTTAATATATGAGATATTCTCTTTGTTGTTGTAACGACAGAAAACATAAATTTTAACAATTTGGACGCATCCTGTAGAGTGTATAGTTCTTGGAAGTATATACAACCATGTTTTTATCTCTTACCGGTATGTAGCTTTGAGAAATGGGACCAAGCTCGATAAACGTGTATATCCGATTGTTGTTTTCGGGTCTGGAAACTGCTTATTTCGATGTTTAAGTACATTTAGATATTTATTTAGCTTTCACAACGAAAAGTATAAATTGTATATCTCCTCAACGTACCGTGTTCTGTAAACCATTTGGTGATTCTTGCACAGAGTATTTATTGATTAGGTTGCAAAGCCGAGGAAGTTCTGGGTTCAAATTAGCCTGTCTGTTGAAGCAAACAGTTGATAGTTCTTTAGTTACTACTACGAATGTCGATTATACTACTATTGTCGAACTGTGTACAGTTATCATGGTTCAGACTTCTTTATACTTAGAACATCATCTAGCCATAAATAGACGCTAGTTTTTAGTCCCTATACAGTTTCAAAAGATTCGTTTTTTAACGGGGCTTGAATAATGACTCCTGAATTGCAAATAAAGCAAACGACGCCATATTTTTTCCTGCTCTTTTGTAATTTCTCTTCAGTAAGGTCTGCCATTTCTTCATGGAAAGATATACGATCCAATAACATGTAAAAATTATTAAAATTTACTACTGAAATTCGGAGTCAGTGGTCTCAACTTCAAAAGCGCTACGTCCAATTTATGGTCCGTTCATTTCTGGCTGAATGTCTTCGTCAATAGGCAAAATATGCGTTGAGGTTAGGCGGCAATCCACACGAACTCCATAGGTCATCATTGAATCCCGAAAAAATGACGGTTTGGTGCGGTTTATGGGCCGGCGGTGTCATTGGTCCGTACTTCGTCCGTGGACCAAGTTCGACAAATTTGTATATCCGATTGTTGTTTACGGGTCTGGAAACTGCTTATTTTGATGTTTAAGTAAGTTAAGATATTTATTCTGAATTCACAACGAAAAGTATAAATTGTATATCTCCTCAAAGTACCGTGTTCTGTAAATCATTTAGATTAGATTAGATAAATCTAAATCTAAATCATTTGATAATTCTTGCACAGAGCATTTATTGATTTGGCAGTATTGAGTGGAGATCAAAGCCGAGGAAGTTCTGGGTTCAAATTAGTCGGTCTGTTGAAGCAAACAGTTGATAGTTCTTTAGTTTTAGTAGGATTCTTATAGAGTCCTACTACGAATGTCGATTACGCTATTATTCTTGAACTCGAACTGTGTACAGTTATCATGGTTCAGACTTCTTTATACTTAGAACATCATCTAGCCATAAATAGACGCTAGTTTTTAGTCCCTATACAGTTTCAAAAGATTCGTTTTTTAACGGGGCTTGAATAATGACTCCTGAATTGCAAATAAAGCAAACGACGCCATATTTTTTCCTGCTCTTTTGTAATTTCTCTTCAGTAAGGTCTGCCATTTCTTCATGGAAAGATATACGATCCAATAACATGTAAAAATTATTAAAATTTACTACTGAAATTCGGAGTCAGTGGTCTCAACTTCAAAAGCGCTACGTCCAATTTATGGTCCGTTCATTTCTGGCTGAATGTCTTCGTCAATAGGCAAAATATGCGTTGAGGTTAGGCGGCAATCCACACGAACTCCATAGGTCATCATTGAATCCCGAAAAAATGACGGTTTGGTGCGGTTTATGGGCCGGCGGTGTCATTGGTCCGTACTTCGTCCGTGTTGATCAAGATCGGCACGTTAATGTGAATGAGAATGGTTACCACTCAATGATTATCGAATATTTTTGGCCCGATTTGGATGATATGGACTTGGACAATATGTGGTTTTAACAGGTCGACGTCACAAGTCACACAGCGAATGTTACAATCGATCAAACCAAGTTTGATGAAACTGTTATCTCACGAAAAGGCCGCAAACGAAACGGTCGTACGATTTGACGCCGTTAGACTATTTCCTGTGGGGCTACTTAAGTCTATGGTCCATGCCAAGTAGCCAGCGACGATTGATGAACTTCGTACGAATATCGAACATGGAATTGCAGCAGTATCGGCCGATTTATGCTTGAAACCCGTCGAAAATTGGGTTCAGCGTCTAGACTTCTGCAAGCCTGCCCGTGGTGGCCATGCAAGAGAAGTCGGCTCCTACTAAATCAAAATTTAACGAGATAATCAACTTAATTAGGAGTGTTAAGAGAATATCAGTACTAAAGCCATCATGACTTGCCCGTCTGGTGTCTTATCTATCACTACAACAAACAACAAATTCATGATTTATAATTTTAAAACAACAGGATCTGTAAACATGCCATTTAATTGATATTGATTGAAACATACATAACCTCATTCATACAAGACATGAAATGCTAAGAATTCATTATTAAACCATTGAACAGCATCAATTTTAACGCCATTGTGGATTACCAGTTTAATCAGACACCAGTAAATGTAAACTCACATGAAACGGATTAAATATTTACAATGCGAAACGCTAAATCATGCATATTCATTTGAGAATGCAAATGGCAAATGTAGAGAGAGACCATGCATAATGAAGCTAGTCAAATGGCATTTCTGTCAACATAATCGTACTTACAAATTTTTAATGACACTTCTAACACGCCATAAATAAAGTGTCTCGCTGACAGGCAATTTCAAGTATGCCTTTGTGTTTGTATGTGTGTGTGTTGTGGCCTGACAAAGATGCCGCAAAAGCGTTTGAGCACCAATCTTCGCTATGACGTTGGCAGCATTTGCTGAAGCAGCACAACTATGACGCACTTGACGAACATCAAA
Source organism: Zeugodacus cucurbitae (assembly GCF_028554725.1). Lineage (NCBI taxonomy): Eukaryota > Metazoa > Arthropoda > Insecta > Diptera > Tephritidae > Zeugodacus > Zeugodacus cucurbitae. The sequence goes on from NC_071669.1 coordinate 11,193,081, forward strand.
GCAACGCAAAGTGTGGAGGCTTTACTCCTACTACATAGCGAAATCTCGGGAAGCATTGCGGTGGAGAGCGACAGAAAAAAACCCTACAAATGCAGAATGAGTAGCGCGCCAAATTTGTGTGTAGGCATCAAATGCGAAGTGTAGCCTGTGGATAATTGTGGTAAAACGGGAAAAAATCTAGGCATAGCGAAAATGCTGACTGTAAAAAATTGAATGCGGTTGCGTGGGTGTGTTGTAGAGTTTGAGGATTAAGTACCAAAAGTATCAAATAGAAAGCTCATATTCATTGAGAATTGATTTGCAGCTCAAGCTCTTTTAGTTAGTGTGGGGATTATATCTTTGCTTATAATTGGCAATTGATAGAATTAATCAAATATGAATCTTACATGTTAGATAGCGATTTCAAAGTGATGCTGGATATTTTGCAAAGCTTTTCCATATTGAGAATACACCAGGAAGCTTGCTATAGTCCGTAGACTTTTTTAAAAACTTAATTTTCTGACAGTTCAGTAGTCTTCACTTCCTGCACACCTTCATAAATCCCTCCGGAACGAGGAACACAACTCTTATTCATATCATAGGGGTATTTGCGTCCTCTTCGATGGATCTCACTCACTAAGTTCATAAAACTGTTCCGGCAACACCTATATCTCATAGAAGGATCCTTCTTATCAGATCTTTATCTCACTAAAAGTTTGATTCAATACCACCTCTCAGTATACGCATAGCTCTCAATATGTTACTTGAGACCTCTTTGGTACTTATAGAGTCTAAAAGGGTTTTAACTTCCCGCTTAAATTTAAAAAACATCTGTCTAAACAATGCGTAGATTAAGTGAGAAGCTGTCTTTCTAGAAGAAGGTAAGAAGGATAACAAAAATTAATCGCAAGAAAAATAATACGGACATGTAAGAGAAAGTGAAGATGATGAGGGTTCAGCATTTCGAATGGACGCCAGCTGAAAAAACGAAGACAAAAATGTGCGAATTCGACTAAAATTGGGTAGTCGGTGATAGAGACGTGGAAGAAGAACCGTTTCCACGAAAGTTGGTTCTACGTAACGGACCCGGATTTTTATTCGACATAGGACAGTCAAATGGCCAGTAATCCTCAAATTTATTTGGGGAATGTTTTCTGCCGCTACAACAACAAGAACGTCGAAGAAGAAGACCTTACGGAGTTAAGTGTACATTTGATACTTTTTGAAAATGAAATGAATATGATGTACTCCACGAACCCGATTCATGGGTAGCATACCGAAGATCAACCGATCGAAAGATTATAAATATTTTGGAAAACGACTTTGAAATGATTTTAGACTATACAATGGTGTTATCATTTCATACAAATTATTGAAATCCATTAAGCTAATTGAGAATAGAAGACCCTCCTTTCTGACAAATTAACGGAACCTTATTAAATGGTTCTAAAGCTGGGAAATACTCTGACACCAGTAACAAATATTTCATTTATTATTAGAAAAAAAGTATAATTAGCATATTAATGTGCAGAAATCCTCAAAAAACAATAAATTTCAAGCCCGAAAACAACAACTGCCTTACCCACCCTAGTAAGCCGTAGCTAATAATCACAATAGTAAGAGGCTGCTGACAGTGCCGCGCATGGAAGTAGCAGTATTGCTAATTGAAAGTGAAGATTATTGCAAAGTAAAGCGCCAAGATTGACAGACAGACGGAAAGACACGGCATTGCTTTGCAGAATTGCTGCAGCTGCACAACAACAACAACAAGAGACAATAAAGAGCTGCAGTATTTATCGCTAGACAAATAATATTTAGAATTCTACTGCTGCATTTGTAAGATTACAACAACGAAAATTACAACTACAACAACTATTATAAGAACAACAGTAATTTAAAAACTACTACAACAACAAAAAAGTAACTACTTGAAAAATTGAAAAAAAATTACTATCTTAATCCCCCAGCACGCCTGTAAAGCATCTAATCAAAGCATTCAGCAAGTAAAGACATTTACTGCCGTTACTCGGTAAGTGGACGCATTAGTTGCGGCCATCGGCAATGGTAATTTTCATTTTAATTGAAAGTGATGAATAAATGGTTATGAGCATGAGATATGACGAGTGCCGAGATGTACAATTCTAAATGTGCATTTGCATTTATTAACTTGCATATATGTGTGTATGTATGTAAATATGTATAGAGTTGTTTGTGTAAACTCCTATATACATACATTTACTTGTTTATAAGTACAATTTGCACATGCGTGCCACCATGTATTCATAGATCTTTATTAGACATTCAAGTGAATGCCTCACATGTTGGCTTTCTGGGCAGTTGAGTGCAGTGGTTCCTATATGCAGTTGTTGTTGTTATTGGTATACATGGAAAGCGCAAACATTTGCATGTCACTACAGAGACGGAATATCATTTTACAGTTGTTGTTGTTTACATATAGACAAATTTATGGCGCTTGGCTTTGTATAAATGGCAGCAGTGCTCAACTAAATAGACTCTTCACTCAGACACAAACACACACACACATATACATGCAACTACATATGTTAATTAATTCATTTATCTTAATAAACGGCAAGTTATGCATTTGCTTGCTGTGTACTTAGTTTAATGAAAAGCATTTTAAAACTATATTACTGCTTCTTGTTTTTAAGTGGCACTGTGCTAGGCTTCAAAAAATGTGTGCGTTCGGTAGCAGCAGCTAAGAATTTGAAACTTCTAAATGAAGTCATGATTCTATATTTTCACAAGTCTCAAATTCTACTTTTTATAAGCACTACCGGAATTTCAAGGTTAATAAACTGTAGATTATTGAAGCTTATAACTGTTAATGCAAGCATCTCTCTGAAATTTGTGAAGAAATTTCGCCATTAAAGCTCTTGAAAAATAACATAAAATAAAATAAAACAAAATAAAATAAAATAAAATAAAATAAAATAAAACAAAATAAAATAAAATAAAATAAAATAAAATAAAATAAAACAAAATAAAATAAAATAAAATAAAATAAAATAAAATAAAATAAAATAAAATAAAATAAAATAAAACTATTATCTACTTTCTGTAATAGTTGTAGCACTACGAATGATATTCCGAGCGGTCGAAAGCTAGATGCTCTTAAAATTGAAGGTCGCCATTTATATCATCATAATTTTATACCAATCCCAAGCTGACGATTCTGACGTACTCAGCTTTAGAAATGATATTTTGGTATATATGATCTTTGAAAATTCCCTCAATGATTCATAACTCGTCTTACTGTTTTTTAGATTCCCCGAAATCAAAAGTTATCAGGGTTAAATTTTGTTTACTAACTGTCTTAATTGTATTTCAAGTCTAGTTTTTAAAACTTTGAATTCGAAGAAGCCTTAACTTTGACCTCTGGGGATAAGTAATAAAATGAAAGCTATTGAATGTCTTCTCTTATTCTGTGATACCTCTAAACTTTCATTGGGGAGGTTTTTTTATGTGGCAGAACGAGCTTCGCCTTCGCACTTTAGCTCGCCTCCAAACGGTTGTCTGTTGGCTGCCCAGAGGATACTTGGTCTAAAACCGAAAGTCGTGAGCTTAATGGTTTTGCATTAAATAAGAATAGTTGCATGAGTAAAACCCCCATGAAATTATTCTTGTCATGTCGTGAAATATAGAGGAAACTACAGATTTGAACTTCCCCAACTCGAATCACTATAATCTAGAAACAAAACTTCTAGTTAGAGAGAGACTTCGAGTTAAGGAAGGTAATTTGTATGAAATTTGGCTTCTATTGCCAGCTCAAGAGTTCGAGTTATGGATAACTTCGAGGTATAGAATTTCGAGTTAAGCAAGTTCAACTGTATGTTGCTTTAATACTTAGTTCAGATCAGTACAAAATAACTTTATTATACATAACTAGTAGATTCTGATTGATCTCAGATACGAGTATAAGTGATTCGATAGCGATACTGATATATATCATCAAAAGACTTCACATCACTAAAATAAATAAAATAAAAACTGTAAAAAATCGCTTTGCTAAATGCCGCATCACGATCACTGTGGCATTAACGCATTTGACACGCGTCGACGAGGCCAATGAGGAATGTGCGATGCGGCTGTTGTGAGCGTGAAATAGTACACATTTAAAAATAGAATTAAAATAAAATATATTAAAATAAAAAAGTATCTAAAATGCGACATTTTTGCTAAAATTAAACAGCTACTTAGCGGTGGAAGGCCTTTTGTTTTTGATTATTCACTTTAGTGGGTTAGTTAATATAATATATTTAAAGATATATAGGCTAAATTGTTTATAAAATAAATGAAAATGACATAATTTGGCGTCAGAAATAAATTTAAAAATATGAAAGAATAAAAAAAAATAAAATAAAATTGTTAATTGATACATTTAATAGAATAAAATGTGTTAACATAATTTTAAAGAATTTTCAAAAATTTCAAAACATTTTCAAAAATTAAAAAAAAATTTCAAAAATATTAAAAAAAAAAAAATTATACAATAAAATCAACTGAAAACAAATAATAAAAATAAATTTGACATTTTCCACGCATCAAATCGAATTATTCTCTATATAGGGTGTTTCTTTATAAACATAGAACTTGTTCGGGGGAACGCTGTTATAACAGATAGATGTGTTTAATGATACGTCAAGTTAATCAAATTATTAGCCTACCAATTAGCAACTTTCGACGTGTTATTGGCGATATTAGACTTTTTTTAAGTGGAAAAGTGGTTTTAAATTCGATCGATAGGAGGGGAGTTCATAAGATCGCGGTTATTATATGGCCGAAATGCTTTAAATTTGCTAATTATTATAATATTTGCACAATAATATAGTCAAATTTGCTGTCATTTCATTATTTTTTGCTATCTTATTTGATATAAAATTTCAATTTCACCAAAAAGAGCACCCTACATTTTTCAAATTGTTTAATTTTAGCCTGTAAATGATTAATACAATATTTTCATTGAATTTAAATGTCGAATAATTTACGATTCTATACACTGATATTGACTACACTCAAAAATTGGTTCAAAATTTAGGAGAATATGATAGTATACGACTGAAATTCTCAAAATTCACTAAATGTCATATGATTTACGAATCAATAAAATTAAAATTTCAGTAATTTCGTTAATTTCTTTCTGTGTTTTATATGAAACAAAAGTTCTTATACACCAAAATTACCACCCTTTATTTTTTTGAATCAATAAAGTCAATAAATGTTTCAGTAATTTTATTAATTTCTTTCTTTATTTGAAAAAAAAAATTTACACCAAAAAGAGCACCCTATATTTTTTTGAAATCATATAATTTATGCAATGTAAGTGATTAATACAATTTTTGCATCGTATACTTGTCGAAGAACTCACGATTCTCGGTTAAAATTTTCCATTTTTGACACTTGACAAATGAAAGCACCCCATTTTGTATGCCTACCCAGACAACAACACCTTCAGTTAACCGATGAAATATTGTTTCGCCGTTTGAAATTGACACTACGTAAGACCTAAGGCCATGCTGTTGTTTTATTGGCGAGCTTCATTTGTATGCCAGGAAATTAATTGCGTGAATTTCTTTTTAATAGCAAACACAACTTTTTTTTATTTGTATAATATTTACTATATTTGCATTTGCTTATAGCGTATATACTCGTACACACTATTTGCGTATTGCCAAGTTTTATGAATCATTCAGTGCGCACAGTGCTCATAAATGACGTTGCGGCACACTTTGATCGATTGTCACCAGCGCTGTCCATTTGTCTACATAACAATATCTTTTTTTTTTGCTTTATTGGCAATTTGATATGATATGTAGTATGCCGACGGGGAGTGCTTAGAATAATAATAGAAAAGCGTGTGTGACGGTGTAAGTTGGCAATCGAGCAGATAGTCGTTGTAAAGTATATATTTCTATACATTCAAAATCATATTTGCAAAAATATATATCTATTCCTATCTTTTAGCTGTCACATATACATACGTCTTCACAGCGCTTGTCCGCCACATTTTCTTTGTTTGCATTGTTTGTGTTCGACAGGTGCCTCGCATTGTATTGGTTGTTGGCAAGGTGTTGATTATGTGGGTGTTGGAAAAACTATAAAAATCATATGTACACTTGCTTACACTCCTGTAAGTGTGAATTGTGGGCGTTGCTTTGGGAGGAGCTTTGTCATGTGGCAGTTGCATGTTGCGCGTTGCTTTTGTTTTAATTTTTAATGTAATAACTACTTTGAAAGTCATACTTTAGTTTATTCATAATTTCATAAGTATTTAATATACTATTAGCTATAAATATAGTGGAACTTCCATAACTTGAACTTCTATAAGTCGAAGATCTCCATAACTCGAACACTTGAATTGGCAATAGCGTTTAGAAGCCCAATTTCATACAAATTTCCTTCCCTAACTCGAATTTCTATAACTCGAAGTTCTCCATAACTCGAACTCTTGAAGTGGCAATAGAAAGCAACTTTCATACTTCAATATATATCCTTTCAAATGTCGAACTTTTCGACCAGGACATAATAAAAATTTAAAATTTGACTATCAAGAAGAATTTAAAAGAGTCCCTCTATATCGTATGGAGGCGAATAAAAAATATGATGTTACACTTTTGGATTGCATGAATCATGCAACAAAGCAATGGGATACAGGCAAAATTACAGAATACATGCTTTAACATATGAACATAAAACTTTATGCGAAGTAAATATATAAAACTGGGTATAAATCTATATTTTACAGCTTTTTGAAAAATTTATGTTTTAATTAAAATTTCTATAACTCGAAGTCTCTCTAACTCGAATTTTTTTGTAGATTATGATGATTCGAGTTAGAGAAGTTCCACTGTACTTAATAACAGTTGTGAGAATATGCTGATTTGTCAAGGTTCACATTCAATTTAATACGAGGGCTGCTATATATATTTCTGGCCTAATAATGAAAATAGGAATATTTATCAACGAAAATGGTTTTATTGTTTTTAAAAATATTCTCCATCAAGATTTATACACTTTTGCATGCCCTCAAACCTTTTTTTGAGCGATTGTCAAATTGTGCGGGATCCAACGAGAACAAACCTTTTTTACGGCCAGGTGTTCAAGCAATATCGAATGTATGCTGGTGGGAGAAATGCATAGGCATGCCTCTATCTGAAGGTATGCTACATGACGGTCTTGCATTATCAGTTCACGTACGGCACAACGGCTGTTTTTGGACGACCTTCACGGAATTCGTCTTTGAGCGAGCGTCGGCCACGATTGAATTCGCTGTACCAGTTTTTCACAGTGCTATAGGATGGTGCTTCGTAGTCATACAAAGATTTTAGTTCATCGATGCACTCTTGTCGCGATCGATGCACTCTCCACGTCGAAAGTTGTGAAAAATGATGGCACGAAAATGTTCTCGAGTTAATTCCATTTTTTGGCCGAGATGAATTTTTTAATTCCCTGTAAATAAAACAATTCACGATTAAATGACAAAACGTTCTGAGTGATGTTATGCTAAAAAATGTCAAACTTTCCAACACACTTAGTGTTGCCTATGTTACAACTTTGATTATGCTACCAACAGTTTGTGTAAGCTTCAGAAAAGTTGTAGAAATTTTGCTCTAAAGTATGAAATATAGAGGTGACTTTGATAAATTGAAAATTCCAATATAATTCAATATTCTGAGTAGGCTGGGGCATCTTTACAGCATTGATTTTGGTCAAGAATTCTCGAATAAGCAACGAAGTGAGAGTTAAAAAAAAAAAACACATCTAAATTTTGATGAAATGTGCATCGTAATACAGGGACCATTGTAAAGAGTTTTTCAAAAGGGACGCTACAAAAGTAGACCAATAGGGACAGCAAACGACGCCATAGTTTTCCCTGCTCTTTTGGTATTTCTCTTCAGTAAGGTTGGTCATTTCATCATGGAAAGCTATAAGATCCAACAACGAGTCGAAATTATTAAAATTTACTACCGAAATTCGGAGTCAGTGGCCTCCATTTTAAGAGCGCTACGTCCAATTTATGATCGTCATAAATGGCTTCGTCAATAAGCGAAATATGCGTCATTGCTACGGCAGCAATCCAAATGTATTCCATTGTATCTCGAAAAAACTACGGTTTGTGGATCGGCGGCGTGATTTGACCGTACTTCTTTCGTGATGATCAAGACCGACACTTTAATGTAAATAGGAATCGAATTTTGGCCCGATTTGGATGATATGGACATGGACAATAGGTGATTCCAACAGCACGATTTATTGAAAACCGAGTTTTGTGAACGTGTTGTCTCACAAAATGGCCCAGTCAATTGGCCTCGTCGGTCGTGCGATTTGACGCAGTTAGAATATTTCCTGTGGGACTACGTCAAGTCTATGGTCTTTGTCAACAAGCCAGCGACGATTGAGGGACTTCGTAGGAATATCGAACGTGAAACTCGTCGAAAATCGGGTTTATCGCCTGGACGTCTGCAAGCGTGCCTGTGTTGGCCATGAGAAAGAAATCGACATAATAGTTAATATTATAATATTATGTTAATATACATGCCCCTGAAGTTTATTGTTTTGATGACCTTGACGATTTTCCTTTTGGGTGAACTTTTAACAATACGTTTATTGTTCGTGAATTCTCGGCCAAAAACAATACTGTAACGATGCCTTAGCCTCTATATTCGCCAGACATGGCTGCGTGTAACTTTTTCCTAATTCTAACAAGTAAGAAAAGGCTAAGTTCGGGTCCAACCGAACATTTTATACTCTCGCAATTTATTGAAGAAACTTACAAATATAAAAAATTTACCCATAAATTCGGCATAAACTTTAATAGAATAACGAAAATCGTAATATATGTATACTATATGAGGGCTGAGGTAGTTCCTGAACCGATTTCATTCATTTTCACCAGCAGGGTACACTATATCCAAGACTATACGCTCACTTAATTTTGCTAAGTTATCTCACATATTAACCAATACATATATGAGGAATAAAGCCCACCGTATTTTTGAAAAACCTATAATTAGGTATATGGGAGCTAGGAGATGTTATGACCCGATTTTAATATTTTTTTTAACAGAACACTGTTAGAAGAAAACAATTTCCTCTAAATTACATTAAATTATCTGAGAGATTTACCCATATTTTCGGTTAAAATTTACCCTTAGGCGCTGAGTTCCACATTTTCGATATCCGGGGGCCTTGAAAAGTTGTAGTCCGTTTTCGACAATTTTTTCACAAGTGATGCCACAAGTCATATGCACTATTTGTGTAAAGTTTTATTTAGTTTAGCTACTGAATGAATAATAAAATCGAGATTTTAGACATATTAGTGTGGCAATTTGAGAATCTATCATTATAACCTGAACAGACAGGCAAACTTAATATACGTTTGTCACGATGTTTGTAACCCCCAGAAGAAAGTGTCGGAGACCCTATAAAGTATATATATAAATGATCAGTATGTTAGTCGATTTAGCCATGTCCGTCTGTCTGTATATATACGAACAAGTCCTTCAGGTTTTAAGATATCGTTTTGAAATTTTACAGATGTTATTTTCTCTTCAAGAAGCTGCTCATTTGTCGGAACTGCCGATATCGGACCACTATATCATACAGCTGCCATACAAACTGAACGATCGGAATCAAGGGCTTGTATGGAAAACTTCCGCATTTTACTACATATCTTAACGAAATTTGGTGTGAGTTATTGCTCATAGAAATAATTTAATCTCCGCAAAAATCGTTCAGATCGGTTCACTATAGCATATAGCTGCCATACAAACTGAACGATCGGAATCAATGGCTTGTATGGAAAATTTTCGCATTTGACGTGGTATCTTCACGAAATTTGACATGAATTACTGCTTAAGATAGATAAGAGATATAATCTCCGAAGAAGTTGTTCAGATCGGTTAACTATGTAACCTTAATGTTTCTAGCAAACAACCCGACTAAAACGAATTAGTAAAATGTTTTCTTTTTTTACTTACTTTTTCTTACGTCTTTAGATTTGCTTAAACACATAGTTACTAAAAGAAATGCACCTGTGAAGGGTATATTAGCTTCGGTACAGCCGAAGTTAACGTTTTTTCTTGTTTTGGATTGTGATAACTCATACGCCATGGCTTACTGCAAATATTTGGAATCAACCTGTTACATTTGGTTTATTAAATCTATCTTCCGAAACATATTTCAAAACAATAATTCCCAATATTGTTAATTATGAGGCAAGCCATTAAATATTCTTACTAAGCTCCAGCTTTATATTTCAAATACATTTTTATTTTGTAATATTTAAGAACTTTTCAAATTTTGTTTAACCGATTTAATTAAATCCATAAATAAATTAACACTTCCTCTAGCAGCAATAATTATTTAATAAGCTAAATGATTTGCTATGCAAACTGAGCGTTGTCTCGTGGCGACAAATGCTCAAGAGATGCCCCGTAATGTGGGAATATATACATACACACTCATAGTTATTATTGTTGCTATTAGCTATTAATGTTTGTATGCATTGAATTGCAAATAAAAACCAACAACAACAACACACTAAGGAAACCAGCAGCACTAGCAATAATAAATGACAGCCAGATAGCAACAACAACAAATCCAACAAATGATTAACAATAAAGTGCAGTTGCATTTGAATAATGATGAACTGTCATCGAAGTGAATGAACGCAGGAACGAACGAGTCAACGAGCGGACCTGCCACAATGCGGCATATGAAATTTGCTTCCACATGCCTAGAAAATAAATATGTATCCACATGCGACGATCACCGATGTGTTGTTGCACTCGGAACGAGTGGGTCGAGTAGCCACTGGCGATTAGAATGTCTTCGCTGCACAAGCAAAGCATATGTGTTCGCCTACTGTTGTCATTTGTTGCCATTGTTGTTGCTTTTCGTGCAACATGTGTTTGTGCCGGCAACGACCGGTTGCTGCCACTCAGTGTCGCATACTCGTATGCTGTGTATGCAACTTTCTGTTGTTGTTGTTGCTTTTTGGTTATTAACATTTAAGTGTTGCCTTTGTGCTGCACTTATTGGTTGCGTTGTGTTGACTTTATTGTTGCTGTTGTTGTTATTATTGGCTGCTTGATGCGGTAGTAGTTGTCGTCGTTTCTATTTGTATTTGCTTCGTTTTGTTTGCCTTCTCGCTTTATTATCAGCTTTATTGCTTTGCTTTGCTTTGAGATTTTTTATTATTATTAATATGACTATGTTTGTGATTTCGTTCAGTAGTTGTAGTTTTACTGTTCTATAAAATTGTCATTTAAGTATGTATGTATTTATCTATATATGTATGTTTTTATGATTATATTTTCATTTGTGGGGATTTTCTACGTAGTCATCTGTGAGATTCCTTAAGAAATACGATTTTTTACCCTTAAATGACTATTAATCGTTTTATAATATTGATAAATATCGACAACTAACTGTTTATAGTTTGATATTATCGATAATTGACATTAGAAATTTTGATAATAACGATAAATGTCGCAAATTCACTTTTGAGTACTTGTTATTATCGATAATTCATGATAGTATCGATAATTTAATTTTGACATTTGGATAATATCGATAAAACTGTTAGTCGTCTTATAATATCAATAAATCACTCTTGGTAATTGGTAACATCGATAATTCACTTTTTAAAGTTTATTATTATCGATAATTGTCACTAGAAAATTTGAAAATTTCTCTTTATAGCTTGATATTATCGATAATTGTCACAAGAAATTTTGATAATTTCACTTTTGATTGCTTGTTAATATCGATAATTCATTATCGATAATTTACTTTCGAAAGTTTCTCAATATCGATAATTCCGATAATAAAATTTTGATTTTTTGTTAATATTCATAACTCATATTTTCTAATTAAATATCAACATTTCGTGGTAAACATCTACTTTAATTCCTAAGTGACTTTAAGTCATTTATTTTATGGATAATTGAATTCTGGTGGTTTGATAACATCGATAAATATCGCAAATTTACTTTTGAAATGTTGATAATATCGATAAATTTCACGAATTCACTTTCAATAACTTATTATTATCGATAATGCGCTTTTGTTAGATTGATGACATCGATAATTTACTTTTAAGATTTTCAGAATATTGATAAATGTCGATAATTACTGTTTTTGGCACTGTTATAATAATAATAATTCCTTTTTTATAATTTGATAATATCGATAAAGACCGATAATTTATTTTTGATGACTTTTCAATAGCAATAAACTTCGATAATATTCTTTGATAGTTTGCTACTATCGATTATTGTCATTTGAAATTTTGACAATATCGATAAATACCGATAATTACTTTTTATTCTTTGATAACATTTATAATTCATATTTTATAGTTTGATTATATAGATAAATGTAGATTAGTCATCTTTGATATTTAGGTAAATCACTTTTGAAGAATGGATAAAATCGATAATTAATTTTTAATAGTTTCAGAATTATATCGAAAAAGAATTTCACTGATAAAGTAATCGGTTAAAAGATTTAATTAAAAATTAATTTAATTTAATTTTTGAAAATTTTATATCAAAAATTTGTTTTTTTAGTTTTCGATTTCACCACATTTGATTTAAAAAAATCAGAAATTTTTCTAAAAAATTGTCCTAAAAAATTGATCCATCTTAATGAGCACGCCCATCTAAACTATATAAACACATGGTAACTAAAATTATTGGCGCGGTCAGCATCACATTAACACAAACAAAAAAAAAAAACATTTTTTCTATTTCCCACTTGTTTCAATTGCCACACTTTCTCACTCAAATATTGCCCACAGCTGTGCAATAGAAATTTATGAGCACAAAACCAAAACACTTGAATTCTTTTTGCTTTCTTTCTTTGAAGCGACATTTTCTTTGCGCTGTCACAGTAACTAATTACTAACAAAAAAGCAAAAAAATTAAAAAATACGCTAATTTACGCACACAAATAAAATAAAATATTGTGCAATACAGATCTGTGTGTGTTTGTCTGCACGAATATTGAAATGTGAGTAAAAATAAAATTTGCGTTTGTTGTTATTTTTGTTTATGCGCGAATCGACCACACAGCAAGTAGTAAATGCTTAACAAGCACTCATTTGATGATTGTTATTGTTGTTGTAGGCTAAAATTTTTATTTTTAGTTTTTTATCAGCGTAAATCATGGAATATTTTTCATATACAATCATACATACTTATATGCAAAAAAATAAATTCTTTAATTATCTCCATCCTCATTTTGTCGCAAATTTACTTTTGGCAACACTTTGATGTCTGACTTCTAATAAAAATTGTTTTATTGCTTCAACTAAGAGTTCGTTTGAAGAATAAATCACTTAAACGATCATCAACGATTTGATCGATATTACGATCGTGTATTCGTTTTTGTATTGTTTTTCCAATGAATGTATTGTCTGAAATGAAGGTCCAAAATTTACTGCATTCAATTAATCATTTGTTGTATGGTCTACAACTTTGCTTCCGCCGTTTTTTTGTAAATTTAAGGCTTTATTGTATAAAAACGGTTACAAAAATGTTATTCCCAATATTCTCCGTCGCTAGCTACTACTTTTGACCATCTTTCTGGTAGCATGCGTATTCCGTGACGAAAGAACTCCTCATCTTTCGAGTCGATTCAAGTATCAATCCATTTTTCAATGACTTCTTTATAAGAACTGAAGTGCTCGTTAGCTAGACCGTTTGCCATCGATCGGAACAAGTTTTAGTCAGATGGAGCAACGTCTGGAGAATATGGCGTGTGGGGTAAGATCTCCCATTTCAGCGTCTCCAAATAATCATGTTGGAGAATGACTTTATCGTGTCTTTCCTCGTACTGTGGCCGTTTTTCTATTAGTGCTCGGCTCAAACGCATCAATTGCGTTCGGTATCGATCTCCTGTAATGTTTTCACTTGGCTTTAGCAGCTCATAATATATCACCCCCAGCTGGTCCCACCAAATGCAGAGCATGATCTTAGCGCCGTGAATGTTCGGTTTTGCCGTCGACGTGGAGGCATGTCCAGGCTTTCCCCATGATATAAAAATCCCTTTCGGTTGTGCTTTGAAGCAGCTGTTCACAGGCAAAGAAGCGCCGTTCGACATCTCTAGGTTTCAAGTCGTAAGGAACCCAGTTTCCTTGTTTCTGAATCATCCACATGGCTTTGAGGCGTTTTGATACGGCTTGCTGTGTCACTTGCAACGATTCAATTCCTCTTGGCTTTGACACGCATCTTGGTCGAGTAATGCTTCCAATTCAGCTTCTTCGAAAATCTTCTCCCTTCCACCACCATGCCGGTCTTCGACTTCATAATCACCATTCTTAAAACGTTGAAACCATTCGCGACATGTTTTTTCACTTAGGACAGCCTCACCATACGTATCCGAAAGTATTGGATGAGCCGCACATAAGTTTGGGATGCAAACAGATCTAAACAAATATTTTGTTGGGTTAATGTTGACACAAATGTCCAAGATCGATATAAAACGATTTAATCGACCATTGCTTGACTCTAGTATAGTATTGTATACTTAATAATATCCAGAGAAAGATAAAGCGAGAAAGAAATTCAAATGTTATTATTTCTAATGTAGCGTCCGATACTCACAAAACAAAAATGTTTCCCAGTTTCTTTAAAGTTCATAAATATGACACTGATTCATATATACCCATTTTTGCTATTTTTGACTGGCATAATGTTGACTTTGCGATATGCTGCCTATGCTTCATCAAATTTGCCCTAAGTCATGATTATTAGATCATCTTGGAATTGGAAAAAAATTAGTTCTTCTCCTTTTAAAGATCTTGAATCGAACAACTATCCTTACAAGGTATGTGTATTTTCTATAGTGCCTTGAACTCTTCTCGAAAATGTTCTTATGTAATGTATTGTAGAAAATTCAGTGTGAGCTCATTTGTCAACGATGATCGTTGGTGCAATGATTAATCAACTCTATATCATAAATCTTCCATATCAGTGTTTGTTGAGTATCTAATTATATTCCTTACTTTTAGTTGTATATATTTCTAATACTATAGATGTGATGGGTCCTTCTCTTAAAAACAATTAATTTTATATCTAGTAACGTCTTATTGTCTTCCAAACTCTGTCTAACTAACGTTAGCCATGTTTAAAATATAGTTCTCATAAAGCAATCTAAAATCTTCGAGGCTCGAGGAAGTTATTCTGAGCTGGTTGAGTAACTGGGACAGTTTTAAAGCAAAACCTCTTAAAATAGTTGGACAACATAAATTGTAGGATAGACTTGAAAATGTTTTAGCCACCTTTATAGAGAGATTAGAGAGAAGTTTTGTAAAAGATTGACGAGGAGAAGGCAATTTATAAACCTTGTTATTTTGAAGATCCATGTTTCTATGAAATATCTGGAACGCTAAATCATAAGGTGAAATGAAAAAGTGGTATCCAAGTATTTATGAGAATAAAGTAGAAGAGAATAATATATTTGGCAGAATGAGATGATCTAGTATTGGCTTGAATAAATAGTGAAATTAAAGGAGTTCTATAATATGCTAGAAGGAAAGAGTTGAGTTCAGTAAGACATGCATTACATTTAAAATGAGAAAAAGAAGAAAACGAGAAAAATAACTATCGTAAAGTTCAATAACACTAGGGATATAAAAAATCAAGTATTATAAATTTGTATTTTTCATATATCCTTAAGCATCTTCCAAATATAATTAATTTGGAACAATTTCAAGCAAATTAAACGCAAGTCTTCCGGATGCTCATTACTCTTTTGGACCAAAATAAATGTTTAATATATAAGTATATCCAACAGTATACAAAAACACCACAAACTCCCTCATATTCTCGCGCACTTAATGCCACCATTCACACCAGAAGTGCCACTTGCTGGTAAGACCACATCTGGACGAGTGATCGCCAACAAGAACACGAACGGTAAGATCACTTTTGCGGCACAAACAATGTACAGTATATATGTATGATGTATATATTTGCGTAAACTTATAAATAATAGTATGTCAAGTTAAGCGGCTGCGGAGTCATGCTGCAGATGGACGGACAGACACAGCAACTTCAGTGATCATATACGAGGCGTTGATCGTGCTGAGGCCATTGAATTGGTTGCGTTGCTTGTCTGCTCGACTGACTCCACAGCCTCAACGGGTGACACTTGTACGGAAGATTAAAAAATTAAGTACATATGTATTTGCATACAGACTAACGAACATATATGTATGTATGTATAGTCTATATGCACGTTTCACTGGCGTCAGCACGGGCTTGTGCTGCAATAAACGTACAGATGCCGTTGAAGACGCGAACGACTGAAGGATTTGTGCGCGAGACTGTATGTGTTGGCAAAAAGAGAAAATAAATTAAAAATTGCGAATTGCCCGACATTAATCACATGGGAAAAATTCATGCAAGGCGCTGTGCCGTTGCCGATCGCTGCTCCTAAGACGCGGCAATGAAAGCATAAAGCAACTGAGTCAAGTCTGGGACGACAGCGCATTTGGGATTTTGTAAGATCAGCAAGCAGTGCTGTGGTGATTATGAGTAGAAGAACTGGATGATTGAACATGATTTAGAAGTTGTTTGTGGGCGAAGAGATAGAGCGGCTTAGTTGTAGGTTCTGGTGCCACAGCAGCTGTTGGCATAAACGTGCATGGAGTTGGCGTACCATTGAGACAAACTGATGGAATATGGACGCGTCAATTTGGAGACATGATGGACGCAAATTTAATGAATACAACATGGCGTAACTGGTGGAAAAAAATTGAAATTATTAATAAGAAAATTTAAAAAAATATGATACATAATGAGGGGAGCATATCTATTTGCAGCACGAAATGATATATTCTTAATCCAACAAACAAATAACAAGTTCATATTATCCACCTCAAAGTGAAGCAACGCACGTGTAGCCACCGTTAATGCCGCGTCTGCGCCTAAAATAAATTATTTCAAATGTCAAAAAATGAAATATTACACAGACATTAAACCAATATTTGCGTTTGGTGCTCTCAACGCGAAGTATAAGAAGAATTATTAAAAAAAGTTTCTTCACTTCTTTTTTTATATTTTTTCTTTATACTACGCATCGCAAGCACTTGCTTTGCTTGTCTTTTCCGTAATATATTTATTGTGTATTCCTTAAATGCAATTTTTCAATTTATTTTTCCCTTTTTTCAACATTACTCATTGCATTTCTTTGCTGATAATCTCTCTCTCTTTTCTTTCTTGCAGACATTTACACTTGTTGCAGCGAAGTATTTGGCTCATGTCGTACATCATGCGAAAATGTAAGTGCATAAATTTATTATTATTCATATGGATTAGTGATTTCATATCTGTTTGTATGCGTTAAAACCATTGACTGTGCGTACTTGTCATGAGTTTTGACAGTTAACGGTACTTTCCGTCATATCACATCGTTCAAATGTCAATGCGCTAAGCAGTCGAACGTGTTGCTATGTTGTTGATTTATAGTTGGAGTTCATTGAAAGTTTGATTTATGATTCGTGGAATTGTGGTGATTTACATAAGTAGGCTAGAAATATAACTGCATTATTTATAAATATTTGTAATACAACAGTTGTCAAAATTTTTAGTCTTTTGACAAATTTAAATAGATATTAAAACCACTGAATTACATTCCATCTTTATTGAGTATTGAAAACAAGTGGTCTGTGTATCTATTTTAAAAACGATGATGGTTCCAAAAAGATAAAGTTGAAATTCCCTCACTCGAATCACCATAATCCACAAAAAACTTCGAGCTAGAGAGACTTCGAGTTATGGAAGGTAATTGCATGAAATTTGACTTCTATTGCCAATTCAAGAGCTCGAGTTATGGAGACCTTCGAGCTATAGAAGTTAAATGTACATATATATTTTTAAACTCGATATAACGATGAGAATTGTATAGTAAAGAAGTTTAAACAGAATAATGTCACAACTAATTTTTTCGAGACTTTGAGAACCCATCGATTTCTAGTTTATAATTTGGTCTACAACTTTGCTTCCGCCGTTTTACAATAGATGTCTCTAGGGTTAAGCACTGGTCGATTAAATCGTTTTTATCGATCTTGGACATTTGTGTCAACATTAACCCAACAAAATATTTGTAGAGATCTGTTTGCATCCAAAACTTATTCTCAACTGAAAATGTCACTTTTTGAGCCGAATTCTCAACATTTGCGGAAAATTTTGCTTTTATTCTTTAATTCCAAGAAAAGTGCGACTGAGGCTCATCGCATGCTTTCGGATACGTTTTTTTCATTCTCCAACATGACAATATTCGGACTCACGTAGCAAAGGTGGTCAAAAAATATTTGGAGACGCGGAAATGGGAGATCTTACCCCACCCACCGAATTCTACAGACGTTACTCCATCTGACTACCACTTGTTCCGATCAATGGCACACGGTCTAGCTAACGAGCACTTCAGTTCTTATGAAGAAGTCAAAAATTGGATTGATACTTGGATCGACTCGAAAGATGAGGAGTTCTTTCTTCGCGGAATACGCATGCTGCCAGAAAGATGGTCAAAAGTAGTAGCTAGCGACTGAATTAATAATACATTAATAGTCGAATAGAAAATTTAATGAGCCCATTAATTGAGTATTTTTTTATAAAGGTTGCATGATAGAATGGATTTTTTGTATATTTAAGCATCGAGGCACGATATACTGAGTCTCGGTGGAAACAATTCCTGACTTGCTCAACAAGCAGACAAATTAGGTCTGATTGGAATAGGGGCCACACATGCTGACTATTGAAATTTAAAAGAAATGACATAAGAACCCTAACCCGTTTGAGTAGGAGATATGCCAGCAGCTTGGTTACTGCAGAAGCTGCGAAGAAGTGGAAGAAGTAGAGACTATAGCATATCCTCTATGCGGCTGCAAGGCTCTGTATAGAAAAATAATCGCAACTATCGGTTATGGTTTCCTCGGCGATGTGGCGGAAGTTGCGTATATGAAAATGCGTGAATTATTTAATTTTATCAATCACAAAGTGTGGTGTAGAGAGGAGATAATTGTGGAGGCGATTTCAGTCCCTGTGGTTTCACAATGGGCCTTCCAAAGGCCTAGACGCGTCGACAGACAACAACTAAACATGTAAACCTAAGGACCTTACCTAAGTATCGAGGTTTCAGAATTCGAATTTATATGTAAATGTACTACTAGATCTGTTCTCTGCTATCTCAATATGTTTCGAACTCTTTGTGACGTTATGGACCATGGAATCTGAGAACTAAACTTAAATATATTTTAGTTGAGCAGTAATGGGAATAATATGTAAAACATTTATAATTTCCGAGATCCCTAATCATCTATTTTATACTCTGGATATTTATTTCGTTTATTGCTGGACATCAGGACTTAGTCGATATTAAATTCTATGGATCCGAAGATGATCTAATATTGGAATTATACATATTTTTTCTATGAATAATTTCCGTTAAGCATGCAAGACTCATCGCTCGCTAACTGGAGCTATAACATGAATTTCTACAGCTTCAACCAACTCCTCCATAATACTTATTAGTCTCTTCTAATCATGAAAAACAGCTTTTCTAAGCGTAAACCACATTATCTAAAAGCTACACCTCGTAAATACGAGTATATGTAGCTCTCATGT
Organism: Zeugodacus cucurbitae; assembly: GCF_028554725.1. Taxonomy (NCBI): domain Eukaryota; kingdom Metazoa; phylum Arthropoda; class Insecta; order Diptera; family Tephritidae; genus Zeugodacus; species Zeugodacus cucurbitae. The sequence goes on from NC_071669.1 coordinate 11,212,718, forward strand.
GTCTCTCCACTCAGCCAACAAATAAATTTGCAAATTTTATTGCCGTTACAGCCCACCCGAAAAACTGGCATCTATTAAAGCGTCTAAGTAAATGCTAAAAAGACAGTTAATGACTGACAAGTTTATTAAAAAGCTTATCCTTATCGCTATGCAGCCATCATTTAGACATTGTGGGCACTATCAAAGGCCTACTAATGAAAATTGCGTGAAATTTGCATTTTTAAATTGCCAACACAGCCCACATGTGACGGCGGGTCATACATACGGTATTTGGCTATAAATGTGCATGTGAAATGCGAAAAATTGAAAAATTCCGTGTGGGTGTTGCATATAAAATTTTTTCCATTTTTCTGCATCACAAAATAGCATCCTTTATCACTGGAGTTAGTGCGCATGCGTGTCGGCTTTATACGCTATACTCTCCACTATGAAATTAAGAGGCTGGTCATGTGTAAATGCTAACGCCCATATTGGCTAAATAATTTGTTGTTGCTTAATTGACGTTTACGTGATAAAATGCCTAGTTTTTTGCATGCAACGAGACAAATGTTATTTATTCTTAGTCACTTTTTATACTCTCCTTGTGCTAAAGGTTTACTTATATGCATCTTAGGCTAGTATTTGTCAGGATTACCTGATGCGTGGCATGCAGTTCCAGGTTGGTGGCACGTTTGCGCGTGGTATGAACTTGCATGCTGTTAGACAAAAACATAGACATACAGTTGCGAGCATTGAAATAGTAGTGCCTATTGGCGAAGTGAGTTTTGCTTTATTTTTTTTTCTTTTATGATATTACGGCGGATCATTATTCTTGTTATATTCTCAGAGGTTTAGCGGCCCTGTTATACAAAACAACAAGTGTGAAACACTTACCGTTACTTTTTTACAGCTAATTATATTACGATATCTGTTTGGAGCGAGCAATAGAATAGTAGTGAACGGTGAACTGATGCAAAAACAAATTATTTTTACTAAAAAATATTTAGTTTTATGATACAAAAAGTAAGTTTCCTGTTCTTTAATTTGTTATTCAATGAAAACTTAAAAAAAATTTGACTGTACAGTCTTTTGTGGGCCGCGGGAAGCACTGTAGTGAAGAAAAACGAGAATGGATTCAATTTCTCCTAAACAGTGGTACAATTTTCCATACAAGCAATTGATTCCGACCGTTCGGTTTGTATGGCAGCTATATGCTATAGTGAACCGATCTGAACATTTTTTTCGGAGATTAAATTATTTATATGAACAATAACTCACACCAAATTTCGTGAAGATATGTAGTAAAATGCGGAAGTTTTCCTTACAAGCCATTGATTCCGATCGTTCAGTTTGTATGGCAGCTATATGCTATAGTGAACCGATCTGAACAATTTTTGCGGAGATTAAATTATTTCTATGAGCAATAACTCACACCAAATTTCGTGAAGATATGAAGTAAAATGGGGAAGTTTTCCATACAAGCCCTTGATTCCGATCGTTCAGTTTGTATGGCAGCCCTTCCTTCTGGGTGTTACAAACATCGTGACAAACTTAATATACCCTGTTCAGGGTAAAAAAATACAAAAGAAGGGTCGCAAGGCGGATTCTTTCTGAGCAGTGTGAACGAAAAGTTGTATGTTGAACTAAGGGTCGGCCTACAATGTCAGCTGTAAAGATTCAGGACGTACAGAACCTCAAATCATATAGCACGACATCTAAAATTTTGCCAAAGAGCACCTAACTTGGCCGATTGTGAAATGGCGCAACATCTTGTGGATGCGGTAAAGGGTCCCGTCAATATGTAAGACGCCCCTTAAATACAGAGGACGACACTAGATTCACCACAAAAACTTTGAAGCATGGCGATTCGAGTATCATGGTTTAGGGATATTTTTCTTACTACACCTCTGTAAAGTGTAAGCTCCAATTCGCAAGATTTCTGACATAGTGAGCCGGTCCGCATACGAGGATATAATGCCGAATATTATAAGATCATTTGCAGAAAACGACATGCCGCTGAAATGGATGTTACAACAGGATAATATCCCAAATTACACCACTTGGGTGACAAAGGAGTGGTTTCGGGTCAATGAAATGAAGCTCAATCCCCTGTCCTCAATCCCATTGAAAACCTTTTGGCAGACGTCAAGTAAGCCGTGTGGAATGATAAACCCAAAAACAACAACGAGTTGTGGACCATAGTCCAGCAAGCATGGCAAAGCATACCACTGAAAAGATCCCGGGGTCTCGTAGATTCTATGAAGAGGTGTTGTTAACTCAAAGATATGTAAGACTCTAACATCCACTACTATTTCACTGCTCGCAGCTGTATTACAACTCGCTCTTACTAGTCTATCTGGTATCTAGTCTGCTGCAAGGTGTAAGTTGACAGTGTTTATCGGCGTATATACGCGTTAGTTGACAGCAAATCCAGTTCGACCTGCGCACAACAGTGAAATTTACATGTGTAACAACACACACATATATATATATATATATCATTCGACTCTCTTTGCGTGTTCGTTTGTGTCGCTTAATGCTCGGCTAATTGCGTGATTTAGCAGAAAAACGCTGCACAAATTGTTTAAAGTAAATACTAAATAAATAATATAAATTCTTATGTTAAAGAGCGGCATATTTTGAGTGCGCCTGAAAAGCCACCATTAAGCCATTACCAGTTTGTCATGGCTCTTAACAACTATTGACAACTTAAAATGCTGTCATTTAATATTGCATATTACCGTCGTTAATGTCTTAAACTAGTATTTTCATTTCGCTATTTCAACCGTAAATTCTGTGTGTGCGCAGTCATTAAGCTGACTATAAACGGACGTGGAAATTTGCGCATGCGCCATAGCAAACTCATTCATTTGCCTAGGCTCTTACTACCAAATATATGTGTATGTGTGTTTGTGCGCGATGTTGCAATTAGTGAACGTCTGGTAGCAAAATCGAACGAGAAAATGCAGGAAGGAACCTCTAGTTGTTTCATAAAGGGTGTTTTTTGTGTGGTTAGAATTTTTATTTGAAATAAAAATGTAGTAAATTTAATGATTTGGGCCAAATTTTTACTTTTAGGTTATGGAATTTAAGATTTTCACAAAATATCGATAATTTGACTGTCATATTATAAATAACCACATATCAGTCGAATTTTCCTAGATTTTCCGAGCTTAGTGGCTCTTGTTTTTCTGCAATGACGGGCAAATCCAATCAACTGTCGAAGTAAATTGATTAGAAATGTCAAATCTCTGTCATTACTTTGACAGTTGTCATAAATGTCAAATACATGTGTTTAATTTGACAACTACAGTTGAACTTCCCTAACTCGAATCACCATAATCCACAAACAAAACTTCGAGTTAGAGTGATTTACAGTTATGGAAGGTAATTTGTATGAAATTTCACTTCTATGGTCAATTCAAGAGTTCAAGTTATGGAGAACTTCGAGTTAAGGCAGTAGTCTGCTTTAGAAGCCGAAAAAAAGCGTTTTTTTAGCAATTTGTTTTGAAAGAGAAGGAAATGTTTGTGGTAAACGGAATTTTAAGACGATAGTGTACTATATTTAAGACTTAAAAGACAATGTTTATTATTAAAAAATATTGAAATTTTTTCAAAGTTGTAAGTATTTTTTTGGAGCGCCGGGAGTCTGCACTTGCAAATCGGTGCCGGAGGTCGTGCGATGCATCTGAAACAGTCGAACCAAATTTTTTTTTAATTTTTATATTTATTTCTTTTCTTTATGAACTAAAAAAATACCGAAGAAGTTATAAAATTCAAAATTTGTTCGAAGTTTGAAAAAAAAAACACTTTTTTAAGAAAAAAAAAATTGTCTTTAAGTTTCAAAACAAGTAGTTTAAATAATACTTTGTCCAACTTTTTTAGTTCAAATAGAAGATAATTTAATACTGAAGCTAGATCACTTTGGTTTTTTTCGATGGGACATATATTCTTTTTGCTATCGCCGGCACCGTTTTCTAACACTTGTGAAAATGAAAACTCGAGAAAACGCGCTTTAAAGTCTGCCTGAGCATTAGCACCTGCTCGACGCTCGGCCACTAAAACTGCTCTAGCTTCGAAAATATGTCGAACTGGCCTCTAGAATTTTATTCTTGGATAGTTTTGGAAGAGATTTAAAACAAAAAAAATCGATTTTTTGAAGCCTGTAAAGCAGACTACTGCCTTAAGAAGTTCAAGTTATGAAAGTTCAATTGTATTTTGACAACTATCCCTCGAAGAGTTACTACATCTCTAAAAATCCACCTTATATGTATGTCAATATGTCTCCTATTTTCCAAATTCACTGCCTTTCTCACGATTTTTGTAGTCAAACTAAGATATTACAAGAATAAAATTTACAAGTTAGCTCACAAATCAGTTGGAACAGGTTTAGAAATAGATTTGCAGGATTAATGATTGTAGTTTGTGGCTAATTAGAAACTTGTAATACTAAAAACGGGATTATACTATGAGTTGATTCTACACAGGAAAAAACCAAGACTCTTTCGAGCGTAGAAAGCTCGTAGAAAGTTCGTAAGAGTCTTAGTTTTCCAATAAAGCGGGTTCTTTTAAACAAAATTCAGCATATTATCCTCAATACTCACTTCTTTTGGGTACTGAGATCATATATGCAAACTTCTTGAACACCTGAAGATTTCAATTTGGTCCCAAAGATAAAATATTATTAAATCTAAACTCTCCAGAAACTGTTAATAATTGTATATCGATCCGTAAACTCGTAACCTGCAAATCAGCCTTCGAGCTTTCAATATAATATCTCCGTCGCCGCTAACTGACATTTCCATTGATTAGCTACACTTTTTTCAGTGTTTTATTTATTTTTTTATTTATTTATTATATATTCAACATTTTATCCTTTCCAGTTGAAGTGAATAATAAATTGCATGACGCTTTTAATTTGCTTTTGCATCAATCAAAAGCATAAAGAAAGAAATAATAAAAGAAACAATATCCATTCGCAGTCAAACTCAGTCGGCGGTCCAACGGTGAAGCGGCAACACAAGTTCAGGAGTTCTGAAACTTCTTCTGTGAATATACAAATTTAAATTGTTCTTAAACACTCTTTAATTAGAATATTTACTTAGAAGGAATGAAAATACATATAAATAATCGAAAGGATAGTTGATTGTGATCGATCTATTTACTCTTAAATGCCACCGGGACCTTCTCACCGAAACTTTAAAAATATTTCTTGTTCTCTAGTAATCAATCAAAAATCCATTTTCCTCTAACCATCTCGAACTGATGTTTTTTTTAAGCAAAGCAGATATGTAATTGCCAACAGGTAATTTTTTTCGTAACTTTTAGACTTTCTAAACTAGGTCTATAGGTAAAGCTCCTTGTTTGAAAAGTGTTTCTTACTCTCTGAAAATCCATTCATTAATCCCATTTTCCTCTCACAGTCACGAACTGAAGAGTTTTCTAAGCAAAGTGGCTTTATAGGTGCTCTCTTCTGGCCGACTTCTTTTCCTCTAGATCATTAGTGAATTTCTGAAACCCTTCTCCTTGAAAAAGGTGTACATTTTTTCATAAATTTAATCAGTCCTTAAGTACAAGTTCTAGCTTATCCAATTTGGTCTTTTATTGTTTGCGCATGAATCGATCAACTTTCGTTCTCTGTCCATTGTAATAAGTTTGGGAATCACTGCTCTTGCTGCGAACCAATATTTTCAATTTGCATAAGCAAATGTTGTAGCTACAAAGCGCTTGAAGGCATTCTACCTGTTATGAATGAATTTATAAAAATTGAAACTGATTTTTGCTGAATGGATCTTGTCATTTATACTCGTACATACATATGTAGGTGTGTGTATATTCATAACTTCAACTTTTAACTTAATCCAAATGAGAGGTAAAAGCTATCTACTAAGTGTGTGTTTAAACTAGTTTGGTTTGCTTCGGGTTTCTACTTCGGGTTCAAGCTCTCTTCTGTCACAGCATTGACCAGATGGATCTTGATCAGATCTTTCTTTATCGTTTAGGGAATTCTAATTTAGGTTCTTTTTAGGGAGGGGTCTGGGTTTTCACTTTCGAAAAATCGTTTTTTTTGTTTTATCTTATTGTTTAACATTTCCAGAATATGTCCTCAAAATTTTAATCCGTTCTAAGCAATATTCTTGAAGTCATTGTTTAATTAGTCTCGGGGCCTTTAACGCTCTAACTTTAACAGCTACGGGCGGTTGGAATTGCAGTGCAGATTTAAACGCGTTTTTCTCAAAACCACTTTTTTGAAGTCCGTGTTCACTGCCATTTGAAAACTACTCGAACGATTCATTTCAAACTTGGTACACATTTTCTTCATATAAAATACCTCCCCCCTACGTTTAGTAAAATTTTTTTTTAACACTAAGGGTGTTTCCCACCCTGAAAATGGCGGGAATTTTAGTCGAAAATAACGGTTCACACTTTAGATGGCCGCCAAAAATTTTTCAATAAAAAAAAATAATCAGAGAATGTTGGGGGAAGATTTGTTTAAAATCTAACTAAAATTTTATGGTTTTTTATTCTCGGGTACGGATAGTTACAGGGAACACCGTAAATTATTTTTTTTCAAGACGTCCTAGGGGAAGCTCTGTCACGGGCTAATGGTTTAATATTTTTGCATGAAAAATTTACAGAACATAGTCAAATAATGTATAGAAGGTTTGAATAAAATTGCTTAATCGATATTTGAGATAAAAAATCACAAAAAAAGTGTTTTTTTTTGCGCTGAAACCCAGACCCCTCCCTTAAACTAACCCTAGAGCCTTCTGTTGCCGTTTCATTCATATTTCTATGAACGAAAGCAGCTGCAATGGGTCCTATTTTGTTCGAATTTTAGAAAACACTTGAAATCCAATATTCAATTAAATTCTAATAAAATATTTCAATGAAATGTTATCGCGTACAACATCTTTGTAAAATTGCAGCAATTAAATTTGCCATCAATAATACTTTGAAATAGAAAACTTGCCGCGAATTCACCCAATTTCTTTTCGCTCACCCCTCAAAAAAATACTTGAATGCAACAATCTGAAATTCTCTTTACACTTCCTGTTCGAAATTCGAAGTGTAATCAGTGGAAATTTCACACCCACAACTTGTCAATTGACATTCAAGTATATACATATCGTTGTATGGGTGTATGTGTGCTGCTCCCATATCAGACATCACTTCTCACCACGCATTGTGGTCTCTTTATCATGGCAAAACGATCACACCCGGTGCTCTTAATCGATTGTGCTTTTGTTTTGAATATTGCTGATCGGAAAACAATTAAGCACTTTGCCAAAGAGCAAAAACAACAACAACAACCAATAACAGAATTCACAACCAATGCGATCAAGTTACGGGGCACAGTGGGGTTTGGTCCAACAAATAAGGTATACTTTTATATGTGCGAATTAAGTATGAAAAGTGTGCTATAGTTCGGTTTATAGTTCTAGAAGATGCCAAACAGGCTTGAAATAAATAAAATTTTAAAATTTCTCATTTTAAAGACCTTCTTTTAATGATAACATGTCGACGGATTTACATTGCGAATACTTTGCTTTGAATAATTATTTTTTGTTATGTCAAATTCTATAAATTATCCAGTTTTCCTTATCTTAGTTGAGAATGGAATATGCTAATATTGTCAAGTTCCAAGTAAAATATCTTATTTTGACCGAATTCGGTTCGATTATCATGCAATTCAGGTTTTAATGAATTTTGAAAGAATTTTTAGGGTTAAGTTTATATTTGATAGTTAGGGTACTCTAATTTAAGGATTGCAACCATATTATGATTGTTAGACATACTATTTTTGAGAAACATCTGGAGACATGGATATATTAATTGGTTCGGCTTTTGAGTTTTTGAAGTTAGGTTTGGAAATCGTGCGTTAAAATTAAGGGATTAAACTACATTTAGGATTTCCATCTAAAATATTGTAAAATTGTCAAAATATAAAATATTTAACGGGGAATTTTTATGAAATTTTTTAGGTTAGAATCTTATTGTTTAAAATGTTAAACTTTATATTTTTATGATTTTTGTTTTTAAGTTAGGATCTTTTTAATACATAAGCTCAATATTTTTTTTCAGTATTTCACTTAACCTAACCTAACCTATGTTCATAATGATTAAAAAAAAATTGGTGGAGGAAATTACAGTGGAACTTCTCTAACTCGAAGCACCCTAATCCACAAAAAAACTTCGAGTTAGAGAGACTTCCGAGTTACAGAAGGTAATTTGTATGAATTTTGACTTATATTGCCAATTCAATAGTTCGAATTATGGAGTACTTGGAGTTAGAGCAGTTTGAGTAATGGAAGTTGAACTGTATGTGATTTTATTCAAAATTTTAATTTTAAAGTCTTTTGGAAATTATATTTCAGTAGTAGGTGTTAAACTTGACCGATTACAATAAATTTTTTGGTTTCTATTTCATATGTTATTATAAATATCCGAACGATATTTCGAGGAAAAGTATTTATAGGACAACTTTATAGGGAATTTTTTAGGTTATGTTTATTTACTTTGATTGAACTTGTAATGATTAGACTATATTAGTAACTTCTTTCATGCATTTTCATGCATTTATACTATGTTTACGATATTATCTCCATTTACGAGCTTAACTCGATAATCTGTATTTAAGAAACGAGATTTCCCATACAAAATTCCTCTGGAAAATTCGAGATTATAAAATTATCTCGTTTTATACAACTAGATTTTCGGTGTTATTCCTAGGTTTATCGATAATTTTGCGAAGAAGAGGAGAAATGTCAAATGAAAATGTAAACAAAAATGGCCGACAACGAGAGAAATATGTGTAATACAACAACAAATGCAACACATTTGACAATTGATAATCTCATTTCGCTGTATGTTAATGGTTAGATTATTGAACGAGCTTAGAACGAGATTATTTTCATATGTAAACATACTTTTAAATTCATAACACACTCGAAAACTAACCAAAATGTCCCACACCAACTTCATGAAATTTTGTCACCAAAACATGTATGATTCTCAACCACTGTGCATTGTGACGAAGACACCATACAGCAAGTGGTAGACATTTCAGAATGAAAACATTGTCAAAATAGCACCACACAAATAAGAACAAAAAATTGAAGAAAAAGAAACAAGAAATTTGAGTTTAACGAAAACAAGACAACCTGCTGAGTTGAATGTGAATGTACGCTCGTAAATTAAAGGAGCAACAAACATGATATCAAAAGCGCGTGGAGTGCCAGTAAAAGCAACAACAAACAAATATAAGGGTAAATTGTGTGTCATACACACACATGAAAGAGAGAGTGAAAATTGAAAAGGAAACAAAATTTTGTTTTTTTTTTTAACACAGAAATCTGATATTAAATCTTGTACAATGCTACTCGCAAGATGCAGCCAGCACCAGCATACATAAACACACATATAGACACAAAGCCGGCTTATCTGCCATCTTTCAACTTACCTCGAAAACGATCAATGTGACCATAGGTAAATGTGATCAGTCGATATGGGCGCATTGTTGTTGTTACTTGTTTATGTTTTAGTTGCATTCGCGCGATCTGCGTGTCTTCTCACATTGTCTGCCGTCGGTGTAAGTGTGTACTTAATGTCTCTCGCCTTTTTACGACTGTGCAGCATATAGCCCGTACAGCTGCTCAACGATCATATGTCGCAAACAATAATTAAACACTTTTTTGCTTTGCATGAGGTGTAAATTGCAATTTTATTGAGCGGGCGTTGCGGTGTTTTTTTCGCATTTAATTTTACAATTTTTTATTATACAGGTTTTTTAGTGCAATGCGGTGGTGCATATTGAGTTCGAGGTTTTCTTATATACTTGTATGGAATATTTCAGATTTTAGATGATATAAGTCTCCTCTTGAGATAAAATAAATTCTTAAATAACGCAGATATTGTGAATGTCAAGTGGTTGGTTTGTCGAGTTAGAACTGTATTTGATCTATATTTGCTCTGATAGCATAGTTTTCGAAAATAGTTGATAGTCCTCGACCGATATTAATAAGAGTCCGTTGAGCTTACATAGATCCTACAAACATAAGACACAGCACTACATACGGAATTCCTTAAGGAAAATCCTTCAGAATCTGTTCGATGAGCCCATAATGATCGCTTATCTGTTAAAAATATTCCGAAAGTCAGCCTTTTATATCTCATTTTTAAATTTATCGGTGACGGCGACATTTATCCCACGCATATGGAGTGCATTCACTAAGAATAATCATCACATTTTTTTAGATAATTCCATTTTGTTGTTTTTGAGCCATCTTTGGTGGATAGAGTTGTTAAAAATTTATAATTTTTCTGGAACAAATATGCACCGAGTAACCTGACTGTCTGAAGGGTGTCAACCTATAACCCTGCTCATCCAGGAAATTCATAAATAAGAAGTACGACTTGTGCATCTAAGGAAGCTTTAGACTTGAACACTGCAATCTGGACAGCTAAATGTTGTTTCGTGATGTCTCTGATCGATCACTTACGTAACGAGGCTGCTCTTCAAGCAGTTTCTCTTGAGGCTTTAACAGAAATCATACCATCAGTGACTTGCTGGAAGCCGAGCCACCTCCTAGAGCCATCAAGTGTACATTCCAAAACATGTTGACAGCTTACTACACTATACCCCGATCTGACTTCAGACGCAACTGACTTCCGAAAGGCACTGAACACAATTCACAGAGGAGCTATTACTACTTTCCTTGACTCCCTCGCCGTGAATGGTTTACTTGGAGTCAAAACGCAGACACCGAGCTCAAATTGAGTCGTGAAACTAAAGTGATCCTCGCGTAACTTGGTTCAGGATACTGCAGTAGATTAAACTCCGACTAATCCAGACTGAACCCCGACATACCCAACATAAGTTCTGCAAGAAAAGAGTCTCCGCATGACCAACCAACTTGTTGCATGCCATATAAACCCTATCCATCCAAAACCCCTTTTCCTTTGGTTCCACCCTGTCGAAACAGCTCGTTTTTGGATCTCTCGTTAGATGACTTCGATGACAATTGATTTGTGCTAGTTGGTACAGGCAGGTTTATATAACCTTACCCATTAAACTTAAGTTTTTTTCATATTTTCTAACACTTCTTCCTTAAATTCCTTAAAGCAGACGAGGAGTTGCATTTGAAATGCATAATCCGTTGTAACTTCTTGGAATTCTGCATTTCCGTCACACATTGAACGCTCATACTGCCGCGAGTTGAAAGACACTTCAGTAGTTAGTTGCCTGTCCAATCATATAATGTATTTGTCCATTCGACGTCAGTTCGAGTTTGTGGTGGCTAATTTTAAGATTGGTTCTTCATTGGTTATTTGTACAACAACGAAGCGTGTCTTGCATTTATAATTAGAATACTCGTAATGTAGAAGTTTTCATTAAATTAACCAAGATATTCAATACACTCCGACGCAGTTATTAAAATATTATATGTTTAATAATGTGTGAGGGTCTAGAGGTAGGGTTGCCAATTTGGTGGAATTTAAGATTAAAATTTGGTATTATTTCTTGAAATTTTTTAAGGCTTTGCTGTGTAAACTAGTAATATATTAGTAATTGGAAAGTCTTTAGTTAAATCTCTCAACTCTCTTAAATCTCGGAACATTTCAGGAAATTAAGAATAAAGTGCATTAAAGTGTGGTTCAGCATGTGTGACTTGCTGTTTTGAGCTTCATTATATACCAAAAACATTTCAAAACTCTCCAATTTTTTCTGTAAGCATTCATAAAACCATGTTCTTGGATTCTCATTAAAAATTTCAGATCATAAAAAAGTTTAGGTGGCAACTCTGCAACCCTATATTTTGATACGTGTTTAATTCAGCCATACAGTGATACATTCTACTGCGCGCTATCAAACATAATAACTTGTTAATATTGCCGAGGCATATTCCATCATATTTTGAAAGAAGCATCTACTTAATATGCAGGAGAGCACAATTATTTTATTTTACATATAATTTTTTTCCAATAATTTTATTATTATTTTATTTCGCTTGAAATGTGTATTATTTATACTATTGTTTACCGATTTTATTGTCATAACTGTTATCATAATGTGTCAATTTGTATATGTACTTTCGAGCTCCAACAATATTTTCGTTGAGCCATTCTTACTCGTACCTTTTGACGCAGACTTGTGTCGCTGGCATTTCCGGTTGCCTCTGAAAATTAATTTCGTTCTTGGTTTCACTAGAAAAACGATTAAAATTGGTGTTGTTACAAGCGTCTGGCTAAATGTCCATAATTGGAATAGATTATAGCCAGTACAACGAAATTTCGAAATCGTATGTGGGTGGAATTTTAAGCGGTTTTGGTTTCATAAGCGTAAAAAAATGGATTAAGATTGTGTTTTACAACATTCGATCTACTGGTTGTTCCACTTTTTTACTGTTAATAATTTTGAATCTAAGAGAGATTATTAGGATATAAGACCGTTCGAAGTTCACTTTAATAATATAGGAACACTTTGAGATACATTTTCTCTTAAATGTACTTTCACGGAACGAGTAGGATTTGCTTAGAGTAAGCTAGAGTTAGTCTCATTTTCTATAAAAGTAAAAAGTATTTAGCACAAATGTTTCATGGAAAAGAATAATGATCGAGAGTTATAGATCTTTGGCAATCAGTCTATATTATAAATTAGAATACTGAGAGGATTACTGATGCAACATTGAGAACATCTGAATAGAAGATTGGCATGGTTTCCACAATAGATCTCTCGAGATAGGAGAATGAAGGAAACACGTCAATCGAATCCTATCGGAAAAATACATACCCAAATGTGCAAGGTGCAGCAAACCTCAATATAACCTAAGGGAAACGAAACTGTTCCCACGACAGTCGGTTCTTCGCAACCGGAACGGACACGGATTTCTAACCGGCCAAGGACTATCAAATCGGAAGCATTCCTACAATTTTTTGATAATATTATATGCCGCTCTGGGTACTCAGTAGATAATTGAAAAGTAAAGTCCTTTCTCGACGAAACTCTCTAAGTTGCTTATGATTTCCGTCCTACTTTATAGTGCAGAAGCCTGGACAATATCAACATAAGATGAGACGAACTAGGAGTTTTCGAGATTGCGCAAGATTTATGGTCCTCAGACGATGGAACGATGAGCTGTACGAGTTATACGACGGCATTGACATTGTTCAGAGAATAAAAAGGACAGCGGCTGCGCTGGCTAGGTCATGTTGTCCGAATGGACGAAAACACTCCAGCTCTGAAAGTGTTCGATACAGTACCCGCTGAAGGAAGCCGAGGAAGAGGTGGAGAGCGACCTGGTTACACTTGGGATCTCCAACTGGCATCGAACTGCGAAGGAAAGAGAGGAGTGGCGCACTATAATCGATTCGGCTTTAACCGGCTAAATGGTTCCAACATATATGCCGCTCTAACAACAACTGTAGTCAAAACGAAGGCGAAGACTTGGGGTTAGACCACTATCTTAAAAAACAAACTGCGTATTATACCGAAAACTACAACAATTAAAGGAACTAATTCCAGCAGATGAAAAACTCTGGATATTAGCATTGAAAAAAATCTGGAACCAAGCAGATTCAGGGACATCGTAACTCTTAATCCATTAGGTCGTGGTATAAGACAAGAACTAACCAAGAATCAGGTGCATATACTTTCCTTTATCAGATTTTGAGAATTATTTTGCAAAGCTCAAAGTTTTCGTTATGTTTAGCGAATCGAATACTAGGGTTAAGAGGTATTGAACTAGATATTTTTCAAGACGAAAGTAAGGGAAGTTGTACTTGTATATTACTTTTAGACACATATTACTGAAATTATTGCACTGTAACGGTATGGCATTTGATAAAAAAAAATATTCAAAATATTTCCAAAAGCCCGGCATTTTTGAATGTACTCAGCAAACTTTTCGTAGTTCAAGTTGGCATAGCTTGTCCATATATGGAGCACGCTAACGACAAATGTCTGTGAATAATGCATTTTCTATTATTTTTATTTCTTTTTTCTTGATTTTTATGCATAAACTGAGCACTAAAACTAAGTTTTTATTTAAATCTTTGAACGCCGGTACGAGTTGATATTTACCAATAGCCTTAACTCAACTACCGGAATTGGCGGCTTGTATGCCGTTTGGCATGGCAGCCAGCTCAGTGTCGTATGCTAAAATAGTGAGAAAATAAAATAAATAAAATTATTTGAAATAAATTTATAAAATATTGCAAAGTCATTTGTTGTTATACATAGGTAGCTGCCAAGGCAAAAGCGCTCGTAACGTTTGCAGGTGGCGCAAACACTTTATTGTGAACGCTAAGCTCCAGTTCGCGCGCTGCCCCACTTAAGGCTCGTAATTAATATATGAACATAAAATATATAACTAAATACATATAGATATGGTATGGAAATCGATTAGCTGCTTTATTTATGACTTAAGCCAAGAATTGCCACTGCGCTGACTTGGATCTCGGTCGTACTCCTTGTAATGAGCAGATAAATAAGTGGCTGACAAGCGTTTTTTATAAACAAGTCTTGATATGTATATAATTTTAGCAATGAAAGTAATATGTATCTAATTTCTTAAAATATTTGAAAGATTTCAAATTTTCGCTGAACGACTTGTCGACAACGGCGAATGTGCGCATTGTGCGCCTTGAAGTTGAAATATATTTTTGATTAAATAAATTAATATTAACTCAAGCAGGAGAGTTTAAAGTGCGACCACTATTAAGTGAGTAATATCTCGGTCTTCAATGACTGGTTCACGGTTCTTCAAACTAAAACTGATCTCAACGTATTTTCTTATTCAAATGGATATTTTTTTAGAAGGTATCCCTCAACGATGCGGTTGTCTAAAGTTAGATTACTGCCTTATAATAGTTTAAATATACGACGTTGCTGTTGGAGAAGCCTATCTAGTTATCATGATGTAGTAGATAGTTACCACCACCGTCGTGTCCAGGAAGACAGAATGATTTTTCCATTTATCCCTTCAAGGTCTATTTACTTGGTAACACCACTATTCGTCCATGTAATTCGGTTGAGTTCAGAATAGGCAGCTAAATGGGTTTCAAGTTGCCGACGATCCGAAAAATAAAGCGAAGTTAAATGCTGTCTCATTTTGTAAGATAATATCTCCAAATCTATGAAGTCCTATAGCAAATGTTATTACACTCAAGGATCACTATTAATGTCTATATTTATGTATCATAAGAGTTCGCTTAAGGGGTTATATGAGTTTCATATTTTCAAAACAATCTCCAAAATTTTCAAGTCGATCCGACTCTGCTCTATCGATTTTTAACAGATAGAGCATTTGGAAGTTTCGCCCATCAGACCACGTGAGTTTCAATTTAAAACTTTAAATGCGTTTATCTCAAAACTCGTGTTCACGAATTCTCGAAAAGTTATGAAGCAATTTTGTTCAAACTTTGCACACAACTTTGGAATAACATTAGAACGAAGGATTTTTATTTTTATACTCTCGCAACAAAGTTGCTAAAGAGAGTATAATAGTTTTGTCCACATAACGGTTGTTTGTAAGTCCTAAAACGAAACGAGTAGATATAGGGTTATATATATCAAAATGATCAGGGTGAAGAGTAAAGTTCAAAGCTATATTAACGAAACTTTCAGGAGTCGTTTTTCAGGTATTTCCTTATATAGTCCAAAAATGGAGAAAATCGGATTATAACTAAGCCCACCTCCCATACAAAGGTTATGTTGAAAACTACTAAAAATGCATTAATTCAGTAAGGAAAACCAAGAGAAGCCTTAAATATCATTATAAAGAAGGTACATAAGAGCTGTAAATTGTATACAAAATTTTAAGTGGGCGTGGTTCCGCCCGCTCCGAAACTACTCGACCCATTTCAATGAAATTCGGTTTGTAATATTTTCCTCGCATCCCAATGATATATTGTAAAAATACGCCAAATTGATTCACGACCACGCCTACTTCCCATATACCAGAACTATGAAGACGATCTGAATCCGTTTACTTTACAATACATAAAGTAAGCACTAGTGAACATATCGGAACAGAACTTTGCACAAATACTGCATTTATAGTGTGGCATCGCTCTTCTAAAAAGCGCCAAAATCGGACCATAAGTATTCAAGGCCTCATACATCGATTATGAGGACCTCAGTGCTTTTAATAAATTTTTTAACGAAATCTCTTAGATATTTTGAAGAATATGTCTCTGTTATATTTAATAATATGTCTCCGTGTCTAAAATACGGGTCATAACTATACCTAATATTAGGGTTCCCAACTTTCAATGGACTTTATACCATATATATGAATATGTGGGTAAAATTACGTATTATAATAATAAAATTAAATAAATAAATTGCGAGAGTATAAAATGTTCGGTTATACCCGAACTTAGCCCTTCTTTACTTGTTTGTATTACAACTAATTTTTTCAATTTGAACAAAAAATAGTGTTTTTTGTTCAAAGTCTGTCAAAAATTAAAAATTTAATATATTTTTGTTGAAGTTGTGGATATCTTGAGGATGAATGCGTTATTTGATGGAACCCAAGATAGTTGAAACTTATTTGTAAGAATCCAAAATGATCAAAACCATAGAGGGGAAAAATCTCCTGAAGTTTCCATATAGTAAATTTCTTTTTAAAAAGCTTATGTTAATCATTTCAAATAGTATAACGCTTCTTTTTATAAGTTATATCCCGATTCTATAAAGGTTTTAGGGTCACCAAATAAATACTATTCTTTGATTTTTGGCCAAGTTCTCGAAGTGGGGTGGAAAACGAGAAACTGTTCGGAGTATTTATATACACTTGAGGATATGAAATCTGTCTCAGTTCGTTATTAACATTTGTGGTCATTTATTTCTCAGGGTTTTTGAAGATGCTTGTTTAAATTTCTGACGGTTTTAAGCTCCCACGGTCTTGTTAGGATGTTTACAGTAAGTAATCTTAGATGAGGAGGTGGAAACTACTTCTTTTCTTTCAGTTATTCAAAATGCATTATAGATATGTTATTTTTGTAAAGCAAAGAATAAATGAAAAATCTCGGATTAATTTCCTTTAGAAAAAAATAGTTATATGTATTCACTGGGCTATTACAAAGAAAAAAGTAATATTTTTTTTTTAAATACACCTAAGCTCACGTATTGCAAATTGTGTTATTGCACGAGCATTCGGTTGTCAGCTGATACGCATGCGCTACAAATACTATCGAAAGCAATAAATTATGCGGCGCGGACAAGCCGCAAGTATCACATTTTGACAAGGTTTATCTGAGAACAGTTATTTTGTTTTTTTTTTCGCTAGTGCGCTACATTTTAGTTGCCTAACGGTGAACATTAATCAATTTCCGCCTATGTGTATATGTATATGTATATCTGAGTAATCATGAGTATATTTTTGAGTGTATGTATATATATCGTAATCTGTATTTAAGTATATTTTCATTGCAAATTTTACACGTATAAGCTTAGCTTTAGCGCCTGTCACCTGTGTTAATTTATTAAAATTGCATTTTAACGAAAAGCAATTTAATCTGCAAAAATTCAAATATATTTACGTTTTATTTCGTGTGTGTTTTCTTTTGCAGCTTTCATTGGTGCAATTGGCTTCGTCAGACAATGCGAATGGACGTAGTCTGCGTTTGGAGTTGAAGAAATATTGTCCATCAATGCAAACCAGCTTTTGGAGTTGTATGAATCGTACGCTAGAAGGTGAGTTTTGTTTGTGAATGAAAGCTGAGTGATTTATACGCTTTTGGATTATGTATTTGTAAAGAAATCTAACAGTTTGGTAGTTAGATAATGCAATCTTTCAATGATCTTGTTAAAAACCATTGCAGAATAAAATAATTAGTATTCTTTAAGCTGCTTTACAATATTCCAATTTTAAATTTTCTTTATTCCATAGATTTCCATAGGAAACTCGTAAGAGAAAATGTTGCTTTATTCATATATAATTCGAAAGGTTTATTACATAATTATCATATGGAATAGTTTGATGAAAAATCGACAAGAATCTAATAATTAAAAAATCGAAATAAGTCTAACAGATAATGGTTCGAGTGACAGTTATTACAGGCCCCAAAAACTATACTATCTTTTTTTTGAAGTACCAACACTGTCCAACATTATTTTTTAATGATCTAAGGAGGGACTCTTATATATAGAAGTTTGCTCAGACGAGATATTTTAATAAAGCTTCTTTTAAGATCCATTAGCTCTTCGAAAGTATTAAATTTCAGGACTTAGTTCCAGCATTTATTCTACAACTGTCCCTCGGCTTATACGCTATGAAACTTAGTTTGCATTGCAAGCATGAATAGGTTCCAGCTGTGAATATGAAAACTACAAAAATATTGGATTCATAAATAACGGCATTACCTGCAAAAATTTGATGCCTCCGGAATAAATAAAATACTGGATCTATGTTTTATAATATTGTGATGTATGTGATTGGCGTTGCAACCGTTTAGCCGGTTATAGCCGAATCGACGATAGTGCGCCACCTGTCTCTCTCCTTCGCAGTTCGGCGCCAGTTGGAGATCCCAAGTGTAACCAGGTCGCTCTCCACCTGGTCCCTCCAACGGAGTGGAGGCCTTCCCCTTCCTCGGCTTCCTCCGGCGGGTACTGCATCGAACACTTTCAGGGCTGGAGTGTTTTCGTCCATTCGGACAACATGACCTAGCCAGCGTAGCCGCTGTCTTTTTATTCGCTGAACTATGTCAATGTCGTCGTATAACTCGTACAGCTCATCGTTCCATCGTCTGCGGTATTCGCCGTTGCCAATGTTCTGAGGACCATAAATCTTGCGCAAAATTTTCCTCTCGAAAACTCCTAGTGTCGTCTCATCTGATGTTGACATCGTCCAAGCTTCTGCACCGTAAAGCAGGACGGGAATGATAAGCGACTTGTAAAGCTTGATTTTGGTTCGTCGAGAGAGGACTTTACTGTTCAATTGCCTACTCAGTCCAAAGTAGCACCTGTTGGCAAGAGTTATTCTGCGCTGGATTTCGAGGCTGACATTGTTCGTGTTGTTGATGCTGGTTCCCAGGTATACGAAATTATCTACGACCTCGAAGTTATGACTGTCAACAGTGACGTGGGAGCCAAGACGCGAATGCGCCGACTGTTTGTTTGATGACAGGAGATATTTCGTCTTGTCCTCATTCACCTCCAGACCCATTCGCTTCGCCTCCTTATCCATGCGGGAAAAAG
Organism: Zeugodacus cucurbitae; assembly: GCF_028554725.1. Lineage (NCBI taxonomy): Eukaryota > Metazoa > Arthropoda > Insecta > Diptera > Tephritidae > Zeugodacus > Zeugodacus cucurbitae. The sequence continues at coordinate 11,231,901 of NC_071669.1, forward strand.
CAGAACAAACGGCGCGGTTGTTGCTTCCGATGATATCAATATCATCGGCGTACGCCAGGAGCTGTACACTCTTGTAGAAGATTGTACCTTCTCGGTTTAGCTCTGCAGCTCTTATAATTTTTTCCAGCATCAGGTTAAAGAAGTCGCACGATAGTGAGTCACCTTGTCTGAAACCTCGTTTGGTATCGAACGGCTCGGAGAGGTCCTTCCCAATCATGACGGAGCTTTTGGTGTTGCTCAACGTCAATTTACACAGCCGTATTAGTTTTGCGGGGATACCAAATTCAGACATCGCGGCGTAAAGGCAACTCCTTTTCGTGCTGTCGAAAGCAGCTTTAAAATCGACAAAAAGGTGGTGTGTGTCGATCCTCTTTTCTCGGGTCTTTTCCAAGATTTGGCGCATGGTGAATATCTGGTCAGTTGTCGATTTTCCAGGTCTAAAGCCACACTGATAAGGTCCAATCAGTTTGTTGACAGTGGGCTTTAGTCTTTCACACAATACGCTCGATAGAACCTTGTATGCGATATTTAGGAGGCTGATCCCACGGTAATTGGCGCAGATTGTGGGATCTCCCTTTTTATGGATTGGGCAGAGCACACTGAGATTCCAATCGTCAGGCATGCTTTCTTCCGACCATATTCTGCAAAGAAGCTGATGCATGCACCTTATCAGTTCTTCGCCGCCGTATATAATATTAGGTTGGCAATTATCTTCCTTCCGCTTTTTTGCTCTTTAATCAATGCTTTAAAAAAAGTGTTACTGTGATCGGATTTAGTTCAAATATGCGCCGTTTCGTTCGATAATCTGTTTCCACCTAGAAGGCAACAATCTCAATATCCCCCCCTGGTGGTAATCACTTGGCGCTATGACCGGGCTATATGAATTAAGCGTCTGGTCATATGGGAGCAGCTCATAGTGGATGATTCCCTTCCAATCCCACCAAACACACAGCAAAATCTTCACCGGCCTTCGACCACGACAGTTTTCGCTTGATATTGTCGTATGTGATGAATTTTTCGTCGCCAGTCACATCCGACGAACCACCAACGAACTGTCACAGATCATCAAAAATGGGTCGAGTTCGTTCCGTTTCAGCAGCATATCGCAGGCGTTGATTCGGTCCAGAAAATCAAGCTCTTTTGTGTATCCAGCGTTCTTTAGATGGTTGTAAAAAGCCATTAAACTTATATAGCAATCGATTCGCTCAATTGATATGTCGATTCAACAGAGAGATCTGTCCTAAATGTTTTCGAAATCTTCATGAAAGATTTAATAAGACTCTACCCTCAGATTTTAACAACCCAAGAATATATGGAAAATGTTTTAGAGTAGATTCCTTTCTTTTTCTTATTTATGGGAAAGTTAGATGTAAGTTCATCGAATTTTTAGTGGGCTGAGTTAGTAAATTGAAGTTTATGGAACTAGGGTACCTATTTCGGCCATCTAGACAATTGTGTTTTAATAGTTAGCTTTTTATTCGTACAAATTAAGTTGTGAAAGACAGTGGAAAGCCTCCTAAAGACGACAGTTCTATGATCCTACACACATTTTCTACTTCAATAAACTTGCTTCGATTTTAATTAATGCATATGTTTCTAGCGTGTGTGTTCAACTATTATTAAGCTTTATTTTTAATATCTTGCGGTTTCATCTCTTGATTTTATTTTCTGTTTTCGTTTCATTTTATTTCAGCCGTCGCACGTGGCGCTGAGTGGTCGGGGCGACGTTGTTGCACTTTAGGCTTGTCACCGCGCTGCCGCAATGCTTGCGCTACATCAGAGTCCACAACGCAGCCACAACTAATCAGCGCGTGCCGCAAAAGTGATGAACAGCACATGTTCGCTTGTTTTGAACATCAGGAGACTGGCGATCGTTGCTGCAGTACGGCGCGTACGTCGGAGTGTTTACAGGTGGGTGTGTGCGAAGGAAGACATAAGGGGAGACCATTAATATGAGTTGGATGTTGAGGAGTAGGGAAGATAATTAAGTATTAGATGGGAAGAAGGATCGCGAATATAAAATGTAGGATCTAATTGATGTTTTGGTCCCCGAAGACACTTTCATCGACCTGCGGCTCAATTTTTAGTTTATATTTTGATTTGAATTCACCAAATGTAGAGCCCTACAGATAAACCTTTTCTATGGCCTTCCGCGGTGTGGTGTTCAATATACGATCCCTCTGTTGATAACCATGAACTAGGCCAGTACGTTTGTCGTAATAAAGATTTCAGAGTTCTATCACGGCTCATTGTGAAGATGCTGGTGCCCGCTTTGCTCGCTCTAGGTTATAAAAGTCTTATCTCGAAACCCTTCGCTTCCTGAAAGGTCGAATCGATTGAATCGAACTCTTCTTGAGACATTGATACCTACAACTTCGGGTTAAATCTCTTTTGACTACTTTAATATAATCTTTCTCGCTCTACAAGAAGTCTCTCTTCAGAATATTTCTCTTTAAGATAGATCTAAATAATTGCAAGTTTTAACGGTATTAAAATTTCGCCACTGTGTATATATCTATATATGTAGCTTCTGGGGTTTTAGCCTCCACAACATATAAATAAAAATGCATCTATTAATTGATTTTCAACTTGATCGACCAGTTTGGTAGCTGCAAGCAAATGCAACGCACAAGCTAACCTCAACGACTACTTTGTCAAGGCACGCATGAATGTAATTAAAATCTTTACAAAATTTGTTTTTGTAGGCCTGCCGCGACGTCTTCGAAACGCAGAAGACATACAAACGCAACAACCACCATCGTTTGCACGAGCTGTGCCACGAGAAACGCGATGCTGAGGTGCTGCAATGTATAAACAACATCACCGGCATGACGCCAGTGACAAACTCCCACAAATGTAAGTGGAGATGGCTACAATGCACTTGTGCCGCTGACAGGGTTAATTGAAAAATGTGACCCTACACTAATTTGTGTGCGACTATTAATAAATAACGGCACATTTTTTTCACTTTACTTCACACAGATCTACCGTGCTGTGAGTTCTCCAATGTGGATAGCTGCCGCAGCGCCTGCCGTTCGGTATTGAATAGCACCGAAAGCATTGATATCATCATCGGCGAATTGGAGGTTAGTGGTTGTGGCATACCGCTGCCACACATACCGTTATGGCAGTGTTTCTTGACAGCCGAACGCAAGATCTTCGTGCCGGCTACGAAGAGCACCAACGAACTGTCACAGATCAATCAGATTGGCATTGACTCGGCGAAGTTGCATTGCTGTGAGAAGGCGAAATTTCTCAAATGTCGTCGCCTCTGTATGCAGACTTACTCGAATGATTGGACGGCGACGCGCGCATTTTTCGAAGACTCCTGCCTGCTGGACCGCAACGAATTGAAATTGCGGCAATGCATCGATGAAGTGGACGAACCCTGCGAACTCGGTTGTGATGGACTCAGTTTCTGCACCAACTTCAATAATCGTCCCACGGAGCTATTTCGCAGTTGTAATGCCGAAGCCGATTTAGCGGCACGTTCGGACTTGAAAATGTGGCAACAAAATGGTTCTGTCATCTTGGATGGCTTGGAGCTGCCCATTAAGAATATGACACGTTGTGCGCCCGAGCAGTGGAAGGCCATCGCATGCGCGCTGCAAATCAAGCCATGCACACGTGATCGTCACTATAATCATATCTGCCGCGAGGATTGTTATGAGATATTGAGCGAGTGTTTGGATTGGACGCGTATGCGTTTGGCGCTCAATGCCGACTCGGTGTGCGCGCGTCTATCGCCCAGCGAGGATGTGTCTTGCGTCTCATTGCGTCCATATCGTGAAGAGAGTGATGTACCGAAGGAAACTGGTGGTTATCATGGCTTGACAGCGCCTTGTAAAGGACATCCCTGCAACGCCAGTGGCGCATGCATAGCGCGCCGTAATGAAAGCAACACTTTTGAGTGTGTGCCAGGTTGTAGACTTGGTGAGGCCTCCAACTATCTGGTGCCATTTGGCGCCTACGTGCGCATACCGGTGTGGCAAGCTGAGAAGCCGTCGTCTAAGATTGTTGGTGATGCTGCGACGGGTGCGTTCAAGGTGTGTCGCTGTGGTGCGCAGGGACGCGTCGAACATTGTCAACCCTTGCCGAGCTTCACTTATGCGAAGTGTCTGCTGCCGGGTGGGCGGAGCTATGAGCACGGCGAGTCCTTTTATTTGGAATGTAATCTGTGTAGTTGCTTTGCCGGTGAGATTACGTGCACGAAGAAGCAGTGTCGTTTGGCAAGTGAGTATATAAACGAAGAATTGGAGACTAGGGAACGAGAATTAATGTTTTTTTGCTTCGCAGGCTATCTGGATCCATCGTACACCAGTCTGCCCTGTAATTGTCCAACACATTTTGTGCCCGTTTGTGGCAGTAACGGCAACACCTATCAGTCCGCCTGCATTGCCAAATGTCTGGGGATGCAGGACAATGAGTTGCAGTATGGCGCTTGTGCCACATTGAATCCATGTCGTGAGGGCGCCTACAGCTGTCCAGCGGATCATCAGTGCTTAGAGCAAAGGAAAATCTGTTTATCCTCGATGCATCGTCCTTGTCTGCAATATCAGTGTGGTAAGTAGAGCGTAAACTCAACAAATTCAACACACTAACCCAAAATCTTTACAGTTAATCTCACCGCCGGCTGCACATCCGCCGAACCACGTCCGGTATGCGATAAGCAGCGTCGCACGCATGCCAGCGCCTGCGATTTACTTGCGGCGCATGCCACGCTGGCGCACTGGGGCGCCTGCTTCCGCAGCTGCTCCATGCAGGGACCGGTCTGCGGCATCAATGGCGTTACATATACACACGAGTGCGCCGCTTGGGCCGATTACATCATAATCGATTATCGTGGACGTTGTCGTCAGGTTGGTCTGCTCGTCGCCGATATGGGTCCGCGTTGCAACAGCGTCCGCTGTCCACGTTTACCGTCCCCCTACTGTCGTCGTGTGGTGCCACCCGGTGCTTGTTGCGCCATCTGCGCGGGCGCTTTTCGTATTGTCTACTCACGCAAACAGATCGATCGCGCGCTATATGCGGTGCGCGCGCAAAATAAGGATCTGCTCACGTTACATAGCGTCTTGCAGGCATTGGATGCGCTCGTGCAGTTCTCCGAATGTCAACTCACCGGCTTTCTCACCATGGAAGTGGGTATATTTGTAGCGCTCGTGCCGCGCGCCACTACACCGATGCGCATGCAAGTCGAGGCGTGTGCGCGTGAGGCCGAACGCATCTCGCTGATGATCGAGTCGCAATCGCATGAGATCACAACGAATTTGGTACTCTCCGGCCTGATCGTTTCGCATTTGGTGGAGCAGAGCGCGGATGGCGGCGCGGGACGCTTACTGCTAATGCCGAGTCTGGCAATTATCGCAGCGCTGACAGTGTGGACACTGCAGAGTAGACGCGTTTTATAGTTATAGCATTTAAGTTGTTATCTGCTGTGGGTGAAGTGGAAGGTGAAAAAGTGTTTTTGTAAATCTGCTGAGTGAATTCTTAGTGCCAATCTAGTAGTTAGCTAATGTTTAATGTTTTTCTCTTTTTTTTAATATGTATGTTAAGCAATAATAAGCCAAAATGTAAATAGTTTAGTTTTAATTTATTTATGTGTAAATTAAGTGTGGAAAAAATATTCAAAATTAGAAATGAGAAGAAAGTCGAGGTGAATGCAATGGAAATTGGTTTTTGAAAGAAATTTTTTTTGAAAAGTGTTGTTAAAGCTGTTTTGAAGTTTTAATGTATATATGAGAGCAAGCATACATACATATATATGCGCTATAGAACTTAGAACCCACTTCTTTGTTGAAAAATAACTGTTAATATTTCTAATTTGCATTAAATATTCGAGATTATTGTGTCATAAGTGTAAACAATTTTTTGAAATAATAAAAATATTGCTGTAAATATTAAATAAACAAAAAAATCAAAAATTATAAATTAAAAAAAAATATGTAAAATTATGAAATAATATAAGTAATAAATATGAAAAATATAAAAATTAATATAAAATTATAAATAAAATATTAAAAGAATTATTAAATGGAAAATAAAATAAATAACATTTAATACAATATTTGAATTAAATCCTCTAAATAAAAAAAAAATTTTAATTTTAAATAAATTTACATTTAAATAAAATAAAATAAAATGAAATAAGTTTTATAAAACAAAAAACGAACATGTTTCATATAAATTTAAATTAAATACACAATTTTTGGTAAATAATAAAAATAAAATGTAAAAAAAATAATAATAATCAAAATTTAAAAATTAAATAATTAAATATATATTAAATAAAAAAATTAATAAAAAATAAAAAATAAAATTGTGAAATATAATATCAATATTAATGATTATTAAATGGCAAAATAAATAGATTCAATACAATAAAGTACAATGAAATAAGTTCTATGAAGTCAAATAATGAGTATATACATTTAATTAATTTTATTTTTAATAGATGAAATGAAAAAAAAATTAAAATAAATTTTCACATTCAAATTATAAAAAATTAATAATAAAATAGATATTAAATAATAAAAAAATAAAATGAAGTATTAAGAGTAGTATGAAATCTAAAATAAAATAAAAAAAATGAATACATTATTCAAATTATATATGAAGAAAAAAAATATTTAATTAATAAAAAAAATATAAAAAAATAATAAAAATAATACAAAAAAAATAATAATTTTTTATTAAAATTAAAATATTTTTTAAATAAACAAAAAAAATATTTTTAAAATATATATATAAAAAAATATTTTTTTTAAATAAACAAAAAATATATTTTAAATTTAATATTTTAATTATTTTAAATTAAATATTTTAATTTTAATATTTTAATTATTTTAAATTAAAATATTTAAAAAAAAAAAAATATTTTTAAAATATAAATAAAATAAATAAAAAAATATTTTTAAAATATTTTTTTTAAATAAATAAAAATATTATATATTTTTAAAATATTTTTTTAAATAAACAAAAAAAAAATATTTTAAATTTATTACGATTAATAATCGATAAAAGATACAAAACTCATTTATATGAAATAATATTAAATAATAATTTTAATTTAAATAATATATAGATGCTACAAAGAATATTATTTAATTAAGGGGCTATACCGGTGTAACCCATGAAAAATTAGAAGATTTTCGTGAATCTTTGTACAAGAAAGTACTAGATCGAATGCTTCGAAGTTTTTTGGGCATAATAAGATATATTTTCAGCTATATTTAAAGATTTAAAAAAAAATATTGAAAAATAACGAAGTCTACGGAGGTGGCAAAAAAAAGTTCTCCAACTGCTGACATGATTATGGTCGAAACTAAAAAATTCAAAAAGTATTATTAAAGTTGAAGGCACTTCCTATATAATGACCTACGTCTTTTTTTTAAATATCACAAATTAACAAAATGGCGTAGTTCTGAAGAAATTTTTGTTTTCTTAATGCCAAATTGACAAATTTTAACCAATCAAAGAGAAAGAGAGAGATCAAGAAGAACGGTGCCATTCTATTCAAGTTACGACGTTGCCGATTTCACGGTATATCGCGATAAAAATCGATTTTTTGAAAGTATCACAGTGGTACAGCCGCTTAAAGGTTTTTTTTTAATATTTTGTAATATTATAATTAGTATTTCTAATTAGCTATTTATTTATTAAATAAAAACTATTCACAAATAATAAAAATGAATATAAAAAAAAATCGTAAAAATATTAATCCGACTCGGTGTGCGCGCGTCTATCGCCAAATCAAAGAGAAAGAGAGAGATCAAGAAGAACGGTGCCATTCTATTCAAGTTACGACGTTGCCGATTTCACGGTATATCGCGATAAAAATCGATTTTTTGAAAGTATCACAGTGGTACAGCCGCTTAAAGGTTTTTTTTTAATATTTTGTAATATTATAATTAGTATTTCTAATTAGCTATTTATTTATTAAATAAAAACTATTCACAAATAATAAAAATGAATATAAAAAAAAATCGTAAAAATATTAATTTAATCCAACAAAAGTTAATAAAATATATATTGTTTAAATAAATAGTAAAATTTCTTAATAAATTATTTAAAGTAAAAAAAGATAAAAATTTGGTGAAAAATATTATTAACATTGAATTATTGCAAATAATTAATTAATTAATATAAAATAAAACCAAAGATTATCATATAAAGAGATTTAATAAAACAGTAAAAATAAATTATGAAAAATATATTTCAATATAACTAAAATATAATTAATATGTATAAAATAAAGATACAAAATTAAAGGAAAAAATTATAATTAAAAACATTTTAATTTTATTAAATTTGCAATTATTAAGAAATTAAAATTTAATATAATATAGCTAGTAAATTAAAAAATAATTATGTTCAGAGAGAGACCTAATAAACTAAAAAGCAATGAGAAATATATTACAAAATATCTCAAATTTAATAAATATAAATAAAATAAAAATAAATATATAAATAAAAAATAATAATGATTAAATTAATTAAATACATTTTTATTGTATTAAATTTGAAATAAGTAAAAAAGTGAGATTTAATATTATATAAAATAAAATAAATTATTATGTTTACCTTAAATATAATATATATTGTGAAAATAAAAAAAGTGAAAAAATATATTAATTCATAAAATATAAAATATCTTTTTTTTTTAATTAAATAAAGAAAAAACAAAATTAATAAATTCAAAATAAAATACTATAAATTTATACAACTGCAAAAAGATTAAAAAAAAATTGTAAAAACATGTAATTATATTTTATAAAATAAAATAAAAAAATGCGATAGTTAATTATATATAATAGTTAATAAATTAAAAAAAAAATATTATTTTTAAACCTTATATATTATGTGAAAAAAAATGTAAAATGAAATATAATATTTCATAAAATATAAAATTTAAAATAAAATAAACTATTTTTAATTCAATAAAAAAAAAAAAACAAAATTAATAAATCCAAAATAAATACTATAAATTTAGACAAATGCAAAAATGTTATAATAAAAAGTTATATAAAAATTGACAAAAAAAAATTTATAAAATAAAATAAAAAAATGCAAAAAAATTAAATTCGTTCAATGTGAACAAATACAAAAAGTTAAATGAAAAATACATATTATAGAAAAATGGTACAAAAGCAGTAAGATTAATCTCAATTGCTGTCAATGAAATGCCAAAAAACAAAATATTTTTATTTTCAAATTTTTTTGGCTTACAAGAAACGAATTTGTTTGGACGTGAAAAACTATATTATTTCAAAAAATATAAAATTTAAAATAAAATAAAATATATATTTTTTTAAATTAAATTAAAAAAAAAAAAACAAAATTAATAAATCCAAAATAAAATACTCTAAATTTAAACAACTGCTAAAAGATTTCAATAAAAAAATTTTATGAAAACTTATAATACAATTTTTTAAAATAAAATAAAAAAATTTATTACATAAATCAAAATTAAAACACAATAAATGTAAATAACTGAAAAAAGTTAAATGAAAAATACATATTATAGAGAAATGTTACAAAAACAGTAAGAATAATCTCAATTGCTGTCAATGAAATAACAAAAAAAAAATATTTTTATTTTCAAAATTAAAAAAAAAACGAATTTGTTTCCAACATTTATAGAAATTTACGGTTTCACAAATATGCTTGTGTTTCAAAAATGTGCCTTAATGTCTTATTTGTTTACGCAAAAGAGCATTTGTACAGCGCGAGTTGCAGAAATTGATAGAGAAAATTAGTATTATTTAAGTGCTATGCATAAAACCAAAGTAGCGAAATAAGTTCGATAAATTAGTTGAAGAGTAGAGCCATTTAGATTGGTCAAAACTTATTTATAAATCTATCATCTGTAACAAAAATTTTCTCAACAGCTTTCATATATTTTTCATAAAACAAAATTAATTTATATTTATCTGCAGTCTGTAAAATATATATGTTTTTATATTAAGCTTCGTACTTTTTAACTTAAATATGTACATATACATTTTGGAGACTTAAAAATCAGTTGATATATGTATGTGAAATATTTATGATTTTAGAATGTAAAACCCAGTTTGGTGCTATTAATTGTGGTGCTGATCTTATACCAAATCGGTAGCACCAATATTAGCGAGTTTTTTTTAATTTTAATTGAAAATATAATATATATAAAATTTAAGAACTCTTACTCTACTTCACATAATTTTTGTAATTATAAATAATAAATAAAATATTCAAATATACATATTTAGTCATAGTAAAATTTGTGATATTAGAGCAAATGAGAGCCATATATAAATATAATATATATAAACAAAATATAAATATTATAAATAATATTGTAAATAATAAAGACCGACTGTCGCTATGTATATGAAATATATTATTATTATTGTATACGAATGTATTAGTATATAATTTAATATTATATTTAAATAAAAAAAATTAAAATTTATGTGCTATATATGAGTATATATATATTTTAAAGTAAGCTTAATTATTAACAGACAACACAACCAAAGCATTTAATATATATAAATTTAACAAACAATAAGTACCGTTTCATACTTCTGTATATATATATATATACAATACAAAATGTTTATTTAAGCCATATATAATGCAAATATTATTTTAACAGTAGTCTAGTCTAATTGATTGCGCAAATATGTATGTATATTATCAATACTCACTTGTTATTTAAATATTTGTTTAATAAACACGTTTAATAATAGTATAACTAATAACGGTTTTATTACTTCATATTTTTCTTATACTCTCGCAACAATGTTGCTACGAGAGTATTATAGTTTTGTCCACATAACGGTTGTTTGTAACACCCAAAACTAAACGAGTTAGGTATAGGGTTATATGTATATACCAATGTGATTAGGGTGACGTGTAAAGTTCAAATCCGGATGTCTGTCTGTCCGTCCGTCCGTGCAAGCTGTAACTTGAGTAAAAATTGAGATATCTTGATGAAATTTGGAAGACGTATTTCTAGGCTTAAGAAGGTTAAGTTTGAAGATGGGCGTTATCGGACCACTGCTACACCCACAAAATGTCGAAAACCGAAAACACATAAAGTGCAATAACTAAGCTATAAATCAAGTTATGGAAGTAAAATTTTAATTTTTTGGGGAAGTGGGCGTGGCCCCGCCCTCTACTAAGTTTTTTGTACATATCTCGCAAACTACTAAATCTATATCAATACAATTTTCTTGAGTCGTTTCTTTTAGGTACAACCTTATACAATCCAAAAATAGAGGAAGTCGGATTATAACCACGCCCACCTCCCATACAAAGGTTATGTTGAAAACTACTCAAAATGCTTTAATTCAGTAAGGAAAACCAACAGAAACCTTAAATTTGATTATAAAGAAGGTGCAGAAGAGCTGCACTGAGAATGGTATACAAAATTTTAAATGGACGTGGTTCCGCCCACTTATGGGTCAAAAACCATATCTCCGAAACTACTCGACCAATTTCAATGAAATTCGGTTCATAATATTTCCCTACCTTCCCAATGATATGTAGTGAAAATACTATAAATCGGTTCACAACCACGCCTACTTCCCAAAGACCAGAACTCTGAAGTCGGTCTGAATAGTTTACTTTACAATATATAAAGTTAGTACTAGTGAAGATATCGGAACAGAACTTAGCTGAAATACTGTATATAAAGAGTGCCATCACACATTTAAAAATCGTCAAAATCGGTCCATAAGTTTTCAAGACCCTATATATCGAATATGAGACCCTCAGTACTTCTAACAAATTTTCTACAGAAATTATAGTTAAGTGTCTCAGATATTTTGAAGAAATTTTGAGGGAATATGTTTCTTCTAATAATATGTCTCCGTGCCAAAAATGAGTGAAATTGGGTCATAACTTCATCTATCTCCTATATACTTAAAATTAGGGTTTTCAAACTTACAATGGACTTTATACCATATATATGCCGGATATGTGCGTCAAATTGTTTGTTATATTAATAAATTTAAATAAATAAATTGCGAGACCAACTTAGCTCTTACTTACCTGTTTTTTTTTATTTTCACCAAAAATCACACTGTAAATAATACGCTCTCAACTTATTACTGACAAATACACTCTTTATATAGAAATTTCTCTTCACGCACTCTCACTCTCCTACTCTCTCTCTCTCTTGACCGCTTGCAATAAATCTTTTCATAATTGTTGCTTATTTTTTGTTTTTGTTTATTTGTTTATGCCGCTATTTGTCTGTTCGTCACCGGCTTTTCACCATCTGTCTGGGTTATCGCTCGCTTGTTTTTATATATTCTAAGTATACAAATAATTAACAACTATCATATTTGCTTCCAACATAGAACGCCGCAATATAGTCAAGTGCAGTAACCTATAGCAGCAAAAAATACCGATAATCGTTTAATATTGTAAGCCAACAAAGTTGATAAAGTTACTGTAAATAGTGTTGAGCAAGTCAACAGGCAGACATAAACATACATATGTATATGTATATGATATATGATATATGTATACATAGAAGCTTTATAAGTTTACTTGCGGAATCGGAAATTGCATATCGGGGTGAGGCGCATATAATTCTTGGATCAGCATGACTATTATGCGCACAATATAATCTGAAGTGTGTAATAGCTTTGCTAATTCTTTTTTGTAGAAATAACAGGAGATATCACGCATTGATCCTCGAACCAATTTGAACCTCGAATCGTTTGTTGAGTTGAAACTTTTATATTTTACTAATATTGCTCACCCAGGTAGATAGGTAATGTCAAAACTCGAAGTGTACAAATGTTCTCATAAGCTCTCCTAACACTTCGGACTGTTTTTTATTTTATTCGAACTTTGTACAACAAATAAGAGCAAAAGCTCTAATATACTAATTTTGGAGTAGCCACACAACTTTTAGACCTATTCCGATTTCAAGATAGGGACAGTAATTTTAAATTATTCCTGTCATTTACTGTAAGCTCTGTTCCTAAAGTCTCTGTAAGACCAAGTCAAAGTCAAGGTCATATGGTAATTCACAATCCGAATATCAAGGAATCAACTGTAGCTTTTTTATAAGCTGGAAGGCTGTTCATTCAGCCATTATATTTCTATCATTTTCTGACATTTTTATTAACAGCTACTTATAATACTGAGAAATACTGCGAGTAATAAACACATGGATGGGGTCATATGTAGAAGTTCACGCAAGTGAGGAAAGTTTCTGATTGCCATTCACTTGGGAGTGGCCAGGAACGATTCTTTTGCATATGACTCAAGCAGCTCACGACTTCCGGTTTTAGACCAAGTATCCCCTGGGTAGCTAACAGACATCCGTTTGGAGGCGAGCTAAAGTGAGAAGGCGAAGCCCGCTTGTGCGGTTGTGCGTAGGGCTTGGGACCCACCACATAAAAACGAATAACCAGTGAATAAGAAACACAGGCCTCGGATGAGAAACCCCCCTTTTGATGACGACCACGGCAAACGTATAAAGGACTATGATTTGAGGGCATGCACCTGGAATGTCCGGACTCTTAATTGGGAAGGTGCCTCTGCCCAGCTGGTTGATGTCCTCATACAACTAAAGGCTGACATCACCGCCGTCCAAGAAGTGCGATGGACGGGACAAGGACGGAAGAAGGTGGGTCCTTGTGACATCTACTACAGCGGCCATATAAAGGAGCGCAAATTCGGTGTTGGATTTGTGGTGGGAGAGAGACTACGTCGCCGAGTCCTGGCATTCACCCCGGTGGATGAACGTCTTGCCACAATCCGCATCAAAGCGAGGTTCTTCAACATATCGCTGATTTGCGCCCACGCCCCAACGGAAGAGAAGGACGATGCGACCAAAGATGCTTTCTATGAGCGCCTAGAACGCATCTATGAGCGCTGCCCCCGCCACGATGTCAAAATCGTGCTTGGCGATTTTAACGCCAGGGTGGGTAAAGAAGGTGTCTTTGGCACAACAGTCGGAAAATTCAGCCTCCATGACGAAACATCGCCAAACGGCCTGAGGCTGATCGACTTCGCTGGGGCCCGAAATATGGTTGTCTGTAGTACCAGATTCCAGCATAAAAAAATTCATCAAGCAACGTGGCTGTCCCCTGATCGAAACACGCGCAATCAAATCGATCACGTTGTGATAGACGGAAGACATGTCTCCAGTGTTTTAGACGTGCGTACGCTCCGAGGACCAAACATTGACTCGGACCATTATCTAGTAGCAGCAAAGATACGCACTCGCCTCTGTGCAGCAAAGAACGCCCGTCAACAAACACAAGGAAGGTTCGACGTCGAAAAGCTGCAATCACAACCGACAGCCGAACGATTTTCTACTCGACTTGCACTCCTGCTCTCGGAGAGCACTCATCAGCATCTCGATATAAGGGAGCTGTGGAACGGCATCTCAAACTCATTGCATACCGCTGCAGCCGAAACAATTGGTCTCCGGCAACGCCAAAAAACCAGTTGGTACGATGAGAATTGTCGTTCCGCAGTGGAGAGAAAACAGACTGCCTACCTCGCAACGTTGCGATCGACCACAACACGTTCGGGGTGGGATAGATATCGAGAACTGAAGAGGGAAGCGAGACGCATTTGCAGACGTAAAAAGAAAGAGGCCGAAATGCGTGAGTATGAAAAGCTTGAAAAGCTGGCCGACATGGGTAATGCTCGAAAATTTTATGAAAAGATGAGGCGATTAACAGAAGGTTTCAAGACCGGAGCATTATCATGTAGGGACCGAGAAGGTAATCTGGTAACGGATGTCCAGAGCACACTGGGATTATGGAGGGAACACTTCTCCGACCTGCTCAATGGCAGTGAAAGTACAACACCAGGAGATGGCGAACCCGATTCCCCAATCGATGACGATGGAATAGATGTTCCATTACCCGACCATGAAGAAATTCGAATAGCAATTACCCGCTTGAAGAACAACAAAGCGGCGGGGGCCGATGGATTACCGGCCGAGCTATTCAAATACGGCGGCGAAGAACTGATAAGGTGCATGCATCAGCTTCTTTGTAGAATATGGTCGGAAGAAAGCATGCCTGACGATTGGAATCTTAGTGTGCTCTGCCCAATCCACAAGAAGGGAGACCCCACAATCTGCGCCAACTACCGTGGTATAAGTCTCCTCAATATCGCATATAAGGTTTTGTCGAGCGTATTGTGTGAAAGACTAAAGCCCACCGTCAACGAACTGATTGGACCTTATCAGTGTGGCTTTAGACCTGGAAAATCTACAATGGACCAGATATTCACCATGCGCCAAATCTTGGAAAAGACCCGAGAGAGAAGAATCGATACCCACCATCTTTTTATCGATTTTAAAGCTGCCTTCGATAGCACGAAAAGGAGCTGCCTTTATGCCGCGATGTCTGAATTTGGTATCCCTGCAAAACTAATACGGCTATGTAAGCTGACGTTGAGCAACACCAAAAGCTCCGTCAGGATCGGGAAGGACCTCTCCGAGCCGTTCGATACCAAACGAGGCTTCAGACAGGGTGACTCACTATCGTGCGACTTCTTCAATCTATTGCTGGAAAAAATAATACGAGCTGCAGAACTAAATAGAGAGGGTACAATCTTCTACAAGAGTGTACAGCTCCTGGCGTATGCCGATGATATTGATATCATCGGAAGCAACAACCGCGCCGTTTGTTCTGCGTTTTCCAGACTAGATAAAGAAGCGAAGCGTATGGGTCTGGTGGTGAATGAGGACAAGACGAAATATCTCCTGTCATCAAACAAACAGTCAGCGCACTCGCGTCTTGGCTCCCACGTCACTGTTGACAGTCATAACTTTGAAGTTGTAGATAATTTCGTTTATCTGGGAACCAGCATTAACAACACCAACAATGTCAGCCTTGAAATCCAACGCAGAATCACTCTTGCCAACAGGTGCTACTTTGGACTGAGTAGGCAATTGAAAAGTAAAGTCCTCTCTCGACGAACCAAAATCAAACTCTATAAGTCGCTCATTATTCCCGTCCTGATGTATGGCGCTGAAGCGTGGACGATGACAACATCCGATGAGACGACTCTTGGGGTTTTCGAGAGAAAGGTTTTGCGCAAGATTTATAGTCCTCTAAACATTGGCAACGGCGAATACCGCAGACGATGGAACGATGAGCTGTACGATTTATACGACGACATTGACATAGTTCAGCGAATAAAAAGACAGCGGCTACGCTGGCTAGGTCATGTTGTACGGATGGAAGAAAACACTCCAGCTCTGAAAGTATTCGATGCAGTACCCGCTGGAGGAAGCCGCGGAAGAGGACGACCTCCACTCCGGTGGAAAGACCAAGTGCAAAGTGACCTGGCTTCACTTGGTGTTTCCAGTTGGCGCCAAAAAGCAAAAAGGAGGAATGAGTGGCGCGCTCTGGTGGATTCGGCTATAATCGCTTAAAGCGGTTCCTACGCCAAATATATATATATATATAATAAACACACACACCATCTCTTTGTCGATTTTAAAGCTGCATTCGATATCACGAAAAGAAGCTGCCTTTATGCCGCTATGTCTGAATTTGGTATCCCCGCAAAACTAATACGGGGTACTGTGTAAGTTGACGTTGAGCAACACCAAAAGCTCTGTCATGATTGGGAAGGACCTCCCCGAGCCGTTCGATACCAAACGAGGTTTCAGACAAGGTGACTCACTATCGTGCGACTTCTTTAACTTGTTGCTGGAAAAAATAATACGAGCTGCAGAACTAAATAGATAAGGTACAATCTTCTACAAGAGTGTACAGCTCCTGGCATACGCCGTTGATATTGATATCAACGGAAGCAACAACCGCGCCGTTAGTTCTGTTTTTTCCCGCCTGGATAAGGAAGCGAAGCGTATGGGTCTGGTGGTGAATGAGGACAAGACGAAATATCTCCTGTCGTCAAACAAACAGTCAGCGCACTCGCGCCTTGGCTCCCACGTCACTGTTGACAGTCATACCTTTGAAGTAGTAGATAGTTTCGTCTACTTGGGAACCAGCGTTAACAACAACAACAATGTCAGCCTTGAAATCCAACGCAGAATCACTCTTGCCAACAGGTGCTAGTTTGGACTGAGTAGGCAATTGAAAAGTAAAGTCCTCTCTCGACAAACCAAAATCAAACTCTACAAGTCGCTTATTATTTCCGTCCTGATGTATGGCGCTGAAGCGTGGACGATGACA
This sequence comes from Zeugodacus cucurbitae, assembly GCF_028554725.1. Taxonomy (NCBI): domain Eukaryota; kingdom Metazoa; phylum Arthropoda; class Insecta; order Diptera; family Tephritidae; genus Zeugodacus; species Zeugodacus cucurbitae. The sequence continues at coordinate 11,249,072 of NC_071669.1, forward strand.
ACATCCGATGAGACGACTCTTGGGGTTTTCGAGAGAAAGGTTTCAGAACATTGGCAACGGCAAATACCGCCGACGATGGAACGATGAGCTGTAGGTCATGTTGTCCGCTGGCTAGGTCATGTTGTCCGAATGGACGAAAACACACCAGCCCTGAAAGTGGTCGATGTAGTACCCGCCGGAGGAAGCCGAGGAAGGGGAAGGCCTCCAATCCGTTGGAGGAACCAGGTGGAGAGCGACCTGGTTACACTTGGGATCTCCAACTGGCGCCGAACTGCGAAGGAGAGAGAGAAGTGGTGCACTATCGCCAATTCGGCTATAACCGACTAAACGGTTGCAACGCCAATCACATACAATAAATAGAATTTGATCTTTCGTAGTCAAAATTGTACGTTTTGCACCAAATTATTTCAGTTTGATAGGTTTTTCCATATCGACATGGCAATCTCTTTCTTCTGAGCAGATTTTCTCAAGCAGCAGTTTCCGGACGGCTAGTATCAGATCTGGCTATCTCTCACCCAGGGTCAAGTTCATATAATAATTTACATTCAAAGTCTGAACGTCATGGAATCAATCGTAGATTTTTTATAAGATCACTGGTGCCTCAGCCAAAACATCTATCATTTTCCGGTATTTTCATTAACAGGAACTTAAATTACTGGAAAATACTGAGGAGAATAAATAGTATTTCATCTCTCGTCTTCAAAATTCTAGGTTTTGCATCAAATTATCTGGAGTTGATAGGTTTTTCTCAAGGTAGTATTGGTGTCTATATCTTGCGAGCAGATTTTCTCAAGCAGCAGTTTCCGGACGGCAATATCACATCTCTCGCGCTCTCTCTCTCTCTTCCAGACTTTATGAGAGGTGCAACGATCAAGCTCATTCTAGGGAGGGTTAAAAATTAATATACAGATATATTTGAACTTCCATAACTCGAACTTGAATTGACACTCGAAGTCAAATGTCATACAAATTACCTTCCGTAACTTGGTAGTCTCTATAACTCGAATTTTTTGCCGATTATGGTGATTCTAGTAAGGGAAGTTCAACAGTAGTAATAAAAGGGGTACGATAGTAAACCTCTTTTATACTCAACAAAGCTCGGTACGGTGATATTTATTATGTAAAATTGTCAAAAATTTTCTTAATCGACGTTCTTACCTTTTCTAGGTTCTTGATAAAGCGTTTTCCCTCTATATTTTTTGTATAATTCTTTATGGACGATTTTTAGCGAATCGCGTACAGTTGTTGTAGTTTATATGTAAGTTTTTCATAATAGAGATATACCAGAGGCTCCAACGCCGTCTGTCATCAAGCTACTGCTGTTATGAAAAACTTGTTAGTCGGATCAGGGTTCGAACCTCGCTACTTCATAAAGTGAATTTGCTGTTCACTAACTTTCATACCACTCAAGCTACCTACCGGTCTCATCGAAGTTCGGCGGTTTATTCTTATTTTTATTCGCCATCGCCTAACACACGCTGGGTATACCAAATGCGGTTCGGTTCGAGCTCAGTGCTGCTTACTTGCCGCTTGACCCCTCACATATACACCACACACACATATATCTTTTATTTGCACACAATCGCAGAGCTGGTTTTGTTCTTGTTGCGCGACTTATTGTATATCGGCCGTTGGCGTTTTTATTAGCACTTTAGTTGAGCATAGCGCTTAGTAGTCCGCTCACAGCGGTCGATAGAACACGCCATTACAATTGTGAGTTGTGACATAAAACGAAATAATATTTTATTGTTAAAGCAAATCATATATAGACATATACTATATATATTAATTCTTCTTGGAATTGATTAATCGCACAAAATAATTGAAATCTGCGCATTGAACAATCAATAGTGTGTGTGTGTCAAGCGCAGCGTTTGCTATGCAGTTTGCGGTGTTTTTGTTGTTGGCGCTTTGCGGTTTCAGTGCGGAAGGTAAGTAGATTGCTAGAAAAATTAATATTTTTTGATTGCACAGTTGGCTATTTGAGGCGAAGATTTTTGTAGCAATATTGTACTAAGCAGCGCTCTACTTGGCCGATTGTGATTGCTTTCCTTTCTTTGCTTTTGTAGAAAGTTCTTTATTTTTTATTTTTTTTTCGTAATTTCTGCTAAGCACGTTCTCGGGTTTTGGGCAATTTCTTCTTTTTACCGGTTTTTTATGCACCGCTTTTTCGACAGTGATTTGTTATTGTTATTGTTTTCGGCGTATCTTTTCTTATACATATCATTTAAGCCGCCATTTCCAAGCCTGTGTCTGTACTTTGTTATTCACTTTGCATCGCAATCTTCACACAAATGTGCGAATGTTTGTGTGGAATTGTTTTTGTAATCAGAACATATAAAAGTTTGTTGAGATTTACGTAGGAAAAGAGAGAACATTCAGTTAAACAGCTGAATAAATGATTAACTCAGTAGTCTCCAAATGGTGTAGAGTTTTTAATCATTTAAGTTGGGTATGCTCGCGGATGAGATCGTACTTTAAATCTGTAATACAATAAATACTATAACAAGTAATAAATAACTGAAGATATCTAGCTACATTTATAAGAGAAAGCATGTATCAGATACAGAAAGATTTTTCAGTATTCAGGGGACACAAAATGAGACAGTTTAGAATGGGTTAGATTTGAACCTATGTGAGATATATCTTTTTTGTATTTTTTATATTTTTGAAGTGGATTGGTTTTGTGTATTTTTGAAGAATGACCTGTTTAAAGTCGTTACAATTACAGAAAAATGAATCTTAATGGAGGTGGGCGAGTCCACAACAGCGCGCCACGCATCTCTTCTTTTGGCAGTTTGGCGCCAATTGGTAATACTAAGTGAAGACAGGTCATTCTCCGCCTGGTCCTTCCATCGGAGTGGAGGTCTCCCTCTTCCTGGCTTCCACCAGTGGGTAATGCATCGAAAACTTTCAGAGCTGGGGCACTTTCGTCCATTCGGACAATATGACCCAGCCTGCGTAACCGCTGTCTTTTTATTCCCTGGACTATGTCTATGTCGTCGAACAACACTTATAGCTCATCATTCCATCTTCTGCGGTATTCGCCGTTGCCAATGTTTAAGGGACCATAAATCTTCCGCAAAACCTTTCTCTCGAAAACTCCTAGTGTCGTCTCATCGGATGTTGGAACCGTCCACACTTCTGCACCATAAAGTAGGACGGGAATGATGAGGGACTTGTAGAGTTTAGTTTTTGTTCGTCGAGAGAGGACTTTACTTTTCAATTGCCTACTGAGTCCTTGTAGCACCTGTTGGCAAGAGTGATTCTGCGTTGGATTTCAAGGCTGACATTATTATCGGTGTTGATGCTGGTGCCCAGGTATACGTAATTATCAGACGCGAATGCGCTGACTGTTTGTTTGATGACAGAAGATATTTCGTCTTGTCCTCGTTCACCACCAGACCCATTCGCTTCGCTTCCTTATCCATTCGGGAAAAAGCAGAACTAACGGCGCGGTTGTTGCTTCCGTTGATATCAATATCAACGGCGTATGCCAGGAGCTGTACACTCTTATAGAAGATTGTACCTTCTCTATTTAGCTCTGCAGCTCTTATAATTTTCTCCAGCAACAGGTTAAAGAAATCACACGAGAGTGAGTCACCTTGTCTGAAACCTCGTCTGGTATCGAACGGCTCGGAGAGGTCCTTCCCAATCATGACAGAGCTTTTGGTGTTGCTCAACGTCAGTTTACACAGTCGTATTAGTTTTGCGGGGATACCAAATTCAGATATCGCGGCATAAAGGCAGCTGTCGAAAGCAGCTTTAAAGTCGACAAATACATGGTGTGTGTCGATCCTCTTTTCACGGGTCTTCTACAAGATTTGGCGTATGGTGAATGTCTGGTCAGTTGTTGAATTTCCAGGTCTAAAGCCACACTGATAAGGTCCAATCAATTTGTTGACGGTGGGCTTTAGTCATTCACACAGTACGCTCACAGACTAACTTTACTAATTGACTAAATAATTCGCTAAAATTTTTCTGGGGGGTCATCCATATACATCCATACTCGACAGAAATACACTTGAACTTCTGTAACTCGAATCACCATAATCAACAAAAAACATCGAGTTTGAGAGACTTCGAGTTATAGAAGGTAATTTGTTTGAAATTGGACTTTTATTGACATTTCAAGAGTTCGAGTTATGGAGAACTACCAGTTATAGAAGTTCGAGTTATGGAAGTTCAACTGTATTTGGTATTAGGTACTGATTATAAACGAGCATCTAGAATACATGTCGAACTTTAGGATCTTTTAAATGTGGTCAAAAATATGGTCAGGGTTTCGTAAAATCGTCTTGTTGTAAATGTATTTGATTGAAATCAACTTGATAATTCAATAAGAGGGGATCTTTGAATGTCTCATGTAGAGGTATAACCGTGTGGCTATGCCAACTGTATGTGATAATGCTAGCCTTTGACCTTTAAAACAGTTGTCAACAAATCACTCGTAAATCACTAATTATATTTTGTTTTCTAATTAAATACGAGGCACTTGCCTACTCAGTCCAAAGTGGCACCTGTTGACAAGTGCGATTCTGCGTTGGATTTCGAATTCAAATTTTATCCGGTTGAAACACTTAAATATATATAGCAACATCTATCTCGATCTTTTTTATGTACAAATGCTAATTTCCATACCTTTAAGGACACCTCCAACCCACTGAGGTCATTTTCAGAATTTTTTTAAATCAGAAATACACTTGATATCATTATATCTAAAAAGAGGTTATATGCTATGGAAACACTCAAAAGCCCAGTGCAATGGAATTTTAAATCAAGACTGTCAAGATCATCAAGGGTTTGTGTATCTCGCAATCCTCCTTGAAAGAAAAAAAAATATTTTCGCCTGATATAGGGTTAGGTTAAATTAAAGAAGCTGACCGCTTGGACAGCTATAGGTGACAATCCATTGTGTTGCCAGAAATATGGATCGCAAAGAAGGTCCTTACGTATCGTCGAAGCGCTTTGAGCGTATAACAAATTTTATGAAGCGGCTAATTTCTAATACGGCACGTTCGCCTAAAGTATGGCTACCGAGAAATACTCAGTCTTGCGAACGCTGGACAGTGGAGGAGGAAATGACTTGTTGCTTTCACCTCGCCTTACTCCATACAGTTATGGCAGTTTGCGTGCGGGTGTTGGGTACTCCCACTATGGCGAAGAGGTGAACCTTTTGAAGGGCACATAGTTCCGCTGAACTCTTCCGCTCCACTCTTTGCCAGTAGGAGCTCGCAACTGAGCAGGTTTTGCTTGTTAACGAGCGCTTACCGAGCTCGCAAGAGATCCTGTGCTAGACCGCAAGAGGCCAACGAAGCGCCGCTTCATGCGAGTTCGTCCCGAAGCTTGATTAACTGTGAAATCTTAAAGGGATTGCTATAAAAATTTTGGAGTGCTGTTAATGATGGTTTGGGGTATATAAGAATGATTTATCATACGCCAATTCATTAAAATCTTCAAACATTTTACTCAAATCCATATATGTAGTAAGCGTGGTTATCTGACACCAAGAGGTTTCAGAAGCCATTTATTTCCTCATTATCTGACTACTAATGGTCTTTTCGCTTTAGAAACCACAACTTTATGGAACATATTATACAAAGAGATCAAAAGCTCTACAGAAATTATCATTATTAAGTAATTAATTTTAAATTAAGACATATCGGCTTTAAATGTATTTATTATTAATACTTATAGTAAATGCATACATACATATATTTGTAGATAAGACATCTACAAACAGTAGTATCTTGTTATCGAAAAGCAGCAGCTAAGTTAATAATGTTTGCGTGATTACACAGCTCACTGGGTGTGTCAATCAGTACTCGATAAGGTACAACACTTATTGCTTAAATGAGGTTATCAGCTGAGATTCCACTCAACGCAGGTGCTTGAGAATTATTGCTTATTGCGATTTAATTATTGCAATTATGTAGATCTATAGAACTGCTGAGAGGCATATGGAGCGCCAAAGACAATTACAGTAAGTGTGTTATGAATTGAATGCATACTTCAAAATCTTATTCTTAACTGGCGTAGACGGTTATAGCCGAGTTTACAACAGCGCGCCATTCGTTTTACCTTCTCGCTGTTTGACGTCAATTGAAAATCCCAAGTGCAGCCAGGTTATTCTCCACCTGGTCTTTCCAACGGAGTGTAGGTCTTCCTCTTCATCGCCTTCCATCAGCGGTTGCTGCATTGAACACTTTGAAAGCTGGAGCGCTTTCGTCCATTCGAACAATATGACCTAGCTATCGCAGCCGCTGTCTTTTCTTCACTGAAATATGTCAATGTCGTCGACTAGCTCATAGTTCCATCGACTCTTTCTTGTCAATGTTTATGGGACCGTAAATTTTTCGCAAAACCTTTCTTTCGAAAAATCCTAGTGCCAGGTCGTCGGTTGTCGACATCGTCTAAAGTAAAAAAGAGGGGAAACTCCGTTATTATGTTCCATGGCAAAATAATTATAACTCAAGAGTTGCCATGTGATTTTCGTTTCAAATTTCGAAGAAACAGAAATATATAACTCATTAAAGACGAGTAATAATACTAAAAATGTATATTATACCTACTAGCCTTAAAATTGTGTCTCAAATACTTTAACTTATTTAATAACTCCTCTCTCTGTCAGCAGTATTCGCGACCAAACCGCCAAAATGGGATGAGACCTACATCGCTAAGGGTACTCTCTACATACCGTATGCCGAAATTGCCGAACCCTTCTATGCCTGGTATGACAAGTCCACTAAACGTTCACGTATCGATTATTATGGCGGCATGGTGAAGACCTATCAATTGGCCAGCGTTATGCCCTATGGCACATCACTCAAATTGGCACCCGTCACAACGGATGCGGAATTGAATAAGGTCACTTGCTTGCAGCTGAATGGCACCGCTGAGAATCGCGTACAAATCCAAACTATATTGCCGAATGCTAAAAACTTTACACTTTTGGGCACTGAAAGCTTTCTCGGTTTCACCTGTGACAAGTTCCGACTGGAGGAGGTGATCGGTGAAAAGCGTAATGTCTATACATTGTGGGTGCGCTATAAGAAATCGCCACACTATCCGGCTGCACGTCAACCGATACCGGTGCGTTATGAGATGCGTGGCTACAATACATTGTTGGGTTCACATTTCGATCATTACTTCTTGGATTACGACAGTTATGAGCACGATGATATACCCAATGAGGTCTTCGAATTGGCTGATGGTGGGTTTTGCGTAATTTTGTATTATATTATATTATGTATATTGATATGCTGTTTGAAATTTACAGATATGGCTTGTGTTGCCTTCCCGGGACCCGGTGCTGGACACTATGCAACCTTCAATCCAATGCAAGAGTTCGTGCATCCCGCCAAGGATGAACATGTTGAGCACTCGTTCAATCATTTCAAAAACAAACATGGCATCAAATATAAGACCGAACAGGAGCATGAATATCGTAAAAATATATATAGACAAAATTTACGTTTCATACATTCGAAGAATCGTGCACGTTTAAGTTATACACTGGCCGCCAATCATTTGGCCGATAAGACCGAGGAGGAATTGCGTGCGCGTCGTGGCTTCAAATCGTCTGGCGTTTACAATACAGGCAAAGCATTCCCCTATAATGTTGAAAAGCTTAAAGATGAGCTGCCCGATCAGTACGATTGGCGTTTGTATGGCGCTGTAACGCCAGTTAAGGGTAAGTAGCCGTAGAGAGATGAGACGAAAGCTTTTTGATGAGCTTTCACGATAAAACCACTCGATAGCGTACAGATTAAAGCTCGTGAAATAGTTTGAATGTGAGATGAAAGTTTTTTGCGGCACACGAAAGCGCACAGATTAAATATCGTGAAAGTGTTTGAATGTGGGATGAAAGCTTTGTGCTGAGCTCTCACGTTAAAAGCACACGAAAGCGCAGATTAAAGCTAGTGAAAGTTTTTGAATTTGACAAATTGGGCTTTCGTTCATTAAAAGATTTTAAAATATTTGTATGAAATCTCAACTTTATTCTTCTCCTCCTTCTTAGATCAATCCGTTTGCGGCTCATGCTGGTCTTTCGGTACCATTGGTCACATCGAAGGTGCATATTTTCTGAAGAATGGCGGCAATCTTGTACGTCTCTCACAGCAGGCGCTCATCGATTGTTCCTGGCAATATGGCAATAATGGTTGTGATGGTGGCGAAGACTTCCGCGCCTATCAGTGGATGCTGAAAATGGGCGGTGTACCAACGGAAGAGGATTACGGTCCGTATTTGGGTCAAGATGGTTATTGTCATGCACAAAATCTCACACTCGTCGCCCCAATCACCGGTTTCGTGAATGTCACTTCCGGTGATCCGAATGCTTTCAAAATCGCTATGCTCAAGCATGGACCGCTCTCGGTGGCCATCGATGCATCACCACGTTCATTCAGTTTCTATTCACATGGTGTTTACTATGAGCCAGAATGTAAGAATGGCTTGGATGAATTGGATCATGCCGTATTGGCTGTGGGTTATGGCACCATACAGGGTGAGGATTATTGGTTGGTCAAGAATTCATGGTCAACATATTGGGGTAATGATGGTTATATTTTAATGTCGGCAAGAAAGAATAATTGTGGCGTCATGACAATGCCAACCTATGTGGAAATGTAATGTCGTGCGTATACATACATATATCTTTATATATAAAGTTTATTTACATATTCATGTATATAAATAGACTTAAGTATGCTTATATTACCAAAAAATAAAAATAAAAATAAAAATAAAAAACTAAAATAAATGCGAAATAAAAGTGATTTATTAAAAAAAATTGAGTTTTATTCCATTCCTTGGTGATTTTTATTGAAAAATTAACTATATGCGAAACAACAACAACAACAAAATTATTTCGTTGAATGCTATAGAGGAGGGGGTAGAAGGGAAGATATCTCAGACAATAATGCTAGCTTATGACAGTTGCTTGTTCGATTCGTCACTCGAGTTAGCCAAGACGAAAAGGTTTTTCATAAAACTCAGTAGCCATCCGAAAATAATGGCCGGATGGCTTTGCAATTATTCATAGGACTGGAATCCAAAGTTTCCGTAACCTCTCTTGATAGTAGTTGATAGCGGTAGGTAATTAGAATTTCCGCAGAAAACCGAACCGAAGCTATCGACTTCAATAGCGTCTTATTATGTGTTTTTTTTTTTTCTTGTTAAACACGACTTATTTCACTATTATAAATATTTTTATAGAAATTAGCGCAAATTGATGGAAATTCTAAAAGAATTGCACGTACATAAATGCTTAGTATACTAGTAAGTATTTATAGAAGAGCAGTCTTAAGAGATGATTTTTTAAAAGAGGATATATGCTTATTGAGTGTATGCATTGGCTCACAAGTAAGGAAAGGCTTTGGGTGTTAGACCGTTTTCACACGGGCAATTTTTGTCGCGGCAATTCTTAGTTTTATAGGAGAGGGGGCGACCAAGGGAAGCGAGAGAGAGAGAAATTCTCCTCTCTTCGTCGCCCCCTCTCCTATAAAACTAAGAATTGCCGCGACAAAAATTGCCCGTGTGAAAACGGTCTTACATACAACCGGTATGTGAATAAAACTATAATGCTCTCTTAGCAACTTTGTTGCGAGAGTATAAAAATAATGGGTGTCTAGTTGACGTAGTATTTTTAAAAAGTTTAATTTTCTCACTCTTTATATACTGTATACCGCTGAAAGCGAATCACTTTACACTTTTTTGAGTGATTTACAAAAAATATATATTGTTTCTAATAATAATACTCAGTGGTGGTTCCAGAAAAAATTTTGGGGGGGGGAAGTTTACGAAAAGTTGTATTACTCAACGTATTTTTAATACAGCAGTTCCCTCGCGAAAATTCAGTTATGATAGGACACTTTTTTTTTTTGTGTGTATTTTTCCCCAAAGTACGAATTTGAAGCTAAAAAAGCTCGAGAAATATTTTCTTTTTATGAAAAGGTGATCAACTGTTCAGAACAAAACTTTCTTGCGGAGGTGAAAATGTGGAAACAGCGAACTTCAGGCAAGCATTTTCGGAATGCTCTCGAAGCTTTAGAAGCAGTGAAAAAAACGTCTTTTGTGAATGTTTTCAAGATTTAGCGTTATTGCCTGTTTCAATAGCATCACCGGAAAGAAGTTTTTCAAGTTTAAAGAGAATTAAAACCTATTTACGAAATACGACAGGTCAAGATAGGCTTAATGGTCTAGCATCGATGAATATTCATAGGGATATTGATCTGTCAGTTAATGAAATACTAGAAGAATTCTTTCAAAAACCAACGAAAATATAACATGGAATGTGAGATCCGGTATAGTCCTCAATTAATCACTGAGCTTCAGCGATACTGCTTGTACAAATGTAGAGAAAGTTCGAATTATATGAATAACAACAAAAATCTTGTAACTTCTTATAATTGCTTATAATTTGATGTGATTTTTTTGATCAATAACCGCATTCCAAACCCATATAAACAAACATATATTTTTCTCTGAGTTTGGGGGGTGTTTTAACACCAAAAAATGTCCGACCGCCCCCCCGTGGATCCGCCACTGAGCATACTAATCACTACAATGATCGCTCTTTAGTGTGAGAGACTTCTTTGCTATGCACACCAGTGTGTGCCAGTTTGTGAGCGTAGCAAAATTAAATTTTTGATAACAAACAAATGGCAGTTCAGCAGAAGCCGTCTAGTGAATAGGAGTGACTACAGCAGAACGGAGTGAATATACGCGTCGAAGAAAAAAATTGAATTTGTGAAAATTTATAAATTAAATTTTGTGAAAAAATGCAGTTGGAGTTAATGCGCGCTACGCCTAAAAGGGGTTTTCATATACCACAATATTGGGAGTAAGAGTTTGCAAAAAATATATATGTATATATATTTAGTGATATAGTAAATATTTCTGTATATATATCTATATATATTTATGCTAAGTGCAAAATATAACAATGTAGTTGTTATTGACCGTTTTCACACGGGCAATTTTTGTCGCAGCAAACGGTCATTTGTGTGAAAACGGTCATTGTTGCCATAGTGACCGGAATAATTCCCCTAATATTATTCGGGGAATTTACACGACTCTCTGTTTAAGTTATTCGCACAGTTTCAGATTTTTCACCAACTACGAGCAGTCAACTCGACAGTTTTTTCATTTCGCTAAGTGTTATTTTAAATATTATATATTTTATTAGGTCTACAACTTTGCTTCCGCCGTTTTCCAATAGATATCTCTAGGGTCAAGCACTGGTCGATTAAATCGATTTTTTATACTCTCGCAACCTGTTGCACAGAGTGTAATAGTTTTGTTCACCTAACGGTTGTTTGTGTCACCAAGAAATATAAGAGTTAGATATGGGATTATGTATAGGTTTTTTGTATATATGTAACTCGCAAACCAATAAAGCTATATAAACCAAACTATCTGCAGTCGTTTATTTTAGCCATTTCCTTATACAGTTCAAAAATGAAAGAAATCGGATAATAACCACGCCCACCTCCCATACAAAGGTTAGGTTGAAAATTACTAAAAGTGGGTTAACTCACTAACGAAAAACGTCAGAAACACCAAATTTTATATAAGAAATGGCAGAAGGAAGCTGCACTGAGATTTTTTTACAAAATGAAAAATGGGCATGGCGTCGCCCACTTATGGGTCAAAAACCATATCTCAGGAACTACTCGACTCGATTTCAATTCAAATTCAGTATATAATATTTTCTTGACACCCTGATGACACGTATGAAAAATGGACGAAATTGGTTCACAACCACGACAACTTCCCATATAACTCATTTTTGAATTTCATCTTATTCCTTCACTTTATAATATATATATTAGGAACCAATGAAGATAGCGAAATAAAACTTTACACAAACACTGTATATGATCTGTTGCATCACTTGTGAAAAAATTGTCAAAATCGAACCATGACTTTTCAAGGCCCCTGATATCGAACATGAAGAACTCAGTGCCTAAGGGTAATTTTTCCCCGAAAATATACTTAGGCAAATCCCTCACATATTTTAATGTAATTCATTCCCTCTGAATTTTTTTCTTATAACAGTTTCTCTCTGTACCTGAAATGGTAAAAATCGGGCCATAACTTCCCCCAGATCCCATATACCTAATTATAAGTAATATTAAATTAAGTGAGCGTATAGTCTTCGATACATTGTGTCTTGGTGGTGAAAACGAGTGAAATTTAGGTTTAGGAATTACCTCAGTCCCCATATACTATTTATGATGATTTTCGTTATTCTATTGAACTTTATACCCAATATATGGGTCGATCTTTATAAAATTACATCAATAAATTGCGAGAGTATAAAATGTTCGGTTACACCCGAACTTAGCCCTTTCTTACTTGTTTTTTTTATATCGATCTTGGAAATTTGTGTCAACATTAAGGGGTTATATACAGTTAGAATTTTCAAAATATTGATTTTTTTGAAATGAAATGAAAAGGCGTTTCACAGTGCCTGGAAGTACAAGGTCCAAACTTTAAACGCGTTTTTCTCAAAATGGTGTTTTCAAAGTCGGTGACCAACATTACTCGAAAACGGCTAGACCGATTAGTCTCAAATTTTAACACGACCTTCTTAAATATATTTTTTAGTAATTAATCGTAGATTTTTTTTCTCCGATAAATATTTTTTTTTATAAACAATTTAAGGCCGAAATTTCGGTGAAAAATCGATTTTTTTTTGAGAAACCGCCATTTTGTCAAAAAATTTTATTTTGCTTAGTCCTTCGATTAATTACTAGTGTTCATGCCAGATGAGCACAACCCTGCATTGTCCTATAATACGAATTAAAGGGCAATGCAATAATGCACAACAGCGCCAACATAACCCGCGAATATACACAACAACAAGAATAACAACCCAAGAAGGAAGAAAAAACACACGGACGGACGAAAAGGCGCCAACACCGGATCAACCCAACACAACACAGGATCATCAATTCATCGCGGGATTACCCACCCAAATCAAAGGTTATATTTATAACTATTGTTTATAATTAATCCCTAATTGCGAATTGTGTGATCTACTAACATTCAAACCCACTCATATATATAATAAACACACACACCCTCAGTTGTACAAACTAACCCACATAAATTGTATTAGCATATGCCCCACACACCCAAATACACTAAATTACATTTATATAAAAAATAATCATCTTATTTTATTTGGCACACCGGCAACTCAACGTACCTCGACAACTAGATTTAACATTATTTTAACGAAATCTGTTTGGTTTTTTAATTTCGGATGATCCAGTTCCGAGATATAGTGGTCACCGCAAAACGTCTTTTTTGAGAGGAGCTCCTGGAGATCAGCTGTAGCTCTTTTTCAAATAAATATTTTTACTAGTACTAAGTCTTAAAAAACAGTTAAAAGATACCATAATATGTGTATAAATTTTTGGATCAATAAATTAAAAAGTTTTCTCAGAAAAAAATCTGGAAAATTCACTTTTTTTCGGCCGTCTAACTGTATATAACCCCTTAACCCAACAAAGTACTTGTAGAGATCTGTTTGCATCCCAAACTTATTCTCAACTGAAAATGTCATTTTTTGAGCCGAATTCTCGATGTTTGCGGGAAATTTTGGTTTTCTTTTTTAAGTCCAAGAAAAGTGCGGCTGAGGCTCATCGACATTTGTAACCGTTTTTATACAAAAAAAAAGCCTTAAATTTACAAAAAAAAAAAAAAAAACGGCGGAAGCAAAGTTGTAGACCTAATATATGTTATAGTCCTACAATATCTGTATTAATATTCTCGTATTTAATGCTTCACTACTTATTGTTGTTGTGTTTTGTCTTTACGAAATCCATATAGTGCTGACAACCGTAACAACATTTGTATACAGTGTACCGATGGTGTTGCATTGGCTTTAAAATACAAGGAAGGCGTACTTTTAGCTACCACCAGAGCAGAAACGAAAAGTTACGAAACAATTTATAAGTTAACGGACAAAATATGGTGAGTATAAATGATACATATTTCAAAAAAAAAAAAAAAAAAAAAAAATTAAACAAATAATTACTTATACATAAATATAAATATTACCAATAACTGTTGCTAATATTTGAAAAATGCCATGCAGTGCTTGCGTATATGGCGCTATTGGTGATATTCAGCAAATAATGAAGATGGCTATTTCGCAAATCAAATTGCTGGAGTACAACACGGAGCATGAAGTACCAGTGCGCGGTGTTACACAGATCATTAGAAATTTGCTACATTCACTACAAAAGAATGGTAAAACTCTTAAATATGCAAATAATTATCATTTATAGAACGTCTATACCTACATACATACATATGTATAGCGACACCACACCCTATATATGCGGAAATAATTGTTGGTGGCGTTGATTGTGATGGCTACAGCATTTGTCATATATTATCAGATACATTCAAATATTACAGAGGTGATTACTGTCTTATGGGCGATAAAGATGGTTTGATTTTGTTGGATAAATCTTATAACAAGGATTTAACAGAGGAAATTGCACAACAATTGGCGGAAGATGTTATGCAAATGAAGCATAAGAATATAAGAAAAATGAAATTCTGTATAATAGACAGTAATGGTGTGCGCGAAATAACGAAGGAATCGGCTGATGAAAACAAACACGTCAATGTTGCAGTATTAAGTGTGAGTAAATAGTTCCGATTTCCTCTTAAATTTTGTTAATTCATACATATTTTATATGCTTCTAATGCAGGATGATTTTCGTAGAGATTTTGTGTTATTCAAAGAGGAAAGTAATAAAGTTACACCATTTTGTTCATTCAAACGCGAAATATTGTCATCCAGTAGAGAACAGCGTACCGTTACAGAAATGTCACTAAGTCCACCAAGTTCACCAATTGACGATGAAAAACCATCAACTTCAAAGGCGGCAAAAACGCCAGTCCAAGTTTCAAGCTATACGACTTCCTTGGCGTGGCCATCTGATAAAAAGGATGACATCGTAATTGATTTTGATTTTGATTTTGAATGATTAAAAATTGAAATTAAACAATCAAGCATAATTTAAAAACTATTTTATTTGCAAAAACCAAGACTTCAATTGTTTTCGTATGTTTCTACATGCATACGGTGCTGCTACATAGATTATGCACCAACTTCCATAGCTTCAGTTATTTCATCACCATACAACTTTTTGTGGAAAGCTTCAAATGGTACAACTTCGATTATTTCTGCTGTACCGACCAGTTCAGTTGTGCCAGGCTTAAAACGATAATCACCCTGTATTAAATTAAATTTAAATATTCAGTTCAACTCCTTATGAAATATATAGCATATCTTTGCAAATTTGCTCACATGTCTTTTGCCCTTCAAGTTGGCCAGTTCATAGTTGCGCAAATAATCGACAGAATCTTTGCGTATAACGCATAAATCAATATTGGAACCGGAACCTAAATCATTGAAGACACCAGCCGCAATACCATCACGTACAAGTAATTTACCCTCTTCTTCTGTCATATCGGGCTTCCAACGTGACTCGAACACCGACATTGCCGCCAAACTGCCCGAACCCATTGTGGCATAGGGTAGTTTATCGGTTGAACCATGTGGATGTATACAGTAAATGTATGAGCCAGTCTTGTCAACACCGCCAAGTACTAGTGCAGCGCTAATGTGACCCTGATAACGGAATAAAAATTGTTTCAACAATGTGTTGGCTGCCACAACGGGTACTTGACGGCCTGTATTTAAGCGGTGCATTTCCAATTGTGAAGCAATCAGATCGGTAGTCATTTCCGTATCGGCAGCAGTACCAGCACCACAGCAGCTTTAGAATTTTTGTAAATAAATTATATGGTTAAATTTAGTTTATATAAAATATGTAATTACAGCAATAAGCGCTTGTAAAATTACTCACTACATATTCTTAGCAAGATAGTGAATTTTGGAGCAATTTTTATCCGACACAATTGGTCCTTCGGTGGCTCGTGTATCTGCGCCTAGAATTACGCCGTCCTTGTATATGATACCAGCAATTGTGGTGCCGGTTTTTACCGTCTTTGGCTGTTGGAAACCGGAGCCAAGCAGCATGTCATTTCTATTAAAATAAAAAAAAAAAACATAAGCTTTAGGCGGTTTCTACGCAAATTGAAAACATTTACCTTTTGCAGTTGTCAAAATTAAAACCACCTTTTGGCACATTGCGCACTTGTTCCATATTCATGTTGAAATCGTTTTATTATATTAAACGCACAAATAATTGCGAAATTAATCTGTAGAGAATTACAATAAATGTTTTAGCGAATAAAGATGACCAACAAAATTGTGACAGTCTTGTCGATGCTGCTTCTAAGTACAATTTGCCATTTACAATAGATCGAAAAGGTATTCACAATGGTTAACTATATGCACAACTCTTTAAGCATGACATTTTTCTTTTAAAAACAAGCGCTGAGTTTAAAAAGAATAAAACATAAAAAAAATATATATATATCTATTTATTATTGCTTATACATATAACGTGCCTATCATAAATATTTTCAATGGTTAGGAATATTCATAAAATAATCTCCTTATTTTAACTAGCTGGCCATATCCAAGCACGTTGAAATCAGCTGTTTAATAAACTATTTGATTTGATAACATTTTTTCTGTCGTCTGTCGAAAAATTAAAATAAATTAATTCTAAAGTTAAAAGAAAATTGTATTGAATTTTCTAGTAATGGCCGGCAATAAAATGCGCTTTCTAGCAGTATTAAATACATTGCAACGCTTTAATAGCTTGTCAAATATACGTGAGTTTTTCTTTACTGATAATACTAGTGTTATCTAAAAAGTGAGAACAACCTATGCAGTTGATCAGGACACATTTTGTTTGATTACATATACATTTTGAAAAGCAAAACTAATTCATATTCTCCATTCTAGGTACTTATGCTACACGTAAGGAAATTGTCAATCCTGCATTAGCTAAACGCAATGAATTGTTCACGCAAGAGCAACGCCGGCAAAAAGAAGCTGTTGGTAGAGTAGAAAAAATAGAAGTGCGTTATTTAGGTCTACCCGAAGATGTCACATTAGCTATGAACGCCTATTTGTCTACGCCTTACAATTGTGCGCAGCATTTAAGTGACGGCCATTGCAAACGTTCTGCACTAGCGCTGAAAGATGGTAATGTGCCATGGGATATGCACCGGCCGCTAACAGAATCTTGTACAATACAGTTGCTCAATTTTACCGTAGCTGATCCACATTTAATAAATAAGTAAGCTATTAATATAATATTTAGTTGCTAATTAATTTTTACATATTTTACGGTTTGTTAAATTTCTTTTTTACAGAGCTTTCTGGCGTACATGCAGCTTTATGTTGGGTGCCGCACTGGAAAACTGCTTTTCGGATGCAGCACATTTACAATTACATAGTTTCCCTGGCCCAAATAGTAATTATATGACAGCATAATATTTGAAATGGCCTATTAATATTTTACCTCAAAATATTGCAGTAAAATCTGGTAGTTTTGTTTACGACATCGTATTACAAGCGCAATCGTGGCAACCCAGTAAAACCGAGCTGCGTGCGCTCTCCGCCCAGATGATTAAATTAGCCGCACAAGATTTGAAAATCGAACGTCTCGATGTAAATAACGAATTGGCGCTGGAAATGTTTGCCGATTCGCGTTATAAACGCGAACAGCTGCCCAGCATTGCACAACAGAATCAGGGACGTGTCACACTCTATCGCATGGGCACACATATAGATATCTCACGTGGTCCAATGGTGGCCTCAACACGTTTCCTTGGCAAATGCACCGTGGCAGCGGCACACAAGATTGCCAATGAGGGCGACAAGGATGCGCTGTATCGTGTACAAGGTGTTGGTTTGCCAGCTGGCTTTACATTGGATCATGTCACGTATGGCACTTTGGAGGAACGCGCTAGGAAATTGGTAAGCAAACGATTTGTTTTTAATTATTTGAAGTCGTATCTATGTATTTTGGTTATATATTTGCTATTTTAGAATCCTGCGCGTTTGCCCAATGAGCCATTTGAAGAAGCACACCAACAGATCGCATGAATATCATGAATTGCGTTATTTAGTTAAAAAGGAAATGTTTTTGTTTTACTTTAATTGTAATAAATAATTAAACTAAAATACAGTTGTTATTTTATATACTCTCACAACAAAGTTGCTAAGAGAGTATTATAGTTTTGTTCACATAACGGTTGCTTGTAAGTCATAAAATTAAACGAGTAAGATATAGGGTTATATATGTACATATATAAAAATTATCATGAAGATACAAGCGATAACTTGAGTAAAATTGGAGATATCTTAATAAAATTTGGTGCACATATTTCTTGGGATCCTGGCAGGGTTGTTATTGAAAATGGTTCAAAGAAATCTGACCATTGCCACGTCCACAACATGGAGAAAACCGAAAATAACCTATGCCAAAAATAATGTTATGAAAATAGTATTTGGTGGATCACGGAATAAAACTTTAAAAAACTGTATTCGAGCTTTTCAGTGCGCCTGATATCGAACATGAAGAACTGTACCAAAAATGGTTTAAATCGGGTCATAACTTCCCCCAGCTCCAATATACCTAATTTTGGATTTTTTCACAAATAGGGTGAGCTTAATACCTTATAAATCGGTGAGATATCTTAGCCAAATTAAGTGAGCTTATAGTCTTGGATATAGTGGTTGTTGTTGTAGCGGTTACCCAAGTCTGCCTAAACCGACAAGCCTAGTCTAATTGTCATCGAAGTCATCTAACGGTAGGCCCAGGAAACGAGCTGTTTCGATGGGGTCGGACCAAAGGGAAAGGGTGTCTCTAGTGTCACTCTAGTTTCGCGAGGCAACTCGAGCTCGTTGTCTGCCGCGGTGGGTGTTGTTTCTCCAAGTACGCCATTCACGGGGCGTCAATGAAGGTGTGCTTGTCTATAGTTTGTCACGTCCGAAGTCCTGTCGGTATAGTCTTTTAAGTCGTCGACATATTTTAGGCAGGTACTCTTGATGGCTATGGAAGGCGGCTCGGCTTCCAGCAGTTAACTGCAGGGATGATTTCTGCGAATGCATCCCAACAGAAACTGTTGGGTAAGTCTTGGCGGGCCTCATTGTGGAGGTGCTCGACCGGCGACATCAAGTTGCAACCTGTGGCTGTTCGGAAAGCGGTATTTTGACCATCTGCGTCCTACTGCATCCAGGCGACCATATCGGGGCTGCATAACTAAGGATCGGCCGGCCGATTGCCTGGTAAGTTGCCAACAACGTTTCTTTGTCTTTACCCCTGATGCTGCCGGCTAGCGACTTGAGGATTTTGTTGCGGCTCTGTACCTTGGTTACAATCGCGGTCGTGTGGGGAGTGAAGGAGTATAGGCTATCCAATGTAACACCCAAAATTTTGGGATTATTAACTGCCCGAATTTTAATGACATCGACTGAAATAGTCAGGTCTAGACTGTACTCCTTCGTCCAATTAGTGAATAAGGTCGCTGTGGATTTGGAAGGGGAGAGTGTTAGGCTCCTAGCAGTGAAGAAGCGAGAAAGGTCGAGGAGGTAGCTGTTTACTTTCGAATACATATCATCGATTCCATTGCCCGACGTCAATTTCGTACAGTCATCAGCGTAAGAGGTAACTGAGACTCCTTCTGGTGTTTGAGGGAGTTTCGAAATATAGAAGTTAAATAATTAGGGGGATAGGACACCACCCTGCGGTACCCCTTGTTTAATTCTTCTTAACTTGGATATTTGCCTTCGAAATATTACGCTTGACTGACGACCGCACAGGTAATTAATGGTACACCTCTTCAGCACTAGAGGGAGCGGAGATTGTTCGATATCTTCTAGTAGCGTTGTGTGATTGACTACTGTGTCAAAAGCTTTTGACAAGTCAAGCGCTACTAGAACCGTCCTCTTACAGCGAGTCTTTTGATTTAGACCATTAGTTATCTGGGCGTTTATGACGCTAAGTGCTGTGGTGGTACTATGTACTTTACGGAAACCATGTGATGAGTGAAGGTGGTGAATGAAGGTCGGGAGTAACAAGTCTTCAAGTGTCTTTACTACTGGTGAAAGGAGAGTCATCGGACGATAAGACTCCCCTTGGGCGGCTGGTTTCCCTGGTTTTAGTAGTGAGACCACACTTCCGGTTTTCCACGAATCGGGTATGTTAAGAGTGGTCATAGACAGATTGAGAACCTTGGTGAAGTAGTTTACTCCCGCCGAGCCAAGGTGTTTAAGCATCAGCATATTTATACCGCCTGAGCCAATGGATTTGGACGATTTGGACTTTTTAATGACATCTGTAACCTCGCCGCTGGTGAAGGTAAGTGGTGCGCAATCTTTTGGCATTTTCTCATCCACCGAAGGGTGCAGTGTAAATTGTCGGCTAAAATTGCTCGCGCATTTTTTCGGGTCTGAGGAGGCATGACCAGCGAATTGAATTTCAACTCGGTCATCATGCCTTCTCGGGTTGGATGGGGATTTGACAGTAGTCCATAGCTTACCCAAACCAGTGGAAAGATTACAAGATTTCAGGTGCTCTGCCCGTTTCGTCCGCTTATATTGATTTACCGTTCGTCGAATCTCCAAATTGAGATTCTTTATACGGGGATCACACGCATCGACACGGCGTAAGGCATCGCGCTCGTTGACTAAAACTGCTGCTTCAGCTGGGAAGTTGGGGTGGATATCCGCAACTTGGATATAGTTTACCTTGGTGGTGAAAATGAGTGAAATTGGTTCAGGAATTACCTCAGCTCTCATATACTATATAAGTTGATTTTCGTTATTCTACACACATGCTCGTAAAATTATGCATACACATTTCGTATAATTTTAAAATTTTATTTTATCGTTATTTTTAATTTCTTGAATCGTTTCTAATTATACTTAACACTTAATTTATCTACAATACATTTAATAATACTTTTAAACTTAAAAACACATAAAACATACTTACTTATATATAAATTTGTTTAAAAAGACACTACGAACAAGTGGAGGATTTTTTTTAAATAATTCACCTTTGACCTCCCAAGCAAGCTTTTGTTGTTTTTGCCTTTCATTTGAACAACTTTGAGAGTTCATGTTCATTAACAGCTATGGCCAGCATAATAAAACCACCCAATAACATACCGCATATCTGTATGAGTGTACCCTTCAGCTTGCTCTTCGCATCGCCCGCATGCGCTTCCACCTCACTCATCGCCGGCACCAGATCGGCCAGCGCGATGTAGAGAAACGAACCGGCCGTGCAGGCATAAATCCATTGTGTCATATTGCCATGCGCACCGGCTATAAATAGGCCGATGGCCATGCCCAAGAAACTCAATACCGAACTGACAATATTCAAGTAGATGGCGCGTCGCAAGGAGACGCCCGTCTGCAGCAGCAGCGCGAAATCGCCCAGTTCATGTGGCAGCTCGTGGCAGAGTACGGCGAAGGCGGTCGCCATGCCCGTTACGGGATCGCTGGCAAAGGCGGCGCCAATGGCGAGACCATCGGTGAGATTGTGCAGTCCATCGCCGATGACGACCATGAAGGCGACTGGCGTGAGCGGACGATTTGGCGTCTTCTCATCCTTTTTCGTCTCGTTCAACATGATATTGATCTCTTTCGCTTCGCTATTGACGGGCGACACAATGTTGGCGTTGCTGTTGGAAGTACTGTCTGCAGCTTTCTCTGACGGCGCAAGCTCTGTGTGATGAGCATGTTTTGTATGATGCGCATGCGTATGTGCATGACTGCCATGCGCGTGACTGCCATGCACGTGTCCATGTCCATGCTTGTGACCGCCATGAGCGTGTCCATGTCCATGCCCACCAGCGCTGTCACCCCTCAACAATGGCAATATATGCTCTAGGCAGTACATAAAGATGCAGGTGAAGAATGCGCAGGCACAAATCCAAACGGCTTCATGTTCGTCATGCTCGCTTTCCACCGCATGCTCGTCATTATGTTTGTCCTCATGCTCGGGCACCAATGCGTGCGGCAGTAAATGCATTAAGGCATCGCCGGCCAGCGTGCCAATGGCAACGGCGACAAGGAATTTCAAAATCTCTTGATAGGCGATGGTTTTCATGAGCGGCACCAGCAATATGCCAAGCAGTCCGCAAGCGGAGAGTATGAATATCGAAACGCTGGCGTATATCCAAGCTGGCGGTTGTAGAAAAAATAAATAAATAATGTTAAATAACAGTAAATAGTTTGAACTCACCATTCCACAGCGCCTGTTTGGGATCTTCGCCGTTCGTGAGTGGCGCGGGTCGCAGGCAGACATGCTGATCTATTTGTGCCAACAGCGCTGGACAGAGTTTCATGAACGCCACGGGCGTTAACTGTACATGATTGATGAACTCGTTGTATTCATCTTCGGAGTTGTGCGCCTTCGTGATATCATCCGCAGTGTAGGTCTTGTAGAGTTTACGCTTGTGCAGATCGTTATGATCGACGACTAGCCGTAGCATGGACTTGGGTGAGAGGCAAACATTGGCTGTAGATGGTGCAGCGTCCAAAGAAGCATCTGAATTAGAAATAAGGAAATGTTGTTTAGAAGCATACTGGAAACATTTCGTGTTTTTTGAGCTTGACACCATTTAGGCGATTTAAGTCCGCCCAAAAGAAGTGACCGCTTAAGAAAGGGTCATTTGGTGTCCGTCTAATAGAGGTGTCTGTTCGGAGAGGCTTCTCTGTATCGTTGTCGAACTCACGAGTAGAGTATGAAACTACCAATGCTTTTGAGAGCTATGCTAGAGCCATTGTGAAAGCTTTCTAGCACAAACTAACCGATAATTTTTATATATCTTTTTATCTTACTCGTACAGATAGACGATGTATATCCTCAAAAAAGAGAGCGTTTCATTGTTTTTTTTTTTCAAGAAAGATAAGCTTTTAATTTGGGACCCTAAGGTTACCAAAGTAGTGGTTGTTGTGGGGGCATAAAACATTCCCCAAATACTGTTGGTGAATACTGCCGATTTCACAGTCCTTGACAGTCCAGACTTGGCCGGATAAAAATCCGGGTTTGTTCCTGTTACGGTGAACGGTAGGTAGTTAGGTTCGTACGAAGATAGGTAAGATTGATTTCAAAGTTCTAGAAGTTCTAGGTTACGGAGAACCGAATGTCGTGGGAACTGTAGTTAGTTAGGTTCTAACGAAGATAGGTATGATCGATTTCAAAGTTCTTGAAAAGAAGTAGACACCTATGTTGTATCAACCCCTTGATATGACAAAGGCTTAAAACTGCCGGCTTGACAGTCTTTGGCCATAATCAGTCCAGACTTGGACGGATAAAAATTCGGGTCCGTTCCGGTTGCGTAGAACCGACTGTCGTGGGAACGGAAGGTAGGTAAGTTCGATTTCAAAGTTCTAGAAGAGAAGTAGACACTTATGTTGTATCAAATCCATGATAAGACAAGTAGTAAAAGCTTCTAAATATAAATTTATAAATTATTGAAGCCGCTGGTTGTTATTAATAACTTCAGAGATCTTATCTTTCTTCTTTGTTGAGCTGATGGAAAATTTTCTGAAATATTTCAGCCCCAACTTCAGTAAAGCTGGAAGGTCTTCAGAATTTAACTTATTAGGAGAGCTTAGTAGTCTTTCAATTACCAGATTTGTCAGAGTGTCTTGATACCGACATATATAAAACTAATATTAAAATCTTCTGTTCCTAGAGAAGTAAGTTTTAAGCACCCTCGCTTGAGGTCAAAGGTCATGGTTGATAGCAATTTGATTTGATGAACGTTGTTGAACAAAATGGCTATTTATAATAGAAAAGACCGAGCTACATCTAACAATCTTCGACAATTCTCACGAAACTTTGACGGTTTTCTATCGAAAAAGTTCTCGAAATAATCAAGATGTGAAAAATTTTTAATAATGGGGGCTTAAAATATTTTTAATTTTTTTTGTATTTGTAAATTCTAGGAACAGAACAGATAACCTTATCAGTTATACCGAAAATTCCCGGAAGCTGTACTGAGTAAATTTAGCTGATAATAAAAGCTGTAATCTATAGTTTGGAATGTCTGAATTTCCATAATGAATTCGCACAATACGGAAGTCATTTCAAACGGATTATAACCTACAAAACCTATATAAATCAAAAAGACGAACTGTAAAGTAAAGAACTGTACTCATTACAGTTGCAAAGCCTACTGTCAACATCATAAAAAAGTAGCTCTATATCTAGAAAGCAACTCAGCTGACGTGCGATCCCATTTGTAAATATAATATATTTACAAAAAAACAACAACAACTCATCAACATTTTCAACACATACAGATTAAGCGCAGTCGCATATTTAGCGTTAAAATTGTTTTTTAATTACCCACAGGCTGTCTGTCAGCCAAGCAGCCAGCTCTCTGTCAGCGCCTTGAGACACATTAAATATGGCGTTAGACCATAATTGACGGCGTTATGCCATTACGTTTACGTTTACGCATGCAGGTATTCCGGCATAATGTCACAGCATACCAACAACAACAACAAAAATAATTGAAATAATTTTTTATTTACATACATACAAAGTGTCGTCTGAATTTGTAGGGCGCTGTCTCTGCTTGGCATCGAGATGCACAAATAACAAAAAAAAGAACACGTATTTATGGAATTTTTATGCCAAAGAGCTCCTAACAGATATTGAATGAAATAGAGATGCATGTTTGGTTCGTGAGTTGTCTATAAGTAGGGTTTATTATAAGCAATTTATGCGGGAGATGTGTAGCTTTGGACTACAGGAAACCTGAGCGGATTTTATTGAGACCTAGTCGAGCGATTTCATTTTGAGGTTCATAGTGTTCCAGATGTTCGATTTATACTATATATATTAGTTGATCAGCTTAATGAGCGGATTATCCTAACCAAAATTATAACAACCAAAGTCACTCAGTAGAGTTCTAATCGGATCGGAGTATAAACTGCTCTCAAATTATATTTGTTAGACAGTAGTCTTGAAAATAACAGTATTTTATTGAGTACGGACTTCGGATAACTCTCTGAAAAAACTATATCTTCCCTACCACAGAGTTTTTTTCAATTAGAACCTAGTGTATACCTAAGGCAATACAACAATTTTTTCACGAGTGAAGCCAGAGATGATATGCACTAATTGTGTACAGTTTTATTCCGTTATCTTCATTGGTTCCTTATGTTTACATTATAAAGTGAAGGAATAAGATGGATTTCAAAATTGAGTTATAATGAAGGTAGTAGTGGTTGTGAACCCATTTCGTCCATTTTTTGTCCCTGTTATCAGGGTGTCAAGAAAATATTATATACCGAATTTCATTTGAATCGGTCGAGTAGTTCCTGAGATATGGTTTTTGACCCATAAGTGGGCGATGCCACGCCCATTTTCCATTTTGTAAAAAAAATCTGAGTACAGCTCCCTTCTGCTATTTCTTCTGCAAAATTTGGTGTTTCTGACGTTTTTCGTTAGTTAGTTAACCCACTTTTAGTAATTTTCAACCTAACCTTTGTATGGGAGGTGGGCGTGGTTATTATCCGATTTCAACTATTTTCATGCTGTGTGGTGGGGTATATAAGAGAACCGACTGCAGAAAGTTTGGTTTATATAGCTTTATTAGTTTGCGAGTTAAATACAAATAACCGATTTGTGGGCGGGGCCACGCCCACTTCCCCAAAAAAAATTACATCCAAATATGCCCCCTCCTAGTGCGATTCTTTATTCCAAATTTTACTTTTATATCTTCATTTATGGCTTAGTTATGACACATTTTGTGGGCGTGTCAATGGTCCGATTCTGCCCATTTTCGAACTTGATCTTCTTATGGTGCCAAGGAATATTTGTGCCAAGTTTCGTCAAGATATCTTAATTTTTACTCAAGTTACAGCTTGCACAGACGGACAGGCGGACGGACGGACAGACAGACATTCGGATTTGAACTCCACTCTTCACCCTGATCACTTTGGTATATATAACCCTATATCTAACTCGTTTAGTTTTGGGTGTTACAAACAACCGTTATGTGAACAAAACTATAATACTCTCGTAGCAACTTTTGTTGCGAGAGTATAAATATATCGAAGCCAAGAATAAATTTTCACGCCCCAGCGTCAAACATAAAATTATTTGGCATTTCGTAAAAGACTGGGAAGACATTTTGATCTGCACTCAGGTTCTACACTGTTTTATTCATAGTTAGTGTATAAATCTGTTGTATAATTAGTTGTTTCTTTTCAATTATTTATAGTCTACGTCTTGGACTGTGCTTGTGCACTATACAGAAACTTTCGTTTTCTGAAAAAAAAAAAAAATTTATCATTCATCTACATTAATGTTGTCGCCTTCAAAATAGGCGCACTTATTTCATACGTCGAAACATTTCTTAGACTCGATTTTTGGGATAGCCTTTGGCGATTTCTCGTATGCTTGTTAAACGACGGCATTTTAAGTTTCTCTCTATTTTTGGAGTTAGTAAGAAGAAGCAATGAAGTGTAAGCTTTAACCAACGACAATTGCCAAGTTCGTCAGAACTCGTGTAATCTTAGCGGCTGCTACAGACAAAGAAAGCAATGAATATAACTGGAATTTTATTGTACTTCAGGGGCATGCATACCAACATAATAAAAAATTAAAATTTGAAAATTGAGCTTTTGGAAATTTTGAAATTTCCGTTGTTTTTTCAACACAGTTCTTGAGTGGATATACACACATATGTATATGATCGTTTCGTTTACATACACACGACTTTTGTAGGTTCGGCCGTTAGTAGGTCACTATTTTCGAACCAGAAATTGAGAATAGGAATATTATACTAAAAAAATATTGTTTTTTTTTTATCAAATAAATACTTTTTTTATTTATAGTAAGAAGAATTAAAAATGTTTTCAGTAGAAAGGTAAGACATCATCTCAAATGCAATAATTTATCTACAAAAGCTGCCTATAAAAATGTCAGTTCATCAGTTAGTTAGCGGCTTCCTTAAACGCATGTACAGTCAATAATCTCTCTCAAGAACTTACAGTTCCTCCATAAAATCCATAAAACGTGAATAAGGTTACACAGGTTTATGGGTTCATAAATCAAAGCGAATGCAAGTGACTAAAGTCAACTGCAGTTGTTGTTGCTTTTAATGCAATATCTTACGGTTCTCTTAACAATTTCACAATTTCACAGTTTTTCATGCATTCTTCTGCTCGTCTTTTGTATATTTAAATATAAATTTGTATTTTGTTGTTTACTTTTTTAAGTTGTTTACAAAGTTGATTTTATTATTTGCATTTTGCGCATTCTTTTGTGTCAGTTACATTGCGGGTAGTGGTGCAACAACGGGTTTCTGTATGCGCGATGACTACTTATATAGTTTACGGCTGCTTCGTATGCGACACACGTCGTATGAGTAACTGTATTTGTGCGCAATCGCAGATTTGACACTTTTTGCAATGCGTTTGTGTTTGTTTATTTATTATACTCTCGCAACAAAGTTGCTAAGAGAGTATTATAGTTTTGTTCACATAACGGTTGTTTGTAACATCCAAAACTAAACGAGTTAGATATAGGGTTATATATACCAAAGTGATCAGGGTGAAGAGTGGAGTTCAAATCCGGCTGTCTGTCTGTCTGTCCGTCCGTCCGTCTGTGCAAGCTGTAACTTGCGTAAAAATTAAGTTGCCTTGATGAAACTTGGCACACTTGTTTCTTGGCACCATAGGAAGGTTGCTTTCGAAGTTGGGCAAAATCACGCCTACAAAATGGCGAAAACCGAAAACACATAAAGTGCCATAACTAAGCCATAAATAAAGCTATGGAAATAAAATTTGGTACAAGGGATCCCATGCTGGAAACTACTAAAAATGGTTTAATTCAGTAAGGTAAAACAACAGAAACCTTAAATTTCATTATAAAGAAGGTACAGAAGGGCTCCACCTAAATTGGTATACAAATTTTAATGTGGGTGTGGCTCCGCCCACTTATGGGTCAAAACCATATCTCCGAAATTACTCGACCAATTTCAAAAAAATTGGGTGTGCAATATTTTCCTTGCATCCCAATGATATGTTGTGAAAATGGGCCAAATCAGTTCACAACCACGCCTACTTTCTATATACAAGAACTTTGAAGTCGGTCTGAATAGTTTACTTTACAATATACATATACAGTAAGCACTAGTGAACAGAACTTTGCGTAAATACTGCATTTATAGTGTGGAAGCCCCATTCTAAAAATCGCCGAAATCGGACCATAGCTTTTCAAGGCCCCTATATATTGTACATGAGGACCTCGGTGTTTCTAACCTAATATTATCGTTTCCAACTTTCAATGGACTTTATACAATATATATTACGAATATGTGAGTCAAATTGTGTATTATATAATGTTAATAAAATTTAATAAATAAATTGCGAGAATATAAAATGTTCGATCACAACCGAACTTAGCCCTTCCTTACTTGTTTTTTAGTTGTTATTGTTAGTTTTGTTTTTTTTGTTTTTTTTTTAATTTTTTATTTTTATTGTTATTGTTTTTTATGTATTACATTTTGGTCAACTTGACTCAATTCAAGTATTCAGGTCGCCAAGAAATTGCCAGAAATAAATACAACTTTTTAATCGCTTCTTTGAGCCAGCGTAAAATCGCCGAATTTTTTTTGGATTTCTCATACGCATTAAATTTGCTGCATTTAAA
The DNA here is from genome assembly GCF_028554725.1 of Zeugodacus cucurbitae. Taxonomy (NCBI): domain Eukaryota; kingdom Metazoa; phylum Arthropoda; class Insecta; order Diptera; family Tephritidae; genus Zeugodacus; species Zeugodacus cucurbitae. The sequence continues at coordinate 11,277,715 of NC_071669.1, forward strand.
GGGTTTAGCAATTAAATTATTTGTTTTTTTTTTATTTATTTATTTTTGGTATTTTTTTATTTTTTTATTTTTGTTTACTCGTTTTTTGATATGTTTTGTAGTTACGGCATTTCCAGGAAATTTTGCAAAACGATATACGTAACTACATACGAAAATATGTTTATTTTGTATTAAAATCAACGTAAATACAATTTAATCTAAAAGTGCCAGATTAGCGCGAAGCACAACAACTTTGCATTTGTTTAAATTTTTGTTTGTTATTAAGATTGTGTAATCTGCTACAAACGTGCTAAGCAGTTTCACCTTCAACTTGCACAAATCTTAAGGACTTATGTCAGTGCAAGTATGTACATATGCACGAGTATGTGTAAAATATAAAGATAAGATTTTGCAAAAAAAACCACTAACCAGAAAAAAATATTTTATACATACATATATTCATAAAACATAGATAGACTATAGCATTTCATTGTAACCGAGACTAGTTCTGACGAGATACGGACGCATGGATCACCCATTAGACCCATACCAACTTAAGGAGCATTAGTTTCGTATAAAAAATACGCAAATCTCAACTTTTTGAGGTAGAGGAAATGTGATACTAACCTAAGTATTCCTAGATGTTCTAACATGTGAAATCGTGCACAGTTTAGAAATCTAATAAAAGGAGATATTAAGTCTTAGAAGCAAATAAAATATTGTTATTCTAAGATCCACGAATGTTCTAAGGTCATCAAGGTCTATTTAAATACTCTCAGAGCTAAATATCTATGAATTTCTACTTACTTTCCTGGAAACATTACGCTATAGAAGGATATATCATATAAGCATGGTTAGATTAAAGGGTCGTAATGAAGGAGAATGTGGCCCGATGTCCCAATCTCATCTGCGGAAGTATGGATAATAGCACTTAATTTTACACACAAGGATCTTAAAGTGGACTTTGTACTGTTGTTATGACTGAAATTGCTATAGAATCCATTTCAATCCATAACTCAATGAAGTACTCGAAGTGAGTTCAGTAATTTATCAATGTGTTAAGCTCGGTTTTCGGGTTATTCGAATAATTTTTAGAGCCCTACTAACAACATGAAACTTGAATTGAAACAAACGACTCATATCAGATCTATAGTTAGATCATAAGAAAACTTATAACTGTACTTTTTAAACAATATTAATGACTATTTGTTTACTCAGATACTACTGAAATAGATTTATATGAAAATGTGACCAGTAGTTCGCAAAATCACCTATTCTACACCAAACCAAAAATTTAAAAAATAATATTATTTATAAATAATAAAAGCAGATGCCTTGTTATTTCAACAAAGCAAAACTCATAAATCTCAAACACTGCTTAATAGATCACAACCGCTGCTATCTCATGCGAATTTTTATTTAGACAATAGTAACGCCATCAAAAATGATAATGACATTGAGGTAGCTTTAATTTTGCAAATACACACTAATAACAAATGCAACGAAGCATTCATTACGCTATTGTATCATCATAACAGTTGTGTGGTGAAGGCTAATTATATGCTGTTGTCAAAATTTTTGAATTGAGCTTTGCGGTTTTTTTTGAAGTTATACTTCTTATACGACTTCGGAAAAGGTTGCGATAATTGTTTAACGCTTCAGTGGAGAGTGAATAGCATTGAACAATTAACGCGAGAGAGAGAGAGAGTGAATGAGAGTAAAGCAGAGAACTTAAAGCACTTGCCACGCTTATGCTATTTGAGCAATTCTTGTTATTATAGAACAATGTGAAAATTTTTGACATATTGTACGCATATGTATGATTGTATGCTTGCGCATTATTTTTCTTTCGTTTCTGTTTCATTTCTGCGAATTCTCAACTATTTTGTGTGACTTTTGGTTGAGCTACTCTGCGTTGGCCGTTTAAAAGTTAAGACTATACTTTATCATTTCTGTAGTCAGTCTTCATTTATTTTCTTTGCAAATCGAAAGTATTAGCACCCGCGATGAGGGTTTTATCTGACAGCGTGAGGTTTATGAACTTCATTTCTAATTTTGTCTTGTGGCATATTAGAAATGATGTTTCTTCGATGATCGCTCGGTTACAACGGATAAAACGTCTTCTGAGTGGTGACTCAACGAAATGAAACAAGAAATTCAGGCGTTGATATTTATCACAATGAGCAAGACAAATGTCATATTCCCATTCCTCATTTAGATATAAAGGGTCCGTACGCTAGTGATGCTGATGTGACGATATCAACATCAAGAAGAATTGGCGATTTGTGTGCGGTAGAATGCAAAATGAACTCTAGCGATAATCATCATAGTAAAAAATTGAATTTAATTGCCATTTATATGTCAACAAATTCATCGATGAGAGATATAAAATTGTTCATCGGTAAAGCTTTATTACCGTTGTCAACTGCAGGTTCGCAAGCTTTTGCAGATATTATCGGAGAACCAGTAGAGTATAGCGAACAACCGGTACTCCTTGCGGGAGATGTCAATGTAAATTTCTCATTGCCAGAAGCTGAACCCTAACTGGCATTCCTCAGAGAGAAATTTTCATTAGAAATGATCAATGGAAGGAATGATCCTACGACAAAAGGAGGTACGACTATTGTTGCGCTATTCGCGAGAAATATAGATAAAATAGATGTAAGGCATTTCATATCGTATTTTAGTTATCATAATCCAATTGTAAATATTATAGATATCAATCCGTCAGAACCCAGAAATGATAAATGATTTGGACTTTGCTTTATAAAATCTGTATAATAAATTTATAAAATGTGAATTTAAGAAAGTGTTGGTCACTCCACCATATTTTTATCCTTTCCCTCTCGCTAGTTTTCTTTCATACAAAATTATATGCATTTCTTGGAATATCACTAAGAAGTATAACTTCTTCCGCGCGTAGGTTTTATTATTTATTTTATATTTTCTTTCGTAATAATTTTAGTTTTTGTTTTTTATTTTGTAGACCAATAACCTTATTCTAATAAATCTAGTTATAATGACTTTCTCCCCGAATTTCCCAAACTTAAAACCCTACCCTAATATCAGACAAGCAACCTTAACACAATATTGATTGCAATTACATTTAAGTTTTTCCAACTTTCATTTTGTATTGAGAGAAAAGTAAAAGTCACATTGACATCAAATTGCGCATCAAGTCAATTGGGTAAATTACCGAGTTCGCGCAATAAACCGTAAGAATTGCGGCAAACGCCTCATTATGCTCACCAATACAATACGTAAATATGTACATCCTGGGTCTCCACGTACATACATATAATATTTTTTTATGAAAATGCCACTAAATTGTCAATTACAGTTGCGTTTGTGCCACGTGTGTGTGTGTGTGTGCCGATCTTCACAGTTGACGGCCTCATTATTACTTCATATATTCATATTTGCCGCCAAAGTGGAGGTCAAACTGATTACGGTAAATAAAGTATTGTATTGACTTGAAGAAAGTGTTTATTCAATGTTTTGAGGTCATTTGCGTAAAGGTTGGCAACTTTAGCACTAAACAATTGCACATAATTTGTTTGTGGAAGAAGTTTTCTTCGGACTAATAAACAAAATTGTGAGGTTAGTTTCTTCTAGCAGAAATTGTATGAAAGTGATGTAGACCTTTCTGACTATTTTAGAAGGGTGATTATTTGAAGAAAGAGAGAGAGAGAGAGTGAGAAGTGATTTGTGAGTGATCTCTAAACATAAGTATATAGTAAATTTAAGTTTAGAATGAAGCTCAATCAGAGTTCGATCGTTCAGAGTAGCCTCTTAAGAAGATTTAAAAACTATTCTTCAAATAAATTCATTAAAATTTCACTGTCAGCTATATATAGATATTTAATTCCGAAACTTCACTCCACTCACCACTATCACGTGGATGTCTATGCTTTGGATCATGCATCTCTTTGAATTCCAACAAAATTCCTTTCTCCTTCTCCTTAATCAGTATGTCCAATTCATCGCTGACCTTTCCTTGCGCATTGCGTTGCGTCAAGACTTGTATATCTTCGCCGGTTGGTAGAAATTTCAAACTTTGCTGCTCAAAATAAGCAGCCAGTTGTTCATTGTCTATCTTGAAACCCTTTGGACGATGTTCGTCGATTGTGTGCTCCGGTTCGAATTCGATTTGTCCCAAGCCTAGATTGTACATCAAATGCTCGAGACCCTGTAAGGTAAGGAATAAATAATTTAATGACAATTTTAATATCAAAGTAAAGAGTTTAAGATTTAAAGAAGTTGTGAAAGGTATATAGAGTACCGTTAACCTAAAACAACGTTCGAAATGTGCCGATTTTTCAGGTTTTCATGGGCTCAAATTGGAGAAAGCATATAATGAAGGATTTCTGATGGGTTCGTGCTCTTAGGTGGGCGACCTGGAGTTTCCTAAGATACTAGGGTTACTATGATTGATTAAATATTCCGACTGTAATAATTATGATTCTTTTAAATAATAATGAGTTTAATTTAGACATTAGTGCTTAACAATAACCTCAATTAGTCTATATCTCCATTCCATAAACTATAGTAGGTACCCTCGTAAATAAATTGGCTAGTTTCTTACGCTTCAGCAAGCATTCTAATATAAATGTACACTTGTTCTTACTTGAAAGTTTAGCCGTTAATTAGTAAAACATCATTAGTTGTTGTTGTGTATTCTTCGAAGCTCATAATATTGACTTTTGGTAATTATGTAACTATTGTTGCAATTTGTCGATAAATATTTATTAGTGCATGTGCAAAATATTTGTAAAACAATTGGTTTGATGTTTAATTAGTAATTAGAGTGTACTGTGACGTACATGAAAATCGCAGAGTCTTGCTAAATGACTAGCAATGTTACGATTATATCATGAATGACGTCATCAAAACGGTAATTAAGTAATTTAGTGCAGGTTCGTAGTACTAAAGATTTTTCAAAAATAATAATGAAAATTTACAAATAAACAAGAAAAAACGTTAACTTCGGCTGTACCGAAGCTAATATACTCTTCACAGGTGCATTTCTTTTAGTAACTATGTGTTTAAGCAAATCTAAAGACGTAAGAAAAAGTAAGTAAAAAAAGAAAACATTTTACCAATTCCTTTTTACCGGGTTGTTTGCTAGAAACATTAAGATTATATAGTGAACCGATCTGAACAATTTTTTCGGAGATTAAATTATTACCTTAAGCAGTAATCCATGTCAAATTTCGTGAAGATACCACGTCAAATGCGAAAATTTTCCATACAAGCCATTGATTCCGATCGTTCGGTTTGTATGGCAGCTAAATGCTATAGTGAACCGATCTGAACAATTTTTTTGGAGATTAAATTATTTCTATGAGCAATAACTCACACCAAATTTCGTGAAGATATGTAGTAAAATGCGGAAGTTTTCCATACAAGCCCTTGAATCCGATTGGCAGCTATATGATATAGTGGTCCGATATCGGCAGTTCCGACAAATGAGCAGCTTCTTGAAGAGAAAATGACATCTGCAAAATTTCAAAGCGATATCTTAAAAACTGAAGGGCTAGTTCGTATATATACAGACAGACGGACGGACGGACAGACAGACGGACATGGCTAAATCGACTCAGTTCAACATACTGATCATTTATATATATACTTTATAGGGTCTCCGACGCTTCCTTCTGGGTGTTACAAACTTCGTGACAAACTTAATATACCCTGTTCAGGGTATAAAAATATAAAAAGTATCAAAAAATGTAAATAAAAAATTTTCAGTACGTTATGCATAAAATGTACCGTTATCAAAAAATTTTAATACATCAACTAATACATATATATATGTTTATGTACTAATTTTTTCCATACTATACTAAATTGGCATTGTTTTGCTTAACTAAAGTGCTGACTTGCATATTAAATGGTGCAGAAAAACCTTAAACACAATAAATATTGCGTATACGCCACATACACAACGACTATTGGGAAAAAAAATTAAAAATAAAATGAAGTGGAGTGGAGTAATTGCTGTTATTATGTATTATTGTTTATATTAATACAGTAAAAACATTGAAACATATGTCTCTCCTGAACAAATGCATACAACACAGTTGAAGTAGCTAGAAAACAACAAATAATTTACTAGAGAATTTGTTTAGCGGCGACAGTTGCTTGTATGTATATAATTGATTGCTTATTAAAGTACCTTAGTGAGCAATAAAAATGCAACAGTTATGTTTTATTACATGTATACATATAAAGATAGCTTTTGTTTACGTTTCATGTCAAAAAGATAACCTCAAAATTTTTTCGAATAAATGGAAAACACTGCACAAATTACTGTTTAAGGGGTTAGGGGTAGCCAGGATTTTCAAAAAATAATTTTTTTTTTGTTTGCATTTTTGTTAAGTGTAATATCTTAAAAATATTCTCTGAAAATTTGAAGTTGATCCGATAATTACTTTTCGAGTTATTCGACAAATAAAAAAGAGCGCTCGGGCACTCCAACATGCTAGTGTGAAACTTTCAATGCGTTTTTCTCAAAACTATGTTTTTTTAAACTGGTGACAACTGTAACTGGATAACCGCTCGGTAGATTTTAATGAAATTCATTACAGCTTTTAGAATACATAATAAACTCAGGACTGATCGAAGAATTTTTTTCAAAAATTTCGATTTTTTAAGACCAATTAACTGTTGATTTTTTTCACAAAAATCTAGAAAAAAATTTCCTGAGGCCGCCATTTTGTTAATTTTTGAAAAAAAAAGTCGGTCAGGCCCAGGATTATCTATTTATAAAACTATTTTTTCTATCCGATTGATTATAGATGAATCTCCAAGTACTTATGATTGTCACCGCAAGCAATTTTTTTTTGAAAGTGAGTCAACACACACAACTCTAACTTTGGAAATTATAATTTTTTTTTTAATTTTCGTGACTTTAAGTCAAAACATTGTATAATGAAAATTCTCATTTTTTCGTGTCTCTGACAACCTCTAACCCCTTAAGTGCAGTCAATAAATAATAAATGTACTATATGACCACAATTTTTCAAAATTCAAAAATTAAGTATACGAGGTGTGTTCAAAAAATAACGGGAATTTTCGAAAAAAACACACCACAAATTACAGTTTAAGCGCGGTCCAAAACTTGTACTACATAAACACAATTTTTTAAAAATTCAAACATTAAGTATACTAGTTGTGTTCAAAAATTAACGAGAATTTTCCTTTTTTTTATATATTCATTCGTCAAAATTAATGTTGTAGTCTTTAAAATAGTTCCCATAGTTCGATAATATGCACTTCTTCCAATTTTTTGGATAATCTATGGCACTTTCAGCGATTTCTTGCATGCTTGTAAATCGATGGCCTTGAAAGTTCACTTCATTTTTGGATATTAGAAAAAGTCACTCGGAGTCATGTCTGGGAAATATGGAGGCTGCAGCATCGTAACAGTATAGATTTTGGTCAAGAATTTACGAATAAGTGAATGAAGTGTGTGCTTTTTACAAACGAAAATCGATAAGCTCGTTAAAACACATCCAATCCTAGCATAATCATTCATAATAAATATTTTTTTTTCTAAATTCAACTCTTCAAACTCTTGAAATTTTCAATTTTACAATTCCCGTTATTTTTTGAACACAACAAGTACAATGGCTGCGAATTTTTGTTAGCCACTGTTGGCATTTTCCACACTAATGGCCTACAACACCTTGACACCTTGGTTTAGTGAGTGTGTTAGCTGCATATCGTAATGCTAAAAAATGCGCTGTTAATACTAAACAGCGCCTATATACTACACAAGTATTTGTAAAATGTGCTAAACTATTGCTTTAATAGCTTTAAAATGTAGTAAAACGGTTTTGCATGGCATACAAATACGAGTATGGCAAATTGCCTCACTAAATATTGGCCAATAAATAATAATATGCATATATATATATATATATATGTGGTTAAGTGCATAAATAATACAGTGCTGAATGAAAAAGTTTATTGGCATTTACGCTGAATTTCGTTTATTTCGGTCACGCACGCGTTTTGAGCAATGTTCGCACGCTTATGAGCAACATATATACAAATATATATACACGAATATATAGATAGATGCGCAAGCGTTGGGCCCATTGTGCGCACACAAGCTTACTTTGCGTTGAGTTTTAATTAACATAGATTTTTAGTTATGTAGGAAGCAAGATGCCATGCCAAAAACTTAAACAAATCACAAGTGACAAGTGTGATAAATCTATTGCTGACGAAGTTTGCCAAACTTTTCGACTTTTATGTTTATGGAAAGTAAAATTGTGTGTGCACTAGCTCGCTTGTGTTTTGTTTTTGGGGATTGCCAGTGTCTTCTGGTTTTTTCAACTCACATAGACGAGTAAGATTTTGCTCGTAAAAGGATGCCTGCAAACTCAATAGGAAAAAATTACATTTTCTGTTAATTCTGTATGAAGATGAGTGTCACTAGGACACGTAGGGATTATTAACGTTTTAACCTAGTAGGTGCTGAGAAGCAGTAAAGCATCTCAAGCAGACAAAGCTCAACCACATCTATTTGATAGATTTATTATATCGACTTGTACTCTCTTTTGTATTAAAATGAGGGGTATTTTTTCGAAAACAATTTGCTTTCAGTGCAGATCATTGATCGAATATTTAAGATTTCGAATACAAATAAGCTTCCAGGCTTCAATTAAAAGTAAATAGCATTTTAAACATTCAGAGTCGATGATTTTGTGCTATAGATTTATAAAAGATCACTTAGTTCTACCTAATAATTCTAATACTGTGTTTGTGGAGGGAACACTTCTCCAGTCTGCTGAATGGCAGTGAAAGTACAACACCAGGAGATGGCGAACCCGATGCCCTAATCGACGACGATGGAACAGATGTTCCATTGCCCGACCGTGAAGAAATTAGAACAGCAATTACCCGCCTGAAGAACAATAGGGCGGCGGGTGCCGATGGATTACTGGCCGAGCTATTCAAATACGGCGGCGAAGAGCTGATAAGGTGCTTGCATCAGCTTCTTTGCTGTATATGGTCGGAAGAAAGTATGCCTGACGATTGGAATCTCAGTGTACTCTGCCCAATACACAAAAAGGGAGACCCCACAAGGAGTCCACAAGGAGCTGCCTTTATGCCGCGATGTCTGAATTTGGTATCCCCGCAAAACTAATACGGCTGTGTAAGCTGACGTTGAGCAATACCAAATGCTCCGTCAGGATCGGGAAGGATCTCTCTTCTGCTTTTTCCCGCCTAGATAAGGAAGCGAAGCGAATGGGTCTGGTGGTGAACGGGGACAAGACGAAATATCTCCTGTCATTAAACAAACAGTCAGCGCATTCGCATCACTGTTGACAGTCATAACTTGAAGTTGTAGATACCTGGGCACGACGAACAAGAACTAAACTCTACAAGTCCCTCATCATTCCCGTCCTACTTTATGGTGCAGAAGCATGGACGGTGTCAACATCCGATGAGACGGCACTAGGAGTTTTCGAGAGAAAGGATTTCTGGTCCCTTAAACATTGGCAACGGCGAATACCGCAGACGATGGAATGATGAGCTGTATGTGTTATTCGACGACATAGACATAGTCCAGCGAATAAAAAGACAGCGGCTACGCTGGCTGGGTAATGTTGTTCGAATGGACGAAAGTACTCCAGCTCTGAAAGTGTTCGATGCAGTACCTGCTGGTGGAAGCCGAGGAAGGGGGAGACCTCCACTCCGTAAAAAGGACCAGGTGGAGAAGGACCTGTCTTCACTTGGTATTACCAATTAGCGCCAAACTGCCAAAAGGAGAGATGCGTGGCGCGCTGTTGTGGACTCGGCTATAACCGCGTAAGCGGTGTCTACGCCAGTCAAGAAGAGACTTAGTTCTAACTAAATTCAGTAAGTAAAGTAAATTCCTTAGTATTTCCTCAACAAAAGTGACTTCATTCATCTGCGTAAAGATTTCCTCGCAGTCTTGACAACTCCACACATACCTTTATTTAAGTACAACAAAAAATGCGAGTCGCCTGCGACACCACCCATCCGCTTTTTAGTAACTTTGTTGATGGCGACAGTAAAATCTATGCGCAACGCATACAAATTTGCATAGATTTTTATTGAGTACTACAAAAGCACATAAGAATATATACATAACATGTGCTGGAGATGCTTCTAAGCATTGACTATATGAATATATATGTATATTTGTATATACATATATTTGACGGCATACCTGCTTATGCATATGTTTTCAATAATCAACCTGTTTTTATTATTCGCACTCGCACAATAGCATATTTGCATGCAAACTTTGCCATGGCAATTAATGCTTTTATATCAGTGAATAGTCGCAGAAAATTGTGTTTTTTTTGGAATTTATCAGCTAACATTGGAAAATATATATATTTGTATATATACTTTTAGTAACATATATTGAAGTTGTTTCATTGTCTGTGCATGAAAGTGAATTTTATATATGTACATATGTTTGTATATGCTATATATAATAATAATATATATATAAATTTTATAATTTATTACATTTGCTTCCAATATTTTAACAATATTTTTCTGTTTGCTTTGCATCACTCACGTTCTAAGTTATAGTTTGCGTTCCGACACATGTCGACTATTAAATTTATATTGCCATTTACGTCATTTACATACAAATCGCTTTACACACGTGTGTAAACATGAGAATGCTTAAGGCAGTAGTCTGCTTTAGCAGCCGAAAAAAAGCGTTTTTATAGCAATTTTTTTGAAAGGGAAGGAAATGATCACGGTAAACGGAATTTTAAGACGATAGTGTACTATATTTAAGGCATAAAAAACAATATTTTTTTTTTTAAATATTGAAATTTTTTCAAAGTTGTAAGTACTTTTCTGGAGCGCCTGGAGTCTGCACTTGTAAATCGGTGCCGGTGATGGAGGTCGTGCGATGCATCTGAAACAGTCGAACCAAATTTTTTTTTTAATTTTTATAAGTTTCTTTTCTTTATGAACTAAAAAAATACCGAAGAAGTTATAAAATTCAAAATTTGTTCGAAGTTTGAAAAAAAATTCACTTTTTTAAGAAAAAAAAATTGTCTTTAAGTTGCAAAACAAGTAGTTTAAATAATACTTTTGTCCAACTTTTTTAGTTCAAATAGAAGATAATTTAATACTGAAGCTAGATCACTAGGTTTTTATTTCGATCGGACATATATTCTTTTTGCTATCGCCGGCACCGTTTTTTAACACTTGTGAAAATGAAAACTCGAGAAAACGCGCATTAAAGTTTTCGGTCCAAAAAAATATATTTCGCACCTGCTCGACGCTCGGCCACTAAAACTGCTCTAGCTTCGAAAATATGTCGAATTGACCTCTGAAATTTTAAATACATATTCTTGTATAGTTTTGGAAGAGATTTAAAACAAAGAGATGGAAGAGATGTAAAGTAGACTACTGCCTTAAACTTTTTTAAAATTATTCTGTATTATCCGTGTAGTCATTTTTTTCCACCACTAGTCAAGCATATTATGTATTATTTACTACATATTTAACTTATTTGTATATAATATTTCCACATTTAGATTTTTTTAAAATAACCGTTACACAAGTATATGTATAATAAAACTTACAACAAAAGTCTCACTTTCTATATATAGTATTATCGATTAATTTCTGTCGATTTTTTAAAGAGTTTAAACTTGATTCCCACACATTCTGACTATATAGATATATAGTTACTAATTGAAGCTTTAATTTAAGAACGAGGGGTGTCTGTATCACAACTATTGCACTTAATTAGCAGCTATGCTCTGTGTGATTCACGTCTTCACTTCATTTTTTTACTATTTACTAGATATTGACAGCTAATAAATATAATCCTTTGTTCAAATGTAGACTTTTACTTGTTCTAAACGCGAAAATAAAGAAAATAAAATTCTATTTTAATATTTATTTTTTTTATTCATTATAGCATACCATAGCACAGACCTTTTGTGCAAGTATAGACACCTTTTCCAGCCATTGCGTGTGCCGGCTAAGCTCAAACGCTGCTAGGTACTTTCGTTTGAATTGTAAATTAATTAAAAGAAAACATGGCTCGCGCTAAAATTTACACATAAATTCAATTACATAACTTACTAGAATTGTTTAAATATTAATTTGCATTATTTAATACACAATTAATAGTAATAATTAACATTTTCACAAACGACAATTAAGCGAACTACAATTTTGCTGCGAAAAACGGAACGGGAACTAGTAGAAAATGCGAGTAGACCAAATAGGGTTGCTAAGTTTTATTTTTTTTTTTTTTGGAATATCAGTTTAATATAATTTACATTAATTTAATTAAAAGTCTGAGATATAGTACATAAATTATAAAACAATTCTTTAATGTACAGCAGGAAGAATAATTAAATTAAATATAATAAACACATTAATTATGCTGAAACATTTATAAACACGAATTCATTAGCGATAAATTTGCGCTCCACAATTCCTCTATTTCTAATCAATTCCAATATCGATTGCAACTCTACAGCCTCTACCAACGCTTCCTTTCAGTTCCCGTTCCTTTTTAACGTCGCAAAAATGTAGCGGGTACGCGTTCTCGTTTTAAATATTAAAATTCGTGGTAAAAATTGTATTAAATTACATAATTTCGTGATAAATCAAGAGTACTAATGTTCCTTAAACGTTTTATACAAAAAAATTCGTGCGGGCGTTGTTTTCGTTAAGATAATTTGCAAGTGAAAATTATGTGCGCAGCAGCGGTTGGCGTCGGAGCGCTTAAGCATAGCTGGCTTGCGCGTCAGTTAAGACGCATACATATGTGAAGCTGTATGTATGCATTGCGCGAAATAGTCGAAATAGCAAAACTCCGAAAATTTTGTTGGTAATTGCTTTCGCATAAATTACAAGAACTGCAATGCTTGCAAGTCTAGCGACATCTGCAAAAGGTTAGCGATTTGAGCAGGCATAAGGAAATAGCGCAAGAATTGGGAATTGCGCAGCATAAACATATAATGCAACTCTACAGTTTCAACATTAAAAGTAATCCTATTTCCTTTTCCACGCAGTTTCTTTCAGTTCCCGTGTCTTTTTGACAGCGAAAAAATTAGCCGGTAACGCGTCGGTATGTCGGTGAATTTAATAAAAAACGTCGTTAATTGCGTGTTAAATTTAATATTTCGGTGATAAAATATAAACAATGTTGTTATATAAACGATTTGTATAAAAATTATTATGCGCACAATGTTTTTAATACGATTTTGTGCAAGTGAAGAGAATGTGCGCAGCAGTGATTGCCGCAGGCAGTGGCAGAGCAGCGCAGCAGCTCTATAAGTATGAAAGAATGTATATGAGTGTGCCAAGAGAAAAATTAAAGAAAATGAAAGACCATTGTCGGTAATATTTTTTGGATATATATTACAACAACAAGAAGTGATTATAGGACACTATTTAACTTAGTGACAATCTTAGCGAATAAATGTGCCTGTGTAAATGGCGTGTAATAAATAAACATAAAGAATTGTTGCGAAAGAACTTTCGTCGCGTTTTGTCGGTACGTGAAAGTGAAAAATTCTGATGAACGTAGATTTTGTGGAAGTTTGTGTCCTGTGTTATCAAAAAAAAAAATGTTACATTTTAATAAAAGAAGTGTATATACTAATGAGACAGTTAAATAGCAAAAACAAGTAAAAGTATTTGTAAGTTAATGGTTTAATTTAATGGTGCTCATTGTTGACGGATTGCTGAAATATGCTGTTAATACGTAAGGTGAGTCTTTTTTATAAAATATTCTTAAATGAAATGTGTTTCGAATCAATAATATATAATAGTGCTTAAATATTTTTTACGTGTTGATATCATTTTATTTTTTTGAAATCGATTTTAATTATTATTTTTAAATCCTGTATAATTTTGATATGTTTTAACACATAAACGATTTTTTTTATCTAAAACTAAACTTTTTTTTTGTAATTTTATAAACGCACACAATATATAATTGGTTTATATTTTATATTGTGTGTATTTTTAATAACAAGTTTTAAAGTAAATTTCGAATATCAGCAGAAACCAAAATTTTATTTGTTCACAAAATTAGTTACAGATAAATAATATAATTGAAAACCAAAATATAACATTTTTATAATATCAAAATTAAAAAAACAGAATTTAAAAAATTTAAATTAACTATTTTTTTTAAATAATAAATTCAAAAAATTTAATTTTGTGTGTGTTTTGCGGTGTTACTAACAAGGTTTATAGAAAATTTCGATTATCATTAGAAACCTTAATTTTATTTGGTTACGAAATTATTTATAGATATATAACTTGATTGAAAACAAAAATATAATTTTTTTATAATATTAAAAATCAAAAGTAACAAAATTGTTTATGCTTTTATAAAGCTTTAGCTTTTGAAAAAATAATAAACTGTATCAGAAAAATAACACACATTGCTTGATCTACACGTGAATCTAAAAATATTTAATTACTTATTAAATACTTCCGCTCTATTATAGTTTAGCATTTAATTACTACAAATATTGTAAAATAAATTTGCTCACGAAACGTTATTTTAATAACGATAAAAAATCGCGTTTAGAATAACGCAAAACTGAGTCGGTGCTAATTAATTCAGTTTTTAATTGCAATAGTGTGCATACATTTCGCATACAATGTTTACGACAATACGTTTACGAGATTACGGCAATACATTTATTATAAAAACGGGGGTTTTCAGTTATGGGAAAATTTGATATGTATTTCATAAGATTTGCTGTCAAATTGTTTAGTTTTTGAATGCAAATAAGCGATGATAATATAATATATGAAATTTAATATTTTATTTATAAATTGTATAAATTAATTCAATTAAATAATAAATAAATTAAATATTTTTTATTAAACTGCAGACTTAAAATTTCGTTAAAAAAATAAAAAAATAATAATTTTAATAAAGTAATAAATAAACAAATAAAAATTAATATTTTGTTTTTATAAATTGAATAAATTAATTTAATTTAATTCTAAATAAATTTAATATAATAATTTAAAATTTCATTAAAAAAATTAAAAATAATAATAAATTTAATTTCATAAAATATAAAAAAAAAATAAATAAAATATAATATTTTTTTTTATAAATTGAATAAATTATAAATAAATTTCAAAAAAAATTTATTAAAAAAAAATGAAAAATAATAATAAATTTAATTTAATAAAATTAAAAAAAAATAAAATATAATATTTTTTTAATAATAATAATATAATAATAATAATATAATAAATTGAATAAATCATAAATAAATTTAATAAAGTAATTAATACTTGAAAATTCCATTAAAAAATTAAAAAAAAAAATAAATAAATTTAATTTAATAATATATAAAAAATATCATAAATTTAATATATAATTAGTAATTTAAAATTTCATTAAAAAATTAAAACAAAAATAATTAATTTAATTTAATAAAATATAAAAAAAAATAAAATATATTATTTCTTTTATAAATTAAATGAATTATAAATAAATTTAATAAAGTAATTAATACTTTAAAATTTCATTAAAAAATAAGGAAAAAAAATAATAATTTAATAAAACAAAAATAAATTAATATTTGCAGATTTTAAAATTCCATAAAGCTAATAACTTATCTACCCCAAAAAGCTAAAGATACCGTGTTATTCCATTTGATAAACCTAATCTCTTCAAAACAGCCGTTATACTAACCAACATTTAAATCCAACTTGCAACATTTTTTCGTAAATGAAAGTGAACAAAAATACCTACAAATGCATTAAAATGACGCTTAGTTGTTGTTGACATTACAACTGAAAAGTGACAGCCAGTGCATACGAATTATAACATAATCTTATGTTGTAAATGTCAAGTACTAAGTAAGTGTTTGTGTAAATAAATAAAAATAAATAAATCGCAAACCGTCAATTAAACTTGATTAGAAAGCTGAATGATAGGCATCTAAGTTAAGCGGCTTCTCTTTATGCACGATGCCCTGAATACAGAACATTGAACCAGTTATCAGCCGCTATTGAATTTAATATTAAATAGCTGATTTGATATAAATAAATAAATTTTAAATAAAAATAAATGCGAAATGCGGGAATGGGATGTTGCTCTACTCTCCACTTGTTTGCTAACTGCTGCTGGAGTGCTATCTATTTTTTTTTAATTTAATTTTTTTTTTGTATTTTTTTGTTTTATTACTCAACAAGACAATTTAGCAACACTCTCACAAATCTACTACCATAAATTTAATCAAAACTCGTCATTAAATCTACATGCTTGCATTCTTCTTGTTTGTATGTCTATGAGTTTATAAACGAAAACAAAAAATAATAATAAACGAAAAGTGTAATAGAGCAGATTAAGATATGACTGCTAAACGCTTATGGCACATTGTATCGTCACTTTGAGATCAAGCTTATATGGAGATCAAGTGAGAAGAATGTCAGATAACTGGGCAGTTAGTTAGTTGGCGTTGATAAGAGGTGTGCATACATACATATGTACATAACCGTTTAAAGTAGTCAACAGCACAGTGGGTTGTCTTCAGAAAAGAAGACATATATGCTATATATTTATGTAAATATATCTATATATGTTATATGTTGTTGTATATATCTTTAGATTGTATTTACATATATCTGTATGTCGCAATTTATCTGTCTGTCTGCCTTTTTGTTCAATTATTTACACATTACGACCACGTTGCATACTTAGCGTAGACATGTGCGATAGTGAATTTGTAAATGTGTCTGTTGGATTAAGTAGGAAATTGCATAAAGGAAATGTTACTATATTTTATATCTAATATAAAACTATGTAAATACATTTATATGTGTCTTGCAGTTATATTATTTAGATAATGTATATTTTCTTGTAGTAAACGGTACAAAGAGTTACTATTTATAGAATATAATAATAATAAAATTGATTAAGTGATGTTTATACTAAGTTTTGTATGGAGAATATCATATATTTTCATATCAGACTAAATGAAGAAAAAAGGTTTAAAATATTTTTATTAAAATTAAGTTAATTCTTAAAGGAAATTTTAAAATTTTTAAACACAGTTTTCCATTAAAGTGTTTTTTGTTGTATTGCGGATGGAGACTGTAGCATTTTGTGTACGCAAATCAAGATTTTTAAGCTTTATATGAAGTTTAAATTATTAAAAAAATATTTTGCTTTAATCCCATAAAAAAATTATTATTAATTTTATAAAAAAATTATGAAAAATTTCAAATCTTTAATTTGAAATATTTTATAAAAAAAAAAATCTTTTATTTTAAAAAATTTCTAAAAAAATAATAAAAATTCAAAGTTCTTATTTTTAAATATTAAAAAAAAAAATAATAACAACTTAAAATCTTTAGTTTTAAATATTTTATAAAAAAAATAATAAAAATTCCAAAAGTTTAATTTGAAATTTTTAAAAAAAAAATAATAAAAGATCAAAATCATTGATTTTAAATATTTTATAAGAAAACAAAAAATACAAAATCTTGAATTTAATCAAAATCCTTAATTTTCAATGTTTAAAAAATAATAATAAAAAGTCAAAACTTTAATTTTAAATATTTTATAAAAAAAAGTTTAAAAATTCAAAATCTTTAATTTTAAATATTTTAGAAAAGATAATAAAAATTCAAAATCTTTTATTTTAAATATTTTATAAAAAAATAATAATAATTAAAAATCTTTAATTTTAAATATTAAAAAAAAAATTAATAAAAATTCAAAATCTTTAATTTTAAATATTTTAGAAAAGATAATAAAAATTCAAAATCTTTTATTTTAAATATTTTATAAAAAAATAATAAAAATTCAAAATCTTTAATATTAAATATTTTATAAAAAAAAATTTAAAAATACAAAATCTTTAATTTTAAATATTTTTTAAAAAAATTAATATAAATACAAAATCTTTAATTTTAAATATTTTAGAAAAGAAAAAAAAATTCAAAATCTTTAATTTTAAATATTTTAGAAAAGATAAAAAAAATTTTAAATCTTTTATTTTAAATATTTTATAAAAAAAATAATAAAAATTTAAAATCTTTAATTTTAAATATTTTATAAAAAGTTTAAAAATACAAATTCTTTAATTTTAAATATTTTTTAAAAAAATTACGAAAAATTCAAAATATTTAATTTTAAATATTTTAGAAAAGATAATAAAAAATCAAAATCTTTAGTTTTAAATATTTTATAAAAAAAATAATAAAAATTCCAAAAGTTTAATTTGAAATTTTTATAAAAAAAATAATAAAAGATTAAAACCATTGATTTTAAATATTTTATAAGAAAACAAAAAATACAAAATCTTTAATTTTAAATATTTTCTAAAAAAAAATTAATAAAAGTTCAAAATTATTTATATTAAACATTTTATAAAAAATAATAAAAATTCAAAATTCAAATTTAATTTTAAATATTTTATAAAAAAATAATAAAAATTCAAAATCTTTATTTTTAAATATTAAAAAAACAAAAAAAAAATAATAACAATTTAAAATCTTTAGTTTTAAATATTTTATAAAAAAATGTTTTAAAATTCAAAATCCTTAATTTTAAATGTTAAAAAAAAAATAATAAAAAGTCAAAACATTAATTTTAAATATTTAAAAAAAATTTATAAAAATTCGAAATCTTTAATATTAAATATTTTATAAAAAAATAGTAAGAAATCAAATTTTTTGATATTAAATATTTTCTAAAAAAATAATAAAAATTCAAAATCTTTAATTATAAATATTTTCTAAAAAAATTAATAATAATTCAAAATCTTTAATATTAAATTTTTTATAAAAAAAAACAAAAAATATAAAATCTTTAATTTTAAATATTTTATAAAAAATAATAAAAATTCAAAATCTTCAGTTTTAAATATTTTATAAAAAATTCAAAAATATTAATTAAAAATAATAATTTAGAAAGTTGCATTAAAAAAACTATACATTTCTTTGTTCACTGCGCACAACAAGAAAGCTCATGCTGTCTTTTACCAGCGCTTAAGTCCATAATCATTGCCGATTTATTTATTTATTTTATATCTTTGACACACACTAGCTGATTGTTGGCTCTCAGCTATGCGGAATTGTTGTATTGACGCTATTCATTATCACATGCAAGCTTGTTTAACTATACTAATATAAAATGCAATGTTTAAGAGAAATTAAAAAATGCCATATTTGCAAAGTGCTTTTGAGTAAAAGTAAAAAGTAATAAACATTTGCTGTAATTATTCTGCTGAAAATGCTGCGACGACAGAGTTGTTGACAAAAAAATAAAAACAACAAAAATTTACGTTTATTTAATTTAAATACAGGTTGACAAAGCCATATGGTATATTTTAAAGCGCGTGAATTGCAATTGAATGGGTTTCTCTAGGAGTTTTTGAATATTTCATTTACTAAAAATTTTGTTATATTTATAATACATTAGACTTGAGTTCTAATCTTAGTTTTTCTCTTAAACTCCGTGTCTCTTAAACAAATTCTTGTACTTTAAAGCCAAAAAATTATCATAATTGTGCGATATCAAACAGAAAAAACTCGAAGATGTAGACTCTTTAACATTATTTACACTTTTCTTCAATAAAAGAAAAAAATTGCTACTCACCTCGAATGAAATCGTGCCACCAGTGCCATATTTTTGAAAAATATGCGCCAAATAACGGTTATATTCTGTGGCAGCATGCGATTGTTGTATTGTGCCGCAGAGGAAACAAACAAAGATCAGACCGAAAATGTGAGCAAGCGCAGATGAAGCCATTTTTCAAATTTATTTTCGAAAGGTTTTAAAAGTAGCGTTTTGTTTGTTTTGAAAAACGGTGTTTTTAGAGTCCAAAATGTGTTTTAGCGAAATTATTGTTTGGAAAATTTATTTCTAAACTCTTTTTTGTGTTCAAAATATCTTTTTAGCTGTTCAAATTTCGTTATATTAAAGTGTTCCACTTGTTCATATTTTAAACTAGTGTCTTATAATAAACAAATAACGGGTTTTTAGAGTCTAAAACGTGTTTCAGCGAAATTATTGTTTGGAAAATTAAGTTTTAAACTCTTTATGTGCTCAATATATTTTTAGCTGCTCAAATTTCGTTATATTAAAGTGTTCCACTTGTTCATATTTTTTATTTTTTATTTCCGAAAATACTTATTTATATTTTAAATCCGTTAAAAAATCGTGTGTGTGCCGGATTCTGCGCTTCTTTTTCTTAAAAAAAATTCGCTCGGTTTAATATTTTTACATTTTTTATTTAATTATACGCTTACAAATTTCATTTTGTTATATTTTTGTACATTCGCAACACTTAATATTTCACGCTTGGGCAACAATAATTTCCAACCGCTCGCCAATTAACCGAAATAGTTTCGTTTTATTTTTTTTTTGTATGTGAAATTATGAATTTTTCGTGTCGCTTTTTGGTGTTGTCCGACTACTACTTTGTTTAGCCACAACAAAAGCTGCGCTTAATTTTTTAATACAACCATTGAACGTTCGCACTTGAAACGCCAACCAGCCGTTGTCACTGTCACTTACAACATCTGTACACCCCGTTGCTGTTTATTTACCGAAATTATTTTTATTATTTTTGTTATTTTCTGTTTCTTCGAAATCACTACGAAATCACTTTACACGCTCGCTTCGTTGTGATCCGCTTTACCGTTGAACGGTTGACGGACTATTAAACGGTTTTGGTCTCGAAACGCGCTATTTTAATCCAGTAGCGAGTTTGTTGAGCGATCGGCTTTCGCGCACACGCACACACGTACAGTGTAAGTGAGTCTAAAGATCTACATAGAGACGATCGCTTCTGGAAGTAACGAGTTGTCGGCTTGCATATAGCTGCGCCGATTTGCATGTGTTGTATGTGGGTGTTGGAGCAGCGGAATATTGAGAGAAAGCTTATAGTATGGTACAAAGTTACAGTGACAGTTAAATATTTATGAGGAGGAGCTTAAGAGAGCACTATTTAAGTATTGCGTTATCGTTGGTTGGGGCGTATGAGCAACTTCTATTTATTTATATGGTATAATATATTTGCAAAAGGATTATAACATTCGTGGTGTTTGTTGACTGCATTTGTAATAGCTTCATCTATTTTTTAATATCTTTATAAATATCGTTACTAATTAGTTAAAATTACATTTTTAATTAACATCTAACACGTGTAATTTGTTATATGTATATATTTCACAGCCGCTTTCTAAGCTGTTTACTTGGACAAGCAGTAAGAAAAAATGTATCTCATGGTAAGCGAAAATAAATTTCAGTAGCTTGATCAATCGAAAAATCATAATTTAAATAACGAAAATCATCATATATAGTATATGAGGGTTGAGATAATTCCTGAACCGATTTCACTGATTTTCACCACCAAGGTACACTATATCCAAGACTATACGCTCACTTAATTCTGCTAAGGTATTTTACGTATTAACCCATTTATAGGTTATAAAGCCTGCCATATTTTTGAAAAACCTATAATTAGGTATATGGGAGCTTGGGAAAATTATGACCTGATTTTAACCATTTTTGGTACAGAGATACACTATTAGAAGAAAAATATTCCCTCTGAATTAAATTAAACTATCTGAGAGATTTACCGATATTTTCTGTGAAAATTAACTTTTCGGCACAGAGTTCTTCATGTTCGATATACGGGGTCTCTGTAAAGTTATAGTCCGAGTTTTACAGTTTTTCCACTAGTGATGCCACAGCTCAAATACAGTATTTGATTAAAGTTTTATTCCGTCATCTTCATTGGTTCCCAATATATATATTATAAAGTGAAGGAATCAGATGGTATTCAATATTGATATATGGGAAGTAGACGTGGTTGTGATCCGCCCGAGTTAGATATAGGGTTATATATATCAAAATGATCAGGGTGACGAGACGAGTCAACATCCGAATGTCTGTCTGTCCGTCCGTCCGTCCGTCCGTGCAATGGATAACTTGAGTAAAAATTGAGATATCTTGACTTGATCGGACCACTGCCACGCCCACAAAATGGCGAAAACCGAAAACACATAAAGTGTCATAACTAAGCCATAAATAAAGTTATAAAAGTAAAATTTGGTATGAAAGATCGCACTAGGAAGGGGCATATTTGGATGTAATTTTTTTGGGAAAGTGGGCGTGGCCCCGCCCCCAAATCGGTTATTTGTATATAACTCGCAAACCAATAAAGCTATATAAACCAAACTTTCTGCAGTCAGTTCTCTTATGTACTCCACCACACACCATGAAATCGGATAATAACCACGCCCACCTCCCATACAAAGGTTAGGTTGAAACTTACTAAAAGTGAGTTAACTCAGTAACGAAAAACGCCAGAAACATTAAATTTCACATAAGATATGGCAGATAGAAGCTGCACTCAGATTTTTTTACAAAATGGAAAATGGGCGTGGCATCGCCCACTTATTGGTCAAAAACCATATCTCAGGAACTACTCGACCGCTTTCAATGAAACTTGGTTTGTAATAGTTTTCTTACATCCCAATGATATGTTGTGAAAATAGGCCAAATCGCTTCACAACCACGCCAACTTCCTATATACCAGACTTTTGAAGACGATCTGAATCGGTAACTTTACAATACATAAAGGAAGCACTAGTGAAGATATCGATGCAGAACTTTGCACAAATACTACCTTTATAGTGTGGAAGCCCCATTCTAAAAATCGCCGAAATCGGACCATAGGTTTTCAAGGCCCCATGTATCGAACATGAGGACCTCGGTGCTTCTAACCTAATATTATGGTT
This sequence comes from Zeugodacus cucurbitae, assembly GCF_028554725.1. NCBI lineage: Eukaryota > Metazoa > Arthropoda > Insecta > Diptera > Tephritidae > Zeugodacus > Zeugodacus cucurbitae. Next base: position 11,300,467 of record NC_071669.1, read on the forward strand.
TCCAACTTTCAATGGACTTTATACAATATATGTGATGAATATGTGCGTCAAATTGTGTATTATATAATATAAATAAAGTTAAATAAATAAATTGCGAGAGTATAAAATGTTCGGTTACACCCGAACTTAGCCCTTCCTTACTTGTTATTTTATAACTTTATATATGGCTTTTTTATAGCTCTTTAAACGTTTTCGGTTATCGCCATTTTGTGGGCGTGACAATAGTCCGATTTCGCCTATCTACAATACAATCTTATGGTGCCAAGGGACACGTGAAACAAGTTTCATTAAGATATCTCAATTTTTACTCAAGTTACAGCTTGCACGGATGGACGGACATCCGGATTTAAACTCATCTCGTCATCCTAATCATTTTGATATATAAAACTCAATATATGTATGTATATAACTCGTTTAGTTTTAGGTCTTACAAACAAACGTTATGTGAACAAAACTATTATACTCTGTTCAAGAGTATAAAAATGCGAAATATACCAGTGTAAAGTGTAATGTTTTACAATAATATATTGACCTTTCTAGAATATTTACTAAGACTTTACATGTATTTTCTCAATATTTGCACATCGGGTTGTGCTCATCAACACTACTTATTTGTCGCTATCGTAAGAAGAAATGCAAATATCTATATACATATACGTATATTTGTTTTTTTTCACATCTCCTTACCCATATTATTTAACATTTAACTGATAAAAGTCACTATTTATACTATATTATGCGAGAGAGTGTGAACTTTGTTATTGTAGTGTATAGAATGCGTGTTTGTGTTCCCACGACTTGTTGATGTTTATACGCGTATTGTCATGTGCAGATGTGTGATAACGGTGACTGTAAGACATCAGGATGATTTGCAATATTTTCTTTCTCATGAGAAAAGTGTATGAAAATTTACGTTGTAGAAAAGAGCTAGAAGCGGAGGATTAAACTAAACTACTTGCTGCTGGAAAAACAACTTTTATTTATATTTATTTATTTGTGTGTATGTAGGGGAGTAATGGTATCGGCCATTCCGAAGGACGAAGTACAGGTTGATGTTTTGTGTTAAAGTTGATGATAGTTAGAAGAAAAAAGTGCTGCACTTAACCAACTTCAATAAGAGAGCCACTTGTTATTAGCTTTGTTGATTAAAAGTGAGTTTAACATAGAGTTTTCATGTAAAAATAGATTAATTTTCTGTATAAAGTGAGGTTAGTTAGCAGTTTGGATGTGTATTTCTATTGGGTGAGGTTGGAGAGTTTTTTGTAAGCTATTAAATACCTGTTGTATTTCATTATTTTTTTATTGATTATTCAATTACTTTAGCTATATATCATTCCTCACATTTCTGTAACACACTATTGCCTGTAATTAATTTTAATTAAAAAAAATAGATTTATATTTTAATATAAATGTTTATGAACTTTATTAAATTAAGATTCTCAGGTTTAGCTTATAACTCATATAATAAACATACGCATTTTTTTAAACTCATACTATATATAAATTTGATAATAATTTTAACAAACTATTTTATTTTATTTTATTTTATTTTATTTTATTTTACTTTATTTTATTTTATTTTATATTATTTTATTTTATTTTATTTTATTTTATTTTATTTTATTTTAAATTTATTTTATTCTATTTTATTTTATTATTTTTTATTTTATTTTATTATATTTTATTTTATTTCATTTTATTTTATTTATTTTATTTTATTTTATTTTATTTTATTTTAAATTTATTTTATATTATTTTATTTAATTTAATTTAATTTTATTATTTTCTTTTAAAATTAAATCACTCTTTTTCAATTAAAATAGATTTATATTTCATTTCCTTATACTAAAATCATTATTTTCAACTCATAGCACATAACTGTATTTATTTTGTCTTTTTACGCAATTCATTTATAACTAAAAATAATTATAACTTAAAATATTAATTTTTGAGTTTAATTGCAATATTTACAATAAAATATTACTTAAAAAATTATAACGCGATATGATTAAAGAAATATTTTTGGAATATTAAAATTTATTCTGTTTTTTTAATTTTATATTACCTAGTTTCACAGTAAAATGCATGACTGGACAAAGTCCATTGAGTTTCAAAATAGTTTATAGCAGACTGAATAGCAGCTTACGGCTTATTCAAGGAACTTGCACTCGCTAAAAAAAAAGTAAGACAGGGCAGTGAAGATGTATAGATGATGAGAACAATAATTGTGAGAAGAACAAATAGTTGGTTTTAAAGGCATAGATGCTGAACAAAGAGATAAATACTTTCATTAGAAAGTTGTTATAATTAAGCTTTGAGTTTGCTGTCAATGTAAATTTTATGAAAGCTTTGCCAAATCCAAGTAAATATAACTTTTTTCAGTCAAAAGCTCTATGAAAGCTTTTCATATTTTTTACTATTACTTTATTTACTTAATGTTTCAATATGCATTATATGAAAACTTTGCCAAGATCAAGCAATTAGAGCTTTGTTAGTTAAAAGCTCTGTGAAAGCTTTAAATTTTTTTATTCTTACCGTTTGTTTGCTCAACCTTTCAATGTAAATTTTTCGAAAGTTTTGCCAAATTCAAGCAACAAGAGTCATAAATGTATGAAAGCTCAATTTTTTAAATAAATTGTATGAAAACTTTGCCAAGATCAAGCAATTAGAGCTTTTACAGACAAAAGCTCTATAAAAGCTTTAAAATTTTTTACTCTAACTTTTTTACTCAATGTTTCAATGTAAAATGTTTGAGAGTTTTGCCAAATTCAAGCAATTTGAGCTTTTTTTCAGTCAAAAGTTCTACGAAAGTTTTTCATATTTTTTACTATTACTTTGTTTTACTAAATGTTTCAATGTTAACTTGTGAAAGCTTTGCCAAATTCTACAAATTTATGCATTTCTAATACAATATTTCAATTAGATATTATGAAATCTTTGCTGAATTCAAGCAATTAAAGCCTTTTTGTCGAAAGTTCGGTGAAAGCTCTATTTATTTTTCTTTTCGCTAGCAGATTATTACATTAAAAGACAATATGATAATAACATCCGGTTAAATATAGTTCCAAGAAAATTAAACTTAGCAAAAACTATAGGAATTAGTCGCATTCGTTAGAAATCAGTAATTTTACTGATAAAGTAAAGTTACAAGTTATTTAAGTCTAAATGAATATAAAACACTAAATGGAATGAGAAAAAAATATTTGAGTTTATTTTTGTACAAATGTTATACAAATATATATGAGCTTGATATTTATTTGATTTCGGAGCAATATCAATACGAATCCACTTTCTTTCAAAAAATCTTTGAAGGCACATACATGTTATTATGGCCTATTTTAGGCACCATATTTCTACTTTTTTTTAAATATCTATTTTAAAATATATATATGTATATATCTCGTTGGCTGTACAATAGTATAACAAAGCAACTATATGCAAAATGCATCCCTAAAAAGTGTCACAATGTGTAGATGATTTAATCGACTTGGGTTTTACGCATAAAACTAATGTTATATTTGACGCTTAGTAACTAATCGAATTTCTCTTGATTCGGCATACAAATAAAGAATTTCGAACACCAAAGATTTATCGCCTGCGACAGATCCGTTAGCCATTTGACCGGTCGATGTATGGTAAGATAGTAGATCGGTATGCCAGAGAGTATGATCACGGTGCCAATGCCCACTTCTACGGGTGACTCCAAAACGGATGAGATCACTAGGAATAGGCAGATGAGTAGATAGAGTACAGGCAATACGAGATTGACGCGTATGGGTCTTTCGGTTTTCGGTTGCTTATAACGCAACCATAACAAACCCGACACGGAGAGGAGAGTGAAGAGCGCCTCCACATAGCTGACATAGTTGATCAGCGAATAGACGTTTCGGTTCAACAGCATCACCAGCGTAATTACGCACTAAAGACGAAATAAAAAGAGAATTTAATAATAAAAAATAAAACCGTTAATTCCAAGTCCATATATTACGCACCAAAAATATCAGTGATGGCACTGGTGTTAAACAATTCACGTTGATCAATGAAATAGCGGCCGGCAGATGACCATTGCGTGCGCCCACAAAGAAGAGACGTGACGAAGCAAATATGGCGCCATTCAACGAACCAAAAGTGGAGCAGGCCACAAAGAGTGGCATTAACCAGGACATAAAGCCGAGCAACTTATCGCCGAACGTCACAGCGACAGCACTCGAAGTGATTATCACTTCGGGTGTCAACACCGAAAAGTATGCAATATTTGTCACCACATAGATGAGTGTCACCACCGGCATTGATATGCAAATGGCACGCGGCAAATTCCTATAGGGATCCTTTAATTCCTCGGTGACAAAATTCAAATAATTCCAACCGGAATACGAGAAGAGCCCATTGTAGAAGGCCAACGCTATCATGCCGGGTTTGGTGTATGTGCCACGCATCGGTTCCTCCCATTGTTCCGTATTGCCGGCGAAGAGATACCAAGCGCCAGCGGCAACAATAACAAGCAACGCGAATACTTTGGTGCCGGTGAAGATGTCTGTGACGCGTGTCACCCAACGTACATTGTAGCAATTGATGACAGTCAGTATGCCTAGGAGCGCGAGAGAGTGTGAATGGGTGAGAGAGAAAAACTCGTTAATTTATTTAACTGCTTGCTGTCTTGTTTCATCATCAAACTTACATGTCATCACGGCGGCCAGTAGTTGTATCGCCACAACGGGCGCCGAGCACGACTGCCAAAATGGTTGCAGCAAATACTGTGCAAATGTGAGCGCCGTTATGGCATTGCCGGTGGGCACCAGCACCAACAGCGCCACCCACAGATAGAGAAAAGCGGGCAGCGGTCCGAATGCTGTGCCAATGTAGGCATAATCACCACCAGATTTCGGTATCATTGTGCCTGTTAAATGAGTTAGAAATTAACGAAAATTAATTATTATTGAAATGAAATCAGAAGAATATTTGAATATATTTATAAAAGTGGTAAAATACTAATGAATACTTGCTATAGCTTTGAGTGTCTGTCAACAGGTTTGATTTGCTTTGAATTCCTTTGCTTAGTTCAATTAGCGACCTTGATAGAACTGATCAGCTTTTTTTGGTCAATTCAATAATTTATAATCTTAAAAATTCCACTTAAAATCAAATTTGGTGCTTCAGTCTTTTGTTTTTGAGCAGAGGATCAAACTTGGGAGGGACATATTTGGATGAAATTTTTTTCGGAAAAGTGGGCGTGGCACCATTTCCTATTAATTGTTTTGTATATGTCTCATAAGTTCAGCTCAGCCAAGCTCCCTGGAGTAATTTTTCAAGCACCTGATTATAAAGCATGAAAATGGACGAAATCGGTTTAGAAACACGCCTACCTCCCACATAAAGTTTGCATTCAAAACTACTAAACGTGCTTTAATCTGTAAGGAAAACTACCAAATTTTATGGTGAAGATGATACAAAAAGGGTGCACTAAGAATGGTATAATGAAATGAACGATGGGCATGGTACCGCCCACTTTGGAGTCGAAAACTATATATCAGGAACTACTCGACCGATTTCAATGAAATTTGGTATGTTATATTACCTTGACACCTTGATATAACCGATAGAAAATGGGCAAACTCGGTTTACAACCACGCTTACTTCCCATATAATACAGTTTTTAAGTCCATCTGATTCGTTTGCTTTATAATATACATACATATATATGGACATCAGGAAACAATAATTATAGCGGAGTAAATTTTTACACAAATACTGTATTTATGGCATAGCTCGTCTAAAAATCGCCGAATTCGAACTATAACTTTTCTAGGCTCCAGATATTGAGCATGAATAACTCAGTGCTTAAGTGTAATTTTTTTTAATCGAAAGGCGGTAAATCGCTTAGATATTTTAATGTAATTCAGAGGGAATATTTGTCTTCTAATAGTATGTCTCTGTACCAGTAATGGTTAAAATCGGGTCATGATTCCCATTTCAAAAATACGGTGGGCTTTATTCCGCATATATCGGTTAATATGTGACATGTCTAAGCCAAATTAAATGAGCTTTTAGTCTGGGGTACCTTGGTGGTGAAAACGAGTGAAATCGGATCAGGAATTGCCTCAGCCCCCATATACTATATATGATAATTTTCTTTATTCTAGTGGAATTAATGCCGAATATATAGGTCATATAGTCTTTATAAAATTACACCAATAAATCGCTAGAGTATAAAATTTTCGATACCACCCGAACTTAGCATTTCCTTACTTTTTTATTATTTCTGCATTTTAATCAAAAATTTAAAATAATTTCAGTTACCTTTTACTGATAAAATTATAAAGTTATTCAACATACAAGTAGTTGGCAACGCGGTTAAGTTGAAGAGAATGAGTAGTCGCTCAATTACACATTCAATTACTGAGTGTACTCTTAAATTACTCCCTACATTTAATTGCGCTAATGCTCACAAAATTATAGTGTACACATGTTAATATAAATATAATTACTAAATTTTTGTTATCACTATAAGAAATTCAATAAGCCGGCTCGTATACAAAAAAAAATTGTGTAAAACAAATGTAATATAATTAAATATAGTTTAAAATACAATAAAAATAACTCAATTTTCGTATTTTAAAGACAGAAATATTCACTTAAATTATGTTATTTTACTCCAAGATACTTTCTATACGTCAGTTGGTTGTTTGCTCAGCTGTTTTGAAATATATACCTTTGTACATATTTGTTTGTATATATCGGTAGACAAACGTCTACATTCTATTAGGGTCAAAATATGAAATGTCATTGTTATATAGTACAATAAATTATAATAATAACTTTTCATATACATTTTTGACGCATGACATTTTCTTATTTATCGCATGCGATTTTTTATACATGAAAAATAATTGTACGTGGTTAACAAAACTAAATAAAAAAAAATTTAAAATTAAATTAATGAAAAAAATAAAAAAACTATATAGAATTTAAATATACAGTACTGGAAAAAACTAAGGGATCAAAAAAAAATTCCAAATTTTTGGGCAAATTTCAACAGGCCGTAACTTCAAAAGAAATGGTCGTACAAGATATCGATAAAGAAGGAACTTTAAAAATTTTTAACCTCCTCGGTTTTTGAGTAATCGTAGATAAACCAGCAACAAAAAAATTTTCAAAATTTTTTGTTTTTTTTTGGTCTACGGGCGTGGAAACAATTTTTTTAGCCTAACCACTATAAGGATCGGATACTTTGTTCATTTACCTTTAATTTGGTTTTATGAACACCTCGATACGTCCACTTTTAGCCGAGATATCGGTCTTCAAATGGAAAATGATCCTTTTGCCTTTGATTATCGATATCTCAGCAACCAGTGATCGCACAGAAAGTTAAAGGTGGGTTTCAAGAACTTGAATGAATTCTCATTAACGACTAGCCATTGCTTTTCCGAAAAAAAAAATTTTTTCTTATTGTCACATTAATTTGAAAATGCAACAAAAAAGGGCTTTTGGTGGTTTTTTGGAAAATCGAGCGCTAGATCGAAAATATTGAGGAAACCACTAATGTTAAGTGTGCCTTTTACAGTTCAATATGTCCACAAAAACCCTACAAAAAATCAAATTAATCCAGCCACCGTTTTTTTGTTTCACTCGATCGAATTTTTGAAAAAATTAAAGGTTCACGTTTTTTGCTCTGATAAAAAAAATCGTTTTTCCTAGCTTTTTCCACATTTTTGCTCCAGAAAAAGCTTAAATTTAAAACAAAAAAAAAAACAAGTTAAAGTAATTCAAGAAATTGGAATTTTTTTTATCCCTTAATTTTCCCAGTAGTCTATTTATATTTTTTTAATTTCATAATTAATAATAAATTTAATAAAAAAATAAAAGAAAATATTTAAAATATACAATTTTTTTTATTATGAAGCAAGTTGATTTACATATTTAACATCGACTTTCTGAAGAATTTTTTCCATAATTTAATAAAAAGTGCGAAATTTAATTTTTTTTTAATATTTTACTTAAAATATTTTCCTTTTTTTAATTTTTATGTTTATCTATTTATTATAATATAATATTTTTTTTTTTAATTTTTTTAATAAACAATAATTTTTCTCAGATTTTTTCTATCACAAATTATAATGTATAAAATTTATATGAAATTTTATTCTAAAAATTAACAAATATTTTTTAATTTTCTACTACTGGGTTTCACTCAACTACTTGTTGCTTTTTTATGGTCATGCTTATTATTTCTTTTTTTTTGTTGCTTCAACCATATACATGATTATGTACCCGCCGCTTTACTGGCTGACGTCATTGACCACCCTATTTTTCGGCACTTCGCTTCGCTCGAAGGATTAACCGTGTAAACATATACATTTAGGCGTTCAAGCGCAATCGGTAAATAATGTCAACAAATATTGGAATTTCATTGAGCCGTAAAGCATTATGTTATTAAAGACTAACTGTTTATAATGGCAACAATGTTAAGTAATTAAATTTATATTGTTGCCGGGGTTGAGTTAATTTGTATTTGGTTGTGGAAAATATAGTATAATTGTTTTCAAAAATAACTTTTTTTGAATTTTTTATGAAAAAAAAAATAATGAATGAAAATATTTTTATACTCTCGCAACAAAGTTGCAGTCGTTTTTTTAGCCACTTCTTAATACAATGCAAAAATGAAAGAAATTTGATAATAACCACGCCCACCTCCCATACAAAGGTTAGGTTGAAAATTACTAAAAGTGCATTATCTCACTAACGAAAAACGTCAGAAACACTAAATTTTACATAAGAAAAGGCAGATGGAAGCTGCACTCAGATTTTTTTACAAAATGGAAAATGGGCGTGGCGTCGTCCACTTATGGGTGAAAAACCATACCTCAGGAACTACTCGACAGATTTCAATGAAATTCGGTATATAATATTTTCTTGACACTCTGATGACACGTGTGGAAAATGAAATCGGTTCACAACTACGACAACTTCCCATATAACTCAATTTTGAATTCCATCTGATTCCTTCACTTTATAAGATATACATTAGGAACCAATGAAGATAGTGAAATAAAAGTTTACATAAATATTGTATATGATCCGTGGCATCACTTGTGAAAAAATTGTCGAAATCGGACTATAACTTTTCAATGCCGCGGATATCGAATATGAAGAACTCAGTGCCTTATGGTAATTTTTCGCCGAAAATATGGGCAAATCTCTCAGATATCTTAATTTAATTCAGAGGAAATCTTTTTCTTCCAATAGTGTGTCTCTGTATCAGAAATGGTTAAAATCGGGTCATAACTTCCCCGAGCTCTCATATAGCAAATTATAGGATTTTCAAAAATATCAAATTGGGTGTAATCTTAATAAAAATATAGTAATAAATTGCGAGAGTATAAAATGTTCGGTTGCACCCGAACTTAGCCTTTCCTTACTTGTTTATTTAAAATTTAAATATTTTATTTTATAATAACTTTAACAAAATTAAATAGAAATCGTGATATCCAAATATAGTTTTCAATATAAAAAAAATTAAAAAAAGTTTAAAAATATGTCTGAATTTAAAATTATTTATCGAATTCTCGTCAGATAAAAAATAGTTTAGTTTAAATAATTAATAAAAAATTATTTTAATTTTATTTTGTTTTTAATTAATTTAAAAAAAATAGGTTTGGATATTAAAGTTTTCAAATTTTAAAGTTAGCAAAATCAGTGCTATTTATTTTTTGAAAAAAAAAATCTTAAATGTTATCAATGCAGCTCCAAACCAATGACCTACATAACTATTATTATCTCATGCAATTATTGCTTATGAAGGTCTGTGTTTTGCAATAATGCTAGCTGTATTTTCATTTGCTTTAATAATATAATTATTTCATGGTGACATCTAAACTTGATAAGATATACATATGTATAGTTATCTAGATTATTTTTTATATATTTAAATAAGTACATACATACATACATATGAAAATGGGAAAGCTGTTGACCTCATTAACAACTTGATTTCATACACATTTTATATTTATGTATATATTTTTTTCTTAGAAAGGAAGTGTTCGATCTTTCATTACTGTTTCATTTGAAAATTGCCAAATTTTTTATCTAAAATATGTTTATATAACATATGTATGTATATACAACTGTTTACTATAGCCTCAATAGCCTCCTGTTTCTTAGCCAACCAACTTTTTGGCTGATGTAAATTCTCTAACAAATGCTTACATCTGAGTTGCATCATGCTTTTCATTCTTCACAAGATTTGTTTTTTCTCCATTCTCCATTAACTTGTGCTCAATGCTACTCTCAAAGCCCAAACACGTGTTGACGCGCTCTCAGTGCGAATAGTTAAGCAGATTGCGGTCGCATTTTGAAATCACATTAGTTATAGTGGTGATTTTGATTATTTTTCAAACATTTACGAGCATAAAATAGAGTGTGTAGTTGTTGTAGTGTAGCTTCTATGGAAATATTGCTGTGTATATGCTCATGTGGGAAGATAACAATTTGCTCACATGCGTGTCTGAGTTTTATCAAAAAGCTTAATTGTTTACAAATGGCACGGTTGTTGAGGTTTATTTTTTTTTATGTTACACACAGTGCTTTGAGAAAACATATATGTATGTGATATTATATATAAGTATGTATGCACTATTTTCAAATAATTTGAAAGCTTGTGGTTTTCTTCAACAAACATTTTTTTAGTTTCTAGTTCATACTTCCTAATTAAGTATTTATTTAATAGACATTAGATTAAACAATTTTTTCTTATTAAAAAATTAATAAAAAGTTTTTTATAAACATCTCTTTAAAAGAAAAATTCTTTAAATAAAATTTAAAAAATTAAAAAAAAAATTATTAAAAAAGTTTTGTAAAAATTATTTAAAATTTATTTAAATTTTTTTTATTAAAAAAATGTATAAAAAAATTTTTATAAACAAATCATAAAAAAAAATGTAAACAAATTTTTATACTCTCGCAACCTGTTGCACAGAGTATCATAGCTTTGTTCACATAACGGTTGTTTGTGTCACCAAGAAATATAAGAGTTAGATATGGGGTTATATATACATAAATGATCAGGATGACGAGTAGATTTGAAATCCGGATGTCTGTCCGTCCGTCTGTTCGTGCAACGGATAACTTGAATAAAAATTGAGATATCTTAATGAAACTTGGAACACGTGTTCCTTGGCACCATAAGAAGGTTAAGTTCGAAGATGGGCGGAATCGGACCACTGCCACGCTTACAAAATGGTGATAACCAAAACCAAATAAAGAGCTATAACTAAGCCATAAATAAAGTTATGAAAATAAAATTTGAAACATAGGATCCAAAACTAAAAGAGTTAGATATAGAGTCATATATACCAAAGTGATCAGGATGACGAGTAGATTTGAAATCCGGATGTCTGTCCGTCTGTCCGTGCAAGCGATAACTTGAGTAAAAATTAAGATATCGCTAGGCGGTTGCTTTCGAAAATGGGCAAAATCGGTCCACTGCCACGCCCACAAAATGGAGGAAACCGAAAACCTATACAGTGTCATAACTAAGTCATAAATAAAGTTATGAAAATGAAATTTGGAACATAGGATCCCATTAGGGAGGGGCACATTTGGATGTAATTTTTTTGGAAAAGTGGGCGTGACCCCGCCCTCAAATAAGTTTTTTGTATATAACTCGCAAACCAATAAAGCTATATAAGCCAAACTTTCTGCAGTCGTTTTTCTTAGCCATTTCCTTATATAGTCCAAAAATGAAAGAAATCGGATAATAACCACGCCCACCTCCCATACAAAGGTTAGGTTGAAAATTACTAAAAGTGGGTTAACTCCCTAACGAAAAACGTCAGAAACACCAAATTTTACATAAGAAATGGCAGAAGAAAGCTGCAATGAGATTTTTTTACAAAATGGAAAATGGGCATGGCGTCGCCCACTTATGGGTCAAAAACCATATCTCAAGAACTATTCGACCGATTTCAATGAAATTCGGTATATAACACTTTTCTTTACACAAATACTGTATTTGAGCTGTGACATCACTTGTGCAAAAATTGTCAAAATCGGACCATGACTTTTCAAGGCCCCTGATATCAAGCATGAAGAACTCAGTGCCTAAGGTTAATTTTTCACCGAAAATATAGGTAAATCCCTCAGATATTTTAATGTAATTCATTCCCTCTGAATTTTTTTCTTATAACAGTTTCTCTCTGTACCTGAAATGGTAAAAATCGGGTCATAATTTCCCCCAGATCCTATATACCTAATTATAAGTAATATTAAATTAAGTGATCGTATAGTCTTCGATACATTGTATCTTGGTGGTGAAAACGAGTGAAATCGGTTTAGGAATTACCTCAGTCCCCATATACTATTTATAATGGTTTTCGTTATTCTATTGAACTTTATGCCGAATATATGGGTCGAATTGTGTTGTCTTTATAAAATTACATCAATAAATTGCGAGAGTATAAAATGTTCGGTTACACCCGAACTTAGCCCTTCCTTACTTGTTTTAAATATATAACTTATATATAAATATTTTTTTATATAAAAAAAAAATTAAAAAAAATATATATTTTTATGTTATTTATTTTGTAATTACAAATTATTTAATTATTAAAAAATTTATTTCAAAATGTATTTAAATTTTTTTTATATAAAAATGTATAAAAAGATCATCAAAAAAAATAAAAAAAAAAAATATTTTTTTTTTAAGTTATATATTTTGTAATTACTTTATTATCACATAAGTATATTTTATATATTTTACAATTTGTTTATTTTCGATTTTTCTCACTTATTTGTTACTAATTTACAGTTTTTTTATCACAAATTTAAGTCTATTAAATGCTCTAAGATACCTTGAGGCTTAAGTGTGTAGGCTTAAAACTCCATTATCACCAATTATATATATAAACATATTTACATACATATATATGTAAGTATTTGCTTATATCGCTATTAGCATTAAAAATCAATCAGTGGTGAGCATTCGATTTTTTGATTTTACCAATAAAGATTGTGTGCGTTGGTCTTTACAAGTACATTAGGGTGGGCCGTAAAGCACAGAAGAAAGAAAAATATCAACATTCGAAGGCTTCAAAAATTAAAAATATTTTTTAAAAATCTATTTAAGTGGATCAAACACTTTTCTTTTCTACAGATTACTTTAAGCTGTATAAGTATTTCATAAGAGATGACCCAAAAAATAACCAACTCCTAGTTCTTCATAGCTTTTCAAGGCTTACAACTTCGAATTATGGAATTATATTTAGTTATATTTAAACCCTTCATTTAGTGATCTTACAAGATCCTTATTAATATATATATCTTAATATTTAATGAAACAGAATATGGATAAGAAAGACGTCTGGGTATGTGTTCTAAAAATTCATAAAAACTTAACATTGAGGATTCAATTCAGTGAAATTGAATGAACTTTTGTTGAAAACCACTAAAAAGCACATAAACCCGTTATCAAGTATTTTAATGCCCATAAACTAAAGTTTTTCTTGAGAATTTTTGGAATGAAAGTTGATTTCTACTTTCAGACTCATCTCTGTACGTAGTACGTAAACAAAAAATTATAGTCAACTCTCATCTCTCTTCACCGATTTCAACTTCAGTAATTTATCAAATATTTTACAGACTTTTCTCACAGTAGTTAATTGATCAATTAACCTACCTACTTGATTAAAGCGCTGATTTATATCGATTTACCGTACAAAAGAAAAATCTCATTTTACTGCATTAATTTTTAATCGAATACAAATCATCAAAAGTGTGAAAGGTAAAAACTGTTTTCTCAATTAAAATATTAATGTATTAAATTAATTTGGCTGTGCGAAAAGGCTATTAATAAATTATGGTTCATTTATTTATGAAAAAGCGAAAATCTTCCCTTATTTGAAAATGATAAATTATAGCCAGTATTTTAAAATAATTTCGTAGGTATCGATCCACCCGAATATTCACTAATTATACCTTATGGAGTTGTAAAATTCAAAAATTATTTAGTAATCCAACCACCCTAGTATTCACTAATTATTGTAAGCGTGCTTTTCACGACTTCGCACTCCAAAATAATTTGTGTGCCTACACGATTTAACTCTAAATATTACTACCTATTGAATAAAACATTAAGCCTTGAAGTTTCTCACAAAGCTTCTCTGAAAATAATATAATATTTTTATATTTTCCTTAAAGTGTCTGAAAAAACTGCTGTATAAATATGTACTCGCACTTATGAGTGTACTAACAGCTGGGAAATTTGAATATTTTGCTTTTGAATGAAATGAGTTTGAGAATATTTTAGACATTTTATTTTTAAATAATATAGATTCTAGAATATGTAAAAAGCTAAACACTTATTAAGAAAGTGCAATAATTTATCAGCTGTTCCCAAGTAAGTTCAATGTGGTGGTGTGATCTACATAGGGATTTTTGCGTTCTCCAGTATTTGTCAGTTAATGATATCAGACATTAAGAAAGGTGTTCTTAAAAGAAATATGATACATTCGAGGTCATTTTGATCAGTTGTAATCTTTATCTTGCAAGAAAATGTTCCAAAATAACGATTGGTCCATGGTTAAAATCTTAAAACATAGAGTTTCCTTCAAAATAATGTTGTGTGGTTAACAGTATGACTTTCATATCAATAGAATCTGTATGATCTTTAAATTTATCGAAAATTAAGAACTCGCTATAGAAGATTAAAGGGAAATGCTATTGTAGTTCTGTTGTTTTGTAAGCGAGCGCCAAAAGAACCCACGTTTAAATAATCAAAGGCAAAAATAAGCAAAGTAAAAAAATATAGACTGTGGAATTTTCAAGTATACGCAGTCAAGATTCTGAAGACGCCCAAAACAAAGAAATTTGTCACTGTTGACAGTCATAACTTTGAAGTTGTAGATAATTTCGTATATCTGGGAACCAGCATTAACAGCAATAACAATGTCAGCCTGGAAATCCAACGCAGAATCACTCTTGCCAACAGGTGCTACTATAGACTGAGTAGGCAATTGAAAAGTAAAGTCCTCTCCCGACGAACAAAAACCAAACTCTACAAGTCTCGCATCATTTCCGTCCTACTTTATGGACCCTTAAACATTGGAAATGGCGAATACCGCAGAAGATGGAATGATGAGATGTATGTGTTATTCGACGACATGGACATAGTCCAGCGAATAAAAAGATAGCGGCTACGCTGGCTAGGTCACGTTGTTCGAATGGACGAAAGTACTTCAGCTCTGAAAGTTTTCGATGCAGTACCCGCTGGTGGAAGCGGAGGAAGAGGGAGACCTCCACTCCGATGGAAGGACCAGGAGGAGAGGGACCTGTCTTCGCTTGGTATAACCAATTCGCTTGGTATAACCAATTCGCTTGGTATAACCAATTGGCGCCAAACTGCCAGAAGGAGGAGAGACGCGTGGCGCGCTGTTGTGGACTCGGCTATAACCGCGTAAGCGTTGTCTAGTTGTAGTTTTTTTTTGTGGATTATGGCGATTAGAGTTAGGAAGTTGAACTTTATTTGAAAGCTGAAAGACTTTTGACAGCCGTCAGTCAAAGTTTAGGAGAGTTGAGTTGTTCGTGTATCACTCGCTGACGAAAAAAATTAAAATATTGGTTCGAAATAACGAAGAATGTTGATGATTTATATTGAAATAATTAAAATATTATTTAAGATTTGTAAAAAGCTCAAAAGCTCCTTTGTGAAAGCGCTTAATAAAGCAAGGTTCACATTGAAGTTGAATTTTCTGAAGTTATATAGATTAAGAGCTTAGAAATAATTATGCTTCGGGCAGAATCTATTTAAAATGTTTTAAGAAAAAATATATGCCTCTCAAAGCTTAGCAAAAGCGTCTGTAGACGAACTCTACTAAAATAGCCACCATTCATTCATCAAAATAAAAAACGCTTGTCCAACTGACAACCAACAAATTACTCAATACTATGCTCGAACAAATATTGGTTTACCAAATTAGCATGCCATTCAGGCAACACAACCAAGCTGCGAGCCGTAAATTTCTGCAAATTAATAGCTTTTCACAGGTTCAATGGCACGAACATTGCTGAAGCGCCATTTTGCCAGAGCGCAAATACAACACCGACTAACTAGAATGTGGTTTACAAACTCAATGGGCTAACAAATCAGTTACACCAACAAATGCTAACATTTACATATTGTTATTGTATGCAAATAGGAATAGAAAATAAATACGAGTTGCATTTCGTTACTCACCCAATTCCGCATAGCAAAGCGCACCAACCATACTCAAGGCGCCGCATAAAATCCAAACGATCAACGATTGACCAATCGAACCGGAGTACTCGAGCACACCACGGGGACTGACGAAAATACCGGCGCCAACGATAACACCCACAATAATGGCCACACCATCGAGTAAACCGATTTGTTTCTTAAGTTTAACACCGGATCCTTGACTTGAGCTGTCCGATGAGTTGGTTTGTAGCGCGGCGCCGGAGAAATCCGCTGTCGAATTAACAGGTGTATCGAAAATGTGACGCGGTACGATATTATCGGCGGTCTGTATGCGTGTCATTTTGTGGAATTTATTGAATATTATTTTTTTTTTTATTTTATAAAAAATGGGTTTAACTCAATTTGAGTTGTTTGGCGCTAGGAGTGATAGCGAGTGTGAAGGATAGTAGTGGTTGTTGTTGTTGAGGGTCCTCTACGAGGTAGTTTGCGTTGTGCGTTGTTGTTTTGCTTGTGTTGCCTTACAGACGTCTCTAAGGGTTTCTAAGGGTTAATTGTGCTCTCAAACGCTAAGGGTGTTGCTGTTAGTTCTGCGCATGCGTGTGTTGTCTTAAACTGTTTTCTTGTTGTTTGTTGTATTTTGTTGCTTTTTTATGTTATGACTTTCTTGTTTTTTGTTGTCGCTTTATTTTTACCGGCAATTTGTACGCTTTATTGCATCAGCTGCCATGCGTTCGCACTCAAACTATTTTTGCGGCCGCGCGCTTTCACTCACTCACTCGCTAGCTATTTTTTATCAGCTTTTGGTTTTGTTTTACCGTTAAATGTTTGCTCTTTTTTGTGTTTCATAAATTATTATTATTTTTTTTTGTTGTTGTATTTTTATCATATATCACTTATGATTTCCTGTTGGGTTCATTAAACGGCAGCGTGGCGCATTCACTCGCACCCCTGTGCGTTATCAGCTTGTCAACGTAGTCTAAAAAAAATTTGCATTTTCTACATGAAAGCTGTTAGCTTATTTAATGTTTTTGTGTCTGTAAATACGTTGTAGCGCTGACTAAGTGTACCAAATGTTCACTGAGTGTTAAAAAATATATGCTTTTGCAGGGGTTCGCCGTAATTTTTTTTTAAATAAAGGGCGTGTTAGCTGCGGTATATTTAATTATATATATATTTTTTTTTTGATAAAAAATTATCACCACTTAGTATGCATGCCTTTTGCAAAAACAATTTAAAAAAAAAATATTTGTTTTATATAAAAAAATTATTTTTGTTTTTTTATTAAAAAAAATATTTTTTTTTTATTTATTTTATTGTTTTTATTATTGTTTTTCATTTACTTTTTCTTGTTAAAAATTCTTTTGAAACGCGCACATGTTTCTTATTGGAAACTTTTCTATTATTTCGTATTATTGTATTTCACTTTTGCATATTTTTGCACTAACTTCGCTCACAATGCGCTCACTCCAGCGAGTCGGCTGTTGTACACGTGGTCGCGTTGCTTTTCAGCTCAAAGCTAAAGTCTGAAAGTCTAAGCGCACACGAGTTTTTCATCAACAAACTGCAAATTAAAATATTTCTTTTTTATAAAAAGTCAATTGAAATATAACACCTTTAACAAATTCGAAGCAAAAGTACGAAATTTATTTAAAATATATTTTTTTTGTATTAAAATATTTTTTTTTATTTAAAATATTTTTTTGAATTTAAAATATTTTTTTATAATATATATATTTAAACTGTTTTCATTCACCAAACAGCAAATAATTATTTCACATTAAAAATATCATGAAATTAATAAAAAAAATCTCAAACCACAACTTCACTTTTTCACCGCTTTCAAACGTCCACACAATTTGCGCGCTCAATTCATACTAAAAGGAAACTGGAAAAACACACTCGTTTGGCTAGCTGGCAAGCGTGTAAAGAACACGACAAACATACAAGTGTACAACAATACAATACATACATACATACACACACATACATACTACCTACATATTCACACAGCTGGCACCGGTTGCTCCGCACCGTTTGCTGACTGACGATACACCAAACAACAGTTTGTGGTGAATGTGTAGCGAAATGTTAGTTGTCACTACAATAACAACAACAACAACATAAGTAATAACACCAAACTATGTCTGGCAGGGTAGATAGTCAAACACATGCACACACACATTCATATATGCAAGGCAGACACTCAAACGCACTTTAGTTACGTATTTCCATGCCTTAACACAACACATAAAAATGCTGGAGGTCGGTGGCGGTAGTGCTAAAGTGGCAAAAGCAAAAACAAAGGAAAAATATTTGTATGTATGTAAATAAAGTAAAACACAACATGAAAAGACACACACCGGAACAACAGACAATAAAATACAAAGCACTCCAATATAGCTTCTAAACACGTTTATTGGCACACTCACTCACTCATCAAGCGGATTCACTCATTTGCTTGCGAGCGACTTCAATGCAACTTCGGGCTCAGACGAATTGAAATGAATTTTGATAAATTTGCGAAAAACAAAAACAATTTTTTTTTGAATTTTTATTTCTTTGTTTTTGTATTTTCTTTTATTATGAACTCTTTTTTTGAATTTAATTCTTTTATTTTTTTTTCAATTTTGTCTGCGTTTTTTGTGCGCATTTCTGAAGAATTTGTATGCCAAGCGCGGCTTAGTGGTCTAAGCAGAGTTCTAAAGCCACAACTTATGTGTTTATGTGCTTCTTATAGTAATGATTTCTTTACAATTAGGCAAAACTAAGTTTTTATACTGTTTATTAGTGTATTTGGCCAATGGTTTCATGTATTGGTGCCACACGCTTCTAAAATGGCTATAAATAGCCGAATAGAGCTTTTGAAATATTTAATCACCAACAAAGTCTGCGAAAAAAGTAACTGGGGGAGCGACTGAGCGCACGTAGAACAGAAATTTGATGATGAGGTGCGAAGAAAACAAAGTTTTATTCTTCAATTTCCAAAAATTGCCAAAAAACCTCTGAAAGCTCTCAAGAAAGGCTTTTTTAAGGAAACTTTATAAATATATTTAAGTCACAAGAGATTCCTTATCAATTACTGTAGTTTTGTAGCGGTGGGAAAATAATTCTTTAATAATCTCGTACAATTCTACCAATCTAATAGACCGAAAGTAAGTCAGAGTCCACTCCGGTTAAGTAGACTTGATCGTTCTTGAGACCTGACTGACTGTTAATCTACTCAGTCATTCTCATCAGATATAAAATAAATAATTTTAATAATGGCTCATAAACTCAAAATATCAATATCCTTTAAATCTGGATAGCCAAAGAAGAAACGTAACTACTCCAATCAACCCTTCGAGCTTTCAATCAACTATGTAAAAGATCGTGATTTAAAATAGAGTGAGAATTCATTTTTTTTTAGTTTTTGGGGTCGCTGAATCTGAATCCAATTTAACCCCATCAGAACAGGGTTTGGACATAACCTCAGAAAACAAAGATGGTGGACCGCGTTTTTTTAAATTCATCGGGTTCGTATGAAATTCCCTACCCAGAGGTTTTCAGTGCCACGGATTAGGAATCCAGTGTCGGTTTTTTCAAATTCAAAATGACGGATCCAATATAGCGGACGTTTTTTTTAAGTTCATCGGAATTGCTTAGCACGCGGTTCTCGGGGGTTTTTGGGGTCGCTGATATGAAACGGATGTCCTATTCGGATTTAGGGACCCCAATAACATATGGTACACATAGTAAGACTTCTAGGTCATAATAAAAATATTTTTTTTTGTGTGGTTATATTATCAATATTATATCGAGATCTCGAAACATATCTTGTTTTGATCTCCGTCTTTCGCGGAAAAGTTGTTAATGTTAGAATTAAAATAATTATCGATTAGGTTGTATGTATAGTTACTCTAGCTAGACTAGGGTTTCCAATGACTTATTATATTAAAACAGCAAAATTCAAAACCCTCCGCCGACGAGGCGACCTTGATTTATTCAAACAACTGTTCTATATTGGTCTCTATGGAGTTAGAGACATAAATAAACGACCCCCAAATCTGGCTTTACACATATTTACAAAACACCTATGCTTCGCTTATCAATATTGTATTATCTCTTCCACAGCGGTAGTCAACAACATACGAGTACTCACACTTCTCGTATTTACTACAATTGAGTGCCCGCTGTAATCTCAATTACTTTATGAGCAATTGAACGCTAATTATTCAATTAATACGAAGTGTCAGCTTATCAGCGCATAAATTTACACATTGAATGATTTATAAATATTTTATGAATGCACTTGAGGTGCATTAATTTTCAGATTTTGATAAGAAGGTATGCGAATCGGAAGGAACAGTTATGCACAGATGAGTTTTAAGTGAATTCGTGAATTGAATAGAAAAGTGATGAGATAAGGCATTGGTATGCTATGCGAATTTAGTCAACTAACTCTCGATATGGTCACCATTTTTGGGTTTTTGATGAAAGAAGTCTCCATAATACCACATCAGGAAACTAGGAACAGCTCAAAATGGAGACTTCTTCGCGAGAATACACATGAAAAAGTTGTAATAGGTGCCTTTGTTCGATAGAGAGCCTGTCTGGTCTTATTAACTCAACCTTTAAAATTTCCAAATCCGATCTTCCTTTCAAATTTCTTTGTACCAAGCCCGTTAATCTACGTTATTGCTTGGAAACTTGTATTGAATGAAAGTCTTTATTCGAAGGTGTTCAGAAAAATTCGTTATTAACGGTAATAAAAAGTTGACAACTACGATTTGATAGATATTATCAAGCTTTTCAAAAACTTATTGCGACATGCCATAAAATATTTTGTACTGAAGAAATCTTTATTTTTGAAATACTTCCGACCTATCGAACTCAACTCCTTTAAATCAATATCATTAAAAAGACTTAATTGTCTTGAAATTCTTTCCTTTCTTTCAACCACAACTGTAGTATTCGACACCTCAAGTGGTTCGAGAGATTAGCATAACCTCTAATCATACCAACTAAAAAACTATTCAAAATTTATATGCAAATTTCATTTGCAAACACTTCCGTTTCTTTCTTTCTCCAACACTCAGACAGCTTTTCTTCAACATCGACAATTATTTAGGTCTGAGCTATCAAAATTTAATAGTCGTTGCACATGCGCAATCGACAATTATACAAGCGCATGAGCAATTTTATGCATAAAACCTGCAAATTTGTTTGCCTCTACAGAATAATGGTGAAACCAGTATCTTGACGAAGGATAAGCCATTAAAACTGGTTTCATATAATATCTAATACCGGTTAAAATAGTGAAAGAAATACTAGCAATTAGTTAATGTATTTTAGAAGATTTCAATTGAAGTTGTTTTACAATTATACAAAATGTTTCTAAAAGAACACGGCTGAGAGAATAATATCTAATGGATCTGATAATCACACTGAAATGCTAAAAAATTGAGAGTTAAATTTTGTCATTAACTAAGCCAGTTTTGAACTTTGGAAAACGAAAACGAAAGTGATCATCACTGAAAGAACTTTACATCCGAGCATTCAAGAATTAAACCTTTCATATACCATACCAATTGCAGTATTGTCGATATTTCTCGATAAACAAAATTTTATACACTCATTCACTTTATATGGCATGATATTGAATCAAGAGTTTAAGGATCTCAACAGATCCTGCTGAGTGACTGCTCAGAGCGTATCAAAAGAGTCGAATTGTTTTTGCGGGTGAGAATATGAAAGTGAGAAAGAGCGAAGAAGTAAGAAAATACGGCCTTATCGGAGGAAGACGATATGTAGTTCGTTTCCCAAACAACTCAAATCGAATTAAGTGTAATCTCGCTTATCTTTCGAACCACAACCACAGAAATTCCAAAATATTTTTGTGGTTGAAAATAAGCCCATTATACAAAGGAATTATCAATAATGCCTTGGGTTTTGTAATCTTATTCGAAGAACAATTGTGTAAGAACACAAAGCCAGTGTCAATGGTTGGTAGTCTACAGATGTGATAAAAGGTAAAGGCAATATTTTAAATTGTTATGGGATAAAATGAAGGTCAAGTATTACTCAGAAGTTAGAGAGTAGTACAAAAGGAAAACAATGTAAATAGAAACAGTAAAAGATACCTGTAAACATTGTTTTGAAGAGCCTTTATGTAATAACAGCAAAAAGTGTGTGAAAAAGAGGGATCAGTAGATTGCATTCTTTGAAGACGATTTTATTTACATAGGTCTACTTAAAAATATTTATTTTTAAACTAATTTAACTTCTTCTTTATCAGCCCTAAATATATTAATATAATTCCACATTCCAACTCATTCGTATGTAAATAAGAAGATTAGCAGACAGCAACGCAATGTTGTTATGTATGCAGATTCGTATGTTTTTAGCTGCCCAAATTCACCTTGAACTCAAATGAACTTTCTTTTGAGCAACTGTGGCGAAGCCCTGTAGTAAATTAAGCTCGATATTATACAGTGGAATCTGAGTGATACTTAGAAGTTTGTAGAACTACTATAGTTCGTAAGAATGGTACTTTTTAATTGTTGCTATTTAATGTTAGAATACTTAACTTTCAATAATCAGTCAATTCGATATCCAAATTGAATACCTCGGTACTAATACTCGTAATCCTGACTAGTGATGTAGAGAGCTTTTTCCTTAAAACGCTCTTTCTCTCTATTTTAATAGAATTAAAGCAATGCAATACCGTCAATTTTGAAGCTGTTCAAGTATTGGCTAGTATTAGCTTTATTAAGCTTAAAAGTTCTTCTTATTTAATGATTTTCTATGAGCTCAAGAGCTTAAAAGCTCATGAAAGCTAGTAGCGAACAAGTTTTGGTTTTTAAGGAGTAAAAGACTAATCTTATCATAATCATTTCATCTCTTAACTGCTTCTAATTTTTGCATATTTTTAAGTGATATGCTTACTGAGGGATTTTTATTGAGTTCAAAAGCTTAAGACTCATGAAAACTAGTAGCGATCAATTTTTAGCCTTTCAGCAGTATAAGACTAATTTTATCATAATAATTTCATCTCTTAAATGCTTTAAATTTTTGCATATTTTTTAATCATATTCTTATTTAACAATTTTCCGTGAGTTCAAGCGCTTAAAAGCTCATGAAAGCTGCCAAGGATCAATTTTAAGCTTCTAAGGGATAAAATACTAAACTTTTCATATTCATTTCATTTCTTTAATACTTCTAAAGCTCATGAAAAAAGCTTAAAAGCTTAAAAGCTCATGAAAACTAGTAGCGATCAATTTTAACCTTTCAGGAGTATACGAATTTTATCATAATAATTTCATCTCTTAAATCTCTTAATTTTTGCATATTTTTAATTAATATACTTATTTAACGATTTTAAACGAGTTCAAAAGCTTAAAAGCTCATGAAAGCTGGCAAGGGGCAATTTTCAGCTTCTCAAAGTTAAAATAGTAAGCTCAACATATTCATTTCTTCTTTCTTTCATTATTCATATAATCTTTCTAACGATTTCCAGTGAGTTCCAGAGCTTAAAAGCTCATGAAAGCTTCTCAGTGGTATCAGACTTATCTTAACATATACATTTCTTCTATGTAATACTTCAAATTATTACTGTACGACGACATTTTTGCAAATTAGAATAAATATAAATATAATTTTTCAAATTATTACACAAAAGCTAAAAAAGCTAATTTATGTACTATTTAATTAACAAAAGAAATTTTAAGTTATAAAATTCCACAAAATATATTAACAATAAGATACAGCATTAGCTTTTGTTGCACAATTAAGGACACTTAAGGTAATTGTTGTTCTGCTCAAGAAGAATACAACTAAATGCTTTTTTAGAAAATGCAAAATTTTATCTTCAAATGCACGCAAATCAACAACAAATTATACACAACAAAAGCGCAAAATATAATCAAATTACAAATAATAGCAAAATACAATTTTGTTATTATGATTTTTTTTTTTACAAAAAAGACTCTAAATCTGTTCACACAAGCTTATAAATGATTAAGCTTGCAGCAGCCACTGTGGGTGGGGAAGTGTTACTGAACAAATAGTAGCAATCATGTGACAAAAAAATAATAATTTCAAATGTGTATAATATCACATAAGGCTTTATTTAGGAGGGGTTGTTCTGGCAAAAAGTTTATAATTTGCATTTTTTTTTTTGGACGAATCATGCGTTTGCAGTGCGTAAGAGATATCACATGAGCGGCTTGATAGGTCTATGGCATTTTATATATATACCACGATTATTACCTACAAATTCATCCAGTTATCCTTTGATGATTTGACGTTGTGGACGCTTAGTTCTTTTGCAGTTTTCGATCAACATACAAAGAGTTTTCATCTTTCTAACCTATAAATAGAGGCCTCAAGAGCATATCTCAACCAATCAAAAGTTTCTCAAAAAATCCATTAGCTGTTCGTTGGTAGTTTAACATTTTTAAGACCCGCTATTTGTTAAATAAAATCCAAATCTGACTATTATATAATTTAATTTGATTTATTATATTGAAATAGCTTAAGTTGACTTAAGAAATTGAGTATACTTTGACTTACTCTGACCAACATCTTCGATACTCGATGTTTTGTTTTATTGTATATTATAACTTAGGAAATGAAGCTGTAGAACGTGTCCAAATAGAGTTGAATGATGTTCCTAGACTTTGTATAGAAAGCCAAAATGCAATTTTACCTTAATTTAAATCGAATTAATATCCTTTTCGCACAGTCAAATTAATTAAATACATTCAGATTATTATTGAGAAACCAGTTTTTGGCCTTCACACTGCCGACTACTCGATTAACGATCAGCTGTTATACATTTTTATACTCTCGCAACAAAGTTGCTAGAGAGTATTATAGTTTTGTTCACATAACGGTTGTTTGTAACACCCAAAACTAAACGAGTTAGATATAGGGTTATATATACCAAAGTGATCAGGGTGAAGAGTGGAGTTCAAATCCGAATGTCTGTCTGTCCGTCCGTCTGTGCAAGCTGTAACTTGAGTAAAAATTAAGATATCTTGATGAAACTTGGCACACTTATTTCTTGGTACTATAGGAAGGTTGCTTTCGAAAATGAGCAAAATCGGACCACTGCCACGCCCACAAAATGGCGAAAACCGAAAACACTTAAAGTGCCATAACTAAGCCATAAATAAAGCTATGGAAATAAAATTTGGTATGAAGGATCGCACTATGAAGGGGCATATTTGGATGTAATTTTTTAGGGAAAGTGGGCGTGGCCCCGCCCCCTACTAGGTTTTTTGTACACATCTCGCAAACCAATAGAGCTATATAAACCAAACTTTCCGCGGTCGTTTTTTTCAGCAAAAATTAAAGAAATCGGATCATAACCACGCCCACCTCCCATACAAAAGTTAGGTTGAAAATTACAAAAAGTGGGTTAACTCACTAATGAAAAACGTCAGAAACACTAAATTTCACATAAGAAATGGCAGATAAAAGCTGCACTCAGCTTTTTTACAAAATGGAAAATGGGCGTGGCGTCGCCCACTTATGGGTCAAAAACCATATCTCAAGAACTACACGACCGATTTTAATGAAACTTGGTTTGTAATAGTTTCCTTACATCCCAATGATATGTTGTGAAAATAGGCCAAATCGCTTCACAACCACGCCTACTTTCTATATACCAGAACTTTGAAGACTATCTGAATCGTTTACTTTACAATATATAAAGTAAGCACTAGTGAAGATATCGGTGCAGAACTTTGCACAAATACTATGTTTATAGTATGGCAGCCCCATTCTAAAAATCGCCGAAATCGGACCATAGGCTTTTAAGGCCCCATATATCGAATACGAGGACCTCGGTGCTTCTAACCTAATATTATGGTTTCCAACTTTCAATGGACTTTATACAATATATATGACGAATATGTGGGTCAAATTGTGTATTATATGATATAAATAAAGTTAAATAAATAAATTGCGAGAGTATAAATTTTCGGTTATACCCGAACTTAGCCGAACTAGAAGGTAAATCGAACTAAATTAGCGCTTTAATCGATCAAAGGCTGGTTAATTGATCAATTTACTCCTGTGCGAAAAGCCAGTAATCTACTTTAACTTATCCCATTCAGTACTTATTTGAGAGACATTGGAAGTAGAAATCGTCGCAAATGGAACGAAAAAAATCGTTTAAGGTGGGTTTGAAATTGGTCCTTTGTTGTTACACCCCAGAAAGCCCTCGGAAAACTGCTTTATATATAAAATATTGTGCTCTTATTGAACTAAACATCGCATTGTGCCTACTAAAGATCTTATATCCTAAATGTTTAAAAATTGGCCAGTCCGTCGATATCTAGTCTAAAGACCTTTTTCGGAGAGCTGATATGGGACTAATATTGTAATATCATCATCAGGCCTGAAAGCAAATATTTGGAGATTCTTTTTTAGAGACTTTTTCCAAGCCAACAGGCGTTACGGGGTAATCGTGCCACCCTCCTCTTATTGTTATTGTTGTTGTTGTCTTCATTTCACATGTGCATTGTTTGTGTAATCTTTAGCAACAAATGTATATACAGTAGCATCATTTACTATTTTCTGTACTCTCATTGTTGTTATCAGCGCTGCGGAACATTGTTTTTGCTATTTTTTCGTTTTCATTTTCACATTTGTGTTTTTTTTATTTTTTCTATATTTTATTGATGTTTTTTTTTTTTGTATTTTTTTGCAGTTGCTGCTAATAATATTATCAACTGGCTGGCTTTTATTGTGCCACACAATTGTGTCAGTGTGTTGTCCATTTGTGTTGCATTTGTTGTTGCCACACGAATGTATTTGCACGTCTGGATGGCATAGTGGTGTGATAATTTAATCATCAACCTTATTGTTTCCATTTACTTTAATCAGCGCCGACTAAACGAGATTTTTATGCATGAAGTGAGGTATGTATATATGCTGCTATATATGTATGTATTAATTTTTATAGTATTTCTAGTAAAATATTATCATTGAGATTCAGCCGAAACTAGTTTGAACAAACTGTTTCAGCTAAATTAAATTTTTTGTATAATTTTCAAGTAATTTTGACTCTAAACCTCGAGATTACGTTTTACTGATAACATGAAGTGGTGTTCAATATGTGCAAGTCCATTAGATAGGGAATCCTCAACAGTTTTCTGAAGCATTTTGTATAAAACCCACTTCAAATAAAGTTAAAAAAAAAAATTAAAAAACATATTTCTTCTCAAGACTCCTAATACCTACCCTCACATAAACCACTCTGAAAGGAAATTTACAAATGAGACACTGGTTTGTACAACAAATTTTGTTTCCACAGAGATTTCCATACAAAAGCTCATCATCTTAATTGGGTAATAACAGACAAAATCTTAAGTCGCCTACACAAAAAACTACACAATTTTTGTGATACTATGCCGAAAATGCCAATTTAATGGCTTGCGCTGATTAGCTCCAATGTCTACTCATGTATGTATGTATGTATATATGAAGCAGCCTTTTCATATGAAAGAGTAGCAGATAATAATACAAATTGAGTGAATAATAAGTAATAAAAATCCAAGAGCGCAAAAAGACTTGGACGGAAACAGAAAAAAGAATAGAAAATATATGAACGAGGGCAGTTGAATAGTATGTGATATTTTTTGCAGAAAAGTTTGTTAATTACATAAAATTTTTCTATATTTTGATTTATATTACTCTACTGAAATCAAGTTTCCTGTTTATTAAGCAATTTAGGTTAAATATTATCAAATTGAGGTCAATTAAATATACAGGTGTCAAAATTTTTTTTGTTTAATTTATATTTAACGTAGAACCAATCGAGTAATAGTTTAAATACTTAATGAACTCAATTAAGCATATAATTAACTCAATTAAACACATAATTATCTTAATTCAACATTTAAGTACCTCCTTTAAGCACTCGAGTGACTCAATTAAATCTATAATTCTCTCAATTGAAATAAATATTTGAATATAATATTAAATTAAAATTAATAAACTCAATTAACACCATAATTGACGCAACACTAGTTTTTTCAATTTATCATATATCTCCCTTAAACACTTGGTTGACTCAATTAAACCATTTATTGTCTCAATTGAAATGAATATGTGAATATAAGTGTGACATTAAACTTAATTAAATCAATTAATCCCAAATTTGACTCAATTAAACACTTTATTTTCTTAATTTATCATTTAAGTGTCTCCATTATGCACTTGAGTGACTCAATTAAACCAATAATTGTCTCCATTGGAAAAAATATGTCAATTTACTTTAAAATTAAACTAAATAAACTCAATTAATTCCCTAATTGACTCCATTAAATACTTAAATTTAGTAATTTAACATTTAATTATCTAAGCACTTGATTTTCACTATCTTCATTAAGCATCAATTACTAGATTTTTAGACTACTGTCTAAATATTATGAATTCATTTCTCATCCACGGTTAAAAAGGATTTATGAAAAAATTTATATACAATCTAAAGCAAAAATCTGAAGTTGTGATACTTAATAAAGGTTAATATTATGTGAAATATTTATATTTATACAAACACTCATTTGAATATTCACACACGTATGATATTAAGCGCTGTTTGCTAAAATGTTGCAAATGGTGGAAGTGATCCATCACATTTTTATGGTTAGCCGTCGCACTCAAATTAACACACAACTTATTTAGAAATGGGCACAGTTCCAGTGAAATAAACAAACATCCACTTTAATAGGCTGCATATGTGTTGTTGTTGAACTGATTAAATCCAAATTGTAATGGGTAGGGCTTTAGCTTTATACCTTTTCAAATTGGTCACAATTGTCTGAATTTCTTTATATCAAAATACTTGAAGCTTCTTTGCTTTGAGGCAAGCTTAAAAATATTCAAAATTTCCAACTGGATTGAGTTCAACTGTTCTAAAATGAACTGATAAATGTTTAAAGATATTCTTTGATCATATCGAGCGAAATGGCGTTGAATATTTGACTAACATTTGAAAGAATGAGGGTAAGAAAGTATTCATCATTTTGATGGTTTTTCACTTTTTCGAGAGCTCACTGTAATTATTTCCAAACTTTGCATCATCCTTAAATACTTTATAACCAATTCCGCTTTAATGTCATTGCACCATCCATTTATTTTTTATAAATTTTCATTAAATAAATTAACCGGAAGAGCTTCAACGTTTCAACACTAATAACATTACAAATATCTAAGTTATATTTTTAAACTGAAACCACAACACTTCACAACATAACCGCACATTCGGTTTCAATTTCACTATCATTATTTTCAAATTCTCTCATAACTCTGGATTACACAATATCAGTTGATTAAAAAATATTTTATGTTTTCAAACCGCACAATATTAACCAAAAACTTTACGCGACCGCACACGGGGAGGTATGAAAAAGAACTGAAAGTGATTTGAAAAAATGCAATCCAAGCCATACAGGAATAGTCGAAAATAAAAAAAATCAGAAGAAGAAGCAGAAAAGGAAGGGGTAAATGAATGATTGTTGGACAAGTGTCCACGAAATTCATGTAAATTACAGTGTGGCACATGCCAACTGGACAGATTTAGGCCGAAGTGTTAGACAGGCTTGACACAATGGTGTCTAATATTTGGATGGATGAAAATTAAAATTCCTTCCACTTAAGGGAGTAAAAGACCTACCTCTGAATGAAGTTGTATGTTCTGCTTTCGTTTTTCTAATGAGATAAAGTAATTTACACTTTGGAGAACATGGCTAGCTCTACAGTTCTTAAGGAGCCCAGACAATCTTCTTAGAGGTTTCGTGTGTACTTCGAGCGTGTAGGCACTAACTATAATGATACATACATTCGATGAATGCTTAGTAATTTAAAGACCACCATTTTAACTTTTGATCCTTATCGTAATTGAGCTCAATTAAACACTTAATTTTCTTAATTCAACATTTAAGTACTCACCTAAACCTATAATTGTCTCAACTGAAATAAATACGTGAAAATAGTATTAAATTAAACTTAATTAACTCCATAAATGACTTCATTAAACACTTCATTTTCTCAATTTAACATTTAATTGTCTCCATTAAGCTCTTGGTGACTCCATTAAGTACTTGACTATCTCAATTCAAATAAATATGTGAAGATACGATTAAATTAAACTCAATTAACTCCAAAATTGACTCCATTAAACACTTAATTTTCTCAATTCAACATTTAATTATCTCCATTAAGCACTTGAGGGACTTAATGAAACATATAATTGTCTCAGTTGAAATAAATACGTGAAAATACTATTCAATTTAACTTAATAAACTCAATTAACTCCATAATTGACTTCATTAAACACTTAATTTTCTCAATTTAACATTTAATTATCTCCATTAAGCTCTTGAATGAATCAATTAAGCACTTTACCGACTTAATTCAAATAAATATGTGAATAAGCTATAAAATTAAACTTAATAAACTCAACTAAGACCATAATTGACTTCATTAACCACTTAATTCTCAATTTAACATTTAATTATCTTCATTAAACCAATAAAACGTAGTGATAGAGATAGTTTTAGGATGAATAAATCCCTTCTGTACGTTGGAAACCTGAAAAGAACCTTCGAAATGACGAAGTAACCACACCATTTACAAGGACTATGTCTAAGTCTCGAGGATGACAATCGAAATAATAAAGAAAATGAAGGAGTACCGACCATTTCCAATAGTAATTTGTGGATTTATGATTTCGAAGAATCTTCGCTGTTTTTTTTATAAGTGTCATAAAAGTTGGTTCCAGGACGGCAACTTGATCCAACCTCTCAAACAGAGCTGCAATTGCAAATTTTCTCATTCTTAGGTAAGGAACGCTGAACTTTGGTTCGCTTAGGCAGTTTGCCACGCACCAACCCACCGCGTTACATGGCACCCCAAGCGCTTGGACGCACAACAAGTGTAAATGAATCACCAAATATTTAACATATTAAATAAATGGAAATAGTAAGTGTCGAAATAAAATAATCATGAAAAGAGCGCACACACCCACACTCACACAGCTACACTCATCGTTTCTATAGAATAATGAGCGTTACTTAGTAGCACAGATGCAAATGCCGTGCAATGATGAAAACAAAAGTGCGCACTCGTTTTCTATTAGAACAAACAGGAGCATAGCAGATGGGAAGGCTCATTTAGAGGAGTGGGGTGGTGGTGATGATGGCATAGACAACCCCAATCTAGCTTTGTACGGAACAAAAAACTCTTACAAATCTACATTTCGACGAATGTGAGCTTTTTTTTGTTATTTGTTGTTTTTGTATGTTGTTGTTGTACTGCTCCTGCTGTTGTTGGGGGTGTGTAATAACAACAACAAACATGAGGAAACCAAATTGTACATATGTATAAGTGTCTATACATATGCATTACCATATGTTGGCGGTCAATGCTTTCTCTGTAGTGGCCATTCAACAATTCTCAAGTGTTGTGTTTTGTTTGCTTTCTTCTTTCTTTGTTTTTGTTTATATATAGCATTCACTTACATACATATATACTATATCATTGACCTTCAACCATTTGTTGTGTTCATGCGGCGCTTTATGGTGTCACCGTCTAGCACGTGCTGCAATGACGCATTCGTTTGACTTGAATATCTGCATTTGTGTTTACCGCTGCACTGTGCAGTTTGCAGCCAACGAAGGTACAGTGGTTCAAAATGGGGTTTCTGTAAGCACAAAATTAAGGAAAACTTAAAATATTTACCATTGCAGAATGACTAATGAGTGATCTTCAAATTCTATTCTCGGAAATTAATTGGATTTTTATTGGACCAAGATTTGTCAGGAAAACATAATGGAAATAAAATCCGCCAAAATATATATCCGCAGTCGCAGACCGGACCGTCAAAGATTTCTGAAGTTCATTTCCGGAACCGACTTGGATATATATCCTGCCAAGATTACTCAATTCGCTAGCATTCCGCTAAATTATTTGGATTTCCACAGATTTCCGAATTAGGAAAACGAATTGGAGATAAATCTAAAATATCTGAAGCTTCAGACCATAGTATGAGTGAGTTTCCGAATTCCACTCCCGAAAAGGACTTCGACCAAAGTTCATCAACTCAGTAACATTCTGCTAAATTATTTGGTATTCCCAAAATTTCCGAATAAAACCTCTTGTCTTCAATTTTAATAAGTCCATGTCTTGCATAAATATTTTAAAAGTCTGAGACCAGCTTAAGATGTCTGCCTGTTCCTCGCAAATTACAGGCAATTGAAAATACGACGCACCCCTGCAGTCACCTACTGGAAGCCGAGCCGCATCCGAGAGACAACAAGAGTACCTTTCTGAAATTCGCCTACGACATACAGGACTTCGGATGCTATAGACTTTCGACAAGCACTGAACACGCAATTCACAGAGGAGCAATTAACACATTCATCGACTCCCTCCCAGTGAATGGCGGACTTGGAGATAAAACACCGGCCATCGCAGACACTGAGCTCGAGTTGTCTCGCATGACCCTCATTTCCTACTTATCCAGACTAGACTCTGACATACTCAACATATGTCCTGCATGCAAAGAGTCCCCGCATGTTACTGCCATTCTCTCTACATGTTCCCTCAATCCCACTCATCTAATACCCCTTTCCCTCTAGCCTTGCCCTATCGAAAAATATCGTTTCCGGGGCCTCTCGTTAGATGGCTTTGTTCTTTGGACGTTTCTAAACTCCACTCCTAACTTCTTTTTTCCTAGTAACAGCCAGCATCTTCAAAACGTGGAGCTAAAGTAGTTCTTGCTAAATATTTTACCGAAATCATTAAAGAGCTCGTAAAGCTCGATACGAAAATTATAAAACTTACAAAACGTATTAACGAGGTTTATTGTTCTTGATGAAGGGAGCAAGTAAATAAAGTAATGTCTTCGTTGCCTTCTTACGATGTCTAGGAAACATATGTTTCGACGGATGGAGATTGGGTTCGTGATTCCACATATCTTGAAATTTCTTAATAGGTTGTTGGAACTTCTACTACTTATATGTTTTTAGGTCAAATTCATAAGAAAATATATTCAATGAACAATTATAGTAATGTCGGTGGAAGGTAGCGTCAGAGACTACAAAAGTAGGCAAGTAGTGTGATAGTACAGAGCTTAAACTTAATCTTAACTGATCCAATTGTTAATTGAGCTATTTAGCTCATGGGTTCTCTAGCCCTTGCATGAACCTCAATGACTTTGAACCGAAAATTAATTAAGTTGTTGTTGTTGTCGTAAAAAAATCTCCTTACAATTTTAGAACTGTTGTTAGGGTGGCAGTCCGTGCCTGGATATAAAATCAAATACATTCTGTCGCAACAGTTGGTGTTGTTGTGGCGGCCTATTAATCCACTAATGATTGGACTTCCATGAGTTAAGAGCCAGCACCATAGGCTCATTTCATTGCAATAGTACCTGTCATAAAGACAAGCTTTTAATTTTTTGACTTTTAATAGTCCTTTCACACAGAAGCTAATTGATCAATTAACCAATCAATCAAATAATTAAAGCAAAAACAAAAATGTTATCGAGTAGCCGGCAGTGTGAAACTGGTTTCTTTATCAAAATTTTAATTGATCAATTAATTTACCTGTGTGAAAAGCTTATAAAATAAGTCAATTTAGCAAATAATAATAACATTTTCTGGTTCGATATAATTTACTTTCATTAATATATTGATTTAAATATCTGATTGACTTAAATTCAGTGCAAACATTTACATCAAATTACAATATCTATCAACTAGAGTGTGTTACATATACATTTACATATGTATACATACAGCGACTGTTGATAAAGTGGAGTATGCGATATGCGTTTCTGTTTTTTAAATTTTAAATTCTGTTCTATGTCAATACGCTAGAGCGGCATACAAATTTCACAGATTAAGAATAATAAAAATTTTTTTGTTTAAACAATATTTCATTAAAAAATACAAAGTTACATGCTATTATTTTCAAACAAACATTGCTAATACACTTGTATATATGTATATATATATATATATTATAGTATCATAAAAAAGCTTATATATTCAACTAAAAATTTGAAACATTTTACAAATATACGCTATATTTATATGTCTACATAAATGTATGTATGTATGTGCTTAACAAATAATGGATAAGCACACAACATGCTACATTATAACCGACGCGCACCTTATGCTGCTGCTGCTGGTTGTACAACAGTTAGCTAACAAAACTAGTCGCCCAACTGTGGTATATTGAAGATTTTCGCACGGCGATCTTCAGATACTGTCAATAATATATTTTCATGTGGATTGTAACAGATTTCATAGATTTCCGCCATATGACCCTCGAGTGTAAACTTGCGTGCACCAGAACGCGCATCAAAACCGATAACATTACCATTCATAGTTGCGGCGATGAGCGTATGCTCACTGAGCCACTTGAGTCTGATGGATAAAATGACAAAATATTAACGAGAAAACACATGCATATCAACAACTAGTTGCATACCTTGTTATGCCACCTTGAAATTTATCGGATTCATCACCTTCCATAAACGTGTGATCGCATAATGTGCGTAGACCGTATTTGGTGTAGTCCCAAATGGCAATTTGTCCCTGCAGTGTGCCACTAGCGACGATTTTCAAATCATTATTTGGCGGAAAGGCAATGCATTCCACCGAACCATCAGCTTCCACAGCGCCGACAGGGCCATTATTTGTGCAGAACACGATTTTACCTGGAAATAAAACAGAAATTATTAAATATTTGTAAGCATTTGCATATTTAATAAACCACGCACCGTCCAACGCGCCCGACGCATACAGTGGCGATTCTTTATCGCACGCCACTGACAGTATGACCGATTGTTGTGCCATTGGATTTTGTGCATCCACTTCCATTACGACAGTGCAGCTCTTCAGATCCCACAATTTCACCACGCCATTTGTGTAGCCCACAAATAGTTTTTTACCATCACCCGTTAATTCACCAACACCACAACGCACACCCTCGCCAGGCAATATCTTGCAATCGCCCGATGGTATGCGCCATACATAGACTTCACCATTTTCACTACCAGCCAAAAGCACATTGGCACCGCGATGCCAACACATCCATGTCATATCGCCCATTGAGTATTCCCATACTTTGCGAAACGTTATCGGTGCGCCCGTTTCGTTTTCTTGCAATTTATGCACGAACAATTCACCGGCCATATCACCCGTCGCCAGATATGTGCCATCATAACTGAAGTAGACATCGGTCACCGTGTCTTTGTGTTCGGTAATCTCGTGCAACAATTCACAAGTGTTTATATCCCAAACGTAAGCGCGATCATCTTCACCACCCGTGGCGGCGATTGGCCGATTTGGATGCAATGAACAACCGAAAACAGCTTTTTTGTGTTTCATGAATGTCAGTATGGCATCATCACGTTCTGGTGGATGAAAAGATGCACCTTCTGGGTCTTCATCCTCTTCCGAGAGATAGCCATAACGTGCCTCCAACTCTTCCATGGTTATTTCCTCCATTTCGAGTTCGTCATCGTCAGGCGGTGCGTCCTGATCAAAATGTATTTCCTCGGCGTCATCGTCTTCTATGTCGTTAACTCGTGGTGGTGTGTTTTCACGCATTTTTGCACAAATTCGGATTTTCTATATTATCTGCAGCACAATATACTTTTTCGTATTAATAATTGGAAGGTGACACTAAAAGAAAATTAATTAATTTCGCACTAATGAGCTGCTTCAACTAAAATGTCAACACGTGTAAGCAAACAATCAGCTGTTCGGATGAGACATCTAAACTTGGCTGTGTTTCATGCGTATAATTTTTGTTTTTGCAGTAAGTGCTGCCAAGTTTCCTGTTTGAGCGGTATTTAAAGAAAACTTCAAATGCATTAAAATTAAAACAAATAAAGGCAACAAAAATAATTCACGAAATATAATTAAAAACATTTTATTAATTATTATGAAAGTCTTTTTTATAATGAAGGACATATAATTAAAATAAAATTAATAATAAATAATTAATAAAATAAAATAAAATAAAATAAAATAAAATAAAATAAAATAAAATAAAATAAAATAAAATAAAATAAAATAAAATAAAATAAAATAAAATAAAATAAAATAAAATAAAATAAAATAAAATAAAATAAAATAAAATAAAATAAAATAAAATAAAATAAAATAAAATAAAATAAAATAAAATAAAATAAAATAAAATAAAATAAAATAAAATAAAATAAAATAAAATAAAATAAAATAAAATAAAATAAAATAAAATAAAATAAAATAAAATAAAATTAAATTAAATTAAATTAAATTAAATAAAATTAAATAAAATAAAATTAAATATTCTATAGTATATTTATATATTATATTATATTGTTATAATAAAATATTCGAGTATCTCTATTTTAAATGATTAAATCATATGTTAATCGTCTTCAAATCATCTTTTTAAATTATTCATAGAAAAAATATTTATTTAAAAATCATTTTTTAAATCGATGGCAGAAAATAATTCCCTGCATTCTATGAATACTTGTATTTAACTTCTTTGTAACAAAGCAAAATTCTTAGGAAATTGCTAAGGATTTCGTAAAACTGTTAAATATGTATAGAGATCAGAAAGTGATTTTTACCTACATCGCAAGCCAAAAACGAAATCAGAAATACGTATAAAATGGGCAGTAACCAGTATTTTCTTCATCAAACAAGATATAAGCTAAATGAACACGGAAGTGTGTCTCTCGAATTAAAAAAACAAAAACCAAAAAAGGAAAAAAACTTAAAATATATTAAAATAACTAAAGAGAAGACTTTTATTTAAACTAAAAAATTAACATTATCTCCCCTTTTCACCTGAAACACCTTAAACGTTACACAGGTAGAAAGCTATTAAAGTGTGTGCATTTTGTTGTTGTATAAGCAAAAGAAGCTTATCACTGCAAGGTTGCTCCAGGTGATTAAGTAGACATTACCTGCGATAATTGACTAAAGATTAGAGCAGCGAAAATCGTATAAAAACGGCAGCAGCAAGGACTATTTTCAACAAACACTTACTAGATCCTGACATAGACAGACTAGCAAAGAAACTTCTAAGTTCACATTCTAAAATCTAAAAATTTTATTATAAATACTTGCAAAACGAACTCAACCATAGACTAATACCTTCTGCTTCAATAGAAAAATAAAAAAAATTAAAAATCATGTCTGATAATATTGATCTTTTGGACTATGAGGAAGAGGAGCTGAACGAGCCAACCATCGAGCAGGTTGCCAAAAAACCAAAGAAAGACGTGAAAGGCACTTATGTCTCCATACACAGTTCCGGTTTTCGTGATTTTCTGCTGAAACCCGAAATACTGCGTGCCATTGTGGACTGCGGTTTCGAGCATCCATCCGAGGTGCAACACGAATGCATACCACAAGCAGTGCTCGGCATGGATATTCTATGTCAGGCCAAGTCGGGTATGGGAAAGACCGCTGTCTTCGTGCTAGCGACGCTACAGCAGCTGGAACCCAAGGAGAATGTGCCCTACGTACTAGTAATGTGTCACACACGTGAGTTGGCCTTCCAGATCGGCAAAGAGTACGAACGCTTCGCCAAGTATATGGCGAATGTGAAGGTCGGTGTCTACTTTGGTGGCTTG
Source organism: Zeugodacus cucurbitae (assembly GCF_028554725.1). NCBI lineage: Eukaryota > Metazoa > Arthropoda > Insecta > Diptera > Tephritidae > Zeugodacus > Zeugodacus cucurbitae. The sequence goes on from NC_071669.1 coordinate 11,338,320, forward strand.
GCCATACAAAACGATGAGAAGTCGCTCAAAGACACCATGCCACACATTATAGTCGGCACTCCAGGACGCATACTGGCTTTGATACGCAACAAGAAACTGAATTTGAAGCATCTCGAACACTTCGTGCTCGATGAATGCGATCAAATGTTGGAGGCGATTGATATGCGTCGCGATGTGCAGGAGATCTTCCGCAGCACACCACACGCCAAGCAGGTGATGATGTTCTCGGCGACGCTGAGCAAAGACATACGTCCGGTGTGTAAGAAATTCATGCAAGATCCCATGGAGGTCTATGTGGATGACGAGGCCAAGTTGACGTTGCATGGTTTGCAACAACACTACGTCAATTTGAAGGAGAACGAGAAGAATAAGAAACTCTTCGAGCTCTTGGATGTGCTCGAATTCAATCAGGTGGTTATCTTCGTGAAATCAGTGCAACGCTGCATCGCGCTCAGTCAATTGCTTACCGAGCAGAACTTCCCTGCGGTGGGCATACATCGTGGCATGTCGCAGGAGGAGCGTTTAAAACGCTATCAGGAGTTTAAGGATTTCCAAAAACGCATTCTGGTCGCCACCAATCTATTCGGACGTGGCATGGATATCGAACGTGTGAACATCGCCTTCAACTATGACATGCCGGAGAGCACGGACACCTATCTGCATCGTGTGGCGCGAGCAGGACGCTTTGGCACCAAAGGTCTGGCCATCTCCTTCGTTTCACAAGAGGCGGATACGAAAATTTTGGATGAAGTTCAGTCCAGATTTGATGTGAAAATCACAGAGATGCCAGATCAAATTGAGCTGTCCTCGTATATCGAGGGACGCTGATGTGGAGAATATAATTTAAACACTAAAATGTGTATTGGCAACCCTAGTATCAAATTAGTTTAGTTAAAAGCAAAATATATATTAAAAAAAAAAAATAAAAATAAAATTTTGTAGAAAAATAAATAAAAATTTGTTTTTTCCTCTAAACTTCACTTTCAGTCATAAAATAATAATTTATGAACAATTCTTAATGCTTGATATCTCCTATATTTCCGTTATAAATATTCCCCTCCATTCAGTTATTGACGCTGACCCCTTTTATTAGCAGCAGCTGTTTTGTTGATGGGAAATTTATGTTCAAAGCTTATTATAAATACTCTGACCCGCATTTATTATGAGGCATTATTATCAACCGATCTTCCGCCAAAAAAGTGGCCACACATACTTTACTTCAAGCCACTCGCAAACAGACACCTGTTGCATTCTGAGTCAACTCTTAACAATTCTTCATTAAGTTAATGGCCATTAAAGCAGCAATGCAGAGCATAAAGAGCAACATTAGAAAGCAAGTTATGTTTAGTAGACGCTTGGTGTGGTCGCTATGAGTTTTACTTTTTTTCCGGCAATTTATCAATGTGAGTGAGTTGAAGCACTAAGCACTTGAAGTTAATGTTGGTAATTTAATAATTTTTGAGAAAAAGTAGCCGGTGTATGTATGTAGTTTGTTAGTTATTGCATTAATAATGGTAATAGCTTAATATCATGATAAGATTAATGAGTTGTTAAAATTCTTTGATATTCAGATTTTTGTCGAGTTCGTCTTTTGTTTAATCGCATATACTCTTCAAATAGAGATAATGCATTGGTTAAAGCAACAAATATCTATGCGGAACTGTCAGTAAAACTAGAAAGACAAGCAATATTTAAAAAAAATGCAGTAATGACAATAACAACAACACTAATAACAACAAAAAATAATAAATTATATAATATCTCTTTGACTCTAATACTCAGCTGATAAGATTAAATTCTCCACTTCAACTGGTTACAGTGAATCTCCATAGATATTATCGCTCTACTACATTAAGACAGAAGAAAGACCGAGATCATTTTGAACTTTCGGTTCCAAATCATTGAATACGGACATTAAGGAAGGAACCGTTATATATTTCTTTAAAACAAAAAGTAACTTGAGACTCCAATTATTCTTTGAGCACTATATTTTTTTGAGAAGCGACAATCTTCTATAATAGTGTAAAGCTGCTAGCGTACGCCGATGATATTGATATCATCGGAAGCAACAACCGTGCCGTTAGTTCTGCATTTTCTCGTCTGGATAAGGAAGCGAAGCGAATGGGTCTGGAGGTGAATGAGGACAGACGAAATATCTCCTGTCATCAAGCAAACAGTCATCGCATTCGCGTCTTGGCTTCCACGTCACTGTTGACAGTTATAACTTCGAAGTCGTTGATAATTTCGTCTACTTGGGAACCAGTATCAACAACACCAACAATGTCAGTCTCGAAAACCAGCGCAGAATCACTCTTGCCAACAGGTGCTACTTTGGACTTAGTAAGCAATTGAAAAGTAAAGTCCTCTCTCGACGAACCAAAATCAAACTCTGCAAGTCCCACATCATTCCCTCCTACTTTATGGTGCAGAAGCTTGGACGGTGTCAACATCAGATGAGACGACACTAGGAGTTTTCGAGAGGAAAATTTTGCGCAAGATTTATGGTCCTAAGAACATTGGCAACGGCGAATACCGCACAGCATGGAACGATGAACTGTACGAGTTATACGACGACATTGACAGTGACAGTTCAGTGAATAAAAAGACAGCGGCTACGCTGGCTAGGTCATGGACGAAAATACTCTGAAAGTGTTCGATGCAGTACACGCCGGAGGAAGCCGAGGAAGGTGAAGGCCTCCACTCCGTTGGAGGGACCGGATGAAGAGCGACCTGGTTGCACTTGGGATCTCCAACTGGCGCCGAACTGCGAGGGAAAGAGAGGAGTGGCGCGCTATCATCAATTCGACTATAACCGGCTAAACGGTCAAAGTCAGACTCTCTGCAGCTGCGAATATCTACCCATACGGTTACGTAGATCCGACTATCGTGGATCCAATCACTCTGCAAAAACAGCTACCAATGTGACCCCTGAAATCATTAGACATTGAAAAAACATTTTCATAAATTTTCGAAAAATTTATAGCTTCAAACTGCACATGAACTATGGACTATGCGTCTCGAGATGAAACAAAGCTCTGCAGAAGTCTATTTTTAAGTGACCAAAGGTGCTTTTGCCAGCAAAAGAAGAAACAATCGACAGCCATATATTAACAGTTAGCAATGCTGTCAATCGGTCACACGCCGCAGCGCAACGCAACATCAACGCATTTACTGCCACAATGCACCCCAAAAAGGTGCCACGACTTTTGGCCACAACAGCAGAGCGCATGCGCACAAACAAGTGTGTGTGTGTGTGTGTATAGTGTACTAATGTAGCTGCCTGCTGGCTGTCCAACGGCCCGCCACGCACAACTGTCAAGCAATTTGGACGGCATGCGCTTGCGCAAATCAAGCAAAAACTCCAAGTCAAGAATGCTTGAAGTGTGTGTGTGTGTGCTCATGAATAAGCAAAGTACTGGCAGCATCGTCATTATCGGCCGCTTTTACGAGACACGCTCCCAACGTAAAGCGCGTTCGTGAGCGCATGCAAGTGGTTTTTTCTCAGTTTCGAAGTGGCAAGTGTGCGAAATGCGAGTGCGCTTTTTCGTATGTGTGTTCAAATGTAAATAAGTATAAAAGTAGCTGAAGCCGCCGTTAGCGCTGTGGCGACCAAAAGAAGATGCACACAGCACGGCTCGGCAACCGGTTCACATAACTGTTGTTTACGCTTTGGCCCGTTTTGGTCGATTATGCGGCGCGGCTGACTGACTGACTGGCTCACTTGAATAGTTATAGCTCACCAGCTACATAGCAGTTTCATTGTTGTTGTTGCTGCTGTTGTTCGCTTTGGCAATTGCTTTGGGACAAATTCTTTATTGTTTACTTGCCGCTATTTTAATCTGATGTTTGCTGCCATACCATCATCATTCTACTTGTTGCTATTATTGTTATTGTTGTTGTTCTTGTAATTTGTCTGCTTTCTTGTCATCTTTCTTTATTCTCCCCACTTTTTACTGTCTAACGCTACACATACGCTGGCAGTCGGGTCAATTCGCAAGTGACTTTGAAATTATTATATTTATAGTGTCTTGGTATGTGTTGTTGTTGTTGTAAGAAATGATATGAAAATGACAGCGTAGCTTTAATTATCTGCTTTAATAGCGTTAGAAGTTTGTTGTTTAAGTCTTTCGTTTTGTTCACAGTGGCAATGGCGGGCAATTGAGCTGCCTTGTAATTTATTAGAGAAAATTTGTATATTTTATGGGAGATAAATATATGAAAAAATATAAAAATTATTGCAGTGAATGGTTACAGCTAATGGTGCTCGTTTATGGCGGCAATTCGCTTGTTTGCGCTTCATAATTTTAAGTGATAAAAATATATGAGAGATTTTTATTTTATTTTTTTTTTTTATTAAAATATAATATGTGCTTTTTAAAACTGCCATTTTAGACAATTATTACAAAATTTGATTTTCCATGCATTTAATTAATGCTTTATTTATCAGTATTCCTTACAACTCCATATTCTCAGCTTAGCGTCCCTCGATATACGAGGACAGCTCAATTTGATCTGGCATCTCTGTGATTTTTACATCAAATCTGGACTGGACTTCATCCAAAATTTTCGTATCCGCCTCTTGTGAAACGAAGGAGATGGCCAGGCCTTTGGTGCCAAAACGTCCTGCGCGTGCCACACGATGCAGATAGGTGTCGGTGCTCTCCGGCATGTCATAGTTGAAGGCGATGTTCACGCGTTCGATATCCATGCCACGTCCGAATAGATTGGTGGCGACCAGAATGCGTTTTTGGAAATCCTTAAACTCCTGATAGCGTTTCAGACGCTCCTCCTGCGACATGCCACGATGTATGCCCACCGCAGGGAAGTTCTGCTCGGTCAGCAGTTGACTGAGCGCGATGCAGCGTTGCACGGATTTCACGAAGATAACCACCTGATTGAATTCGAGCACATCCAAGAGCTCGAAGAGTTTCTTATTCTTCTCATTCTCCTTCAAGTTGACGTAGTGTTGTTGCAAACCATGCAACGTCAACTTGGCCTCGTCATCCACATAGACCTCCATGGGATCTTGCATGAATTTCTTACACACCGGACGTATGTCTTTGCTCAGCGTCGCCGAGAACATCATCACCTGCTTGGCGTGTGGTGTGCTGCGGAAGATCTCCTGCACATCACGACGCATATCAATCGCTTCCAACATTTGATCGCATTCATCGAGCACAAAGTGTTTGAGATGCTTCAAATTCAGTTTCTTGTTGCGTATCAAAGCCAGTATGCGTCCTGGAGTGCCGACAATGATGTGTGGCATGGTGTCTTTGAGCGACTTCTCATCGTTTTGTATGGCCAAGCCACCAAAGTAGACACCCACCTTCACATTCGCCATATACTTGGCGAAGCGTTCGTACTCTCTGCCGATCTGGAAGGCCAACTCACGTGTGTGACACATAACCAGTACATAGGGCACATTCTCCTTGGGTTCCAGCTGCTGTAGTGTTGCTAGCACGAAGACAGCGGTCTTACCCATACCGGACTTGGCCTGACACAGTATATCCATGCCGAGCACCGCTTGTGGTATGCATTCGTGTTGCACCTCGGATGGATGCTCGAAACCGCAGTCCACAATGGCACGCAGTATTTCGGGTTTCAGCAGAAAATCACGAAAACCGGAACTGTGTATGGAGACATAAGTGCCTTTCACGTCTTTCTTTGGTTTTTTGGCAACCTGCTCGATGGTTGGCTCGTTCAGCTCATCTTCCTCGTAGTCCAAAAGATCAATATTATCAGACATGATTTTTAATTTTTTTATTTCTCTATTGAAGCAGAAGGTATTACTTGATGGTTGAGTTCGTTTTGCAAGTATTTAGAATTTTTAGATTTTAGAATGATTGTTGTTTTCGCTGCTAGTCTGTCTTCGTCAGGATCTAGTAAGTGTTTGTTGAAAAATGTCCTGTCTGCTGCCGTTTTTATACGATTTGCGCTGTTCTAACCTTTAGTAAATTTGCGCAGCTCGTGTTTGTTTAATCACCTGATGCAACCTTGCAGTGATACACTTCTTTTGTTACAACATTCTTTAATAGCTCTCTACCTGTATTGTAAGTGAAGGTGTTTCGCAACAACAAAGGGTTTTGCAATATTTCAATCCTTGCTAAATGTTTCTTTGAAGGTTAATTTGTTATGTTTTAAATTGCTGTTTGAGGCTGTAATTGAAGTATTTTTTAGAATTGTATACTGTTTTCGTGAACTAAATATAATAAAATGAATGTATGTATATATATTTTTTTCTTTTTCAAATTTTCATTTAATATTAAATCTTTTTATAATTGATAAAATATTGCTTATATTCAATTTTAAATATTTTTATTTGTTTTGGAATTTTTTTAATAAACGAAAAATGTATTTTTTTTTCACGAAACTTATTTTTCAATATATTTCTCGAGTATCTACATATGTTATTTATTTCGTAAATAGCTTCTTTGAAACGCTTTGAAAATTATTTTGTTTCGAAAACTGATGTTTTGAGGAACTGAGTTTGCGTAAGACTTTCTCTGCCAAATAACTTTTTTTTTAAATAATACTTTACTTTATTCTATTTCTTCAATTTTTTATTGTTTGGAAAACTGAATATATATTTTATTCCCCAATTATATTTTTTATATACATATAATATTAATTCTTACTATTGCACCTTTAGAAATATTTTTTTTTGTTCAATTCTATTACATATTATAAAGAATTATTTTGTCTATAAGCTAATAATTTTGTTTATTTCAATAGAAGGAATTTTATTCTCAAATCTCGTTTTTTTATAATTTTATAGGGAAAAATATTTTTCCAAATCCGTTTCCCGAATAATTTTTTAAAATATTTTTTCTAAAACTGAAGAAATATTTTAATTCCCAAATCTTGTTTTTTTAACATTTTTGTATTTTTGTAGCGATATTATCTTCTAAAGCCGTTCATGAAATAGTTTTGAAGACATATTTTTTCTAAAACTGAAGAAATATTTTAATTCCCAAATCTTGTTTTTTTTTAACATTTTTGTATTTTTGTAGCGATATTATCTTCTAAAGCCGTTCATGAAATAGTTTTGAAGACATATTTTTTCTAAAACTGAAGAAATATTTTAATTCCCAAATCTTGGTTTTTTTAATTTTTTGTATTTTTGTAGCGATATTATCTTCTAAAGCCGTTCATCAAATAGTTTTGAAGACATATTTTTTCTAAAACTGAAGATATATTTTAACTCCCAAAATTCATGTTTTAATATTATTTTCGATGAGTTTAACGTCCCAAATAACTTTCTTTATTGTTTTCTATTTATTTAGATTTTTTTTAAGATTTACGATTTCCTTTTTATATCTTTATATCAGAATTTTTTTAAAAACTATATATTAACTGTTTACAATTTTTTTTGAAACGTGTAGATTTATTTTAATAACAAATAACTTTTTTTTATATATTTATTATATTTTTGGGAATTAAAATTATATTTTTAAAAATATTTCTTATCTTCTTATTTTTTAAAGAACTATTTTCTTCGAAATAATGAAGATATATTTTATTTAATTTTTTTTATATTTTTATTTTAAATAAATATTTTTTTTCGAAAACTGATTTTTTAAATATTTTTTTTTAATATATTTTCATTTATCAATTCGATTACAGGATTTATTTTTGTCGAAAAACATTTTAAAAATATTTCTTTTTTTGTGAAGAACTATTTTTGTCGAAATTATGAAGATATATACTTTTTTAAATAATTTTTTATATTTTTCTTAAATATTTCGTTAAGTTTTTCTAAAATTTAAATAAATATTTTTTCGTAAACTTATTTTTTAAATAATTTTTTTATATATTTTCAGATTTTGAAGACATATTTTATTTACAATTTTGTATATATTTTTTTATACTTTTTTTACTTTACTTTTTTGAAAGTTTAAATTTTTTTTTTCAAAAACTGTTTATTTTTTAATATATTTTCTTTTATTGATTCGATTAGCGGTTTTTTTATCGAAAAAAATATTTGAATTTTTTAAAGAACTATTTTTCGAATGTTGAAGATATATTTTTTTTTTCAAAAATCTCTTTTTTTATTTTTTATATATTTCAATAACTTTTTTTTAATTTAAATAATATTTTTTTCGAAAACTGTTGGTATATTTTTTTAATATTCTTTTTTTTTAATTTTTTTTTTTTTCATATATTTTCGAATACTTTTTTCCCAGAAAAGTTTTAACATCATTTTAATAATTTTCCACTTTCTTTTATAACACATAGTTACAAGCATACAAATATATATATTTACACGCACTTAATTTCCAGAAGTCACTTTAACCGGCTAGTGAATTGCTCTGTAATGCCACAACCTTGAAAATATTAAGCACTCCACAAAAGGCACTTACATTTCCGGCATAAATTGACACAGGGGTGTTTGTATGTATTTTTTGTTTTTTTGTATTTAGCTGTATATATTTAGAACTTCCTGGCCTTAATCAGGGCAATAAAACGCAAAACAATAGAAGAACAAACTATTATATTTTACCTTCAAGGCTATACATTTTAGGATATTCAAAATATCTCATGTGCAACGGTGGCTTTTTCGCCTACTTTCGTGTTTTAATTTAGTTGTAAGTGAAAATATCTACTTCTCGGAACATCATTATAGAACAAGAGTAGAGAAAATCAAAAAATACTCCCTTCTTCATGCAAGTGCTCTCCATAGTTCTTTGCAAAATTCAACGGCTTATAAATATGTGTTTATTTGTTTAAAAAAATATCTCTGAAAGTACCAAACTGACTCTATTGTTGTCTTTGCCATTCTTCAATCATCACACTCATTATACGACCGCTTCCTTCATTGCCACAAAAGCGCTTAAAAATTCTTTCGTTTTTCACTAACAACAAAAGAAAGTCATAAAATATTTCGCTGTCATCGATTTTAACAAATTCTTTTGCAAAAAATTTCGCGAATGTCTTCATCAAGACACAAAGTGACTTCCACCAACAACTTCAGTGGAGCTGAGCGCTTGAGCACCAGCCTATATAAACTAAAAGCGCACTAAATGCTCTCCAGCACAATTTCCTGCACTTAACCGACTGTCTCAGCTCTTCCCAACAGCTCTACAAACTTATTTTATATATGTATAGACGCTCCAGCATCGCTTGGCAGTGGCTTGGTAGTGGAAGTGTGTCATGGCTATGTCTACACCTGCCAATGCTGCGTACTTACCAACAAAAAACAACTACAACAACACCCCTCATAATAAAAGCGCCAACAATGCTTGATTGCCTCTTCATATTTGATTTACTATTTTCCACTCACAACCAATCGCTTTTGTGCCTTGCTTTCTCGCTGGCATTCGCTGCCTTCGCTTCGTGCCACAAATCGCTTCATATCTTCAAATGATTTCTGTATTATTTTTTTTTTTTTGGTTTTTACTCTCCCAGTTGTGTCATAAACATTTCAGCAATTCATGCATTTCATCTAGCTCATCCCCAGTTCAATTCTCCATTCATTTATTTGATCGTTTTAGTTCGTTCGTCAGTCTGCCAGCCAGTCAGTTTGCCAGTGTGCTATTCTTCAGTTATTCATTCATGCATTTCTGTGTCGAACAGTTAATGCGGATGTTATTAGGTTATTAGTTGCAACATTGTAGTTTTTATTATTATTGTTGACTTTTTTGTTTGTTTGTTTGCTTTACAAACTGCATTTACTGTTGTGATGCTGAAATTACTGCTTTTTATTCTCTTCCTGCTTTTTTACAAGTTTTGTGATATTTACATTAACGCTAAGGCGCTCATGATGCTAGTAAGGTGGTAACTTAAGGGTCCAACTTTTTTCACTATTTGTAGTACTCGTCTTCACTTCATACTAAAATACCGATTTTAGTACTTTCATTTCTTTTACCTCACACACATTTCTCTTTTTTGTGAAATAAATTACAATTTTCAAACAGTTTGGCAACCCTCTTTAGAATTATTTTTAACTGTAAGTTTTTTGATACCATTTTTTCCTGAATTTCTTATTGTAATAGCTTACATATTGGTCAGATTTTTTGATATAAAAACTTCAAATAGGTGGCAACCCTTTTCAGAATTATTTTTAACTGCAAATTTTTTTGATACCAATTCTTCCTGAATTTGTTTTTGTAAGTAATATATAAGCAGATTTTTTGACATCAAAATTTCAAATAGGTGGCAACCCTTTTCAGAACTATTTTTAACTGTACATTTTTTGAACTGTACATTCTCTTTGTATTTATTCTTGTAATTCTTCCCTATTGATACAAAAAATTGACGAACAAATTTCAAATAGGTGGCAACTCTCTTTCAACTTTCAACATTTCCAACTGCAAGTTCTCTTAAACCTCTTTGGTTTGAAATCCATATTGTAATAATTTACCACTGATCTAATTTTTTGACATTTAATTCTAAAATAGGTGGCAACCTTAACCAATAATATTTTAAATCTTAAATTTTCTTACACCTCTCCGCTTTGATTCTTATATATCTTAATTATATGCAGAATAAAAATATTTGATAACCGATAGTTTTCAAGTGTGGCAACCCTGCTCTGAAAATTCTTTAACAGCATGTTCTCTTAAACTTCTGCAACTTAAAATTTATAAGAACATTTCTATATTATATTGATGAGTTTTTTTTGCATAACATTTTCAAACAAGTGGCATCCTTCTCCAAAAGTATTTCCAGTTGTTAGCTTTCTTGAAGCTCTCCAGTTTGATACGCATTTTGTAATAATAATTTACAAAAAATATTTTTTTTTTACTGAACTGTTGCAAATGTGGCAACCCTTCTTCTAAAATATTTTCTAGTTCAAGATATTTTGAACTTCTCTGACTTAAAATTCATAATGTAGTATAGTTCCAAATATATATTTTATAATAATAATATACTAAAAATATTTTTTTATTGAACTGTTGCAAATGTGGCAACTCTTCTTCTAAATCATTTTTCTATTCAAGCTTTTTTAAATCTCTTCAACTTTAAATCCATAATGTAGCATGTACATATATATTTTATTGATTAACTTTTTTTGCATAATATTACCAAACAAGTGGCAACATCCATACATTTTTTTTTCAATTGCTAGCTTTTTTGAAGCTCTTCAATTTGATACCCATATTGTAATAATTTCTTTATTTTGTAATTATTTTTTTCATTAAAAATTTCGAAAAGGTGGCAACTCTACTCAAAAAATTTTTAACTAATAACTTTATTAAATATCTTCAGTTTTACACCCATATTGTAATGGTTTAATTATGATAACATATTTTTAAAAATAAAATAGGTGGCAACACGAAAAATAAATTTTTTTAAATCATAAATTTGATATCTTTATTTCATTGATTTTTGTTAGATCATAAAATTTTTCATACAATTTCCAAACAGGTGGCAACCTTTATTTGTAATATATAATATAATAATAGTCTAATATTTAGTAAAAAATAGTATAATAAAAAATAATATAAAATAAAAATTTCTAGAAAAAATACAAGCAAAGAAACAACAAAAATTTCTGTTTACAAAAATAAACATTAAATTGACGAAAATCACATACCAATCCACAAAGTCTTTATTTACACTTACTTAAGCATCATTTAACCAAAGTTCGTACCTTTACAAATCTTCTTCAGACCTACCACTTTTCGCTTTCTATTTTACTTCTTCAGCTTTTCCTTAACTTATTCATAAATTAAGATAACTACGCGTGTTGTTGTTGTAATTAATGTTTGTTTTTACTGTAAATATATGGAGAAAAAAAACCACATCAATATTATTGAACAGCAAATAAAAAGAAATCAATGCGTTTTTGTGCGGTCAATCACCTGCGGCACTAGCGTAGAAATCATATGTGACGCTGGAAGAAGTATTAAACGCCAAGGTGGCCTACCAGCTGATATTTCGGTATACTGGTTTGTGGACTCGAGTGTATGGCTGTTATAAGCGTATTAAGCACAATGCCGCAACTATTAGATAAATATCTAATAAATATACTAGTTATGGGCGAACAATCTCAACGGTCGAAATAGGTTCAGGTTTTGTTTGACGTAGAGTTAAAAAAATTTTAAAAATTTATGATAAAATTTTGTTTTTTATTTTCCTACATGCATCACATTAACTTTGACAATATGGTTTTACATATGTATAAGATTTATTGGAAGTATAAAATCCTTAAAGTAAATACTAAACATTCTAGAAGAAGAAATTAGAAGGAATTGAACAAGATATTATTATGAAAAACTTATCAAACCCCTCAGCCCTCTTTATTTCACGACCTTCCACCATTGTCACATATAGATAATTGTGGCTAAACTTTCTAAATCATCTAATATATTTGCTTCGGTGATAACAAAATTCCAAAGAATTCGTAAATAATGACCTTCGTAGCCAGACAGGATAATTTTCTTATTCATTTTAAGCATCTCCTAATTAAGACAATTTCGAATTGAATTCTAGAAATACTTGCATTTATTGTTACTCAGAATTAGGCTCATAATTTCAAACCCGAAATCGGAGAGTTTTACTTTTTTAAATACTTGTGAATAAAATAAATAAAATGTGCTTCAAAATGTCTGTGTATTTTTCTAAAACTCCAACTTTTTTTCATAAACTCGAGTTTAAGCTAGCGAGTTTATCAAAAACTGGCAGCGCTCTCTTTGATGGCAAACTGCCAAAATTAAATTGAGTAGAACTGTTTTGGTTAAACTCTGAGTTTATGTTAAATTATGTTTATGTTAAATTATGTTAAACTCTGAGTTTTATTAATAAACTTAAGTTTATGCTGTATCCTCATAAACACCAAAAATGTGTTAATTGAAGTGAGTTAAAGGTATTCATGGTATGATAAACTCGGTGTTTATGGTAAACACCAAAATTAGAAATAAACTCGAGTTAATTTTTTTTCTTTTTAATGTTATGTTTTATTATTTAAACACGAAAATTTTTAATAAACCTGAGTTTATGCGAGTTAATGATATTCATTGTATGTTAAACTCATGGGATCTTGCATGAATTTCTTACACACCGCACGCGTGTCTTTGCTCAGCGTGGTGGAGAACATCATCACCTGCTTGGCGTATGGTGTGCTGCGGAAGATCTCCTGCACATCGCGACGCATATCAATCGCCTCCAACATTTGATCGCATTCATCGAGCACGAAGTGTTCGAGATGCTTCAAATTCAGTTTCTTGTTGCGTATCAAAGCCAATATGCGTCCTGGAGTGCCGACAATGATGTGTGGCATGGTGTCTTTGAGCGATTCCTCATCATTTTGTATGGCTGAGCCATCGCAGTAGATACCGATCTGCACATTCGTCATATACTTGGCGAAGCGTTCGTACTCTTTGCCAATCTGGTAGGCCAACTCATCTGTGTGACACATAACCAGTACGTTGGGCACATGCTCCTTGGGTTCCAGCTGCTGTAGCGTTGCTAGCACGTACACTGCGGTCTTACCCGTACCAGACTTGGCCTGACACAGAAGATCCAAGCCGAGTACGGCTTGTGGTATGCATTCGGTTTGCACCTCAGATGGATGCTCGAAACCGCAGTCCACAATGGCACGCAGTATTTCGGGTTTCAGCAGAAAATCACGAAAGCCGGAGCTGTGCATGGACACATATGTGCCCTTCATGTATTTTTTTGGTTTTTTGGCGACCTGCTCGGTGGTTGGCTTGTTTAGCTCCTCATCCTCGTAGTCCAAAAGATCAATGTTATCAGATATAGTTTTTTTAATTATTTATTACTCTATTAAAGATGAAGCGTTAATTTGTGTTTGCAAGTATTTAGAATTTTAGATTTCAGAATATGACTTAGAAGTTTCACTGCGAGTCTGTCTTCGTCAGTATCTAGTAAGTGTTTGTTGAAAATAGTCCTTGCTGCTGCCGTTTTTATACGATTTGCGCCGCTCTAATTTTGGTATGTTTTCGCAGGTAGTTTACGTTTAATCCCCTGATGCAACCTTGCGTTAAGAAGATTCTTTTGTTACAAAAAAAATGTACACATTTTAATAGCTTTCTATCTGCATTGTGCTGAAGATGCTTCGGTTGAAGACAAAGGGTTTTGCAACATTTCAATATTTGCTAAATGTTTCTATGAAGGTTAATTTGCTATGTTTTAAATTGCCTTTTAAGGCCGTCAATTGAAATATTTTTTAGAAATATACTTTTTTTCGAAAACTGAATATAACCTAATGAATGAGTAATGAATTTTTTGAAGTTTTTTTTATATTTAATAGTAATCCTTACGATAATCTATTAATATATATATTTTTCGATTTAATCTTAATCATTCATATATTTTTTTGTTTGAAAATTGTTTTTCCTAAACTTCGTGTTTATGTTAAACACAAAACTTATTAATAAACTCGAGTTTATGCTGTATCCCCAAAAACACCAAAAATGTAGTCATTGAATCGGGTTAAAGGTATTCATTGTATGGTAAACTCGATGTTTATGGTAAACATCAAAATTAGAACAGAACTCGAGTTAATTTTTTTTATTTGTTGAACTCTGTTTTTATGGTAAACATGAAAACAATAATTATAATAACTTTAAGGAGACTCATCACGACAGTAAACACTTAAACTACAAATAAACTCGAGTTTGTGTCGTATAGACAATCTAAACATTAAAAAATGGTGTTTAAGACGAGTTTAAGGCATTATTTTGTCTGAGAAACTCCGTGTTTGTGAATAATGTTTATGGTAAACTCCTAAAATTTCAATAAACTCGAGTTTGTGCAATGATATACAATCTGGCCATATATATAATAATATAAGTAACTAAACCCTCTAATTTATAAACTCGGGTTTAAAGTTCGTGTTTACGAAATGCTGTGAGTTAAAGTCACTTTTTAGAGGCAGAAGAGAACAAAGTATTTTTCAACTAAATTCAAAGTTTGTTGGTGTAAACTGAAATCGGATTAGCCATTAAGCGGTTGCTCTGTTGCCTACTTGACCTTGTTTAACTCAATGAAGACTGCGCATCAAACTAAAAATAGCGACACCTACTCTTTATGAAGTTTAACGTGAAATTTAAATATCTTTTATTTTATTTTCCCAAAAATACGAATATACTTTCATTTGACTTTTACAAACAGCAATTCGCATTTCACATTTATTGACAAGAAATGAAAATTCCACTGGAAATTAAATACAACGCGCCGCATGCAACAACGCGCACATGACTGTCACATGCAATTTAGCGGTATTGGGATTTTTGAGCAGCTGTAAACAAATTTTGTTGTCATTTTCCACAACAACGGACTTGACGACACGACGACGCACAAGGCACTCGCTGGCGGCGGAAAGATGCGCGGCAGCGAAGGCGCAAAATGCGGATTTCACTTTTATATGAAAGATAAGTGAAATGCGGGAATGAAAATAAAAATTGTAATAAAAAATAAGGAAAAAAATTAAAAAATAATAAAAAATACAAAAATAAAATTACAAAAAAAATATTGAAAAAAAAAAATTATAAAAAAAATAAATAAAGAGGAAAATAACAGAAAAATGTTCAAGGCAACCATGAAGAAGGAGCTGAAGAAGCAGCGGAGGCTGTAAGTCAACTCGGAGTTGGACGAATGTGTACGTCAGCGCGATGCTTGCGTAGAAAAGTATAGATTTATTAATGTTAGGCTTTTTCCTTATTATTATTGTTGTTGTTTTTTTATTGCTGTTGCACAGCAAATCAACTTTCAATTATATTTCGCGGCACTCATAAATTTGAATGTGATTGCTTTGCTGAGCTCCGCACATACATATATCAGTGTGTATGTGTCCAGAAAATAAAAGTTAAGCTTAGCCTTGACCAGTCAGCTGTGGATATCATACATATAAATATATACACACCAGTCTGTGTCTGCATATAAATAATTCGCGCTGCTGCCGCAAGCAAAAGAAATGGAAAACGATTACATTTCGAAAATTGTTGATTACACATGTATTTTATTCAATATTATTTTGTTGTTTTTGCAATAATTTACATAGTCAAAAAGCAAAAGAAAAACGAAAAAAAGACACAATAACTAGTCGGCTTAACGCTTGTTGACAACAACAACTCTCTTGAAAAAAAAACAAAGCAGACGTCAGTCTTCAGCCACAGCTGCATTGGCCATATTCCCCGTCCGTATTCCGTACACGTAGGCAAATTTAATGTCACTTTCGGTGTGCCTAGGCGCTGACAAAAGCATCAACATTATTATGCACACAACAATGCGAAAGGCTTTGAGTAATGTGTAGTCAGCTGACAAAGCCACAAGCAAGCAACAGTAGAATAGCGTCGAAACATATGTGAAGTGGCCAACAACAAAGCGTGTTCTTTGTTCTTTTCACACACCAAAATAGTTGTGGTTGTTTTTGTATTTTTTTTGTTGCTGTCTGCATATGAAGTTGTCGTAAAATGAAAGAAAGAATAGCATTTTGTAAAAGTGTAGAGAGCATCATGTATGTATGTGGAGACCGCAAGCTAAGAAAGCGAAGAATTTTGGTAAAATAAATAAAAAAATTTATATATATCAGTTAAACTCCAGCACCAATTTCATCAGGAGCTTCTAGATAGAGATTATTCATATATCATCCATTCGTCCATCTACATAGAATTATTATGAAACAAATTGAGTATCATCTCTGGTCTTTTTACGCGTTATTAGATAATACGAGGGCTGCTATATATATTTCTGGCCTAATAATGAAAATAGGAATATTTATCAACGAAAATGGTTTTATTGTTTTTCAAAATAGTCTCCATCAAGATTTATACACTTTTTTTGAGCGATTGTCAAATTGTGCGGGATCCAACGAGAACAAACCTTTTTTACGGCCGTACGGTATCGATGTTTTCTGGCACAACGGCTGTTTTTGGACGACCTTTACGGAATTCGTCTTTGATCGAGCGTCGGCCACGATTGAATTCGCTGTACCAGTTTTTCACAGTGCTATAGGATGGTGCTTCATAGCCATACAAAGATTTTAGTTCATCGATGAACTCTTGTCGCGATCGATGCACTCTCCACGTCGAAAGTTGTGAAAAATGATGGCACGAAAATGTTCTCGAGTTAATTTTTGGCCGAGATGAATTGTTTAATTCTCTGTAAATAAAACAATTCACGATTGTTTTAACAAAACGTTCTGAGGGATGTTATGCTAAAAAATGTCAAACTTTCCAATGGAAATGTCAGATTGCACCTGGCAACACTTAGTGTTGCCTAGGCCGGAAATATATATAGCAGCACTCGTACATAGTTCTGAAGATAATCTTTTTTAAGACCGACTTGAGTTTTTAAGTAAGGTCTTTCGATTTGACATCAGAAGAAGATTTTTCCAAGATACAACCCCTGCTTATTGAGGCTCTACAGATCTTATCTTATCTTATCTGTATAGAATATTTTCGCTAAATCTTTATTCATTTTTATCCTAAACTGAGAAACTTCTTTAAAAAAAAATGTTGGTAGAAAAGCCGGTTCGGTAGCATTTTGAGAGAATACCAGGGAGTTCATAATAAAGGTTGGCACCTTTACTTTTTTAAGAAAAAAAAAAAACCACAGAACATTCAAATTCAGTGGGGAATGTTTATTAACATTCGCAAGAACATTCTTTAGCATTTACCGACCCACAAACCGCACCAAACCGTTGTTTTTTCTGGATGAAATGACAGCTCTTGAATCCCTTCAGGTTGCTCTTCACGCCAAATTCGGCAATTTAGCTTCTTTACATACCCATGGAGCCAGTAACGGACCTCCTTGCTGAACAGAATTTCGTTCGAAAACGTCAGATCTTCTTGGAATTTTTGAAGAGCCCGTAGAGCGAAGCGATGTCGCTTGGGAAGGTTAAGGTTCTTGCACATGATGTATTTGTACGTTTTTAATTTAAGATCTCGCAAAAAATGCGCTAAGTCGTTCCATAGGTCAGTCTGAGTTGTTACGAACGGCGCCGAATCGATTCTTTACGGTTTTCGTGTACACGCTCAACAATGGCTGTCAAAAAATACCAAGAAAATCGGTAGAAAAATAAAATAAAAATAAGTCTTTTAACATTGACTTGAGAGCTTAAAAATATCTTACATTGCGGCTTTAAGACTTTTCGAATTCAGTGGTCTATAATTTTTTTAAGCGTTCTTTTATAAATAATGTAATATGAACCTGTTAAGAATTACAGCTAGACTTAGTACTTAAATGAAATTAATGTATATGAGCGCACCTTTTATATGAATTGTATGACATTTATTAACTTATATACTATTTACTTAATTATCGGATTCTCTTCACCACCTGGTATGGATCTTTATGCGATTAGGATAGAGTTTGTTCCAAAATTAACTTTTTCAGTTAACATATGGCCAGATTTTCCTTCAAACGACTAAAATATCGACCGTTTTTTACAGTTAGAGAGTTCTGTGATGGGTGATTCCTCTATATAAGCCCTAATAACAAAAGTGTCTTTAGAGCTGGAAGCAAATATTTAAGGAAGTTATTTCCAGATTGTTGATTTTTTAATATCGATTATTTTATATTAACCATCAGCTTAAAATATATAAGAGTTTTGTTAAATAAAATTCTCTGGTAGATGGCGCTGTCGTCAAAATTTTGAAAAAAATCGTGTTTATAGTTTTAATTGGCACAGATTTGTGTCACAAACAGCTCTAAAAGCCAGCAGAAGGAAATACATATGTTCTCAATTATCTTACTTTGAAAGATTTTTCCTTAAAAAGTTCAAATTCAAATCTAGTAATTATCAACTGTTTCAAAAGTAGGTCGAAAGCTATAAGCGCTAAAAAGTAAAACAAATATTTTTGACTTATTTAATTTACACAAATTT
This sequence comes from Zeugodacus cucurbitae, assembly GCF_028554725.1. Lineage (NCBI taxonomy): Eukaryota > Metazoa > Arthropoda > Insecta > Diptera > Tephritidae > Zeugodacus > Zeugodacus cucurbitae. Next base: position 11,357,113 of record NC_071669.1, read on the forward strand.
CATGCGAAAACTCCAATACTCATTAGTGCAAAATACTCGCAAGAAAATCACCGAAAATTGGCATTTTCACTCGCCTCGCAATCAACGAATTTTCATGCTTGCAATTTTCATGGGTACGGCCGGTGTGACGCCAGTCGCGCGATTGTGGTCCAAACATATAACCGCATTCCACAGACACCTGTAGCGGTGCAGCAAAGTGACAACTAAGTGAAGGAGGAGTACAGAAGGCGCAACAGCACTGGTAAGCGGCAAGTGTGGTGCAAGCTTGTTGCAATCATAACCAGTTCAACGACTTGCCGCTTGCCAATTCAACAATTCGCCAATTCGCTGAGCTGATAGCGCTCTGTGTGCCAGCATACGCAGCGTCCTTTGGCACAGCGGCGGCAATGCTTATGGATTCGATGCGCTGACGGCATTACCAGTATGGCACACACACACGCGCGCGCACACATGTGACCGAAAAACCGAATCAAGCGACACGTCAATGCTGGCCGCTTGGGTATTGAGCACGCCAGCGAGACGTTAACTTGTTTGGCGGAAAAGTTGATAAGCGAAAAAGTTGCAGCAAAAAAAAAAAAATATTGAGAAAAGCAATAAAAAAATTGAAAAGCCACCATATTTGCGCACTTGTTGTTGTGACATAAGCGGCCAGTTTTCGGACAACGTTGGCACGTAATTAAATGTTGTTTGGAAATGGCGTTTGAATTGGTAAAGTGTTTGCTTAGCTTGCATTGGTGCGGATGCGAGTGGCCCACGCGGCGACAGGCAACAAAGTTGCAAGTGGCAAGCAAGTTGCCGAGTTCTGCACTTCCAAAAGCATAAAGTGAGTTTTGCAAAAGCTATAAATTTGATTAGTGAATTTTTTTAGTAAAAACCTATTTTTTTAAACAGTGACTAGCAAAAATGTGCTGAAAATTACAAAAAAAAAAATAAATTAAAAAATATAAATTTGATTAGTGAATTTTTAAGTAAAAAAATAAAATATTTTTCAGACAGTGACTACCAAAAATGTACTCAAAAGTAGAAAAAATATATATAAAATATGGAAAAAATGAAAAAATAAATTTTGCAAAACTATAAATTTGATTAAATATTTTTTTAGGAAAAAAAAAATTATTTTTTAAACAGTTACTACCAACAATGTGCTGAAAGTAGAAAAATATTTAAAAAATTAATTAATTAAAAAATATAAATTTGATTAGTGAATTTTTAAGTAAAAAAATAAAATATTTTTCAAACAGTGACTACCAAATAATATATATAAAATATGGAAAAAATGAAAAAATAAATTTTGCAAAACTATAAAATTGATTAAATATTTTTTTAGGAAAAAAAAAATTATTTTTTAAACAGTTACTACCAACAATGTGCTGAAAGTAGAAAAATATTTAAAAAATTAATTAATTAAAAAATATAAATTTGATTAGTGAATTTTTAAGTAAAAAAATAAAATATTTTTCAAACAGTGACTACCAAAAATGTGCACAAAAGTTGAAAAAAATATAAAATATAGAAAAAAATAAAAATAAAAAAATTTGCAAAACTATAAATTTGATTGAAGAATTTTTTAGTAAAAAAAAAATGTTTTTTTTTTAACAGTGACTACCAAAAATGTGCTGAAAAGTAGAAAAATATTTAAAAAATTAATGAATTAAAAAATATAAATATGATTAGTGAATTTTTAAGTAAAAAAATAAAATATTTTTCAAATAGTGACTACCAAAAATGTACTCAAAAGTAGAAAAAATATGTATAAAATATGGAAAAAATGAAAAAATAAATTTTGCAAAACTATAAATTTGATAAAATATTTTTTTAGGAAAAAAAAAAATATTTTTTAAACAGTTACTACCTAAAATGTGCACAAAAGTTGAAAAAAATATAAAATATAGAAAAAATTAAAAAAAAAAATTTGCAAAACTATAAATTTGATTAAAGAATTTTTTAGTAAAAAATATATTTTTTTTTTAACAGAGACTACCAAAAATGTGCTGAAAAGTAGAAAAATATTTAAAAAGTTAATGAATTAAAAAATATAAATTTGATTAGTGAATTTTTAAGTAAAAAAATAAAATATTTTTCAAACAGTGACTACCAAAAATGTACTCAAAAGTAGAAAAAATACTTATAATATATAGAAAAAAATGAACAATAAATTTTGCAAAACTATAAATTTCATTAAAGATTTTTTAGCAAAAAAAAATATTTTTTAAACAGTTACTACCAAAAATGTGCACACAAGTTGAAAAAAATATAAAATGTAGAAAAAAATTAAAAAAAAAAATTTTTGCAAAACTCTAAATTTGATTAAAGAATTTTTTGGTAAAAAAAATATTTTTTTTTTAACAGTGACTACCAGAAATGTGCTGAAAAGTAGAAACAATATATATAAAATATAAAAAAATCAAAAAAATTTGCAAACTAAACATTTGATTAAAGAATTTTAAGAAAAAAAATATTTTTTCTTTTTTAACAGTGACTACCAAAAATATGCTATAAAGTAAAAAAATATAAAATAAAAATTAAACAATTATAAAAAAATGTTGCATAAATATACAGTTGATTAGTGAATTGAATATTTTAGTGAATAGTAAATAGTGACTACCAAAAATGTGTGCAAAAATGAAAAAAATAGTTCAAAAATTCAAAACAGACTTTAAAATAAAAAATATAAAAGCAGGTGCTTAAATTAATAATTATTAAAAAAAAATAATTAAAAAAATTCAAAAAAAAAATTCTAAAAAATACTTAAAGCACCTGCATACATTTATTTATTTTTATTTTTTTCTCATTCCATTTATTCTTCACTTAACCAACGGACCAGTTTTTCCTACTCAAAATAATTAAAAATAAATTTACTTTTATTTTCAACTTTGGACAGCGCGTGGGAAAAAACTACCGCGCACCACTTGTTATTCGTTCCAGTTTTTTGTTTTTACTATTTTTTGTTGTTGTAGACTCATTTGCAAAAAAAATAGCCACAATCGTAGTCGAAATAAATACGCTTGACTGCACAAAGCAATAACTAATGATGACCTTGTTTTTACGCGGCGCAACTTTAGCAAATGAGTTTGTCGCTTAAGTCTTTTGTTTACTGCTATTTTTGGCGCAACGGTTAATGCAAATGATGAAAATAGAAAAAATACGAAATTTTTAGTTGTGCAAAGTTAATTTGCTGCAGATAATCAATTGTGTAGTAGATGATAAAGTTGAAGAATTCGGAATAATTTTGAGAATTTTTCCAAGGCAGACTTAATAAATATATATGAAAAAAAATTAAAAAAAAATTAAAAAAAAATAATAAAAAAATTAATATTTTTCGAGTTAATTGAAGCTGAGAAATCTGATTTTTTTGTTGAACAAGCCCCTTGATAAAAAATTGAAATGTTTCTTCTTCACAGTGCTTCAATTCACCTAAGCTTCTCTTCGCCACTCAATAAAAATCATTCAAAAAATTCCAAACCATTTACACATGCCACCACATGAGGCGTAGAAAATGTAATTTTATTTAAACAACAATAAAAAGACGTACACCACATGAGTGTTTGGTGGGCTAGACAAAGCTTGCTTCACACACTTATAGATTTATATGAACACACACACTCTTATACATTTATATATTGCCTATATGTATATTCATCTCTGTATTCAAGAGTCGTATTCTTCTCATGCCCAGTTGCTGAGATTTCAATTTACTTTATTCCATTACATTACATTTGTCTGCATACCGTGGCGAGTATCAAAGAACGTAGAAACTATAAATCTTTTTTGCGGGACAAAATAATAAGTTTATTTCGCCCAAGGGTGTGGCGGTTGGCTGGCTGCCTATCATAAAAGTACAGTGAAATATTTTGTAGAAAAAATGTAAGTTAGGTGACTGTGAGTGAAAAAATGCGGGGTGGCGTAGCTAGGTGATGAGAAAGATACTCAACTACTAAGAAATTGCTAAGACTGTCGCAGTGGCAGTAGTTTGAGGGGGAAATAAATAATGTAAATATGTAGATTTGTTTACAAAGTTGATTAAAGAATTTCATATTACACACTTTTAGGTGTTTCGGAAGAATGTTGTTTATTCTCACTAGTTGTTTTTTAAGATGTAAGCTTTTATTAACCCTTATGTGGTCATATATATTATAGATAAAACGTTTTGAATATTTTTTCTACAGTTTTATCAAAATTTGTAGATATTTAATTTTTATGTTTTTTGAGGAAAATATAAATATTTTGATATATTTTAAATATATTTTCATACCAAGTAGATTAAATAATTTCATCTTATTAAGTGTTAGGTTATCTGAAATATTGTGATTTGGTCTCGCTGGTATTTACTTGTAATTTTTAGACCCTTAATAACTCTTATGTGATTACAATAAGCTATATTTGCAATAAGATGTGACGCCATTAGAGTATTTCAGAAAAAATTTGGCTATTGAGAATATATAAAGTTTTTTTTTTCCAATTTCAAACAGTGTTTTAGCTTAAAGATCGTATTTTTTTTGTTTTGAGTTAGTGAATCTGTATGTATAGACAAATTATAGTGAATTACTATGAAACTTTCATTATACTCATGTTTTTTTTATCAAGAAACTCATAATTTGATGTCCGTTGTTTATCAAAAGCTTTCACTAGGAGGCGCTGTACTTCATTTTCTGCCAATTTTTTTATGTTTTTTATTGAAAAATATAATTTTTTTACAGCTTTTTTTATGGCTGTATTATCCCATTTGTTGCAATTTTATTATAAAAACAAGTAAGGAAGGGCTAAGTTCGGGTATAACCGAACATTTTATACTCTCGCAATTTATTTATTTAACTTTATTTATATTATATAATACACAATTTGACCCACATATTCGTCATATATATTGTATAAAGTCCATTGAAAGTTGGAAACGATAATATTAGGTTAGAAGCACCGAGGTCCTCGTGTTCGATATATGGGGCCTTAAAAACCTATGGTCCGATTTCGGCGATTTTTAGAATGGGTCTGCCACACTATAAACATAGTATTTGTGCAAAGTTCACCGATATCTTCACTAGTGCTTACTTTATATATTGTAAAGTAAACGATTCAGATCGTCTTCAAAGTTCTGGTATATAGGAAGTAGGCGTGGTTGTGAAGCGATTTGGCCTATTTTCACATCATATAATTGGGATGTAAGGAAACTATTATAAACCCAGTTTCATTGAAATCGGTCGAGTAGTTCCTGAGATATGGTTTTTGACCCATAAGAGGGCGACGCCACGCCCATTTTCCATTTTGTGAAAAAATCTGAGTGTAGCTTCCATCTGCCATTTCTTATGTGAAATATAGTGTTTCTGACGTTTTTCGTTAGTGAGTTAACCCACTTTTAGTAATTTCAAACTAACTTTTGTATGGGAGGTGGGCGTGGATTTCTTTCATTTTTGGACTGTATTAGGAAGTGGCTAAAAAAACGACTGTAGAAAGTTTGGTTTATATAGCTTTATTGGTTTGTGAGATATATACATAAAACTTAGTAGGGGGCGGGGCCACGCTCACTTCCCCTAAAAAATTACATTCAAATATGCCCTTAATAGTACGATCCTTCATACCAAATTTTATTTCCATAGCTTTATTTATGGCTTAGTTATGGCACTTTATGTGTTTTCGGTTTTCGCCATTTTGTGGGCGTGGCAGTGGTCCGATTTTGCTCATTTTCGAAAGCAACCTTCCTATGATGCCAAGAAATAAGTGTGCCAAGTTTCATCAAGATATCTTAATTTTTACTCAAGTTACAGCTTGCACAGACGGACGGACGGACGGACGGACAGACAGGCATTCGGATTTGAACTCCACTCTTCACCCTGATCACTTTGGTATATATAACCCTATATCTAACTCGTTTAGTTTTGGGTGTTACAAACAACCGTTATGTGAACAAAACTATAATACTCTCTTTAGCAACATTTGTTGCGAGAGTATAAAAATTATATTTGAGGATATTACAAAGAATATTTAATTATTTTCTCACTAAAAACTCAATTCAAGTGATTATTTCGTAAAGCTTTAGGTGGTCATTTCCATGTTGTTGGCGGTTCAATTTTAAAGTTGGTCAGAATTGCCTTCGCGTAATCTAAGATTTTCTGGTGCTCCTCCTTTGTTGGCGGTTGCAGATATACCTACCCTTCGTAATAAGTACCCAGCACGTCGTCTCTCCGCATACTTTGCTGTTTTTAGATCTTCGACCACGAGAATGGCCCATTTCTTTGCGAAAGCATTGACCTCAACCTCACCCTTGCCTTCCTGCTTTGTAGTCAAACTCGGACTACTAAAATTTGGCTCGGGCTGTCGCCGACGTTGTTACTTTACTGGAGTTAACGTTAGCTGCAACTCCAGTGCTAGTGCTCGCCCTTGCTTCTAGGCCATGCTTAGCTCTTGCCTTTCCATTGGCCTTTTTAGAGCTCATTGAGAACGCAGCTCTTTTTCCGGAACTCCTTCCGGCTTTGTCGTTTTTGTTCTTTTTTCTTTATTTTTTTTCGTTCGAATTCATTCTTGCACCCAAGAGTGTAGGGGAAATCAGATCCGCTTGCGGATAGCCCCTGCTACGCAAGTAAGGCTACCTTTTTGCTTCCCCAAACATGGTAAGACCTCATCCCATGGTAAGACGTCATCGTTTAATGCTGTGCTATTGAGGAACAACGAACACTCAGCAATAAGGCCAGACCTTAGCTAGAATCCCTCCGACTGCAGCAAGTCGGACTGTTCTAGCCCGTTCCTGTTATAGTTGTGGCACTGTGGGGGAGGGGTTTGTGGGTGATTTTTGACAGAATTAAGATGCTTTTATTTATGTCACAAAAATTAAAAAATAATAATTAAAAAAAATATTAGAGTTTCTATGAAACAGCTCTTTAGTACCTAATAGTGTCAAAATGGGTTCAATATTTTCTTTTTTTGAATTATTAAAAATATTTTTAATATTGGAATGCATTTTAATCATGCATGATCTTATTTTTATAATAAATAAAAGTTTTATAATGAAATAAACTAGGCTTCCAGTACCTAAACTGTTCAATATGAGTTAATAATGAAAATTTCTGTCTGTAAATTGAATAACCACTGAATTAAGATGACAACAGCTATAGTAATTAGACAAAAGCTACATTAACATGTAGTAGTTCATTTCTATCATATGCTTTCACTAAGGGTTAAAATTTAGATTTATTATTTCTTTCGAGCACATAATTTACTTAAATGAATTTAAATGCATAATTAAGTGCCATAAAGCTATAAAAATCCATTTAATTTTAAATAACTAAAAATCAAAGCTCTAAATAACGAAATATTAAATTTATTGCCAGTACATCAGTGTCACCAAATGGGTTAATAAGGCAATTTCCTTTATTATTTTAAATATTAACTTTCACTTAAATTATCTACAGCCAAAGAAAACCATTCAAAATTATTTAATGACCTTAACTATGTAACCAAAGTATTCCATTAAGGGTTAAGATCTGCAATATCACTAAATTACATTATTTATTATTAATTAATTAAGTCCATTAATGCTTTATTTAGTTCTAAATAGCTATAGAAACCCGCTTAAATTTAAATAATTGAAAATAAAAAATCTAAATAACCAAATAAAAGATCGGTCGCCAGTACCCCAGTGCCAAAAAATGGGTTAATTAAGCAATTTTTTTTTATTATTTTAAATTTTGTCGCTCACTTAAACTAACAGCAACAACTACAGCAACTCATTCAAAAATAATTTATGACCTTAACTGTATAACCAATGTGTTTCACTAAGGGTTAATATATACAATTTTATTAAAGTACAATATTTATCGCCAATTAATTCCAGTATTGCTCAATTAAAGTTCTAAAAAGCTACAGAAACCGCTACATTTTAAATAATTGTAAAATAAAGTTCTGAATAATTATATAAAAAATTTGTCGTTAGTACCGCAGTGTCACTAAATGGGTTAATAATATATTTTTTGGATTTTATCTTTCACTTGTATCACCTGTAGTTAAAGTAGTTCATACAAAATTAATTTATAATCATAACTATGCACCCAAAGTGTTCCACTAAGGGTTAATACAAACAACTTTATTAAAATTGTATATTTATCACCAATTATTTCCATTATAATATTGAACTTATGCACTTGCGCATGTGCGACGACAACTATCAGCTTTATTATTTACATACCAACAACGATTGTTGTAAATTTTTACACTTATCTGCAATAAATATTTGATTTATGCTTAATGCAAGCTGTCACTGGCGCTTGCTTACAGTGCAATAAAGCATGACTTGCTATACAATTCTTGCCTGCAAACACAAAAATATATAATCATACATATACATACACATAAAAAAATATATTTTAGTTGTACGTCAACTCCGGCTTACAAATAACTCCACGCAATCGTCGCTTTTGTAATAATTCAATATTGAGCAAAAATAATTTGATCATAATTTTTTTCAATAAATTTTTGCAATTTTCGCATTTTTGCCAACGCACACAGCTTCTGGCACACCAATCATTGATTGCTATTTATTCGTGTATTGCGGTTGGCGGTGAGAAAATAATTTTTTTTTTTAATTTTATTAAATATAATTTGTTGTTTTTGTTGCATTTTATGCGCGTATGTTACATTGTGATTAGTGGGTGTGTTTTCACATACATCAAAGACAAACACACTCATGCTTGATTCAACAAAAGCCACGAAAGTTCAAGTGAGTTCAGTCAATGTAAAAGAGAAGGTGTTGGCTGGCTGGCTGCGCATTTCCTGCGTTAGCAAATCTGCGATTTCGCATAGTCACTTGCAACATTTGTTGTTGTTATTGTTGTCGTTGCTGTTGTCTATCTTGTTGATAAAGTGAAAGTCGCCATCTTCAATGTAGAATCTTGATTTTGCGAGCAGATATGTGTTTAATTAATTAAGCGCGCGTCAGGCTGTTGGATTGTACATATGTTAGTGCCGTTGTGTTGTAGCGCACAGTCGAGTTCGTTGCTTAAGTCTTTTGTTTATTGCTGCTGCTGTTAATTGCAAGCGAATCGCCAACGTATTGTTAATGCTTAATGCGAAATTAAGGGATTTGGCGGTGATTTGAAAGGGTCTAAATTTTTTATTATACACTTTTTTATTTTTTTTTATTATTTTTAAAATATATGTTTTTTATATTTTTTTTTAATTTTTTAAAACAATTTTTTTATTTTTTAAACTTAAATATTTGTAGATATTGTTTATTTAATGTTTTTTTATTTTAAAACTGCTACTTTATTTCTTATTTTTATTTAATTTTCTCTTATTATTTTTTCATTTTATTTTAATGATATTTTGTTATTTTTATTTTTTTTTAAATTTTATTTTAACTAATTTTTTTTTTATTTTAATTATACTTTTTTATTTATTTTTTTTAATTTATCAAGTATATTTTTTCTTTTCATTTAATTTTTTTTGCTTTTTTCCTTCATTAATTTAACCTCCATTCGCATTTTTCCCAAGTGGCTTGCATGCCACTCCAGCGCCAAACTGCTAACAAATTGATTATATAAAATCAATAATGCACATTTTAATGCCTGGCTTAACACGAGATTTGCATATTTTTTATAAAATCGCTTGAAGCCACAGTCATTTGTTATGCTACATTTGCCATGCCACACATGTCAGGCGATCATTGCTATTTGCTACGATCTATTAAGCATTTTTTGTGCTTTTTATTTGGGCTATTAGTTTGCTGTGGTTAGTTTTAAAATTTAAATATTTAAATATTATTTATTTATGCATTTTTTATTTACAAGTATTTTTTGTACTTAAAAAATTTTGATTTTTTTTTTGATTTTTAAGTACCTTTTTTAAATATTTAATTTTATTTTAATTTTTTTACAAAAATTATTAAAAAAAAATTTATAAAAAATATAAAAAAATTAAAGTTTAAGATTAAAATATTTAGAAAATGTTAAAAAAACTAATATACTATTTTAAATTTTAACCTTTAATTTTTAAATATTTTTTTTTAATTTTTAAAATATTTTTGTATTCTCTTCTTTAATATTTTTTCATTATGTATTAATTATTTAAATATTTGTCATTTGATTTAATATATTTTAGATTTCATATATTTTATTTTTGTTCGATTTTTTTTTACTTTATATAAAAAATAAATAAAATAAAAATAATTTTTTGGGCGTGTTTTTAATCATAATTTTTATTTTTAATTATTTAATTTTTTAAACTTGATTTTTTTCTTATTTTTTTAAATTGTTTTTTTTTCTAATTTTTTTTTATAACTGTCCCTAAAATATATTTTTCATATTCAGATGTTTGCTATTCTTGGTTTAATTTGTGCTTATTTTTTATATATTTTTAATAACTACAGTTTTTAAATTTTTTTTTTTTAATATTATTATAATATTTGTTTAAATTTTTTTTATTTAATTTAAAAAAATTATTTTTTAATATACGTATTTTTATTTTGTAATTTCAAATATGATTAATTTTTTAAATTTTTTATTTAATTAAAAAAAAATTTTAATTTTTTTAATACACATATTTTATTTTGTAATTTTAAAAATAAATGTATTTAAGTATATAATTTTTTGATACTTATTTAACATATCATTTAAGCTATAATTTTTAAATTTTTTAATTTAATTTTTTCTTTTTTATTTCATATTTTTTAGTATATATTTTTTAAGTATAGTTTTTTAATTTTTTTTTATTTTAATATTTTTATTTTTAATAATTTTTGACTAATTTTTTAACATTTTATGTGTTTTTCTATTACATACACTTTTCTCTAAACCAAACTCCCAACCCTTACTATCGCAGTTATTTTAACGATTAATTTTTCATTGCACCAGTAAACCGACAACACACCTAATTTTTTTTTAAACCATTGCACACCCAGTCACACAAACATACCTAAAATATTCATATGCCATGCATCGCGTTGCTTTTTATGCCATATTTACTCTTTTCATGCCTTCATTGGCATGCAGTTAGCTTAGCCATAACTGCGGCGCGCTAACTAGACATTCAAATCGCCGTTCAAATAGTCTGCAAACTAGCTTGGCCGTCGTCAGCTTGCCGGTAGACCTTGAAAGCTGTACGTCTGAATTTTTATGCAACTGTGTCTCATTGTCTTATTCATAAGCTATAGCTATAGCTATTTTTATTTTCCATTTTTACGTTTAAATATTACTATTTTTTATTATTTTCCCAGTTAGTTTATTAAACAAAATTGTTGGAATAAAGGTTAAGTGTTCGTTGTTTGCATAAGAGTTGCTAATTTTTAATTAATACCATGGGATTTCGTACTTAAATCCTCGAATCATTAGTAATTTTTAACGCTGAAGCAAAAAACTTGCATGCAGCGTCGGCCAAGCGCGCAGTACGACTGTGGCTCTGAGTGATTTTTTTGCTATTGTAAGTAAGTGTTGTAAGCCCTGATAGTTTTATAAATCGTATGGGAATTGCAGTTTATGGTATATGGGATTGTAAAACATTTCATTATAAATTCATCTTGTTGCTAATGGGTTCTCTTCAAATCTAGAAACGTATTAAGAACCAAGTAAGATTTTGGCAATTGAGGAACTTGCAGTAAGTTACACCAAAAGCGATAAAGACCCTACTTCCAATGGCCGTAATATTTATACACCACACTACTTCTGTGTCTAGTACATTAAAATCATCCGGCGTGTAGTATATTTCAATTTCGTCAGGGGTCTTGTCCTTCAGTTGCCTATGAATTGTCTAAATTTGATTAGGAAAACATCAAACGTCTTTGGCTAGCTCGGCTACTTTGTCGAAGCTTTATATCGATAGCTGTAAGCTTATACTAGAGCTTTTTGTGAGCTTTCATCTATTTTTAAACATTTTTCATTATGAGCTTTAACTTTTCTTATTTCGCTTTGTTTCATATTCCCAAAATTACGCTAAGAAGCTTGCTTGCAATAATTGTAAGTTTACTCAAGAGCTTTTTGTGAGCTTTTATCATTCATGAACTTTCATATATTCTTATGATGTTTCATTATTTATAAATATATTTAATAGAGGTAGTAGGAGTAAGTTCGGCTATCAACTTTTTCGAAATTTTCAATCAATAGCTTAAAGCGTACGCCAGAGCATTTTGTGAGCTTTCATAATGTTTTTAATTTTTTTCTATTGCGTAGGTTCACTTACCTAAAGTTACGCTGAAATGTTTAGTTGAGCTTTTTGAGCTTTGTGTGAACTTTTAACATTTCTTATGAGCTTTATAGTATATTTCTATTTCCTCAGTGATATTGGTCTTCAATCTTACATACATAAAGTTACAGTGAAAAGTTTTTTGAGCTTTTATTATATCTTATGAGCTTTAATTTTTATCTTTTAGCTTTGTTTCAAATTCCTAAAGTTACGCTAAGAAGCTTCCATGCAATAGTTGTATTGTCTATTTGTGAGCTTAATATGAGCTTTTATTATTTATATATTTACTCCTACTACTATTTTAACGTATGATCTCTGCATCTTAATTTGTATTTTTTTCAAAATCATTTCTCTTTCAATTAAAATTTTTTTTTCAGTGTATAATCTCTAAAGAGTTTATGTACAATAAAATAATCATAATTAAATCAATTACAATGTGCTTGTTTGTAAGCATTGTAATTAAAATAAGGAGAGTTCTACATACTACTCACACACACACACTACAAACACATATACAAAGGCAGATCGGACCTGATGATGAGCGCAGAATCAGCGCTGCTGCTCAAAAACTCAATGAATATTTAATGGTTATTTGTTGATATTGTTAGCCGTTGAGTAGCATACCTTAAAGCCGCACAGCACAAGTAAATTGTATATAGAACAGTGGTTTGAAGTGGTGGTGAGTGGCGCGGCGGTCGAATGCGTTAGAAACAGGTTTCGCGGCAGAGATTGTTTTTGTTTTTCAATATACATTTTGCTTTGTTTACAATCATATGTTGGCGCTGAGATAAATTAAAAGATTTTGGGGAGCAGCATCAGATATGAGTTATAAGAAAAAATCGATGGTTGGAGTGGTTAGCTACACATTGACCAGTTTGCGATATACATATGTCTAACTCTATAGTAAATTCAAATATTTTATGTACTTATAAAGAACCGTTATGTGTTAAAACTGTAATAAATACGGTCCAAGAACATAAAATATTTGAAAAAGAATAAAAAGTAGCTATTTTATGGGAGCGCGCTCGCCAACAACCACAACGCGCTCTGAGATGCTTTCCAAATTTAATAGAAACTATTAAACCGCGCATCGCTTGATAACATAAAAGAGTAATAACAATAAAAACACGCAACAAATACATAAAGCAATAAAAAAGCAACAATCAAACAACGCAACGCTGATGTGTAAGTCGCTCTTTATGAGCCGCTAACGAGTTAATCGAGCGCCGAATGCCGCAACTTGCGCGCGCTCAGCGCACAGAGCGGCTTACGGCGCGCAGAAGCTACTCTTATTTACACTCACTAAAAATCACTCAAGCGCTCAAACAGCGCACCGAGCGCAATTTCATTCAAGTTTTATTAGACGCGCGCGCCGACGTCGAAAGCGCTACAACGCGTCACCCCGAAACACAGCGCGCGTCACAACGCAGCGCGCTTCTCAATACCGCGCACAACGCACCGCGCCGCGACGCTTTCACAACGAAATGCGTATATTTATTTATATTTTCTATTTTTAAGTTTGTTTATTTGCTTTCTACGCTATCAAATTGAATTTTCACACTCAAGCATGCATTATTTGTGGCCTCCTTAAGCAACGGTTGGCCGGTGCGCTGGCGCCGCACCGCTTCGCTCACATGCAGCTAGCGCGCTAGCTAGCAACCGGCTGTTAACTCGTTTCTTAAGCTGCTTAAATGTCTCGGCTAGCAAAGAGTCGCTGTCGCACACACACATACACACATGCGCGCTTGTTTCTTATTGTACTGCTATTTGTTAGCCCGTTGTCCAGCACAACAACTCAAGCAAACCCGCTTGGCCAACAAATAGCGCTTGGTCATAAAGGTGGTGCGCGGCGCGCGATGTGCGGTGCGCGTCAACCAGCTGTGTGTTGTTAGTGTTAGTGTTGGTGAGCAGCGCGCTCCGTACTAACACGTTCAGCCAGCGTTTGAGCTGAGTTTTGTTTGGCCGCCGCGCGCAGTTAGAGTTTGGTATGTTGCGCGTGCAACACGCGTTCGTCGTTCGCTAACATTTAACAAATATTCACTACTCTTTTGCATAAATTCTGTATATACATAGTATATGCAATTCGTTAAAATATACAGATATATTTTTTGCGTTTATCATAATTCCGAAACGTTGTGCGTTTTGTTTTTGTTAATTTTTGTGTGCTTTGTTTTTGACACAATTTCGTTTTAAATGAATTTCGCGTTTTAATACAGTTTTTTTTCGCGGTGCTCAGCATAACGCATCTGTGTATGTGCATGTGTGTAATGGAAATTGTATTTATTTTATTGCTATATTAATTCGCACAATTTATTGTGTCGTTAAGTGATTTTTTTGCAATTTGTTGTGTTGTGAAGTGGCCGAAAGGGGGGAATTCTGTGAAGTTTGTAATGAAAGCTTTCAAGTACGAAATAAACAAAAACACAGTGAGATTGTGTAATGAACGAAATGGGCAAGAGAAAAAAATTATAAAAAAGCCTAACAGAAAAGGAAAAAAATATAAAAAATAAAAATAAAACAAAAACGAACAAAAATGTTAAAAAAAGAAAATAAGTAAATAACAAAAAGAAAGTTTTATGAAAAAATCATATATAAAAACCTTTGGCTTTTAGTATTTACCGCTACCCTATTTTGCTGTAACTGGTCTAAAAAATAATTAATTTTGTATTTTATGCTATTCTGTGTACTCCAATTAGTATCTGAAATTAAAAATAAAGCACTTCGAATAATTTCCGTAAAAATACATATTTTGCTAACTACATTACAGCAATAACAAAAATATAAATAAACATTTTTTTATATATTTTTAAGAAATTATAGATATAATAATTAAAATTATTAGAAATTTTTCAAACATTATTTAAGGCGTTTACCCTAACTCAGCAACTAAAGAAAGAAAGAAACCGTTATACGAGAAGTGAAGGTACCGTTATAAACTTCGAAATCTAAAGTATTTCTCACGGAATAGTAATCCCAAGCATATTAGGAATAGTTTATATTCAAGTATACTATCAGTTTCAATATAATCGGTCAGTTCAATATTTTCTAATCGAGTACGCCTCTCGACAAAATTTTTTTTGCCATTCAAAAGTGGTTTGAATTGTATAAGACCTATAGTTTGATAAAGCTTCTTTGATATTTGTTATTGTCAACCGAAAACTTCTGAAACTTCGAATTTCCATGTAAAGGAACTGTGAACTATGTATCAAATTTATTTGTATAATACTTTACTGATCAAGTTGTATCAAATGGGCTTTAATTATTCATAGATTATTTGTAATTGGAGTAGAAGAACGAGATAGCTTAAAAATAGTATACCTTAACCAATTGATTAGAGATCATTCCTCTAATCTTACCCACTTTGACTTAAATCGAATTGAATTCGCCCTAAATCGGAATCTTATTTAGTGTTTTATTAACTGTTTGAGAATTACAGTGCCTTTCTACTCAGTTAGGGAAATAATAAATTCAAGGGCCCTAAAACTGTGCTACAATAAATTGTTCCTAAGTCGGCGTTATAGAAATGGTATAACTTTTGTAACAAAAAATAGTAAAATATTATATTTTAATCACAATAAATATACTGTGCTAATTAAAACTATACCGTTCTTCTAATAAAAGTTTAGAAGAAACTTGGTTCGACTTTTCTGTGATTTATTGCCGTAAGGCCGCAGTATTTACTATCCAGTTCCAATTCAGAACAAGACATAAGATTTATGTGCTGAATTTATAGATGTTGATCGAAAAATAATATTGATTTGTTTCAAATGGTTTTATCAGTGAAATTATAAATATTATCTACTGGAGAGAAATTTTCTTGCCACTGATTGCTCGAAAGTAATGATTTATAGTGATTTTCTTACTAAATAAGGACTTGATTAAGGATATAGTGTATTTAGTTATTATTCTGATGGCAATTCTTCTAGAACGTACTATGTTAGTAGGCTTCTAATCGTACCACGAATAGTTATTATTCTGATGGCAATTCTTCTAGAACGTACTATGTTAGTAGGCTTCTAATCGTACCACGAATAGTGTTTTGGAGTCTCGTTCATTGTTGCCCCAAAATTTAATCGAATAGCCTTTTCGCACAGAGGTTAATTGATCAATTAACCGGCCTTTGCTCGATTAAAGCGCTATATTAGTTCAATTTACCATACAAATGAAAAATCTTCTTAATTTAGTAAATTAATTTATACAATTTATATACGAATACAAATCGTGTTGAAATTGGAATGCAGCTCTGCGGTTTGTTGTCCACGCTGGAAGTTTGGTTGTGGTTATTGATAAAATAGCAATCTGCTGATGACAAAAAATTTTATGAACTGCAAAAACAAAAATGTATAACAGCTGAACATTAATCGAGTAGCCGGCTATGCGAAAGGCAAACACTGCTTTCTCAATTATAATCTTAATGTATTCAATGAATTTGGCTGTGCGAAAAGGCTATAAACTTGTGTAATTAATCAATAGTATTTTCAATTAGTAGTTCAGTAGTTTTAATTTTAATTAATACCTTATATAATGATAGGTGGTGCTTGACTTTGCACAGTGGTGTTCTCAACAGAAATTTTTGTCGCAATTTAATTATATTTTCTAGATTATTCGTGCTTTTCTTGCGTAGATGAATTGTTTAAAAGTATACCCTTCAAGTTGTGGTGTTTGTCTTTGCTTAATTAAATTATTATCAACCATTAGAAAGCAAGATTTTGAGAGTTAACTGATCATACAGTAAAGATCAAAACTTCAACTAGAGATGGGAGATGTATCTTTGTATACATCTTTAGTCACAAATATTGCTCAGCAACCTATGAATAATAAACAACATAACGGTAGAAAAGTGTGTATCAATGATCTTCTCGCTTTTTCCACCGTCAACAACATTAGTCAACGCCACATTGAGAAGTCACAGCATCGTGTAACAGCATCAACACTTTTCTTATTGGCAACATTTTAACTTTTTCCACAGCGATATGTACATATTGCCAACATCAGATCCGGCCAGACTGCCACACGACACCGGTGACCGCGACCGCGACGAGACCGCGACGGCTACACTGCACGCGCATTGATAAATCCATTAAAGAAATTTCTCTGCTGCTATGCGGCAGTTTGACTTGCTGTTGATGATGCTGTTGCATGTTGCATATTGTATGTTGTTGCCGTCGATTTAGCAAGTGACTTGCGACTTGCTTGTTGTTATTGTTGTTATTGCCGTTGTGGCGATAGCGCGTAGCGATGCAGAAAAATGCACAAATAAATAAAAAAAGGATGAGTTGAAATGAAAAAAAATCACCGTTAACCACTTTCCGTTCACCATTCACTTACTTATATCGATGTGTGTGGACAAGCGTGAAAGCAACAACAACAAAGTTATTGATAAGTAATACAAGTAATAGCAACAAAAGCTAGCGGCAACATTGCAGTAACAGTAAAAATTCCGGCAAATTAATAACAACAACAATAGCAGCAACAACAACAACAAGCGCGTTGCAAATCAAAAGGCAAAAATCGCAAAAAAATCACAACAAACAAATCGAAAATATCGCCAAGCAATGCGGAATAGCCCAAGTAAAAGGAAGAAGAAAGCAAGCAGCGCGAAGTAAAGTGCGCTTTTGTGTGTCTGTGTCCGGCCACTTGATTGCGAGAAATTTGCAGAAAGCGAAAAAATCATTGCATAGCGCCAATTCGCCGTACACAATGCGCGTCCAATTTGCAAGGGCAGCGCGGCGAGAGCGGAGAAACTGCAAGAAATTGAATTAAATTATGTGGAATGAATTGTAGTTGAAATTGAAATGAAATGAGAAGAAATTAATTTCATTGTAATTAAAAATAATTAAATATGCCAGAAGATTTGATGGAAGTTCGATACTTCAGTGTTTGCCTTTTCAGAGGTCTTCGATTGGTGCTTTGGTAAGGTTTTGTGTAGAAGATTGGATGTTTAACATCGCTTATTTACTCTAGAGGCTTATTTTTTATAAGATCATGGTGCTCGAGTTGTGGATTAGGATGATTTGAAGAAAGCTCGATAGGTCAGTATTATAATTTTTTCTAGTTCAGAGGTCTAAGACTTTCGAGCTACGATTTTGTAAGCTTTTATTGCAGAGCTTGTCTATTTAACGTCACTTGTTCCCTCCAAAGTCTTATTTTTATAAGACCACGGTACTCGTTGTGGATTAGGAAGAATTGAAGAAAGCTCGATACTTCCGTATTGTAATTTTTTCTGGTTCTGAGATCTGCGACTTTCAATATTTGATTTGGCAAGCTTTTGTTGCGGATACTGGACCTTTAATGGCACTTGTTTCCACTATAGTCTTATATTTTATAAGATCCTGGTGCTCGAGTTGCTGATTAGTGGGGAACAGGTGTCTAGTAAAGTTAAAGTATGGCTTCTGGATAGTAGATGATCTTATGGGTATAAGTTTATAGGTTATAGTTAGATATTTAATGAAGTGGACTTCCTGACTTGCTTTGGATTTATTGTGATGATTTAAGGCCGGAAGACTCTGATAAGCTCGCCGATTGAGCGTTATATTTCAACTTTATTGGAGTCACCCTGTTTTATAATCGATTAAGGACCGTAACTCCAGCAGTATATCATCCAAAATATTTGTTCGAAAGCTTTATGATGACCTTCATATTCCAAAAGTGAGATAAAGCGAAAATCATATTTTTACACCGACGAAATGAGGTTAAGATCAAGTATTTGCACTGAAAACCTCGTGTCTAGGGTGACCTGAATATGTCTCATGGAACTTAGATTCGGTTTCTCTAAAATATTATTGAATTAAATATACCTCACAGCACTCTAGACTGGTTTCACAACAAAAGCAACGTCCATCTCATTAACAATTGGTTTAAGGTCTTTATACATCTAATTCATGACTTTATAAATTGGAATGATGGTGCTATCTAAGATCAGCTGTTCCGATTCTCTAGTATTTGCACTGAAAATGTCGTCTGAAGATGTCTCATGGAACTTAGATGCGGTTCAGATAATAATCTCAGATCAGTTGTTCCGATCCTCAAGCCTTTAAATATATGATTTAAATCGTTTCTAGATGCTATCGAAAAGCTATCGATCTTCATTTCGATTATAATTGCAATGAACTTTGGTGCCAAAGCAACTGGGTTTGAAAGAGTGTGGCTCCACAGAAAGCCCAGCAGCCAAAGTTCTGAACTTGTTTATTATAATTTATTTTTTGCTTTTTTTTTGAAGATACAAGAATCATGTTTTGATGTTTTTCAACGCTTTTCTCAATGCATTTTACTGTTATTTGCGCCACACACACTTGGCAAGTGACGGCCACTTGCTGCAAGTAACGGTAAATTAATGTGTAGTTACAACGTCGTCAGGTTGGCTCGGTTGTTGGTTTCGTTTTTTGGTTTTCGCTGCGCTGCACTGCACTGCGCGGTGTGTGCCCAATTGAGCGGAGAGGTTGTATATATGTACATATATAAGTATGTATGAATGTACAGTACGAGCAGCCCAGCTTGTGCCGTTCGTTGCGCAGCATCCACAGATGCGCATAAAAAGCGTTGACCATAGCTGATAATTTTTGTTGTTTTCCTTTTTGTTGTGAAATTCTTATTTTATGTGCGTTTTTTCCTATAGCCTACAAACGCTGCAACATGTATACAGACACACATACACAGACTCATCAATATGTATTTTTTCAGCCGCCTCTTGACTGCATTTCTCATTCTTACTTGCGCCTGCTAGCTTATTCTTACTTCATACACTTTGTTTTTTTTTTTTTTTTGCTATTGTGACCATCATGCGTGCCACTACCCTCACACGCATCGTGCCACAAAACACATTTACCGTTCGATCAAGTTCATTGTGCGTTGACAAAATCGCCAATTTACGTGTTTTTTTGCTGCGATTTTCTTCTGCTTTGTCTTCGTCATTCCGCTGCACTAATGAGTGTTTGTACTCGTCGTATTGTTGTTGTTGCTGTTTTTATTGACGACTTTCACAAGCTGCAACATTTTCATTCTGCTGTGTGCACTTGTCGCACGCTGTATGTGTATCTCTATTGTCATACATACAGACATACTCGTATATAATATGAAAATTATTTGCAGCTCAATCGATTTTCTATTATTGTTGTTGTATTTTGTACTTATTACAGTTGACCTATGACTAAGTAAACGTGATCGAAAAGAAATAAATAATGTGATACATAAATCAGTCAACAATATATTTGTACAGGCATTATTTATTGCTATATTGTATGTATGAGTGTGTTGTATAAATGTACAAATAAATATGTACATATACAATTTATATGGTCGTATGCGGGTATTGTACTAAATTCAATATTATTTCAAGTTTGGTTTCACTTAAAGATAAAAATTTAATTTTTTTACTAAATTTTTATTTCAATAATTGCTTGATTCACAAAATTTTAAAAAACAATTTTTTTCGGGATTTCGGGATTTTTGAAAAATATTTGAAATCAGATAAATGTTTGATTTTGCAAACTTATATAATTTGAAAAAAATACATTTATGAGATTTCGGGACTGAATATTGGCTCACAGAAATTTTTCGGGATTTCGGGATTTTTACAAAAATTGTAAATTATAACGAAATACGGATTTTCAAAGATTTTACTTTTCATTTACTTATTTATTTTTTATATAATTAATTATTAATTCTGCTAAAATTTTCGGGATTTCGGGACTCCCATAAAATCAAAAAAATAATAATTTTCGAGATTTTAAAAAATTTATTAATATTAACCAAAATTATTGTGCTTTTAGTGAAGAAAATCGGAATTCGTAATACTATAAATATATATAATTAAATGGATACATCAGACTTAACCTCAAATTTTTTTGTAATTTTTCTATATTTCGGCATACCACCAAATAACTTTTAGGAATTATACGTTAAGATCTAAAAAAATACTCTAAAGAAGCTAAAGCTTTTTCTCTTTGAATTCACTCGTTCATAAATCGCGATATAATTCATTAGAATCCCACAGCCATAATGAGAACTGTGTTCTGATATCTGCCATGAGAGATCCTATATTATTTCACTCAGAGATAACGTTAAGCTCATATTTTCAGCTTACTAGCTTAGATTCCAGGTTTTTTCTTAAAGATTAACAGGGAGTCAGATGTACTGTCGACTATTAACTATAGCCTTTCGGATATATACCTGACTATACCTTCATTAAATTAGACTTCAGTATCCAGATTAACTTCCATCCAATCATCATCCTTTCAAGCATTAAACTAACCGTTCTAGTCAAATACGACTTCATACGGTCTTGGAAGGGCCCCAAAATATCCATCTGCAAAATGTGATCTAATAAGTAAGCACTGACTAAACGATCAATTCATAATTGTAGTGAATAGGTCTGCTCAGATATCTGGACAGGTCTAAATTTTTTCCGATACCAATGTATAATCAAAAAAGTTTGCTCAGGTATTTGGACACGGGAATCGAAATCCCAATTAACTAAAGTAATCCTGAAAGTAAGTCCACGGATCTGGCCAGGTGTCGAAATCTTCATCAAACAAAATTCTTAATCCGAAGTGGAACATATTCTACAACCAAAAACTTGTCTAAGATTCCGAAACTACTTTCAACATCACTCCTCTCGCTGTCAAGAGCATCTACTATAAACCATATATCTCGTACGTTTAATTCTCCTGTCTAATTAACCCGGAACTAACTGCAACCAAAAAAAAAAAAGAAAAGAAAGAAATCCTCACTGCCGTGCCGGTCGGTCAACGGCGACTATTTTGTCGCACGTCTATTTTTACGCGCCTTTCAAATGTGCGCCTATTTCGGTCGCCAAATGCCACACGCCGGCAGCTGCTAATTGTGCGAGTCAGCAAAAAAATCACAAAAACCAAAAAAAGTTGCGACTTAATGCGAAAATACCTGCGTTGCGGTCGTTGAACGCCGGGCGGCCAATGTACAAGCTACGCGTATCTCCAAACGCCAAGCGCCAAAACGTTCGACGTCAATCGACGTGCGGCAATCGCCAATGGCAAATCGCTTATGGAAAACAATAGTGTCTCTGGCATTCACTTGGCAAGCAATTACGCACTGCTGTGAGGTCGTTGCAATGCGTTTTGTTGCAAGCGGTTAAGTTGCATGCAACCAAAAACAAAAACAGAAAAACAACAATAAGAAACAAAGTGAATTAATAATTGTGCGTGCATAAAAATTCCAGTGTTTAAATGTGCGTAATTAATTTGTTAATTGAATGTGTATAATATGGCAAAGCAACAAAAGCAACAACAAGAAGTGAAATTTACAAATTGTCGGCGGCGCCGCTGGCGTGCGCGCCAAGTCAAATGAAATAAAATGGAATAATTCGAAATATTCCCACAAAGTGATTAATCATTTTTCACACCGGCTTTGCGGCATATTTTTCGCTAAATTACTTAATTGCGTTTAAATTATTACTGTTTGAACATTTATTAACATTATTTGACTGATAGAGTCATTTAAGGCCTGAAGATTCGGGTGCTAAATTATTGTTGCTTATTTTTGTTTTTTATTTTATATTTTCATAAATTTTTTTTTTAATATTTTCACTTTAAACCGTTATTTTGTGTTGTGTTTTTTGTGCTGAATTTTCTGCCGCTA
This sequence comes from Zeugodacus cucurbitae, assembly GCF_028554725.1. NCBI lineage: Eukaryota > Metazoa > Arthropoda > Insecta > Diptera > Tephritidae > Zeugodacus > Zeugodacus cucurbitae. Next base: position 11,379,886 of record NC_071669.1, read on the forward strand.
ATTGATTTTTTATGTGCTAATAAATATTTATTTGCTGCTGGGGTGTTGTGAAAGTGAAAATTCGAAATCTATTTATGTTCAATTTATTTCACACTGAAAATCTAGTTATTTAAATATATTTTTTTTTGTAGATAAAGCCTAAGCTACATTTATAGTAAATCCTTGGGAGATAATTGCACTCATTAGCATTAAAAATATGAGTGCTTAAATGCCTTTACGCTGGTAATTAACTAATTATAATTTTTAATGAAAGTGGAAATTAATAATATTTTCAAGAAATATAGTTAAGCAGTGAAAGTGAGGAATAAAATAAAGTTAAAGAAAATAAAGTAAAATAAAATAAAATAAAATAATATAAAATAAAATAAAATAAAACAAAATAAAATAAAATAAAATAAAATAAAACAAAATAAAATAAAATAAAACAAAACAAAATAAAATAAAATAAAATAAAATAAAATAAAATAAAATAAAATAAAATAAAATAAAATAAAATAAAATAAAATAAAATAAAATAAAATAAAATAAAATAAAATAAAATAAAATAAAATAAAACAAAATAAAATAAAATAAAATAAAATAAAAAAAAATAAAAAAATAAATAAATAAAAAAAAAATAATAAAATAAAATAAAATAAAATAAAATAAAATAAAATAAAATAAAAGTAAATTAAATTAAATTAAATTAAACTTTTTCGGTATAGTGGACTCTATCAATCCGTATAGCTTGTATTATATATGCCGACTGTGGCAATTCATGCATTCAAGATTATTTCTTCACATATATTTTCTAATATGTCTTTCATATTGACTGTTATATACAGTATACCATATAGTCAACCGGATGTTTGAAAAATCTTATATGAGTTATATGGGACCGGATGCTTGAAAATTCTTATATGAGTTATATGGGAGTTCGGAGATATACTGAACCGATTTTATCTAAATGCTAAACATCCCCACATCATTATCGCTCCTTAATTTCCTTAATATTTCTGTAAAACTTATCGATATTGACATTAAAAAGGTCATTTATAGCCATTGAGCTGCAGGTGTAACTTATCTGGAGACTTGAGAAGTTATAGTTGTTTAGTTATATATAAATTTCTATGATTTTTAAAACAATTTTGGTTGAAATTTGTCGAGTAGTTGCTGAGATATGGGATTAGGACGCCAAGGAACACATATACCAAGATTCCTTAAGTTATTACAATTTTCATTAAAATTAATGAGTGTTATTCTATGAAGAATTTATAATTGCAAATATATATGTATAAGAACCCGAATATATATGAATTTAAGGAATTCTGATATATTGAAGAAATACTGATTTAATATACTAATAAATCATAATTTATCATTATTCATTACAGGACATAAACTAAATACTAAGTAATCGTTAAATCACAATAAAAGCAAAGTGAAATAAAGCAAGCGAAATTATTTTAGTGAAATTGAAAGCCAATCTTATGCTACAAGAAGAATTAATAAGGTTTGAAACAACCAAACAAAACGGAAGTGAAGAAAAGAGTGAAATAAGAAACCCACAAAGTGCACAAAGCATATATACATGCAAATATAACGAAGTTCAATAACAGTTCAGTGAGTGACGAAAGGTCGTTGATGGAGGAAGTGTTAAAAAAGTGGATAAAATCAAGAAACCTAAACCAAAAGTGCAAATTAAGAGAGGAAAGTGAGTAGAAGAGAGAATTATTGAAGATTAAAAAATTCAAAAGAAAATAATTGAATTCAAATAAGTTAAAGTGCAAAAGCAACTGTGTTGAAATAATTTCTCACAGTGTAATTGAGAGTTAATTCAAATATTGGAGAGCTCGGAGCCCTACAGGACAGTTAAAAGCAGAGCGCCTCTCATAAGGAAGCTGTAAGTACTTGCTGTATTTCTAATTAACAAAATTTATTTATTGTTTTATCAAATCTTTAATCAAATCAAATGTAATCAAACATTTTATCTTTGTGCCTTCTAACCTATAATTTACAACCAGATAAGAGGTTATGTTACAAATAAACTTTTTCAGTATATTCTTTTTACTTAAGCGTCGATGAAATACACAGAATATTGCATATACATTTTTATTCTAAACCAAAAACTTTATAAATATTTTAATATTTTTTATTCAATATTCCACTTAACAACCTTGACAGCTCTCGCGCATTGTTTCATCACCATTGCGTCTATTACTCATTAGCAGTTAGCGATTTTACCATTTTCGTCAACTCAAATGAGTTAATTAATAACGTTTCGTATTGCCAAAAACAACAGTTCTCATTGTTGTCTTTTAAGAGCTTGCAGATTTTTTTCTCTACCACAAAAGCATATTGCTTAAAAGCATACTTAACTCGTTTCTTCATTTAACAGCAACAACATTTTGCGATGCTCAGATTTTTATACGGTTTATTAAGCGCTATTGAGCGAATGACGTTATAAACTAAGTATGACTCAAATGTTGTTTCAGCCAATAAAGCTGAAAAGGAAATAGCAACAATGAAACCAAACTGTTGCCTAATTGATATTTATGAGAAAACAGGATTTCACAGTTATGGAGCTAGAAAATTGCGTTTTTTTTTGTTGCGGACGCAGTGAATGGGTTGAGAAGGGGAGAGAAAAACATTCTACTTCGAATTTCACCAATTAATAGAACTGTTAAATAGTTGCTAATGATTGGCTTAGATGTTTAAAGTTTGATGAGTACTTAACTGTTATTGATACTCTTGATTGCCTAGAATGTATTGTTTGCAAACAAAAAATAGTACAGTGATCGGTTAAGGCCCACAGAATGTGTTAGATCTGTTTTTCAGAAATTGCAATTCGTTTCTTGGTTATTGTCATTCCAACATTCCTGTTTTCCAAAACTAGCGAACTACTTCTGAAGATATACTTATCACTATTTGGATGAACCTTTCATGTCTAAAACTTTTCATCAACCATGGTCATGCACCATCCGAACATACATCATATAATCTCCGTATATCTATATCATATGGAAAAAGTGTGTAAGACCTGAGAAAAGTCGGTGTCGAGCTTGAAGTGATAGGTTATACTCAATTTAGTGGAACATAAGCACAATATTTTGAAAACAAAATTTTTTTATTGTCCTTACCTGAACACTTTTGGAAAAAAATCCTGACAAAACATCTGTAATCTTTTGGTAGCTCAATAATATTCAATAATCTATGTTCAGACAAACCCATAAGTTAGGCTATAGCCTTTTCGCATAGGAGCTAATTGATCAATTAACCGGCCTTTGTTCGATTAAAGCGCTGATTTTGATCGATTTACCATACAAAATAAATATTTTATTTTCTTACAATGACTTTTAATCGAGTTGAAAATGAAATGCAATTCTGCGACGAAGAATGTATTTGATATTACCTATATTCTACGATAGATGTCGCTGCTGGAAATACTGAATGTGGTTATTGAGAAAATAACAATCAGCTGTTGAAACTTACCAACTTCTAATGAAAAGACGACAGTGCGAAGGCAACACTGCTTTCTCAATTAAAATTTTAATTAATTCATTAATTTGGGTGAGCGAAAAGGCTATTAAGTTATGTTCTTTAGCGGAGTCCTGAGACGGGTATCGGACTTGTAAAGGGTGATTTTTTAAGAGCTTGATAACTTTTTTTAAAAAAAAAACGCATAAAATTTGCAAAATCTCATCGGTTCTTTATTTGAAACGTTAGATTGGTTCATGACATTTACTTTTTGAAGATAATTTCATTTAAATGTTGACCGCGGCTGCGTCTTAGGTGGTCCATTCGGAAAGTCCAATTTTGGGCAACTTTTTCGAGCATTTCGGCCGGAATAGCCCGAATTTCTTCGGAAATGTTGTCTGCCAAAGCTGGAATAGTTGCTGGCTTATTTCTGTAGACTTTAGACTTGACGTAGCCCCACAAAAAATAGTCTAAAGGCGTTAAATCGCATGATCTTGGTGGCCAACTTACGGGTCCATTTCTTGAGATGAATTGTTCTCCGAAGTTTTCCCTCAAAATGGCCATAGAATCGCGAGCTGTGTGGCATGTAGCGCCATCTTGTTGAAACCACATGTCAACCAAGTTCAGTTCTTCCATTTTTGGCAACAAAAAGTTTGTTAGCATCGAACGATAGCGATCGCCATTCACCGTAACGTTGCGTCCAACAGCATCTTTGAAAAAATACGGTCCAATGATTCCACCAGCGTACAAACCACACCAAACAGTGCATTTTTCGGGATGCATGGGCAGTTCTTGAACGGCTTCTGGTTGCTCTTCACCCCAAATGCGGCAATTTTGCTTATTTACGTAGCCATTCAACCAGAAATGAGCCTCATCGCTGAACAAAATTTGTCGATAAAAAAGCGGATTTCACATTTCGAACCGAACACTGATTTTGGTAATAAAATTCAATGATTTGCAAGCGTTGCTCGTTAGTAAGTCTATTCATGATGAAATGTCAAAGCATACTGAGCATCTTTCTCTTTGACACCATGTCTGAAATCCCACGTGATCTGTCAAATACTAATGCATGAAAATCCTAACCTCAAAAAAATCACGCGTTACATTTAATGACGAATAATTTATACTAGAGTCCACGATATAATTTATTGTTCTCAGTTGGGCTGCCTGCTTGTCCCCCCTAATTTAACTAGGTCGGTTGATATGTTTTGGCCCGGTCCATAGTAGAGTTCACTGATTTTCTTAACACAAAGTGAGTTTTACATATTATTTCTCTTGAAAACATCAAGAATTACCTCATCATCCATACTTCAGAACCATGGATGAACGGGATGGTTATAAAGTATGGTCGGGTTTGTTGAGAGCGGACTTTATTTCCCTCTAATTCATGGCTTATAATTTCATTTTTCGAAAAGTAATTGTTGTTTGATACTTTGTCGTAAGGTGTTGCAGCCGACTTATATCGGTATACGAAGACTTGCCCATATTTGAGTATTTTCCTGGAATTCTTTGTTCGGAGTTTCTAAACAATAAGTCAAAATTATTACTCTTGCTATTCAACCTTAGAATGGTTTTAAAAATTTCTGATTGTTGTCCATAACATTCAAAAGTCGTTTATTAAATATACTTCAACAGCAAGGCCAATTAAAAAAGAGTAATAGCACAGCTAACAATTTTAGAAGGACGCGCTTGATGTGGGAATATGAATGAATGACCAGCAGAGCAGAACGCTCATTTTTCGCACGAATTCGAAAAAAAGTATAAATATATACACTACGTATAATATAAGAGTCTACTGGTCTTAAAAGTAAAGTGAATGGAGGCTTTTATTCATTCAACCAGAGCTTTGAAGCTAAGCACAGTCACCCGAACGCAAAGACTGGTCGCGTGACTGACTCATTGTCTAATTGACACTTTGTCTAGTCGTCCACTCATATGACTCGTTGACGGTTCTGTCATATTACTGTTCAGCGGGGACAGAGTATTCGACTAACTACAAAGTAGGCAGGCTGTCTTGCCAGTCTCTTCTAGCTAACATTTTGCAAGTCTTACGCTTTTCTTTGCTATACTTTCCTACATGCTTTCCCAATCGCATGGATTCCCTCATCAGTCAGAATTTTTTCTTAATTGTTGCAAGACAATTAAAGCAAATTAAAAGCTACGCCAACCGCTTTCTCAGTCATTTACCATTCTTCATTCACTGACTCGCTTTTGTGTAATTGCAATGGCATCGTGTAAATCTTCACACAATCTGCGCGGGAATGCTTTGTGATCGTCGGCGGTTGATTATGTGAATTTATTGTCTGCAACGTTGACAAGAAGCTTCTTCATACATTTATAATTTTATATATGTAATCTGCTTGAACCCGCGGGCGTGCAGACTTGCTTGATGTATTGATAGAACTCAGTTTTTTGTACACGAACAACCACATGATTTGAGGCGTTTAGGCGCTCTCTAGTGATTCTCATTAATCTTGATTTAAGATATTATGTTATATTCTTGCTCTTTTAATGATGGAAGAATTGTGATTATAGGGTTTATATAAAGCTTTCAAGTTAATTTACCCTTGAACTTTGGGGTATTCAAGCTTCATGTCAACAGTTTTACAATAGAGAATTGTAGTTGGGGTTCCTTGGGTTTTAAAAAAAAATATTTGAGGTTATTGATTTTACTTTATTAAACTGGTTGAGAATTACAAATTTTATAAAAGAGAAAAATAGTTGAGAATAGAAGATTTAGACTGAGAGAAGAATTAATAGTAAAGGGAGATGAAAGTGAATTATGGATGTGCTCAAAAATTTATGAGTCTCTTCAGGAAGATATATGAAAAGCTCTAGATTATCTAAAGCTTTGGATCTAAAGCTCGTTTTTTGAAAACGAACCTATATACGATTCTATTTATACAAAACGATCCTCAAAATAGCTGAACTAAATGCTAAGAAAAGAAATTAGAAGACAATATTTTAGAAAGGCTCTGTTGATAAGCGAAGGTACAAATACAGAGTAGACTAACATTCTGACCGTAAATATGTAATTCACCCCGCTTCTTTTCCGAGCAAAATTATATAATTTTATGGAGTCATAAAAAAATTATGTTGCAACGCGGCAGAAAAAAAGTAAATTCACACAGAAGCTTCAGAGGTGACAAGCGAATGGAAAGGCAAAACAACAAACTACAAGCAAAAAAACGACACTTAGTAATACACGGAGAAGGTGCTTAAAAGTCGGTTGTAGATTAGAGTTGCCACCCAAAGAACGGGCAAAAACAAAGTCTTGTCGGCTGACTTACATAAGCTAACATAACCCATTACATACAGACACGCCAGCTATGTTGGCTAGCCACTGTGCTATGCAGAACATGTGTTACGAAGAAGATGAAGAACAAAAAAAAAACAGAACAGCATAAGAACAACAAAAAACTACTACTTGTGGGCTACTCTCTAAACGAACGGCATACCTACTAACCACTTGTCATAAAACACCGCGCAATAAAGTTCAGTGAACTTGGGAGGTGTTGACAAATGGTTAAGCGTTAAGTGGACATTGAACTTAATGAAAGGTATTGAAGTTATGCAACGGTTGTTGTAAAGTGATTGTAAGTTATACTAAAAGGGTTTCAGAATGTAGATCAGAAATTACTAATACTGTAGGAAGCCGTTAATTGTCTGTTACTTTCTTACTTTGGTGAGTTGCCAAATTGCTATTTTAGTATTTATTTTTGGCGCAAAATTAAATTCAGAGTGTTCGAAGATACTATTTTTTTATGTTGAAATGAGTTTGGGTTTCAGAATAATTATAGATCCAATATGAGATTTAGATCTATAGCATATCATTCCTGTAAGCATACATCTAGGCTATCTCATTCACTAGCACCGCAACCATGTACTTCTCAAACAGTTTATATAATATGCTTAATAGAAATAGGTATCACAAATCGTTAAATATAATAGTCATAATCACGAAGAAATATGCAAATAATATATTTGGGTTTATATAAAATTTTATTGTAATTGAAATCGTCCGAAAAGGTTCTTTATCCATAAAATACACAGATACAATCCAACTGAACGCGGTTGGTAATGTTATCGCCAATCTGATGGAAAGTTCTTTATATTTTGGTATTCACAAATATCTGTGGATAGTGATTTCCCAGGCTAACAGTATTTTCACGATCTCAGAAAATTTCTTCTTTGGACTATCTTTCAGCGTAAATCTCTAATGACAAGTTATCTGTTTCATGAAAGATTTCTTTCCTTATTGGTAAAGAAAGCTTCAGTGACAGAGACTAAATCTTTTCGTGTTGTCGAAAACAGTTTGTATTTGAGATAAATCTGCTATTTTTCGGTGTATTTGTCAAAAAGTGTTTCAAGAACTAAAGGTACTGAATATACATATATCCGAAAAGATCTATTTATTTTTTTCTTGATTAGCGAAGACTAATAGGTTTTTCACACACGCGCTAATTGATCAATTAACCGGCCTCTACTTGATTAAAACGCTGATTAAGATGGATTTAACATACAAAATAAAAATCTACGATAATTCTTAATTGAATATTTATCCAGTTGCAAATGAAATGTAACTCTGCGACAAAGACCATATTTTGCCTGCGAGTTGTTGTTCACGCTACACGACGGTAGATGTCGCTGCTAAAATAGCAATTGGCTGATGAAACTTACCAACTTCTTATGAAAAGCAAAAACAAAAATGTATAACAGCTGATCGGTTATCAAGTAGCCGGCAGTGTGAAAGGCAAAAACTAGTTTCTCAATTAAAATTTAATTGATCAATTAATTTGGCTGTGTGAAAAGGATATAAGGAACGACATTCGATCGGTTCAAATGGTTCACTTTGAAGCTTAAGAGCTTAAGCTTCCTATCAAAACATAACATACTTCCAGCATAATTGTTAAGATTTTCGTTGGGACGCAACTGAAATGTCGAACGAAACATCGGACGTATTTTCATGTCGAACTAAAACCACCCCTAGTTAGAGTAGAAGAGTTCGAAGTAAAGTACAGTTTCCAATTAATTATGTATATTTCCTATAAGCTAAGAGTTCTAGCCCACAATTGAGTTCAGTTCATTACACGAATAGGCCGTTGGAACATTATTACTCACGCATTACTCTTTATTTAGCCCTCATGTTGACATGCCACATACAACTCACTACCCTAGAAAGAGCATTGTGTTGCAGTTCAATTTGTTAAAAATCGATATAGAATTTATGTAATCAAGCCAATCGCATGCGAGACCACTGACCCATTTTGAGTTCACGGTAAGTCGCATGCGTGGCTGGCTCGCGAACAGGTACACACACCCGAGTAGCGATAAACTAGTTTCGAAACACATTCAATGGCTCAATGCCTCAATGATTGCATGGAAAAAGTTGTCATTGCAACTGTTCTCCAATTCTATGCTATGTTACATTTACATTTCTGGCTATTAGACACTGGCTGCCTGCCACCCCAATCGCCAACAACCGACACGATGTTGCACATTTTTATGCCTTCTACAGTGTATGCACTCGTTCGCTATCCATCCGCGCTGAATAGACAGTTCGAACAACATTTGGACACGCTGGCGATTGAACCGACATTATTGAGGTTATGTATGTTGCAGTATATGTACATATGTCTGTTTGTAGGTATTTGTGATTTGTTTGTTTGTCAGCAATCGAGTGAGTCAGTAACTTACAATTAGCGGCATAAATAGTCTGCTATAACAATAAAAGCTAGTAATTAGAAATTGAAGTGAAACAATGCAAGTGAATTTTAAACAAAAAACTGCAGGCATACATACAAACATGTGTCTCTATCTCTATGTATACAAATGCACTGTAATATGCATTGAAAAAATTCAATCCGGAAAAATTGTGCGCTGTTGCATGCGTTGTTGCATAAATTTACATAGTAAATTAATTGAACCGTTTGATATGTGGCCGTAAGTGGGAGTTACAGCATGTGAACTGCGTTTAGTAAAAAATATTTACAAAGTACACTGGGAGAAATTAATATTAATAAAAATAGAAATTATTTGAGAAAAAAATTTAAAAAAATCGAAAGTCGAGTGATTTTAACTTAAAATATAAAATAATAGTTTTTGTATTTTTTTTAATTTTCTGGTAGAGGGATTCTAACCTTAAAATATAAACAAAATTTTTTTATATTTTTCTTTTATTAATATTTAAAATTTTCTAGGTCTCAATAGGGTCTAAAAACATGATAAGTAATATTAGTATGAAAAATATTTTCAGCTTTTTTGGTCTTTAATAGATTTAGCTGGATTTAGTTCAAATATGCGGCGTTTCGTTCGATAATCTGTTTCCATCTAGAAGGCAACTTCATAATACCCCCTATTCGTAGAAGCCTCTATCCTTATTTGCGAAGAACTCGGACAGCCACTTTTCACAAGCCTCTTTTGAGTTCAAACTTTACAACATCAAGGGCGTTCGCCATGACAGGAACAGGTGGTAATCACTTGTCGCTATGTCCGGGCTATATGGTGGATGTGATAAACCTCCCATCCGAGCTCCCGTAGCTTCTGACGAGTATCAACGAAGTGTGTGGTCTGGCGTTGTCCTGATGGAACGATACACCCTTCCAGTAGCTCGCAGTAGATAGTAGAATTAAGCGTCTGGCTATATGGGAGCAGCTCATAGTGGATGAAATCTACCTGGCCGTCAATCCCGACTTGGCCACTGTTTGTGACGATTCACCGGCCTTCGACCACGACCGTTTTCGCTTGATATTTTCGTATGTGATCCATTTTTCGTAGCCAGTCACCATCCGCTTCAAAAATGGGTCGAGGTCGTTCCGTTTCAGCAGCATATCGCAGGAGGTGATGATCATGCGGCACCCAAACATCAAGCTTTTTTGTGAATCCAGCCTTCTGCAGAAGGTTTGAAATGGTTTGGTGACTAACTTCCATCTTCTGGGCGATGTCACGAGATGCCACATGCCGGGCTAACTCGATGTTTTCCATGATTTGATCGGTACGTCGTTTTTTAGGTTATGTCACGACCTTTCAAAGAAGAATAGTATTGCCAGATAAGACCTCTGTGAAATCTACTTTATTTGATTTATTATGATTTTTGGTTTGATTAAGACATTGCGATAGCTTACAATTTTTGACAATATTTGACAGAAAAATAAAAATTATGACGTCACAAAGTTAAAATGACAGTTTGACAGTTTTACTTTGTTGATAGACTCTTCATACTTTCGCTCATAACCTAATATGTGGCTGAAGAAGGTGATTTCTCCATACATAATTCAAATTATTACTAACTCAACAAGCTTTAAAGTTATAAATCAGCTTTATGAATTTAGTTAAAAGTAACAACGATATTCTCATACTTCTATAAATTTATTCTACAAGCACGTAGAATATTTTACTAACGGTATAAGATATAATGACACGATTTAGAAAGACATATGAACATTACATCAAATAGTACGAGTAGATATATGCAGCATTTCTGCAACGGCTTGGTAGCAGAGCTGATGATAGAGCTCCTATATTATATAGAAATATATAACCAGTTGTTGTAGTTATTTTAAATTAATAAATTTATTTATCTCCCTCAAATGACTGCAGTAAAGTTATAGCTAAATGTTCGAGAGTGTGGCATTTCAAGGCCATGCAATGCGGGCAATTATAACAATTAAGTCTGCTAAGCTAAGAGGTTAAGAGCTAAAAGCGAGTTCGATAAGTGCTCGAAACGGTACAAGTAATTATGTGGAAAAATAGTAATTATTGTAAAATTAGAAACAAATTGTAATTGAAACTAAAAGTGGGCTCTCAAGTTGTAATTTTTTTATAATTGAAAAAAAAAAATTTTTCTTGAAAAAAGGTTAATATTTTTTTATGGATTTTCTTTCCAGAATTTGTTAATAAATATTTACATTCAAATCTTTATTTTACATTCATGTAATTAAATTATTATTTTTTCAGTTTTAATTTTCAATTTACTGCTTGAGAAATACTCGTAAAAGCTTTTTGGGTAAATTATGAATATTAAAATTTCGAAATATTTTTCTAATGTGTATGATTACTCTAGCGTAAATAATGTTTAATGGCCTCTGAAATATTGTTTGTAATGAAAAATTATACGGCTAGGTGCTGAAAAAGCTTAAACTTTGATTACTTATTTCATTATTTGGTAATTTTTTACGATTAAATGCATTTGGGTAAAGTATGTTTTGTAGTAATGATAATGTTATAGTAAAGTAAGCACAACAAAAAATAATAATTTAAGCAATAAACCGTTATTTTGCGTAATATGTATATGTGTTAGTTTCTTAACTATCAACTAAAGTATACTCGCTTAAATAATAAAAATATATATGAAGCTATAGACTCAAGAGTTAAGAGAGCTCGATTAAAATATATGTAGGTGCCTTCAAATGAACTTAAAAAGTCAACTTAAGAGAATTTTCAAAAATTAAAATTTCTCATATAGTGGTTCCTTTCATGCTAGTAATCATTACCTTTATTGGTATTGGTAATTCAGAAAGTTTCTCCAATATATTCACACAATTATTGCGTTCAATCGTGATTCCTTTCATACTAGTAATCATTACCAGTCTTGGTAATGGTAATGCACATATTTTATACAATATTCTCACAATTATTGCATTACTTTCAAGTTATTCAATATCTCACATTTAATTTATGAATTACGATTTAAGTCTGCCAGTCTTTACATTATTATCCACTCTATATTTTTTACTGTTTAATTTTTATTCCGGTTTTAATGACACAGAGTTCTTGTTCTTTCAATTTTTAATTTCAAAGTACATTTTTATTTATTTTTTATTATTATTATTTTTTATTTTTTTGTGTAAGTTTCCACTTGTATTTATTTATTTTACTAATGAAAAAAAAAACAATATTTTTGTTTACCCCACACCACTCATATTGCTCTGGTTCAGCAATTATTATATCACTTTTTTTCGTTTAGTGTTCTAAAGCATTTCGTGGCGTAACCATTATTAAATTACCATACAATTCAAATGGTATTTACTGCAGGGCACGTTTTTGCATATTTAATTAAATAAATGCTTTAAATGAGTAATACTTTTGAAGTCATAAAGCGTAATCGCCCACTCACGATAAGCCAAATAAAAAGAATAAACAGTTGAAAAGAAGTGGAGATAATTAATAGACAATAATGCAAATCATTTTAAGAAGAAAAAATCTATGAAAAAAGTATAAAAAATATGAAAAAAATATATTTAAAAATAAAACAACAAGTATTTCAGCAAAGGTATTTAGCGTAACAGAATTCAGTACATTTTATTTTAATGAGGTAATTTAGTTGAGAATTACAGTTTTTTTGTGTCATAAGTGGTCTGGTTGGATTGGGTTGGGTTGGCTGGAATTGGCGAGAATTATATTTCATTCTTTGAAAAAATGGTTGTTTTTTATTACTTTTTCAAAGGGTTTCTGTGATTGTCTGTGTTCCTTGGAAGGATTGCTGTGTATTTCTTATCTTTCAAGTGTTTCCAAGTATATCTAGAAATATTTCTGTTTTATCAGAATTCATTCAAAAGATTTTCAAATGTCTGAAAATATACACTTTCGGTTCTTTGCTTCACCTTGAGCAATCGTTATCATCTTAAAAAGTTATTAGACTAGGAAATTGGGAATGTCTTCAGTTTTTGAAGTCCCTTTTAAAGTCTATGTTAATATTTATGATCGTTAGATCGTTATATCTTTCTACAATAAGCTGATTGATAATTTGAAGAGTCTGAGTCTGACTACGACGCTTTTCCCTTTATGAAATATATCTGAAGCAAGATCTATAATGATTTAGTCTTCCCCAATGACTATATATTTATATAACGGTTTAATTACTGCTAAAATTTAGTTAATATTCATTTATAAAGATTTTGCATATGTAAATTGGCTGTATTTAGATTATACCAAACTTTAGAGAGTAGCGAATCGAACATACAACTGGTATAAATAATCTGGTATAAAATACTACAAAAATAGCGAAACATGATACTGTACAATTGTGTTGAGGCTTCCTCTTCAAGATTTTTGTTTTGAGAGTAGAGATTAAACTTAGAGAGCAGCGAAGTGGCGAAGGTGAATTAAGAAGTTAAAAGCCGTTTCTTTCTTAATTCACCTTTTAGTTGGAAAATTAATTTAGGAGAGTACGAAAAACGTAGAACAGATTATATTTAGTCCTCGAAACCGCCATTTTATTCATTTTCATTCACAGAAATTTGTGAAGTGCGACCTCTATTAGCAGAAATACGAAGCTCGATCTCGAGTACACCGTGTTGCTAGTTCGTTGAGAGAACCTAATCTAATCTGACTTTATCTAATCTAACCTAACTTGATTTCACAAATAAATATTTATAGAATTTCAGAATTTGTCCACAGTTTGCAAATCCAAGCAAACTTTACTACATTACTACTATTTCCTGCAGTAAATTCTGTTCTTTCGTGGTTTTATTTTAATATTTTTTACTTCAAGTCAGCTTTTCATGTACCTTTGCAAATTGCCTCATTACCTGTAAAGACAAATCCACATATTTTTACATATCGCCACGATCTAATATGGTATGAAAGCACGCGCCATGCGTCATACGGTCGAAAGGTGTGTCACCGCACAGCTGGCGGCCAAACTATTTGTGCCGCCTACCTACCGTTTTGCGCATGCGTGGCACATTGACTTGACGGCGACTCTTAATTAATGAAAACGGCAAGTTGTGAATGGTCAGGTTTAATATGTGAAATATAATAAGGCAAAATTTTGAATATGTGTGAGTGTCATAAATGTAATGTGGACGTGATATAAAGGAAATTAAAAATAAATAAAAAATTAATAGCTAAAATATTTTTAAAAAAATAAAATAAAAAAATATTTTAAAAAAATATTAAAAAAAAAATTAAAAATTAATTAAATAAAATTAAATATTTTTTTTTTATAAACAATTAAAATACTAAAAAAATAAATATTTAAAGCATGACACTGCTTAACACGTTTTTCGATTTTTTTTTTTAATTTTTTTTTTTATTTAGTTCCTTTTCCATCAGCTACCTCTTACGTATTTGGCGTTCCACCACTTTTACTTTGCTACCATTTCTTGCCACTTTTTTTTGGGATACTTTGCTTTTATTACAACACCATAGTAGTGTGTGTTTGTTTTTATTATTGTTGCTTAATTATATTACGCTGGTATTGCTTTTGTTATTGTGCCTCAGCTATTTTGTTTATTAATTGTCAACAAAAACACCTGAGCGAACTTCATTATGTAGCCAAGACACGCCGCGGGAACTCACCTATATCTTCGCTACACACAAACGTTCCACTTGGTGTTCACTCTGCAGCGCTTGAACACGTTCTTGCCACATTGGTAATGTAAGTCGCCATAAATGGACCGGGACGTACATACAGGTCGGTGCGCCAAGACGCCGACTAATGAGTGCGTCGCACTGGCTGGCCAACTACATACCGATGTCTATATTCAGAGTAGTTGGTATATGTCGGTGTAGCACTGGTAGCTGTTATGTTGAGGGACAGTCGGTTGACTGACTGACTGCTAGCGCTTGGTTGTTGGCCGATAGCTGTTCACATTGAATCGCTCGCTTACAACGCGGCGTGTTGATTATATTACAAGCGGCAGTTAGTACACTACACACACTCCACCTTCACCCTTCTTAGCTGTAGCTGCGCGCTCGACGCTTTGGTCAGTGATGCCGTAAGCGCTTTTTGTCGCCGCAACTCGTTCATTCAAGGCGTGTAGGTCCGTTGGCCGCTAGCAAGTGTCCGTTGTAGTTTGGATATTGTTACAAATATATGTACCATTTTACCGTTGTGTGTCCAAGTTATAGTCGCATATAATGACGTTTGTAATGTTACTCGGCGTTATGGGTGTGTATGTGTTTGAGTACTACGCTTTGTAATATGAGTAGGTGCAAAAAAGTGTCGAAGGAAAATAAAAGTGAATTCACTTATACGGATTTTTTATGGTGTTGTAACTATATATGCTGGTACTATATGCACATAAATTTGCATATATGTTTTTATTAAAAAAATGGTTTCCCTTTCGTATCAATTTTTTTTCAAATGAAAACTGAAAATACGCTGTGATTAAAAAAAATTATACGGATTGTATTCTGCAGTGAAGTGTAGCGTCTTCAATTATGCCATAAACTGAGTTTGGAAAAGTTTCACAAATTTTTCTGATTTTTTAAAAGACTAAAAAACACAAAATATTGTATATTTATTTTTTATTTATCAATATTTTAAAATTTTAATTATTTTATTATTATTTTCCAAGCAAAATTTTCAAACTTTTGGAAACCTTGTCAAAATTTTTGTCATTAACATTTTTTTACAATAAAAAACTTTTGGCCAATATTCCGCTAATATTATAATATATAATTTACTTTAAAAAAATAATTAATTAAACATTTTTACAAGTTTGGCAACCCTACGAAAATATTATCAACTTCAAGGCCTTTACTCCTTTCATTTGATACCTTCATTCTAATAAATAACGTGTCTTTATGAATTTCAAAAATAATACTTTTAATTTTTTTTAAATAGATTGCAACTCTCTCATATATTATTTCCAACTGTCAGTTTTATTAAAGCATGCGAACTCTTCAGTTTCATACCCATATTGTATTAATTCATTTGTATTACCAATTTAATTAGATTTTGTTTTTAAAAAAGTTGGCAACTCTGCTCAGAAATATTTTAAAAGGCGAGCACTTTTAAATCGCTTTCGTTTGATACCCATAATGCACTTATTCAACCAGGTTATCATTCATATATAAAAAAAGGTTGGCATTATTTTGAATCGTTGGCAACTCTACTTCGAGATATTTAAATTCAAATTATTTTTAAACTTGACTAGTTAGATACTCATATTGTAGGCATTTATATTTATATATTTTATTTATAAAATTTATTAACTAATTTTTGTAAAAGGTGGCAACCCCCAATAAAAATGTTCAAATATAAGTTCATTTCAGAAGAGTTACTAATGGATAATCCAAATATTTTCAACTTTTTACCAAAAATGGTTACTCAGGCAATCAGCATATGGCCCCTTACATAACACTATTCCAAATTAAGTTGATTTAGAAAAAAAAAATATATATTTTTTTACCTCATTTTCTTGTAACATTTCTTTTTTATTGTTTTTCTCAAACTTCTCACATTCCCATTTGCATATTCAGCTAAAAAAACTCATTCCCATTCGGTTTTCTATTAAATTCTTAATGAATTATGATAATTTGGTGATGTTCGTGCACAAATAGTAGGGCAATAAAATTTGTGAAATTCAAATTCACCTTACATAGTTGGGAGTGTCAGATTAAAAAAGCAAAAAATGACAATAAAAAGCGTATCTAATTGGCAATCATTCCAGGATAAAATATGACGAGTTTTGCAATCATTACGCATGAGGTAATCATGACAGTAAACTATTGAAAAGTTAAATTATTGGAAATTGCTGAGATTTTATATTTATTTATTAACTTAGAAATAAGAAAATAATTATTTAAATTATATAAATTTCTAAAAATATAATATATGTATAATAAATGAGTTAGATTTGTTAACTTTATAATAAATATTTATTATAAACTAGCTGAGAATTTAAAATTCTTATTGAGCGAACGAAATCATAAAGTTTTTTATACATTTTCATTCCTTACTTTACGATGTTTCATATTCCAATCATTTAGCAATAATATTGAAATAAGTACAGTATTTTTTGCCCTAAAAAATCTCTTTAGTTTCCCCTAACAAATACAACCCTGCTCTGTATGACTGAATTCCTTGAATGTAACTACTATAAAATATATAAACCAGCAGAACGAGTGTACAAAGCAGACAAGTAACAAGCTCACAAATCATATACTACAGTATAAACTTGTGAGTTCACTACAATAACAATAAACTCTACCGATTGTGGTTTACTAGATTTTTTTTCCAATATCTTACAGAGAAACATTTCATTACAACCGCAAATTAGTCACCGCAAATAACTAGACAAGTATAAATGACTTAACAATTACGATGATCATGACAGTATTGGAAATTGATAGGCTTGAGAACATTGTTTTGAAGAGATACTTAGTAGAAGTTTCTTTTTTTAAAGAAATATAAAATATAAAGGAGAATTGAAAATAGTTGGAGAACTAATATAAGTAATTTTGTCCACATATGCTTGAAAATATAAAGGCTGGAACTCTATCAACTCAAATTAACAGGATTTTATGATGTTTCTATTAGTTGTGTTCTCTTATTCAAGATAGATACAGAGTTATGTATATCAAATTGATGAGGTTAATAGGACCATTTGATGTCTGTCTGTCCTCCGCGAAATTGGTTCATTGTCACCCACAAAAGACCATTAAGCGTAAAACTATAAAAGGTTATGACTAAGTGGGTTAAATCTCATCACTGTGATTTCACAAAATATTATATGGACATTACCATGTCATGCTTTGATAACAGGTGAAATCGGACTACAACCACTCCCACTTCTTATATAACACAATATTAACTAAAATATTAATTAACCTAAAATAAATAAAGATATCATAAGAGGACATGGAACAAATAGTAAGTTCAAGGTGTATAAAAATGGTCAAAATCGGTTTATAGAATATGTGGTTCTTAGTGGCTACGGCTGAAATATTTTTTTGAAATTAATGATGCGTGTTTTTCGGATAATCGTGTGTTCTGGTATTAACATTTGATAAAATCTGATAAAAACTTCCTGTAGTCCCCGAAAAATAAAAGAGACCCCAGGTAACGAATATGTGCCCCTCAGTGGCACATTCCTTCCTTTTTACGTAAATATCACCCAATCTCTGAGATTTTTTAATTTTTATTTAATAATGAAATTAAGGAGACGTATTTGTCTGTTGATTATGTGATCTGGTATCGGGTTTTAGAGACCCCATATAACGAATATGTGCCCCTCAGTGCCCATGACTTCCTTTTTACGTAAATATCGGCCAAACTCTGAGATTTTTTAATTTTTATTTAATAATGAAATTAAGGAGACGTATTTGTCTGATGATTATGTGAAAATTAAGTGGATATATTTTTCTTGAGAAGATTATCCCCTAGAAGCCTCCATATCCTTAATAAAAAGATCTCAGCATCCGGTAGTAAAAATTATGATCAGTTGATTTGATTTATCTTCAATGATGTATCTTCAATGAATATAAAATCTACAACAAACTGCATACTACGTTCGAAAAAAAAATGATAATGAGAGAAAACCAGAAAGAAGTTCTAACGAATTTAGGTCAGCAGAGCAACAATGCGCAGCATCTCAGCACAAACACGCACACACAACAACAAGCAGAGATGAGTCTGCCACTCATCACTTGAGCTGCAAAGACGCACACACTTCTTTTTTCTTAAAAAAAAAAACATATTCTTAAGCGGCTAAATTTTTTTATGGCCGCCTAACAAACGCACATTCGAAAGTTACTCAAGTGTCAGAGTCAAGAAAAAACCACAAAAATTTGTTAAAGAACAGACGTAAAAATAATTATGTGAATGTCAAAGTATGCGAGATGGCAAGAATGAAATAGATATGTACATATGAAAATAAAAAGCGAATAAACTTGTTTCCAACTAATAAATGAGGGTGCATTTGTTGGTGCTTTAGATTGTCCAAGCTCACTATTTGAGCTGCCACTAAGCTGACCGCCGACGCTGACATTGCGGAGATTAAGGCTAAGCGCTAATGCCGATAGCAGAAATAACAGCATTTCTCTTTATTTATTTATTTTTTTTTTTCAAATAAAAAATAAAAAATGAAGATTGCGTTTGCCAAACAAAAGACTTAAGCGCCGAACTTGCCGCAAGCATTTTGTATGTAAATTAGCCGTTCGCCACGCCAGAGTGCACAAAAGTGACCGTTTCACCATTTTCGCTGATATGCTCTCTAATTTTCCACACATTTAGACACACTAGCGGCTACTGTTATTATAATTAGTGGTGCTTGGAAAAAAATAAAAATAAAATAAAAGAAAAAAAATTTTAAAAATTAAAAAAAATAAATCTAAAAAAATTAAAAATAAATTTGAAAAAATAATTTAGAAATATATTAAAAAAATGAAACAAATTTACAAAAAAAAATTAGAGAAAAATTTAAAATTTTTATTAATAAAAAAAAAAATTAAAAGTATTGAAAGAAATTAGAGAAAAATTTTAAATTTTTATAATAAAAAAAATTTAGAAAATAAAATTTCAAAAATTAAAAAAAAATAAAAAAAAATTGAAAAAATAGTTCAGAAATACACTAAAAACAATGAAAAAAATGTATAAAACAAAAATTAGAGAAAATTTTTAAATCCATATTAATTTAAAAAAAATTGAAAAAAAAATTAAAAAAATTTAAAGAAAAATTTTAAATAAAAAAAATTCTAGAAAAATTTTAAATTCTTATAATTTTTTTCAAAATTTGTTCATAAATTTCTTTTTTTTTAATTTTAAGTTTTATATTTTTTTGAAAATTTTAAAAAGTTTTATAAAAAGTGATTTTCTTTATGTGATTTTTTTAGTTTTCTTTAAACAAAATTTAAAAAATATTGAAAAAATTTACAAAAACAATTTATATTAATTTTAAAATTTTCTTTAAAATTCAAATTTATAAAAAAATTAAACTTTTCTTTAAATTTGTTTTTGTATTTAAATTTTTTCAATATTTGTTTCTTTATTTTTAAAAATTTAAATTTTTTCTCAAAATTGTTTTTGTATTTTTTTTAATATTTTTTTAATTTATGTTTAAAGAAAACTAATATTTTTTTGGATTTTTTTTATTATAAAACAAAAAATCACATGAAGAAAATCACAGCAAACGGAAGTGAGACAACCAAGAATTGGGCAAAAGCAGGCATTTAACGGTGCTTTTGGCTGCAACAAGTGCTTTCTGTTGTTATATTAAAATGTTATTTTGTTTTTGGGTTCTAACTAATGGGCAAGTTGCATGCTGGCGCTGTTGTTTTTGTTATTTAAGCAGTAGTTGTTGTTACTGTTTTTGTCTTCCACACGCTGTTGGCCAATTCGTTCCACTTGCTTTGAACTGGGTCAGCACGAAAGATGTTGGAAGTGGATGATGAAGACCAAGCACAAACGACAGATAAGCGTAGCAACAACAACAAAATATACAACAACAACATAAACAGCAGCAAAAATAGCCGCCAGCACAATGTAACAACATTTTAAGACAGCAGCTGGTTGTGCGTAGACTTGTGTTTATAGCTATATATGCGTCTGCTGTTTCTTATGTCCAAAGTAGCACAGTAAGTAGCAGCAATTACAAGCTTAGTGGCAACAAT